>NC_135763.1:28038770-28638770 GCF_052425735.1 Oculina patagonica
GCGAAATGAGACATATAAAAAGCGTTACCGATCTTTTATTGCTAATATGTTGACGTCTTCACCAGCATTAGATGCTTTGAGCGTGAAATTCCCTTATCCGATACCAACGCCTTACAAGTGCCCAGTTGAAGATTCTTGCATGGGTGGTCTAGATTCTCCTTGCGAAACTGGATATAAAGGCCCACTCTGTGCAGTTTGCAGCACAGGATACAATAAGCAGTTACAGATCTGCACAAAATGTCCAACAAAGAAATGGATTGTTGCCCAGTTGTCGATCATTGCTGCCATTTTATTTATAACAATCGTAGCATTAGTGTGGACGAACAAACGAAACAACACGATGGCAAAAGAGATACCACTTATAGACAGATTTTTTTCGAAACTCAAAATCTTAATCGGCTTTTATCAGGTCACTTATGGTTTACTTGAAGTGTTCTCGTACATTAAATGGCCAGATTCCCTGGAGGATATCGCTAAGTATTCTGGAATACTACAGCTAAATATCTTCCAGATTGCACCCATTCAGTGCCTTATCACAGGGCTACGCGTCGACGCATTTGGAAGCCTATTTGCAATAATGGCAATAAATGCTGCTGTCATTGGCTTTTCAAGCATCTATTACGGAGTTCAGAAAGCAATCGTCTTGAAAAGCCGACTCTTGAATGTGGAAGAGAAGTCTAGAAGAGTATCAGAGACAAAAGAGCTGGTGTATAGGAATTTATTTTTCTTCCTGTATGTGACGTACCTGAGCACGTGTACCAAGACAGCCGCTGTCCTGCCTTTTGCTTGTCGGACACTTTGCCGAGATGGAATGGAAGATTTCTGTCATAAATACCTGAAGGCAGATTACAGCACAGAATGCTACGGATCAAAATACTACCATATGCTCATCGGAGCGTATATATCTACTGCCTATGTCATTGCCCTTCCTGCTGCGTCATTCATTGTCCTTTGGAGGCAACGAAAAGTAATTTTTACTACAAGAGACACCGGCACGGCTCTGGACGCAGGGTGTAACATGGAAATGATAACAGGTTTGCGTTTTCTTTTTGAAAACTATAAATCCCGTTCGTGGTATTGGGAACTGGTTGAAATGTCTCGCAAAGTAGTCCTTACATCAGCCCTGATTCTTGTCGGCCAGGAGAGCAGATCCTATATTGGTTTAACTCTGGTCATTGCCGGTATGTATGGGATGCTTTTCTCATGGATGCGCCCCATGCAAGATGCTTTCGAGAACAGATTGATGGTCACGTCCCTTGCCGTTACTGTTGTCAACTTGGCTGTCGGAGCCGTGAGTAGAATTCCAGCAGAGAACGTAGCAGGCTCAGGCGATACTTACACGGACGCATTAATATTCAAGATATTGATACTTGGCGCTAACACTATGGTGGTTGGCCTACTTGTAGGTATGATAACACTGTTTAGTTATCGAATAAGCCCCGTAATTGCCTAGGTAAATCTGTAATATGAATGAGTGACTTTTTAAACAAAAAGAGGGAGGGTGGCACCCTTCTTTCACAAAAGGGCCAACAACCGATGACATTACAGGTTGGATCCCTTGTCGCCATAGGTACTAACGTCACAACGGTCTTGCCCAAAGTCGCCTGTCCTTAAAGTCAAAACTGATTGGTCTGTCATGTCAAGTCTCTCGCACTCACAGGAAGCGAATCGTAGTCCTCTGCTTACGAGAACAGTTTTGCGAATATCCTTTTTCGGTTTTCCTCCAAAACGCAAAAAAAAAATCCGTGAAACCTTAGGTTGGATTTGTTTATTGAGATTCATCTCAGAAGAGTGTTGCTTCTAATTCCGTTTTGGATTTTGCATTTTATTGGGAATTTGAAATCCGGATTTCCCGATCGAATGTACACTACGTTTTCCGCGAATGGTGCTGGGAGAAAGTAGTAGAACTGTGACGTGGGTGGTGGTAGAAGCGATGGAGGAAAATAAAATAATCGTGGAAAGTGGAGGGAAAATAAAGAAGAGAATTGGGAACAAAGAGAAGGTAAAAATTAAAATCGAGTTCCACTTTTGCTCTTATATAATTTGTGCACAAGAGATAAATTATTTGTAAAGTATTGCGGCAAAAATAGTCCTCAGTCTGCCAACTTTAGATAAGTAACTAAATAAATTAATAAATAGAAAATATATATTAAATAAATAATAAATTAAACTGAAAAATATGTAAATAGTTGTATTATTTTCTTGTGACTGATTGGATTACAACTAACACAGCAACCGCTTTACACCTAGTACATTTTCGTAATATTGTCTCATTTTTAAACTTCCATTATTCTTTTTAACGCTTAATTTTCAGTTCAATACGCTATAACGCTGTTCAGCTTCCTTAAGGAATGGCGAAAAAATCCGCATTGGTCTTTTTCCTGCTGCTTGGCTTTGCTTCTGCCTCTCAACAGTTTGCAAGGTGACGTGTTTGGTCTGGTTGGAAGCGACGTTGTTAATAATCAACTGGAGACAGGACAAATGGATGCGCCCACTGTTATTGGTGCCATGGAAGACGCTGACGCTATTGATGTAACTCTTGACGAAGGTGAAGAAGAAAATGATGACGAAATGCTTGCCATGCAAGAGGGAAATCGTCAAGACGCCAAGTGCAACAGGAAAAAGTGCAACAAACAGATACAAACGGAGCTGTTTACGCTTTCCATCACAGTGGAGGACACACAATTATAAGTCGTTGTTATAAATCATTTAAATCAGTATGACAAACTAACTAAAGCTCAAAGTTCAATGTATAGCAATTCTGACCAAACAAAGATAAGTCAATGTTGTCATAGTTCTTGTTAAAAAGTCCCACCTTGATCAGGTTTAAAGGACTGTGTCACGGCTGAATTGAGTTTATTTCATGTCGGTTTTGCCAAATACTAGCTATAAAACTTAATGTTTACAAAGAAATTGCTTCTGTGTAACTAAATGGCAAAACTTTAACTTTATTGCAACCAAATATGTCTTCCGGGCGCTATAATTTAAAGGTAAAGAAAACGAGATTAATTTTGAAGACCGTTTAGCCCAACAATATATCGCAACCCGGCTCAATCTTCGCCACTTTTGACAGTCGCTTTAAATGAAATTCAAATCAACTTAGGCTCCCACTTCACTTTACTTGGCGCAGTCCGTTTGGTTAGTTTTTGATTAATGGCCAACTTAATAGCAATGAAAATGTTACGCTAGGGACCGTTCATTTTTTATGAGGAAGGGGGGGCTGGTGGGATTTGAGGGGGGGTCATGCGAAAAAATATGGCTTCAAAGGGGGGACCAGGCAAAAAAATATGGTCAGTAAGGGGGGGGGGGGTCACTGAAAATAATTATACTTTTAAGTGTTGTAATAAGGGCTTCTGTGATAGTTAAAAATCTTGCCAGAATGCCCAAAATAACATTCCTGTGGTTCTGAAAATTCAAATTTTCCCGGGGGAGCATGCCACCGGACCCCCTACCTTGTTATGTACCCCTACTTTGATATTAACTCAACCCAACAGCATATTGGTTACAAATGCAGTCAACCCAAACTTTCAAACAACATCCACAATAAACAGTCAAGGCAATATCAGCTTTATGGAGGAATGTAGTATGTCTGTTATTATCACTGAACAACTACCGGTAATACATTCTTTAGTCATAACGCTTGATCAATTTTAATTTCACTTGATAATTGTTGTTTTTTTTTTGGGGGGGGGGGAGGTCATCAAAAAGAAAATTGGATTTCGAGGGGGGGGGGCAGGAAAAAATTTCCGATGAAGAAGGGGGCGCCATTATATATAACAGTGACTGTCTGTCAAATCCCACCAGCCCCGCCTACCCCATAAAAAATGAACGGTCCCCTAGTATATGAAAGCGTGTCTGAACTACCTTTTGCTTGTTAGAAGTTTCCCGGTGTCATTATTATGTAGCTAAAGATAACGAAAGACCCGTCCATTGTAGTTGATATTTAAATCGGCACTTTAGGTTTGGTAAATTGTAAATCAGGAATAACTGCCGCGATCCCAATGTTAGGTTCCAGCTTTCTAATCTAGCGAGTGGTAAAAGACTTGTTACGAAGCATACTACTGGACATCAGGCCTAACCTCGTCATTTTCGCGTTAGCTAATTCTGGTAAATTAGTCCATTACTGAGGATTCTAGGAACCCCAGTAACCCAAATGGGGAACTATTGTTTCTAGAAAAAAAAATCATTTTTGCATATTTCATTTCAGTTTTTATGGACCCCCGAGGCCATTATATGTCGGCTTGTTCGGTTAATGCCGCGGTCCAGGCACAAAAATCAAACACAAAAATTTGTATACGTAATTGGACTACATGCCGTCCAATTTGGAAATAATTTGATGAAAAAAATTCCGAGGGCAGCCAAAATTGGACGAGGCCGTAGGCCGAGTCCAATTTGGCTGTCAGAGGAATTTTTTGAATCTAATTATTTCCAAATTGGACAAGCATGTAGTCCGGTTACATATTAATTATATAGCTTGTAGTCAGTCAATCCAGCGTAAACAATAAACTTATGTCGGGAACGGGAAAAGAATTTAACAATAGTAGGCATAACACAGCATATGCAACTCACTCAAAACATTGTCTTCACAAATAAAACTTAAACAAAACAGTGCAATTTTATTCACCTGAGTTTGCGAAGCTTGCTACAAAGTGAGTGAAAACTCTGCATCAATCAATGAAAGTCGTACACAAAATGTCCGAAGAGACATACTCCTTTCCACTATCTCGTTCGTACTTCATCGCTGTCTTTTCTTTTCGAATTTCAGCAAAAAACGACAAAGAATTGCATCTAGCTCATGGCGATGAATATCTGACAGATTTCTTGCTTCGCTTCGCTGCACTTACGTTCACCCAAGTTTTGTACTATTGCAGGTGTTTTGCTCTTGGTTTTTACTTCATAGTGTAGCTAGCTCCTCTTCTGACAACGTAGAAAATTTCTCTTTGCTGTTACTATTGCTCAAAAGCTCGAAAAGAATGGAAAAACGTAGCAAACTTGCCTTAGAAAATTCCGCCATTGTTGACCAACAATGCGACAAGTTTACAGGGCTGACGCTATGCTTTGTGCTAATTGGCTAATATCCGTCACATGTTGTTTTTTCTTCGATTTGATTGGCTGAGACAAAACTGTCCAATTTTTCTTAAATTGGACAGTTTGTGCATTTTCCCTGAAAGTCCTAATTGAAACTATCCAAATTTAATCCCAAATTGGACAGTTCTCAGAAATTAAGGAAAAATAGCTGCGCTGACAATATAGGATTTACTGACAGCTATATAATTAAAAATTTAACAATATATACACAAAGACATAACAATACAAAGACACAAAGACTTAACAATACGTATGCTTTGCTCTTAAGGAATGCTTTGAATTTCGATAGTTTTTTTTAATTGCTTGACTCGGGAGAGTTTCAAGCTAAGGTCGAAGGAATGTAAGGAGAGGAAAAATGATTATTTGGTTTAGTTTTATTTTATTCGCTTCACTGGTAAAAACTTAGAAAATTTCAACATATAAGTTATTGTTTAGTTTTGAAGTAGCAGGTTAATGTTCCACCTGTTGTTTTGTCCTGGACCATAACTCTAGTTAACGTTGAAGTATAACGGAACCCGCACTCGCCTTTTGTTTAACTGTTATCTACCTGCACTGCTTTGTAAGTGATTAATTTTGTAAAAGTGAAATTCTGTTTTAGCCAATAGGCCTTCCTGAAATGTATTAGATAATTTTTAAGTTAGACTATTTTATGGAATTACCTAATGCGTAAGCTTTTCAGTTTCTGTATAAGTAAGTAGAACTGCACTGTAAAATATCCTTTGGTGATCTTGGGTAACGTACTTAACTGTACTCGGTTACACCCCCGGTGGTGGGACGCCGGTTATACAAACATCCCGTTAATTACTGTGGGTTATGTTATTGGAATAAATCTCTATTGTTGGAGCCAAGTAACTGCGTATTCTCAGCCGTTCCGAAGGAATGTTGTTGCTGTGTTAGATCCCGAACTTCCCGTAGCTGCAAGCGTGGTTCCCCCTCTGTAATTGTACACAGACGAACGACCGAAAACAGCGCGAAAAAAACTTTTCGTTTCAGTTTTAGTCTAGTTCAACAAAATAGACTTTGATCTTACAATAAAAACTATTCTTATCGTACAGGAATTAATATAAGGAAAGAAATTAAAGATTTTGCTTTGTGCGCACGTTAACGGCACTACCTAAAAACGTGTTTTTTACGGCATTAATATTAAAATATCTCAATGTAGAATTTTAAACTTTTCTTTAAATCACGATATATTGTAGACAACCTTATGACATTTAAATTAATGCATTAAAAAATGGGGATCACCGTGCTCGTTTAAGAGAATACGACCATTTATTTCCCTACCGAGCTTAGCCTGAAGGGAATCTCGAAGTGTTCTGTGTGTGCGCGCGCTCGTGCTTGCGCTAAATGACGCGAACACTTATGCGCAGCAAGGATGCAAATCCGTGGAATCACCTTAAATAGGATTTTTGTTGCTGTGAACTGCTTGTTTAGAAGTACATATAGACATTTAAGGGTTTTTTGTAAACTTTGCGAAATGACATAAAGAAGGAAACTATTATCCTTAGATAAATGTAAATGCAGCATATTTCAGTTGGATAGCTATAAAATCAAGCCTGCAGCTTAAGACCTCGACTCCCAACCTTGAAACCCTAATAACAAAAAAATAAACGGGAATGTTCGTCGCGAAAATTTGAACTAAACACCTAACGGAGTCCAGTCTAGGCGCTTCACTCCTTAAACAGGTACCATTTTTTTTGACTGGTGACACAGTATGACGGCGTGTTTTATTTCTTCTTTTGAAACCTTAAACCAAACCTTCGTTGGCTCGGTTTGCCGAGGTCTTGGCACGCTGTTCGCGATGCCGGGTGCCCGGCTAGCAGTGATGAAAATTTCCCATGTAAACGCGTTCATCCGGCCAGCATTAAATTTCTCTTCCAAGCACAATGCCGTCCACAAAAATCAATATCCTTCTTTCTAAATAGGATATAGAGGCTGAAGAACTTATGAAGCTGCAAAAGCAAGCGACGAACAGTTAACTGGATGTTCAAAAATTCGTTCTGTCTGGTTTCTATGGTGTGACGTCATAATCCTGCTCAGTAGCTCTTATCGCCTTTGTTTTGAGGTTTCACCAGAGTAGCGTTCGGCATTTGATAACACCGTTATGTACAATATCCAATGAAGTTGATCATGTTTTTTTTGAGGGGCTGTATTTTTCTTTTGACATTTCTTAAGGTTGAATTTCAGACATTCAACAAGGTCAATATGCTGTTTACAGATAACCGTTGATAAGGTCCATAAGGAACACACAAGACAGAATACCGTCTAAGTAGGACAGAATAATCTGGAACGAGGGTAAATATGCTACCCTCAGATAACATAAGTTCTACAAGGAACTCACCAAACAAGTAAACCGGAATAATCCAGAAAGAGGTCAATGTGCTATCCTCAGATAACTTGAGTTTAATACGAAACGCACCGACCAAGTAAAACAGAATAATCCAGAACGATGTTAGTATATTGTCCTTAGTTAACTCACCAGGCAAGTATGGCAGAATAATCCAGCACGAGGTCAATATGCTGACCTCAGATAACATGAGTTCCATAAGGAACTCATCAGCTAGGTAACACAGAATAATATAATCTACAATCATTGACAAAAGTGTTGACACATTGTCAATTTAGGCCCTATGTTATTGTTTTATGGACCAATTTCATCCTTTTGACGCACCTTTCCAACCCCCTTCCCCCTATCAGTTGTAGTTTGTTTCTAGGAGTCCTTTGCTACCATTTTACAACATTCGATGGTGGGAGGGGGTATTTTAGCAGACAGTCATGAAATTTAAAAACTAGTGGTAAATTTGTCTAAAAAACCTCAGAGCGAAGTCAATGTGTCAACTATTTACACCAGACTACATCGTTGCATGTCACGCGACCTGGTTTCGCGGTAAATTGCAAGGAGAACAGAATACTTTGATTGTTTATGGGTGAATTTGAATTTTATTTTGATAAAAATGGAAAAAAATATGCCAGAAAAATGTGGCTCGCAAAAAGAGGCTCGCGGCTCGCGGCTCGTTGCTCCGGCTCGCAGGCTCGCACATTAGTTACACTCTGGTCGTTTTGAAAATGAAAGCCAATGTTCGATTTTTGCCAAAATACACCATTATGATCAAGTATGACCAACGTTTAATTTTTTACTGGTCACTTAGTCACAAAGGTTACGATAGCAACGATTGTCGTTTTCTCAATATCTAAATTGACTCTTGGTATTAATTTTTTGATTTGTTTAAGTATAGTGGATTGACTACCCGTAGATAAAATTTTGGAAAAATCTGTAAGAGCGTTTTAGAGTAAATCACGAATTAATTTTTGGGTATTTTCTCGTAGTTTCCTAGAATCGGTAGTCGATATATTTTAACAAAGTAAAGCAAAAACACTCTCGCTTTTAGTTAATTATCTTTGATGGTGTAAGTATTTATATTTCATTTTGAATAACTGCGTTCAAAAAAAACTGACAAAAACGAAAAACGAAAACGGTATTTTTCTGAAAACTTCATCCTTGATTAACTTGAAAACGCTCTTACAGGTTTTCTAAAATTTCGTCAACAGTTAGTCAATCTGATACTAAACTTCAACATATCAAAATATGAAAAACAAGAGTCAATGTAGATTTCGAGAAAGTTAGGCTTGTTTGAAAACAAAAGAAAACTACAATCGTTGCTATGGTAACCTTTTTGACTAAGTGACCAGTAAAAAATTAAACTTTGGTCATATTTGATCATTATAGTGTAGTTTGGCAAAAATCGTAGAATGGCTCCCCTGATAATTTTCATTTTCAAAACAACCACCCTAGGGCTAAAGAAACTACATCGAGCCTCCTTAAAACGTTCTTACTTTTTGAATTTTGAAAACAAAATGGTATTGCAGTAAATTCTTTCCTCACCGATATGGACATGTTCACATCACCAATGAGTGATGGTTACAGGTCAGGATTCGAATAAACATTTATTCACTTAGTACATATATTTGCCGCTCACAACAAACGGAAAAAATCGTTCTCAACCAAATTTCAGCCTTGGGAACGTTCTTAGGATGTTCTTAAATTTTGGCCTTTTCCACCTTCGATATTCCAATAAAAGGTTTTTTTTTTAAATGTACTTCCATGTGGTGTTGTTTATTATGTTTTACAAGGTTTTTCTAATTTTTAAATCAGTAAATGAAACCTCCACCTTGTCGCCAGGTTCTTCTCCGTTTTCAAAATGGCGCTAGCCGCCATTTTGAAAACAAAGAAGACCCTGGGATGTTACCATAAAAATTAAAGCTATTGATGAGTGTTTCAAGTAGTTTTGTTCGTTTATATAAGTTTTCCACAATTGAGTTTTTGTAAAATTTGTCAGCACGTTGGAAATTCCAGTGCTAAGGTGTAAAGGATGGTAGGAATGCATTTTCTGGATTTATTTTCAATACTGAGTCGGCTTGCAATATTCAAACAGTTCTTCCCAGACACATCCTTCCACACAACACTCTTCCACGGCGTTGAAGCTTCTTCTAGACCTGTGATGTGATGATAGAAACCGATTGGCTCTTTGCTTTTCCAGAAATATTTGATCATCTCCTGCAATAACTAAAAAAGAATACGGTTGTTGGTAATGACATGTTATTAAAAACTAGCCATGGCATTATTGCAATTCCTGAGTTTTGATTGGTTTACAGGACACGGCTCAGCGAGGTCCATATTCTCAATACAGTCTCTACCAAACCTTTTGATTAAAGATTTATCGCTCGGCTTTGTGATTGAAAAAGAGCTACTGAAACTTTATGTGATCCAATTTCAGCTCTCCTGCCAATACAAAGAGTATTCCGATTGGTTGATCTTAATGACTGGCCCTTTTGGTTGTGTTATTCGTGTAATAACACCCCTTTGTAGAAACTTAGTCGTGTTCTTTTAGAAATCCGCAAATTTGATTGGTTCTCCCATTATTTCCTATTCGCCGATGGAACACGATCGTGCGCGTTGCTCTTTAAAGGTACAATTATTCTTGAATTTTGGCTCAAAATGTAGGTTTTGGACTACAATCCTTTTGACCTTCTACTAAAACAATCCCACTACTTGCTCTAGTTTTGTATGAGCGATTGTCAGCTCGGCTGCACCTCGTTGACTATTGGCTCATAGAAAACTCTGATTTGTCTTCTGTAATCACCCATAAATGTAATAAAAACCATAAATGTCAAACCAACCATAAATGTAATAAGTTCCAACCATAAATGTAATAATCTTACTCGCCATAAATGTAAAAAAATTTGACCATAAATGAAATGGGCAAAAGAACCATAAATGTAATAAACTAGTCAAGGTACTGCAAATTATGCCACTCTTACTTCCGGCGTATGTGGGAAGAGCTTTACGTTGGGAGTTTGGTCTACACTCGATATAATTACATCAAAGAAACTAGATCGTTTTCTTTATAAAGATGTCTTTTCAATAGAGCCGTTTGAATCTGCAGTAAATGAATGATTGATTGGAGTAAGAGAATCAAAAAAGAAAATGACGTAGTTTGCGGTATTTATGTACTGTAAACAGCCAACTTTTGTTAAGTTCAGTAGGCAGCGTATTACGTTTATGGTTGATCTTTATTACATTTATGATTATTCGGTTTATTACATTTATTGCTAAATTTTATTACATTTATGGTGAAAAGTTATTACAATAATGGTTAAACGTTATTACATTTATGATTAATTTTTATTGCATTTATGCCTTGTTTTACATTTATGGTTTTTATTACATTTATGGGTGATTGTTCAATATTCCATAGAAAATAATATTCACAGTTTCAGACGTCAAATTTCCTACCGTTTCTTCTTCTCCGTTTCCGAAATCCACAGGCATAACCAAAATATGATCTAAGAACGCTGCCACAAACACGGAACTGGATGCGTCTTGGTGGTACCTCAGAAATTTTGCAAGCCTCCAGAGGAGTATATGGGTCGCAATATGAGCGGGATGCCTCAATTTGTGAAGACATGCTAAGAATCCATGTTATTAGGAAGAAACTGATATAAAAGCCTGCTTCCATCTGTAAAAGAAAAAGTGGAGAAGCAAATCATCAGTTTATTTGTCGTCAATTTTCGCCCTGTGACAACTACAGAGGCCAAACGCCGTTAATACGGACTCAAAAGGGACAAGTGTCCGTATTATCGGGGTCCGAATTTTGCGTCCCCTAAAAATGAAAGTCACGGACACATTTTTTGAAGATACAAAGACTAAACATACCATTTCAAAGCAACAGAACGATGACTCCTGCCTTTTAAAACTGTTTAACTTTAGTAAAAACTGAAGAAACGTTCAAATTCAGTGAGTCAAAATTCTCAGCACTCTAGTGTTCACGCCGGTCAAACAACGGAAAAAAGACAGCTGTCAAGCACGACATGTAATTATGCTAATGTATACTAATAAAAACGCACTGCGTAGAAATTATATTTTCTTGCAGGGTGAAATTAGCACACAATCATTACAATTGAAAATGTACGGTGCAACAGATAACAAGCGACCGAAAAGTGTCCGTAAAGCGAAGTTAACTTTGTTGGTTGACAGGAAAGTGTCCGTTGAGTTGAGGTTGAGTTTATATCAATTTTGGTCTCTTTCGATTCCGACCAAGTAAACTGTACCATGGATAGTAACTATCCATGCGCATCCTTACCGCGCAGAATTTTAGCTTAATTAGCGCGCGCACATAAACAAAATGGTGCCTTTTTTCTTTGCTGCTTAAGCCCCGGCTAAACGATCAAACATTTTCGTCTAACATCATGTTGGAAGAGCATGTTTAACCGTTTAGCCGCCTCTCTCAGCATTGCATTTAAATGGTTTCCCCTGTTTGATAGATCAAACATTAAGATTTTTATCCAACATTTTGTTTCACTCGAAAATGTTTGTTCGTTTAGCCACCTCTGCAAACAAAGCAAGCGCAGGCGGGAAAAAGCAACTAATCAGAAACGGAATCTTTGTGACATAATTTCAGCGGTAATACGCACAAAGCGCTATGTGGGCTCACTTTGGTAGATGTTTGATCAAACATTGTTTGCTCGTTTAGCCACCCCATGTTGTGTGTGACAAACACGATGTTGGACGAAAATGTTTGATCGTTAAGCCGAGGCTTTAGTCCGCGAGAGTAGTAAATTGTCGCTTTCTCGTAAACAAGTATGGTGACCTATCAATTTTTTCTCATATTTTGGGTGTAGCGATCAAATTCTGTCGGTAAAATGAAAACAGATCAATTTCTATGTTTTAAAAATAAATTGTCGCTAAAGACGTGTACTTTGGCAGTACTCAGGGAATTATAAAGGAATTTTATGGAATATACAAGGTCTTCCTGCTCCTAAACGAATATGGTGACCCCCCTTTTTTATTTCAAAATTTAAGTTCCCTTAAAGTCATAAACCAGTAGGCAAAGTTTGGTTAAAAATCTATGTTCAGTTCTATTTCAGGGTAATGTCCTTAACAAGGAGGTATCCGCCGTATTATAGAGGTGTCTTTAAGGAGACTAAGAGGCTCGACTGTAATGATCAGACTACGCGTCCGAGTTTTTGCCTCAAACTTATAAATAATTGATCACGTTACAAAACTTAAGGTTCGGTAATTGAAAAAGAATGCTATCAGTTTCTAAAATGGAAGAGTGATGCCATTCTGGCAGCAGAAGACTAACTAAAAAGTAGTCAGTAACTTTATAAATCAAATAACGACTTCAATATCATTGGTCTTCGTTTCTTTACTAGCACTCCTTCAAATTTTTGGAATGTTTGATATCAGATTCCATAAACCGACCAAGTTTTTTTTTTTTTCAAACAAACTTGCAAAGAAAAGAAATACTGTAAATAGATATTGGTATAGTTTTCCATGTTTAAAATACAAAGGAAATTAAATAGAAAGGAAATTTATGTTTAATGAGTGTCTTTATATCTGATAATTTTTGTGTCCAATTTCCTTGGCCAAATTAACCCAAAATCTAAATATCAGTGGAAGAATGAAAAGATCCACATTAGTGGTTTTTGAGGCTTTTCAATAAACTCGCTGAGTTCGCGCTTTATCGCCGAGGTAAAAAAAAATCGGCTACGCTTCGTGTTTTAAACTTGATAAAGCATCCGTGCTCGTTTATTAAACATGGCATGGTTGTTTCTCCCGAGTTAGTTGTACGCAATAAACAGCAGAGGGTTTTTCCTCTGCAAAATACTTAAATAAAGTTCAACCATTCATTTAATTCATTCATTTATTCAAATAAAACAGGACATGCCACCCAGAATGTTTTTCATTAGACTCATGACTAGGCCCTTTGCCCACTTAGGGCTTATGGCCATAAGTCAAGTCATGACTAGTAGTCTCTCGTTTGCTTTAAAATCCGTGAAAACAAACCTACAAATAGGCGTCCATGCTACTCGCGCTCGCGTCGCTATTTGAGCGTTCGTCAACGCGGATTTAAAAGTAAAAGAGAGACTGCCACAGTCTAGTTTTTCAAATTTCAGGATAGCGCTGAAGTAATCTTGTTTGTGTGACGAAGTTCCGGGAAAAACGGGAAAACATAAAGATTTACTGAAAGGCGCTGACATATGTTTACACAAAAAACAACTAAAATTGCTCTGCATATATCCGTTGTTTGAACTGTAGAACTTTGATAATGATAATACTAGATGTTGTCAATATACTTCAAAAAATATTCAGTTGTCTGGGTTTATTTGCAATATTGACGAGCATATTTTTATATGTCTAAACTACTTTATCAGGCGGGCAGAATGCAAGCCAACAAGGCGTCAGGAATTACAAGAGTTGTAGACATTCCTGTGTGACAAGAATATAACACAATTCCAAACAGGAATGTTTATTAAGTTGGCGAAAAAAGTTTTCTATTTGACGCGTCCATTGAAAGAAAATAAAACTGTCTTTCGATAAAGTTTACATTATAGGCCATAAGTAATTGACGCAATTAGACCTAAAGTTGTTCCCAGGGCCCTTTTTTTAAAACAAAGAAGTGAGAGGACCCTGGGACTCAATGAAACCTTCCTTTCACGGTGAATGTCAATTAAAGAGTCTAAAACTAAGTTCTAGAGTACAAGAATTAAAAACACGACTTAAGCATTATTTTCGCAATTTGCCTGTTAACATGAGGAATCGAACAAAAACGAAAATGTTGTTTTTTCTAAGTTTCGTGACACCATCGAAGCCGACAGCTTTCTAGCTAGCCCGCAAACACAGTGGATTGATCACATGTACCTTCTGTCGAAGGCTAGCTCTGCAAAAGGTTTCATTGTCAGTTAAATTGAATCTCGAAGACGGGTCAAGAGTCTGCTAACCTTAACAGATCATTGTATAATAGTTTTAAAAGGAAATTAGTCTTAGAACTTCTTACCTTAATTCTCGCCGCAGGAACATTCATCCGGCTCTTGCTAAAGTGCTTACAGCTATAAGAGCAAAATGCGTATAATGAATAGTTTCGTAATATTAACTCTTTAAATACCCAGAGTGATCAACATAGAAACTCTCCGCATGATAACTATATATTCACTGACTAGACAAGTAACAAGAACGAAGAAATTCATCAACTACAGGAGCTAACCTTGGAGACCATTGTAATCGAGAAGTAAGCTGAACGTTCATTTTGAACTTACACGTAAAAAAAATATAATTTCATAACTCGATCTGAGGATCATTTTCGTATCGCTTTGTCGGAAATTCAAACCCACGGAATTTAATTTTCATCAAATATTTCACTTGCGTAAATGCTTTCCAAATGATGTGTTTTGCGAGAATTTTATTCTAGCAGGAAAGGCGTTTAAAGCAATATCAAGAAACAATATTATCATGCTCAACTATTTTTAGCTTCAGTACGAACTAATAAGATTGTACCGTGCAAAGCAACAAATCTTCGTGAATAATTTTAAACACATAAATGTTTATTTAGAAGAGTTATATATCATTAACTGGAAAATAAAGAGGGTTTTATTTTTTCAGGGATTGTATAACGTTTTGGCCTCGATGGTTCACGAAGACTATGTTGCTGAACGGGGTCGGAAAATTTGAAATTCTTTAAATGTCGCAGTGTGATTAAAATCTGATCGATATAGTTCACCCATGAAAAGCCTTATTCTAAATATAATTGTCCATTTAACTCGAGCGCCTGACTACATTGTAGGTTTCCAAGCAATCTAATAGCCCCATTATATGATGTCCTTATCGCTTCCCAAAGACATCTCTAAAAGAAACAATACAATTGATGTAATTTGTTAAGTCACTATGATGGCTAAGTACAAATCGTGACATGCACAAAAAAAACAAGGCTCCTACTAGGGTCGCAGTGTCTATTTAAATGCTAAATATATTGCAGTATTGGAAATCGACCTTGTCGGTTCTTTTCTTCTAGGGGTAGATTTCTCGAAATGAGGATGACAAATCAAATACCAAAGCTGGACTGATTTCTTTGTCTAAAACGCGAAGGGCTCGAAACGTTACATTTCCAAATTCGTTAATTGACCCTTCTCAAATTGATAATGGCCCTCATTTGATTTACGTCAGACTCATTTTAACCCCAAGCTAAGCCTGCTTTGTAAGCGCATGCAACTTTTACCACGAACGAATTCAGTCCCTGAAAGCAGCAATGAAATATGAAAAGGATGCCCGCACAAGAACATGAAGTAAACAAGGCTTGGCGGGAAATTTTCATCAATTGACCTACCATCACCTATTAACGAAATGTTTGACTCGGTTGCGGGTGTGTGGTTTCCTAAGAAACTATATTTATTTTTGGCTGTGGTATAATTGTGTAACATCTGCTTCAAACATATATTGGCCGATCTCAACAGCTGAGTCAGAGTTACCGCGAATTACCGATCTACTGAAACTCTAATATAACGAACACCCGGATATAACCAAGAAATCTTGTAGAAAGCTGTCCATTTGTAAAGGACAACATCATCTGACGTAGCTTGCGTATATTAACGTATTAACGATTTTTTTTTTCTCACAAATATAAAAAGCAAACTAATTCAGGTTTCTAATTGCAAAAACGTGTTGAAAATTTACTTGGACGTAACAAACATCCAGAAACATAGTCTTTAAAAATACGTGATATAATTTTCCCCCGCACATTTTTAACGAGACTTCTTTAATGTCTCCTGTCGTGGTGCAATATTGATAACATTTTAGTAAAAATGTTATCGTATTGTTTTGGTGTCCAAGTTTATTATTTAGGCAAGAAACTCATTTATATTAAACAAACATTTCTTTAAAAAAAAAAAACTGTCCTTCCATGCTCTAGTATTTGCTAACCCAGCAGCCCTATATCGCCTGAGGTTCACGGTTTTAAGTTCGTCTGTCCCTAACATCATTTATCTCGCTTTTTACGTACAACCTTGACTCTAATACTCAAGGTTACCAACCCAACTTTGAACCCACGGCTCTTCTCTGATATTGAAATTAATCCAAGATGGAGGCTAGTTATTAAATTAAAGAACTATTTTTGGGGTTCCTTCGACATGATGCTTTTAATTCAATTCGTGTTCTGCTCAAGTGTTAGCCAATATAATTTTAACTCGCAAAATAATATTAAGTGTTTACTAATGTCGACTTCTGCTTTGCATTTTCCCCCACATATATTCAAATGGCCACGTCGGCGAAACTTTTTGCAAAAGAATGAAATGAAAAACCTTTCCACCAACATAGCGGAAATGACGTCACGTGTGAACCAAGAATGTAATTTTAAATCACTTCCAAAAAACACTAAAGACATCATGAGACAGGATAAGTTTCTGTCATGCGCATTGGGGTACATACACGTTTTAATGAATCGAAAAGTCTACTTCTCCGACCACGTGACCAAAGGAGCAAAGGCTCTTGGAACTAGAATGGGAAACTAATTATTTTTATCTTCCCGTCAAACTGAAAAATTCCGAAAATACTCTCTGGGTTATATTTGCTCTCTAATTTCTTTCAGGGGGGCTTATTTTCGGGGGAGGCCTATATACGGGGTGGGGAGGCGGAGAGGCGCTAATTTTCGGATAGAAATTTCCGTTTTGAAAATCTTCGGATTTCTATGAAAGCAGCAGGATTGCAACCATGGACAACTGTTTCGCTCTTATTGCAGCTCTTCAGCAAGGTGCAGCAAGTCTAAATGACGTTAGCTCGAAAGCCAACGCAAATAAACTGCACAATTCCCATACAAAAAAATCTCCAATAAGAGCAAAACAGCTGTCCGCGGTTGCAATCCTGCTGTATCGGTTCTAGTCGTGTTGGCGTCTTGCAAAGTCTACTTTTTTCACATAGTATGATTGTTATGTTATTTCATTTCTTTCGCTGATCAGATCTCTCAATAGATCCTACATTAGCAGCATTATCGTTTGCGGTCCCTTGCTGTTTAAAGTTTTGCTTCTAAAACGAGGGCCTTATAAACCTTATATACCTTGTAAATGGCCCAGCTCACCACGAGTCTCTCGTAGCTCAGTTGGTTAGAGCGCCCAACCGGTATCTCGGAGGCCATGGGTTCAATCCCCTCAGGGACTCAGAATTTTTTCTTTGTCCCATGCTCGTGTCATGTTGAATACTTCATCTTCATTATTTATTACCGAGCTTATAATTTCGAATCAACAAGTTTTTGGAAGTTGATTGTATAATGAAATTAAACGCTAAAAAATTGGAACGACGTTTCGACCGTTCGACGGTCATTTTCAAGTTAGGTGTTAGAATAAAATTACATGTGTAAATATAGTAAAAGCGCTAAAATATGTACATACAAACAATAGACAATAAGAATAAAAAGGCTAAAAATGGCTAAAAAATAACTTTGTGCGAATGGCATGCATAGTTGTAAAAGATATAATTAAAAACATAAAGCAAGCGAATAAGACGACGAGAATAGGAACATTAAAATACCTAAAAATATCTAAACAAATAATTTCGCGCGGAGCGAGTCACTCTGTTTGTTAAGTTTCGGTTTCAGAAGTCTAATAAAAAGCATTTCAAAAATCAAACAGTCAAGCTTGCTTTGGCACTTCCTTAAAATCTTAAAATTCTTCTCGATGTTGTGTGGCTCCTTTCCATGTTGCTCTTTCACGTGATGTCCGATAGACGATCCTTTGTGTTCTTCGATGCGCTGGTGCAAGTGTCGACAAGAATAGCCGACGTAATCTGCATCACACAGATCACACTTATAATAATAAACAGCGCTTTGTTGGTTTACGATGGGCGGTTTCTGTTCCTTCACTTTAATTGTGTCTTTGATCTTACGGCTGGTGTAAACTGGACGGATCTCGGTGTTTATCTTTCGGCTGAGATCGCTCAGTTGTCTGCGTACTGAGTTTGCTGCTTTTTGATCCTTGTACGGCAAAACGATTCTAATAGGAACTTCTCCTTGACTAGGGACCTGCTGTTGTTGAGGACACGCATTTCCCGTTACAACTTTCGCCTCGACAAATTGTCGGATGGTGGTTTCTACGAGGGATTCTGGATACTGTAAATTGGCAAAGGTCTCCTTAAGACGTTCGCATTCTTGATGGAAAAGTTGCCAGTTCGAGGAAAGCTTGAATGCGCGATTCAGCATTGTTTTGAGTAGTGAGTGCTTGTACTTTACATCAACATGGCTTTGGTAGTGTAATAAAAGCCCAGTATCTGTCGGTTTCTTGTAGACCTTCGTGTCCAGCTGGGATCCATTTTTTATAATCTCCATTCCTAGAAACGGTAGTTTGTTGTTGTCTTCCAGTTCCATTGTGAAACTGACAGAGGGATGGATTTCGTTTAGTGTTGATAAGAATTCAGAGGCAGCTGTAGCATCAGGCATTTTACAGTATCCAGAATCCCTCGTAGAAACCACCATCCGACAATTTGTCGAGGCGAAAGTTGTAACGGGAAATGCGTGTCCTCAACAACAGCAGGTCCCTAGTCAAGGAGAAGTTCCTATTAGAATCGTTTTGCCGTACAAGGATCAAAAAGCAGCAAACTCAGTACGCAGACAACTGAGCGATCTCAGCCGAAAGATAAACACCGAGATCCGTCCAGTTTACACCAGCCGTAAGACCAAAGACACAATTAAAGTGAAGGAACAGAAACCGCCCATCGTAAACCAACAAAGCGCTGTTTATTATTATAAGTGTGATCTGTGTGATGCAGATTACGTCGGCTATTCTTGTCGACACTTGCACCAGCGCATCGAAGAACACAAAGGATCGTCTATCGGACATCACGTGAAAGAGCAACATGGAAAGGAGCCACACAACATCGAGAAGAATTTTAAGATTTTAAGGAAGTGCCAAAGCAAGCTTGACTGTTTGATTTTTGAAATGCTTTTTATTAGACTTCTGAAACCGAAACTTAACAAACAGAGTGACTCGCTCCGCGCGAAATTATTTGTTTAGATATTTTTAGGTATTTTAATGTTCCTATTCTCGTCGTCTTATTCGCTTGCTTTATGTTTTTAATTATATCTTTTACAACTATGCATGCCATTCGCACAAAGTTATTTTTTAGCCATTTTTAGCCTTTTTATTCTTATTGTCTATTGTTTGTATGTACATATTTTAGCGCTTTTACTATATTTACACATGTAATTTTATTCTAACACCTAACTTGAAAATGACCGTCGAACGGTCGAAACGTCGTTCCAATTTTTTAGCGTTTAATTTCATTATACAATCAGCTTATAATTTACCATCTTTATTGTTTACTATTTATAAGCCCATTGACTTATATTCAACATATTCAGGAGGAGTTTTGCATCTGAAACTTGCGGGGCGAGGGGTCTTTTTTGGAAGATTACAGTGACTTCTATAACTATGCAAGGACCACTCTGACAAACAGGAGCAAATTACAGGACGGGCAAAAAGAATGTCTGCGTAGGAGGTCGCTAGCATTACTGTCGCAGTTTTTCTTTGACGCAGCCTTCCTTGCAGCATGCATTCTTCGCAGTGGTAAACACTCGGCTGTTGGCTTTATGAGATGACGTCATCAAAATCTCGTCAGCCCTCCTTTTCTCTCACACTAGATCGTCAACTGGCCGAAAAAGTACTGGGGAGGAAGGTCGGATAGACAAATAATTAATTTTCTAAGTTGCTGTGTAAGACAGATCAAATGAATAACATGAACGACTGAAGAATTGTAATAATAATAAAGGAACCGATTATAAATAAGCTATGTTTTTAGTTAGAATGTGTGTTTAGCTCGATTTCCTCTCGTTTGAAGTAAGGGTCAGAGATTTAATAATGTACACCCCAACGTGCCATTTTTGATTGACCTGTTAATTAGTTAATTTGGCTCTTGAAGAATCTGAGAATGGCTGTTTAAGCATTTTATATTTTATTACGATCACCATGCCATTTACATTTATTCCATCCGCTTTGTCTGTAATCTGTTGTCAATATATAACGGCACTGTCGAGAAAGACTAAAACGAGCGACTAAATATAGGGGTTCCACAAGTTGCTCGAGATTTCCCAAAAAGTTGACTGTAATTTTTCAAAAAGTTGCTCAATAGTTGCTCCAAAAATCCAAAAAAGTTGCTTTTGACTAACGAAGTTGCTCAAAAGTTGCTCAAAAAATCATAAAAGCTTCTTCTAATCAAGAAAATTTCTCCAAATATATGCTAATTAGGTATAATTTCTAAGCAGTTGTATGCAATTGTACAGCAAAAGAAGTATCTAAATAACATTTTAAAGGGAAAATTTGTAAAATAACAAGGATTTCTTTAACTGAGAAAAGTAGTGAACATATAATCGATGACGTCATGTTTGCTGATGAGTTTGTAGTGTTTTTATGCAAAATGAGCCGAAAGTTGAAACGTCTTCAGATGTTCCTCGATATTTTTCGGCAAAACTTCGTAAATCTTCGGAAACGTTCGTATGGCCTCTGAACAGCACTAAGATAATCTTTGGAGATCTTCGCTATAGAAATTGTCCAAAATGCACAAGTTGCATGAGAGGAAAAAAGTTGCTCGAAATATGAAAAGTTGCCAAAAAGTTGCCGAGCAACTTGTGGAAAGCCCTAACCAAATATAATGAGCCTTTTAATTCCTAAGCAGCATAAACATCGTTGCGATATTATACAGTGATTCGGTTGCACGTCAAGTGTAGACGTTTTGGAAAAGCAACGAAACGAGAGCAGGCCCTAGTACCCATAGTTATTCTTCTTCCCATCAAATTTTGGTGAATCAATTTTTGAAAACTTAAAAGGGTAGAGAGCCTGAAGGCATTTGGGCAAATTTTTACTGGGAAAATGGAATTTGGGTAAAATTTGTGCTGGAAAATAAGATTCATACCCCATCCCTTTCAGGACCCTCGATAATATACGGCTTAGTGTTATTTCTTACTTACGTATGAAAACTTAAAAGGCCCTACATATGAAATAAATAGTTGCACTCATACTCGAGAACGCACAGCGTTATAACAAGTAGTAAATGCGTGTAGTGAATAAGTTGAGTGAATGATTTTTACACCCGAGTAGACAGTCACCCGATTATAGACATACGTAACCGCCGCAAATATAGCGCATACAGCGGCTGCACAAACAATGGACACTTTTAAGAGGGTCCGAATTACATGAAACAGTTAAATTTTAGGCATTTTAACACTAACAGTGAAAAATGCACTGTAACAGTAAATTTTATCCAGAAAGAAACAAAGCGGGTTCAAGGCCAATAATATTTCGTTTAGTATATCAAGAAGTTTTCGGCCATTTTTCGACGATTGCCGATCATTTCGGAAGATTTCAGGAGACTTCCCGAAGATTTCCGAAGACTGACCAAGATTTCCGAAGACTACTGACGATTTTTAGAACTTACTGAAGACGTCCGAAGACTAATAAAAAAACCAAACATTTAACAGTATTTTTTCAGAAACAGTAAACATTAAAAGATTGGCCCACTTAACAGCAGACACTATAACAACTATGGGCAAATAACACTAAACCCCATTCAGACTCTCTATTAACTTAAGAAAGGGCCAACGGACAATACAAAGGAACCGGATCCTGGTGGATCTGATCAGCAACATGAATAGATATGAACGACTAAAAAAACAAAAAGGCTGACCGTAGAGTTTGGATTGATTTATTATAATTTCCAATATTTCGTCAGGCACGGCCTGACTTCATCAGGGAATGAACAACTAACGAATAACACTTTAGTTGTTTATTCCCTGATGAAGTCAGACCGTGCCTGTCAAAATATTGGAAATTATAATAGTTTAATCCAAACTGTACGGTCAGCTTTTCCGTTTTTTGTTGTTGTTCGTATCTGCACAAACAATACTCGCACCAAGCCTCTCGCGGTTTCTTTTCTTTTCTTCTCTCCGTCAATCTCTCTCAGTTGTTTTCTTTTCTTTGCGCATTGCTGTCACGAGGTCATAAGGATGTTGAAGCGAGTTCAGGTAGTTTTATGGCCAGATAACGTCAGATAGCAAAGTGTTCAATATTCAAAGCGCGTTTCAGGAAGTAGAAGAGTCTGCATAATTTCATGAATTTACCAAAACAACATTCTTACTGAATGGCTATTGTTATTTTATATAAATATCGCCTGACCACGACTCACTGCACGCATTGGCTGCCCGGGGGTACTCTCCACAAATTTGGATGGAGGTGTGCGCTGCGCTTGCTGAAACCCTTACCCTATTTCAAACAAAAACACTCGGCATACGATTTTCGCTACCATATTTTAGACCTGACCCAAAAAATTGTTCACCTTTCAGACCAGACCCAACCCAGGAACTGCTTTTGTTTGTGTAAACATTTAATTAAGTTGGGATTCAAATGACGGAAGTTTTTACATATAAATCACACTTGAATTTGTAACATGAATAGAAACAACGACAAAAAAAGTTTCTTCTAAAAAGGTTATATATAATTGCTAGTGTGCCCAAACCATGCCCTGTTTCAGAACAAAATGGTCAAAATCTTTACCCTTATTTCAGATCACAGCTAGCGGCCCGAAAACCATGCCCTTTAAGGCTGCACATTCCTATAGAGCTGCACATTACTATAGAGCCTCCACCCCCCTGGATTGGCTGTCAATCCGCCTGGGTTGAGAAACAGCACAGCAATCTCTGATCATGCTAAGAAAACAACGTTTTGATATATTGGATTAAAGACAGGACTTCTATTCAAAACTTTCGTGTACCGTGAGCAAAACCGCAATGTGAAATTTACAGTTCGTAAACACGTTGTGTTTCCGTGATTCGTGTCACGGAAACACATTCTTATACATTTTGTATTTGAATATTTAGGCAACATTTTGCGGAGAACCTGACTTGATTCGGTTTGAATCTCACAGTTCTTGACATTCGCTTCGGAGGCTTAAGTTCTATAACCGGCAAACCACTTGAAACAGAACAACTAGAAATAGCAACACGAGGAACAAGGAATGGGTTTACGTAAGCAGTTTATTTTCATTCTCAATACAAAGGAATTGCATTTTTCCAAAAAATGTATCTCGTTTATTACGTTTCAGCGTTCGTCATGCATGCATGGTCAGCCAGACAATCTGCTTTTTAATTCGCGAAGAAAATTGAAGTTTCACACACGTTCTGAGAAGAACTAGCGGACTATGATTCATGATCAACGATTTGAGAAACATTTTTTACCAAACATTTACAAGAAAAACAATCACGAACTGAATACCAACCAGATCGCCCGTGGTCTCCCCACAGGACACCCAAGTATGAAACGCGAGCCATCACACGAAACACAGCAGGAATCCCAGACGTAAAGTGCGGAACGTGCTCTGACTTTACGTTCAGGTCATCCGTGCGTGAAGCGCGAGATCTAGGCACGAGCATAAGTTGTTCGGCATTGGAACCCAAGCGTAAAGCTCATACGTGACTATGTTTGCATCTTTTCAAAGTAGCCGAAGGGATTCTAACACGTTTGTTGCCGATCTACAAGCAAACAGAAGCTGAAATTTCTTATTAAGCTCGCATTGACGATTTCTGTTGTATTTGGTCTAAGAGTGTTTATACAGGACTTCGATTTCAAACCCTGGCGTTAAAATTCTCACATGCTAAATCATGCCTTTGCAACGTAATTTCCGTATAAACAATAACGTTGACGCAATAACCTGCTATCATGCGTTCTTTTTTGGTGGCACAAAATGCCTGATCGAAGGTTATAAATTTAGTTGATTAATTTCATCAGACACTTGTAAAAACATATTCAGTTATATTTTTCCAATAATTAGTGTTTTCCTCTATTTTTCATATGCGGTTTCCGTATAGGCTAAAGGCTTCCGCTAGCGCTGAAACGTTCACAATAGCATTACACCCCCAGGCTAAGATTCAGCATAGTAAAATGGTCCAACCGAAGTAATTAATCAGAACAATGTTGGGAGTGTTGTTTACAAAAAGCAAGCACGAGACAACTAACTTCAGTTTGACGAAAGTTTGGTTGGGAATGTTGCTGCGTGAATATCTTTACAAGCAGTATTGCTCTATTTTGCAAAAATGAAATTTCAAGGCCATGGAATCATGTCTTTCTTTCGCAAGAGGGAAAAGGTAAGGTGGGCACTTTGACTGACTTAAAGTTTTTTAAGGAAGCATTTTACGGGTTTATTGACGTAGTTTTGGTGCCCTTATAATCAACATCACTTCAGTCAATCCGTCGTTTGATGAGAGAAAAATTATGAGAACTTAAACTAAATATTCGAACTTTAAAAAACATTCTGGCTAACAATTGTGCACAAAACAAATAATCATAAGGACAAGTATAACCACAAAGATGTTCACACTGCGATAAGCACAAGCACAAGTCGACATACGCAAGCGCATTGCTTTTAGAAATTCTGATAAACGTTGCATGATACGGGAGTATCAAGTTTTGCACTTGTGCTTGTGCAGTTATTTCACGCCGTTTCAGACACGAGTTTTTCTATGCTTGCCAGTGTGCTTCAGTATGCTCGCACATGCCTTTTTAGAGCAGTTACATTACTAGTATTACTAGTTCAAACAGTGGCGCTTAACTCGTAACCCGAAGTTTGAGGCTAAATCAAAATTTCCGATCGGTTGCCGAAAATTCCCGAAGACCCGAAGATGTCCGGGAAAGAAAAAGAAGAAGTTGGACCATTTTTGGTTCAGAGCATCATTTATAGGCTTCTATATGTACAGAGGTCCTTTCGATACGTTCAGCAATAACATTTGTATCACTGTCTAGTCAAACACTTGAATATTAATTTTTCTATTTATTTGGTAAAGTTTTCCTAGGCGTAGATCCCGAAAAAATGCTGACTGTTTTCCAATAACACGAACGTACATGAGCGCCGAAGCAGAGCATGCTCGATATTGACCAGTACCATTTCCCTGGAAGCTTAAAAGTCGCGTTTTTGATCCTGAAATTTAGAAATTTTCTTTAACTCCAAAAATATATAATCGTTTAAAACCTGATCGATTTCCGTGAAACGGTGAAACCGGTCTGACCTTTATACCCTAGGATTGGGGTTTGCAGTTTGAAAGTTTGACGTCATAACGTATTGAAACTACAAGCATGAGAATAAGAGATGTCGTTTCTTACGACTGTTCTTACCAGTTGCGACATCCAAAGAAACAAAGCTATCAGCTCAACCGGAACCGGAAACAACCACCGGAAATACAGATCATTAAGCTTGTGCGAAGGGCGGAAAATGTAAAGGACGGTGTGTGATATTTAAACCACCTTCGCGTTCCTCTACTAAAAGTTATGGATAGAAACGGTATTAAAATCCATTTACATTACGCGTCATATTCCACAACAATAATTTTTAAGCTTTATTTGAAAAAGCGTTGGCAACTTTCTGCAAAGGAAAACATGTATCACACGACAAAGCCAAAAATCGCTCAAGTCACCATTGTATTATAAAATAAGCTTGAATAATATTTCAGGGTTCAAAGATTTTTAATTGCCTGCTTCTGCCCCCGAGCTTCTGCCTACGCGAAAGAAAGAGTCCCGAGGAAACCTACATGAGGGAATAGAAGAGCAAGTTTTTGCAGTATTTCTTTGGGACGTTTCCTCTCAGTCCTAGCCAGTTTGGAATACACTACCATTAAGACCAAATCTAGTAGAGGTGGATTTCCAATGTCGCGTTTTTGTCCACGCGCGTTAACGTACATAAAATCATACTTTTGAATTTTGTCACATGACACCACTTGCCATGTCGACGCCATTTTGTTAAGATATGACGTCATTGCTTAATGTCGAGGTTCCGGATTACAACCCCGACCGGAGATTGCTAGGAACTAGCCGGGAACTAGGTACATTGGCTGAAACTCACCATCTTGTTTTTGGCAAGGCAAAGTCGTTCTTTGGCTCATCCTCTGTGTAAGAACTTGACAAACTCACCAGTGACGTAAACAAAGAATGACCAAAACAACAAGGAACCTCAAAAAAATATAGAGCAAGAGGAAACCCTTAAAAAGGAGAATTTCACAAGTTTTTAAACCAAGGTTATTCACCTATTCTAAGCAACTTGTATCTCAGCAGACTGTGTTTGATTTTTTGCTATTAAACGGTGCTTTTGAGTCTGGAGAGAGTGCGGTTGTACTTTCGGGTCTGGAGTGAATGTTGTACTTTATTATTATGAATAAACATTGCCATAAGAATAAACGTAACGCATTTTTCTATAATAAAGTGAACATGAACAAAGAGAGAGATCCCCTGAAAGCGAAATTAAGTTTAACTGAACGAAAAATCGCCGCGTGGAACAAAGCAAAATTCACCTGGATAGTTAGAAAGGACTGATTGATACAAAGTATAAACAAAAGAGAAAAGTTATATTTGATGGGTTCTGTTAGATTTAGAAAACAGAAATTTCGTCATTCATATTCTTTACAAACATGTGCAGACACGACACGAGTATCGTATAGAGGATGTCACGCTACAATATAAGACATGTAACGCTACAATATAACGCATTTTGGTTAAACAACAACAACGAGAAGTCTAAGATAAAATAAAAACCGTTGTTCAATAGCAGCAAATATCTAAAGACAAACAAAATCAATACAATTTTAGCATTTAATTGCTTCGGAATCCAGTGTGCTTGAACGTCATCGCTTCTGCATGCATTGCATGCCGTTTATTTTATTCGCCGTCGACGTAAACATGGGAAAATATAGTAATACAGGTTCAAACGAGCCACTATTTCAAAAAGAAATAGTACTTCGTGTCCGGATCGCAGAACGATAAGCATAATAAAAATATAAGTAATAAGTATAACGGGAAAGGTCGAGGAGAGATAGGTTTGTGAAATTCTAAAGAAGATCTTTTGTCGAGAATCAGTATTACGGAAGAATTGCAAAACAGTCTAGTTTTTTGCACACATGCAAATTCCTTTACCCTTCCGTGCCAGCAAACACGAGACATCCGAAGACGTCAAGTCTTGTTTTCTCCTCAGAGCACTCTTATTGGTGGAAAATTAGGGGGCAACGTGAATCTCTCTTCGAGCGACGAGGGCGCGATCCAGCGAGTGCCGAAGGCAACAATTAAATACAGAGTCAATACAGAGTCAACAGTTAACTAAAAATATAACTAGAATATTAACATAGCAATTAAACACGGAAAGGGCTCTCACTATATTTTTCACCAATACATCGCTTGAATCGAACTAAGAGGTATCGCAGTCGTCAGGTATTCCTATTTGTAATCAATCTGCATAACTTTTCATCTTCCTGAAGAACATGCTTTTACCAAGTTATTTGCTTCTACTAAAACGTGTGGACATTGTGGTTACGAGCGTTCTTCTGATTGGATAGTAGTCCGTGTTCCAATCCAAAACAATACCATTTCGTGGAAACGAAACATATGCAGGAACGCGGTAGTAAACGAAAACGCTCGGAAACCAGAAAGACCTACTCAAATCTTTATAGTGTCTTTCTGAAGTATTTATAAATGACTCGTGGTCATATTCACGCATTTTTCGTACTATTAAAGATGTGGTATTCATCCACTTGATAGCGGTATAGCGGGCTTACCCAATTAATATTTCTTGCGGTATTTTTGTCTTCTCTCTAATTTGCCGTAGGCAATCAAAGACTCTATGAGCAAAGTCGTGAATGTGGTATCATAAACTGATGGCTGAGAATTGGCCAAAATTGTAACTGTTAGCTGAGAATTGAAGATATTTAATCGACTAAGAGGCTTTTTTGTTTTACGTTTTAAAATTGTCACGCAGTTTGTGACAACATAAACGCGGATTAATCTGTCGTCACGCACGTAATTTCGATATTGCTGATGTTTTAATCAGACAAGCACTTAGCATCAAAATGAAGATCATGTTTTATTTTACAGCAGTCGCGAGCCGGAAAATATTATTTTTAAATAGCTACGGCTAGTTTGGGCACAAACTGGTCCACCACTGCTATGCGCATCCACGACTTAAAAGGAGAATGAAACGCTTGTCTCCAGTGGGCACAGGCAAATCAAATAA
The DNA here is from genome assembly GCF_052425735.1 of Oculina patagonica. Taxonomy (NCBI): domain Eukaryota; kingdom Metazoa; phylum Cnidaria; class Anthozoa; order Scleractinia; family Oculinidae; genus Oculina; species Oculina patagonica. The sequence continues at coordinate 28,067,209 of NC_135763.1, forward strand.
CCCGCGATCTCCTTGCGTTTTGGCGCCAAATTCAGGATGACGGGCATCTACGTACGTTCAACGCACGTAAAAAAGAACGATTTTGAATACTTTTTAGGCGACAGTGGCAATAGCGAAGCGCGCGCGTGACGTCATGACTCAGACAAGACTCAGACAAACAAACCGGAATGGCGGACGATTTTCCTAAAACACTTTCTAACTGTATTCTAAAACAGCCGGCGTTCCTAAAACACTTTATTGAAACGAAAACTTTGCCCAGATTCCCTTTATTTCTCTCAGAACACGATTATGTTTTTCGAGCCTCATGTGGGGTATAATCATTTGCATTCTATTTCGTACGGATTTTAACGCACGTTTTACGTACGTAAATGTTTACCCAACAGTGGAAATCCGCCTGAGGGACTTTTCCCTGTATTCAGCGTGCAAAGTTACATATGATTTTCCTAGAAAGATATTTCTGTTTTCAGGGTATTTCCCTCTGGATAACTTCCTTCTTAAAGGGAATTTTCCTCATAGAAGTCTGTGTTTTCTTTTAATCTCTTTCGCTCTCTATCAACTATACGCCTAAAACTTCCTATATCCAAAACAGTTCCACCACAACAAAGCCGTTTGCACGAGGTGTCCATTGTTAAAATTTGCATAGTTCCTATGATGAGCAGGTGAATGACTTTTCTTGCAGAATTTTTGTCAGAAATTCTGTTTGTATTGATGAATTGTTTTTAAAAGTAACTAAACCATGACTCAGCATTGTTTCTGTGAGTAAAACTGAAAGCAGATTACAAGTCTCAGTGGCGGTTTAAGGTGGGACAAAAACCCGGAAGTTGCCGTGACGGTCGGATGGTCGTGTTTACAAAGGAAACTGGAAACCACTTGAAATCGTACGTCGAGCGAAATTCATCTTCGCTGGCATTATCGAGCGGAAACGAAGAGCTCTGTAACCTTAAAATCCCCCGAGATGTGAACCGAAGCTTGTAGACGGTTTTCTGGGCTTTCAAAGGCTTAACCTCATGATCAACTTCGCCATGTTTAGGTCGAAGAAGAAGGTAGGCTTGCTTAAATGATTTCACGCTATTAAGAACTTTCGATGGATCGTTATCGTTCTTTGTAGATCTCGATTCACGTGTCTATCATTCTGTATTATATTAATTTGTCCTATCGCTGATACTACAGTAGTATTATATATATTAATCACTGTATTTATGTCCAAGGCTTCAGTGAATATTGGACTTATTAGACAGTGTGCTTTCGTCATGTGCGTATAGTTAAATGAAAGAAATCGAAATATGGCGCGCGGGAACTCACTAGAATTTGTCAGAAAACGCGCTGACTTCCACGATTCTTCAACGAAAACTAGTTCGCACAGCGCGGAAAGATCTTCCAGTCTCGCATGCATTTCGTAAATTCAAATTGAAATACGTTTTCTATGAAGTATCAGTGTTATTCTTCGAAAGCCATCGAGCCATTTTCTTTCTCCGTCTTGATTTATAATTTCACTCACGTTATTTATAGACTTTGGAACAAAGGGTCTTGACAGAAGGTCCTTGTTTGTACAATGCAGTACAAGAAATTAATACGCACTGCAAACATCTTGCTCACAATGTTATTTTTAGGAGAGTACGTTGTAAGTTGTTGCTAAAATTTTCAGTGGAACTTTTTATTTTTTGTAGTCACTTCTAATAGATCGAAGACCTGGAGATTGCTCCCCATGCATCTCTACTTTTAATTAATAACAAATCGATCACATTTTTCTATAGCTCCTACACTTTAATAGACCATGGAAAATGCAAGTGGAACTGTTGCTGTTACCAATCATTTAACAATTATCCTGCGAAATCGCGCGGAATATGCGTGAGCTTAGCCAACGAGGCTGTAGGCCAAGTTGGCTAAAATCAGACGATATTCCGCAAGATTGAGCAGGATAATTGTTTAATTATTCAACAAATTGTCAACGAAGCACATATTGCACATAGAAAAACTGTAATTATGCAGCGCTTTGCAAGATTTCCGACGAATCTTCGCAACCTACGAATATCGCAGGATAATTATCTGTTATGTACGGATGACAGATATTGTTAACATTTTGACCATATATGGGCAGCGCGCGCATCTGTTGAATAATAATGCACATTATGTGATCAATTTTGGCATTTTAATTCAATTTTTGTCACATTACACACTACATTTAGGGATACCTCAACTAAAACTTGGCCTTGTAGCTATAGTCCGATTATTGAATAGAGATACGATAGCAGTCAAAGGTGGAGGGGGACAGGGGGGCAGGAGCCCAGGAGAAAAGGGGTGGGAAGCTGGAGAAGGGAGGGTTGGAAGCAGGATTCCTAAGGTGGCGGGAACCGGGAGAAAACGAGTAAAATTTTGCAACATTTTGTTATATTTCGCAATTGATATGGGACAAAGAGGAGAGAACAGCTGAGGCGGAAAGTAAAAGAAGTGGGAGTATAAGGCACGAGAGGTGGGAGGTTCAGACCCCCGTGTCCCCCTCCATTCAAAGAGGCAGGAAATACTGAGGAAGGGGTAGGAACCAGGAAAAAAGGTTCCTATAGTGGGAAGTTCAGACCCCCCCTCCTTATTTCAAGCTCCAAGAAAAAAGAATCCATCCTTATATCCCAGTTTTAAATACTTCAGTATATTGACGACCGGTAGTGATTGGAGCACAAGTAGCTCCAGATTATCACCTATCCTCCTCGCCCCTCGTGGTACCACATAGAGCCTAAGTTCCAGAGTAGATTTTGCAATAACGACCAAGTATTTACTAAATAGCCAACTTGCCAATGTTAAATAGCGAAACACCATCTTTCAATATGCAACTCATAGAAACAGCTAGATTCCTTTTAGTGGAAGCGGGCAGGTGGGAATCACCCAGGAGTTAAGGGGAATGCAATTTTACACAAAGCAGGGAAAGAAACAATAGGGGGTAGTGCCCAGGGGTAAAGGGGGCCAAAAGACCACGGGATGTAGGAAAGAAGGGGGTTGGGAAGTAGGATTCCCAAGGTGGCAAGAACTAAAAGGAGAAGGTATGAATGAGCTTTTATTAATGGACTTTAATTTTAACAGAAACCAGTTGACGCTGATCCCGTCGTTAACCAAGGCCAACAACTTATTTTGTCAGAAGAGCTTAAAGTTACACGGGAACTAGGTGAAGGACAGTATGGTGTTGTACAATTGGGATTATGGAAGCCACAAAATGGAGCAAATGAGGTAATCACCAGATATAAGAATCTTTCTTTGTGGAAGGTGACTGCAATGAAATGCATCCGAACAGTCTATTTCATTTCTTGATTGCTTGTTTGGAGAAATAATTATTAAGCTTACCAACCAACCGACCGACCGACCGACTTACTGACTGACTGACTGACTGACTGACCAATCAACCGACCGACCGACTTACTGACTGGCTGAGTGCTGACCAACTGACCGACTGACCGACTGACTGACTGACTGACTGACTGACTGATTGACTGACTGACTGACCGACCCACCGACCGACCGACCGACTGACTGACTGACTGACTGACTGATTAACTGACTGGCTGACTGTCTGACCAATCAACAGACCAACTAATTGATTGAGTGACTGACTTGAAATGATTTAATTAAAGATCATATTGAAGATTATTTTGAAGATTGGTTGATTACGGTATATCTGTTTGTTTGACCCACCAACTCACCAGGTAACTGGTAGACAGACAGACAGACAGACAGACAGACACATACTGAGGAACTGATTGATTGATTGATTGACTGACTGACTGATTGATTGTTGTATTTGTGATGACAATAATATTTATTTAATAGCTTCCAGTTAAATATATAATGTGTACAGAAAGACGTCTGTTATATTTTGCATGTCAAAATAATGCTACCATTTTCTTGTGGTTTATTACTAGAAATTTGTGGCAATTAAATCTATAAAGAACACAGCTTTTGATGGGGTGCTAAAAAGTGTTTTAGAGGAAGCAAGGACTATGCAGAAACTTGCTCACACTAACATTGTTAAAATGTATGGAATAACACTTCCTTTTGGAGATGAACCACTAAAGCTGGTAAGTATTGATTAATTAAAATATAAAATTACTATAAAAAGAATGTAAATTATGGTACTGTTAATAGCGGCTGATTGCAAGGATTTTCCAACAGTGAAAAATTGAAGAGTTCGCCTTATTGAGGCCCTGCCAGGGTAAATTTGGACAAGCGACATGGCCCAAAAAGTAGCAATAACACATAAAATAAAATCTTTATCAAGGACAACCCTTTTGGAAAAACTTAAACTCTGACAAGGACAATGGCCGTTTTTGCCAAAGCATAAACTGTACTTAATGTTTAGTTAATTCTCACAAAGAATACTTTAATTTCTCCTACATAAATGGTCTCTTTTGTATTGTGCATCACATTAACACAGGACAAAAATAATAATAGCAGTTAACTGAAGCATTTTATTTCAACAAATTATTTTGTCACAGGTAACAGAGTTTGCGTCATATGGCTCCCTGGAAGACAACCTCAAAAACAGGGAGAGCGATGTGTGTAGGCTGTCTTCGTTAAGTAAATTTGCTGTTCAGGTGGCAGAAGGCATGAACTACCTGGCCAGTAAAAATTTAGTTCATCGTGATTTGTCAACAAGAAATATTCTTGTATTTGAACCAGATCTGGTAAGGAGTTTTAATTAATAATTTTAAAAATAGATATATTTACACAGTCAGTGATTAAAAACATTTCCAGAGTACCGCCTTCCAGCACGTCAGAGTCATTGCGTGTCTTTCCTTAGGGCCTTAGTACATGTATGTGTGCTTCATTAGCCAACTGAAAGGTCTTAAAATGTAACTTGCTAGTCAAGTAACGGATTGGTAAATCCACAAGCCCAACAGAAAAATCTAGAGTTCTACAACTAATAATTAAACATCATGGCAAAACTGACTTAATCTGCCAATGAGTTTTGACAGAAAAGACTTTTAACATCATTGACTGACAAACAACTTTTCAGTTGACTCTGAAAATCAGATAATTTGTCAAAACATCTCTCACCAACAACAGTTCTCTTTGGAACTACCCTCACCCGGACTATTTAAACAATAGAGTGTTTCTGTCGAGGAACTATATCAGGTGATCATGATAGTTGCCCTGCGGAAATTTGATGTTCTTAAAACAAATATTAGCCTGAAAAGCGAAGCTTCAAAGGCTAATATGCTAGTTTTAAGAACATCAACTTTCCAAGGGGCAACTATGAGACTGATAGTTCCAAGACTGAAACACTCTATTGTTTTTATTGTTCACCACTAAATTTCTTCCACACGCCCATTCAAATATGAGCATCGTGAAGCGATACGAAGCATGCTTGAGAACTTGGTAACCAAGCTACAAACTCAGTGGTTACTGGAAACTACACATCTGCCAGGTTACTAAGCAGCTAAGTTCGAAGCATGAACGATAGAAATATGTTTTGCTCAAGTGGATTTACGTCTTTTTTAGCAAGAAATGTTACCTTTTCACTCGAAGATTGTGCCAAGGAGTATGAACAACAATCAATCATTCAAATTCTGTAAGAAGAACTGTCCTTAAATTGATCACCAAATCTTTACAACTCTCCAACTCATGGTGCGTCTTATAACCGAGTGTTTTTGGAAAATGTTCAGGTTGGAAACTTGGCATGACAAAGTTGCCATGACAAAGTTGCCAAGTTGCGTCTTATAACCGAGTGCGCCTTATAACCAAATAAATACGGTAACTTTTCAGGATAAAAAACTCAATTGAAAACCGAAAATTGACAAACGATTGTCAATACTTGTAGTGCCCTCGCGGATGAACACTGTCGTGTCACGTGATCAATTTAAACCAATCAGAATCAGAGAAAATTTAGTGGTGAACTATAATACACTTTAGTAGAAACTCAGCTGTGTTCTATTGGAAATCCGCGAATCTGATTGGTTCTCCCACTGTTTTCTATTCGCCGATAGAAAACAGTCGCGTGCGCGAGTAGCTCTTTAAGCGGTAAATTTTCTTGATTTTTGTCTTCAAAGTGCACAATATTGTAGGTTTTGGACTGCAATCCTTTAGAGTTTCTACTAAAACAATTAGACTACTCGCCCTCGTTTTCTATGAGCGATAGTCAACTCGGCTGCACCTCGTTGACTATTTGCTCATAGAAAACTCGGGCTCGTAGTCTAATTATTAAATATGAACTACTGATACCCCTTGATTCAAACCATTTACTATCTGAAGATGTCCTGAGACAATCCTTCATCAAAATGATCAAAGCAAATAAATTTGTTACATTGAAATTTATGAAATTTCTTTTACACAGTGTTATAAATTCATTTTGCTGTTTCTGTAAAACAGGTTAAGATAAGTGACTTTGGTTTGGCAAGAACACTTGAAGGAGGGGCTGCTAAGGAGATCACTGTCCACAGAAGGCTGGCAGTTGCTTGGTGAGTTAGTCTTTACAAGCTCCTGTAGCATTTTAATCAGTCACATGACATGTTCTTTGATTGGCTGCGTGGCCATTAAAGGCATGATTACTTTTGTAGAGAAACAGTCAAATCAAAACAGGGCCATTGGCGGCGCAGGGTTGGAAACTAAAATTTTGGAGCACTTGCTATCTGGGCGAGTGACCTTCAAATTGCACTCGCCCAGATCAGTTTTCACTAGGCCAGTCTCCTCACCCAGTCTCCCTCTCCCCCACGAATAATTAAGTGTACAACTTAAATTTTTAAGCACATTTAATACTCATCGTGCCACCGTAGTGATCGATTATGATACAGACTGCAATCTAAGCCTATTTCTTAATGAAACTTCTCCGAAAATAGACCTTACTCCACAATAAAAACACAAGCACACTTCCATCAAAAGTTGATATGTATTCCCAAATACCTGTAGTTTGCAATCAAATAGCTTTGATAGAGATTTCAAAATGTTGGTAAGCTCATGGACAGTGTACAAATATTTTAAAGTGGAAAGTAAAAGTTCCTCTTATTTTGAATAATAGTATATTGAAAATTGTACTCACCAAACCGGGCGAGCAATCCATGATTTGTACTCGCCCGACGGTTTTCACACTCGCCTGGGCGAGTGGGCGAGCGCTAATTTCTACTGTGAGCAATCTGAGTATTTAGATTACCCACCAGGTGTAGCGGGTAAAGTATAGTCAAAATGCGACTAATATAACAACAACATGCATGCTTTTACTTTATTCACGTTTTACCTGCGCATTCCATATTTTAGCAACACTATGATTGCGACAATGGAAAATGGCTACACCAGGCAAATCCTGGCAACTGTTGTATGTGTCCTTTAGATTTATTTCTTTGCTTTGCATTCTTTTTCGCAGGCTGCCTCCTGAGGCGATAAGGGATAATATGTTTACACTTTATAGTGATGTGTGGAGTTACGGCATAACACTTTGGGAGATGTTTTCCTTTGGTGAACAACCATGGGCAAATCTCTCTTTGACACAGGTACAGTGTAGTTAAAGGGACTGTACGTGCCACAGATTTTAGCCAAATTTATTTATTAGAAATGACCATCAAATTTGGTGAAATATAAAAATAACCTCTTACAAAAATGTGAAGGAACATTTCAATAAGTTCACAGCAAATGCAAAAGAAGGTACGGATGGCCAAAAGTGTCAAAGTTCCAAACGGATTGCAATATGGGTTTTATTGCATTATTGGGCTGAACAGTTTTTAAAGTTATAGTCTTGTTTGCTTGTAACATAAAATTATTAAATGCCCAAGAAACACATTTGGTTGCAGTGAAGCTATAGTTTTCTCATTTGGATCTATAGGAGTAATTTCTTTGCATACATTATGTTTAATAGCAAGTATTTGGCAAAACTTTAAAAAATAAACTAAACTCAGCCGTGACACAGTCCATTTAAAAATGGTTATCAAAAATTACCCTGTAGGAAAGTGATCTCTCTAAGCCATACTTAATATACACTTGATTGAAAGATTGAAGCACAGAACATATACGAGAAGAAAACAGAATTTACATTTATATTTAATAATTTTCCTTTCTCGTTCTTGCGGTATTTTCTGAAAGAAAAAGTTACCATTTTCTCCTTGTTTCTATTGAATTATAGCCCTCCATGAAATTTTCATTCAAATATCCTAATTGTTGATTGCCACTTATTCTTTTTTTTATTTCTTTGCTTATCTACTGTTAGATCAAAGTGATGATTTCTAATGAGCCAACCAAACACCTTAATAAACCGGAGGCATGCCCTGATGGTTTCTATGAGATCATGCAGGGCTGCTGGGAGCCTGATCCAGCAAACAGGCCAACGTTTGAATACATTAGCAACAGAGTGTCACAGGTGAGGTTAAAAATAGAGGTACACCCTGCAGAATATTTAGACTTGGAGTACTTGCTTGTTTTTCTTAGGGTTTACATCAGGTGGTAAACATGCATGTGCATGCAAAAATTGCCACTTCTAGGCAAGGTGGTTAACACAAGTGCACTTGTGTGCTCTCCAGCTAGACTAACACTAATAGCAAAATGTAGGTCTATCTGCCAACTTCTGTCATATGGAAAGAGTTTGGGTCATTTTTACTTCTGTTTTACACCGCTTTCAGTATTACGTGCATAGCGGCCTTCTATCAACATCCATCTTTCGACTCGCTAAACAAACAACACTGATCGAAATCCACCAATCACAGCCCACTAACATGACCTTCTGAACTTGTAGGCTCAGTTGCATGAAACCGGTATGCATCGGTTTTGATTGGCTTATTTCAAACAGCATGTCAAAAGACGATGTCAAAAGATGTTTGTAGAAAGATTAAGCTATATTAGCAAATTTTAGGGAAGTGGTCATAACAAGTGTACTCAACGAGGACCCACCTTGTGTAGGGGTAGGGGGACTATGCAAGACACCACCTGTCTGATTAGCCAAATTACAAAACTTTTTGGCTTCAAAATTCAAGTTGAGACCTTCATACTAGGTGTGTATAAAGCTTGCACTGCTGGAGAATTGGTACTGGGAAGTTTGAATCTTTTTCTTATTTTCCACTCCTGATAGATTGGGGGCTATACAAACAAGACACCATCTTTTAAGGTGGGGAAGGGGGTACATGAAGAGATCACCTGTCGCTTTGCAGAGTGGTGGGTCCTGTCTGAGTACAATAGTTTTGACCATTTCCCTTACTGAAAATGGGTGTAAATGGTTTACTAAACTGCTTCCTATTTTTTCTTTTCTCTTCATTAATTTAGTTGCAACCAAAAGTAGGGATCACAAAAGTCCGTCATGACACTGGTGTACAAGGCCATCTGAGTTATAACTGTGGAGTTAAGGTCACAGTTATTTCAAAGTAAGTATTGATTTATATTGTTTTGGCACAGAAAATGTCAGTATTTCTTGTGTTTGTGCTAATCCCTCCAACCTGGCGCTTTCCCCACCTGGGGGGAGGATCTAAGCTAATCTTGCTCTTCGAGTCTTAATACTGTAAGCTGTAAACAGGAACTTACGTGTTATTGTGTATAATTGGAAATTCTGAGTGACTGGGGTCTCAAAAGCCATTTTTTAAGGGAAGTATGAAGCAAAACTGGGATTTCTGGATAGGTTGAAATGTTCAAACCAAAAACCTTCAGTGAGGGTATGGATACCTGAAAACCTGGAATTTTAATTTCTTTTTTCAGCTGGAAAGTCATGAAATTTAAGTGCAGCCCATGGACAGCCATGGAAAATAATGTTGATTGTACAAAATAAATTAGGCGAAGGTTTTCTTTTTTACAAAGAAAAAAGGTTACCAGAATTAAGTCAAGATGATTTTTGAAAAATTGTCAAGAAATTGGTCAATTTTAGGACATGGAAAACTTTGAAAAGTCGTGGGATTTCAAAATCTGAAAGAAGTATAAACCCTGCTTTATCGCACAGAACATTTTTCACCGTGAATTATACTTCATTTTTTTGCAGAGAAGGAGATGGTATGCTGCTTGTACAGAGTGAAAATGGTCCCATAGGATTGGTGCATGAGAAGAATTTGGACTTTTCTAAGAAAGCATTACAAAAAAGGGCTAGGTAAAGTAATGCTCGTAATTTGTGGGTCAAATTTGAAGTAATTTTGAGTGGTACTCCCGCGTTAATTAAAGGGACTATGTCACGGATTTTGCTAGATTTTTGAATAGCCAAAATTTATATTTGTGTCGCAGGAAACCTAGAAATAATAGTCCATTTTTATTAAAAATTGCTTTATAAGAGTACTGAAATTGTTAACGATCATCTTTGGCTGCGGATGGCTCAGATGGCAACAGATTGCAACTTAAAAAAGTAAGGCTTACTTTTTTAAGTTGTTTCCGCGCGTCTTCAAAAAATATCGAACCGTAGCTTGCTTTCTATCCGCAAATTAAGGTTATATCTTCCTTTAGATGTTCTAAGATAATGATTTTATGCAGGTTGAGTTAGTTAGTAGTTAGTTCTCTTCGCGCCATGAGGCGCATAAGGCTGTAGCTGTCTCTCGCCAACTAGCCCTGTCTTGCGCTGCGCCCCTGACTTCCGACCAGCTGGACCACCCCTTTTGTCTGCATTCTTTGACTTTTTTCACCGTCCTTCTCCAAGTGGTTTTAGGTCGTCCCACTTTTCTCTTCCCTTCAGGTTGCCACCATGCAGTCATCATTCCTCTCCTTTCTGAGCACGTGGCCAATCCAATTCCATCTTCTCCTTCGGATTTCATCACTGATCTTCTTTACGCCTGTTACTTGGGAAATTGTGTCGTTTCGGATGCATTGCGGCCACCAAATTCTTAGAATCCTTCTCAGGCACGTGAACTGAAATCTATCCAGTTTCTTCTCCTCAGCAGCTGTTCGTTTCCATGCTTCACACCCATACAAAAGAACTGGTCGTACCAAGGTCTTAAACAGTTTGATTTTTGTATTCCGTCCAATGCTCCGTGTGTTCCAAATCTTTCTCAAGTTGAAAATGCTCCTTGCGCCTTACTTATACGTTTCTTGATGTCTTCCGTGCCACCACCCTCTTTTGTCACAGTCGCACCCAGATACACAAACTCTTCAACGTCTTCTACCTCCTCTCTTCCAATCGTTACTTTGTCTTCTCTTCGTGTATTCATTCTCATCGCTTTGCATTTATTGGCATTCAGTTTCAGTCCCACTCTTCCTGCATTATCTACCAGTCGGTTGGTCTTGTTCTGTATGTGTTTGTATTTTGATGAGATTAGGACTATATCGTCTGCAAAGTCGAGATCTTCAAGTGTACTTGTGAAATTCCATCTAATGCCATTTCTATGCCTTTCTGTTGTTCTGCGCATTGTCCAGTCAACAGTAAGCAGGAACAGGAAGCCTGACATGACACATCCTTGTTTAACGCCAGTGGTGATCTTAAACCATATTGTTGGCTCTTTCTCGTCCAGTACAGAACACTCAAAATCGTCATACATGATCTTCACCATTCTTATCAGCTTGTCTGGGATGCCATATGCCTTCATGATTCTCCACAGTCCTTCACGGTGTACAGAGTCGAAAGCTTTTTCGAAGTCGACAAAGTGTGTATAGAATGTTGCCTGCCATTCATTGACCTGTTCTATGATGTTACGGAGGATGAATATTTGGTCAATTGTGCTCTTATTCTTTCGAAATACAGCTTGTTCTTTTCGAAGTACATGGTTTACTCCGTTTTGTATTCTCTCGATGATGATTTATCGCTTTTTATGTCTTTTCTTAGATTTCTTATATAGCTTTTTAACTGTTTTTATTACTTTATTTTATTAACTATTCATTTATTTATTTTTAACACAGGACCCATGTTGGTAGCAGTTTTTATAACTGAAATGGTTATCCTGTATAAATATGTTTTAATTATTATTATTATTATTACTCTCCCCATTACTTTGCTGGCCACAGGTAACAATGTCACACCACGCCAATTCTTACACTCTTTCAAATCTCCTCGTTTTGGTATTTTCACTATCAAGCCTTTCCTCCATTGGCCACTGGCCACAGGTAACAATGTCACACCACGCCAATTCTTACACTCTTTCAAATCTCCTCGTTTTGGTATTTTCACTATCAAGCCTTTCCTCCATTGGTCAGGTAATTTCTCCTCATGCCATATTCTGTTAAAGAGTCTTGTCAACTCCTTTACTGCCACATCGCTATCTGCTTTGTACAACTCTGCTGGGATACCGTCGATTCCAGGTGTTCTTCCACTCTTTGTCTTCCTCAGTGCCTGCCTCACTTCTGCTTCTGTTATCTCTGTTGTATCCATCTCACTTATTTCGTCTGTCTCTACTTCACTTTCGTCGATTGGGTTCACCGGGGCCTCCCTGACTAGTACCTCCTCAAAGTGTTCAGCCCATCTTTCTAGTCTGGCATTCTTGTCCTTTATTATCTCACCCCTCTTGTTCTTAACTGTTGCAACTTGGCGCCACCGCTTGTTGGTGATTTTTTAGCTGTTTGGTACAGTTCTCTGGTTCTTCCATTCTTTGCATACTTTTCTGCTTCATTTCCCGTCTGTTCTAACCACACCCTTTTGTCTTCTCTTGCTCTGCCTTTAACCTCTCTATCTTTCATCTTGTACTCTAGTCGTAGCTTGCTTTTTCTCCTCTCTGAGTTTGTGCTGAGTATTTTGTTATGGATCATCTGTCGTTGGTCTATTGCTTTCCAGGTTTCCTCCCTCAACCATTGCTTGTTTTTCTTCTTCACTCGACCAAGGACTTTTTCTGCAGTTTCTGTGTAAACTTTTTCCATTTGTATGCAGTCCTCATTGATATTTTCTTCGACCTCTAATACTGCAAATCTATTGCGCAGTTCGACGCTGAACTTTGATTTGAACATTTCATTTTCGAGCTTTTGTGTGTATGCAGGTTGAGTTGCATACCATTAATTTCAGAACTGTGTATACTAAAATCTGCGTGACATAGCTCCTTTAACATAATATTTTCTATGTTACTTGAGCTGAAAATGAGTTTTTTCAGCATACAGTTTTGTATTATCTGTGAAGTCCATATTTCACAAGTTATTCCTTCTTTGGACTCCACTCACTTTACACCTTTCATAATTTCTTTTATTATTACAGTCGAAGTTTTTGCAACCACTATGATAAGCAGCCGGCGGTATTTACGGCCACCATTGTGAAACCCCGTTTGATTTGTCATTCAAGCACTGTAATTAAAAGGGAAACTGTCACGAGCTTCCCTTAAAAACTTCAAGAGCCTAAACACGTATGGAAACCTACAAATAGTGGTCCAGCTTTGTTAAAAATTACCATGCAAGTGTACTGAAGCTATAAACAAGTGATACTATTGTGATACCATCAGGAACTTTAGATCTCAACTTGAAAAATGTTGGCTGACTTTTTTAAGTTTTGCCCTGGTGGCCTGGAAACTAATAACGGCTCCCCTCTTCCTAGACTTGCTTACAAGTCAGAGCGCGAAGCGCGAGAGCTCGACTACCACCAAACCGGAAACGAGAAGCGAACGACTTTTAGAAAGTCTACCCACTACCTTCAACAACAATTTACTTTATAGATATCTTCATCTTGATGTTTTAGGTGCATTTCGTGTACGAGCGAGACTGGGTACTTCGCCAATTTTAGTACTTTTTACTGAAAAGCAGAAAAATCCCCGTGACGTTGTCTCTTTAAAAGTGAAATAAAGATCGATTGATATTATGGATTTCCCTAATACTTATCTTATACTGCACTCAACAGTCCATGTGTGTTGTTATTTACTGTGTTTACTTGTTTCCTGCAACAGCGGTAACTTGTCGGAGCATATTAGCCGACCATATGATATAAGGAAGCATGACCCCAGCAAACTCATGCCAGATATAAACAAGTAAGTAAAACTAATATTACCTTATTATAGGAAATTGACGCTTCATGAAATTATTAATTTTTATTAAACGTTAATTTCCGCGCCGTTAATTAAGTGGTGCGTTAATTTCCGCCACCCTTATTTCTATTATTTTTGCCCCAATTTCTCGATATAATCCAGATGTTCTACAGTGGAACCCTGATATAACGATGTGCCAAGGTAGCAGTAAAATAATATCGTTATATCGGAGAATCGTTATATCGAAACTCCCGATGTAACGATATGGCCGTAAAATAACCGAAAATATCGTTATATCGTGGTAAACCTAACAAGTACTTTTTACTGCATATTAGAGGAGGATAAAGAGAATAATTTTGATAAGAAGGCTAAGAACGCAGTATCATTTTCGTATATCATCATACAAAGCTGTTTTTAGAAACGTTAGAGATGACTCGATTACCTTAATGTTATTGTAATCGTTCCTGGGCCGCATGAAGCGTTTTTGTCCTATGTTACGTTCGGCCGAAGGCCGGTAAGAGGAGAAAACGAGACCTTTTCTCCTCTTACCGGCCTTCGGCCGAACGTAACATAGAACAAAAACGCTTAATACGACGTATAAGACTTGCATACATGTATAAAATGCAAAACTACCTTGACAATAAGGGGCTTATAATCACAAGACATTATTTTTGGAAGGATTTGTATAATTTATCCAGTCAGTCCGTTTCACGTCACAGTAGCTATGTCTTCCTGTCTTTCTGGCTGTGGTGGAAATCACGTACATTAATGCTTTTCTTTCCTGTTTTTGCACAGAGTTGCCACCATCCCCATTTCCACGAAGGCGAACAAACCAGTTGCAGAAGACGTATTAGTGAGGAAGCCACTTACACCAACCGACGAAAGTGGCGTGGTTCGTGATTTATTAGGTAACTCCAGCGGATAATGCAACACGGCTCATATTTCCCACCCTTTCTCGCTTATATGTTCTGATGGCATGGCGGACCCACTTGTTAAGTAGAGCCCCTTCTTGGGGTTTGGTTATTGAGTGGAATTAATGCGATGGGGAGGGAAAACCGTTGTCGCACCGCGCACAAAAAGCTTCTAGCACCCAGGGGACGTTCTTTTCCCCATTTTATCGAAACTCCCACAACGACGAATGTTAGGTGTTTGTTTTGTCCAATATGGCGCTGAATCAGATTAGGAAAACAAAATTCAATGTCGCTTTTCACAAGTTGTCGTTGAAACACTCAAAAGGTTTTGCAACTTTACTATCCAATCAAAATTTGGTCTTCTCCAACCATCATCACGTCAGTGTCTAGGTTCATCAAGATGCTTGGCAACTTTTCTGACAAAATGATTTGCAAGTTCAGAGATTCCTCGTAGGCACCAGGCGCTAGCGCTGTTCTGGTCGAAAACAGATACTAAACGAACGCTATTAAACGGCGTTGTTGCTTTGTATTGAGGAAAGGGGTTTTTCTAAGGGAAGCAGATATCTGTCAAGAGCCAATCGGAGTGTGGATTATAACATTATTTTTTTTTATTTAGACTTTGGAGATGATACAACAGACGATCCCACAAACCCCCTTAACCCTAAGCGTTACGCAGGAAACCCAGCCACAGATCCTCAGCAGATACCACAGGGCGCCACAGAGAATCAGGCTTATGAGCGGCTTGTAGCGCGAGGCCCTACAGGGAACCTGGGTAATGAGCAGCTGGTACCGCAGGGCGCCACAGGACACCAGGCTAACATACAGCTGGCGCCACAGAGAACCACAGGGAACCAGGCTAATGAGCAGCTAGAAACACAGGGCGACACTGGAAACCAGGTTATCGCACAAAACGCTGCATACATGTCTATGGGATATGGTCCTGCAGTTGGCGCCGAGGACCAAGACATGAGTTTGGAGTACATGAGTATGGACCACCAGCACCGTGATGCAGCTGCGAATGACGGTGATTACGCTACTTTGAAAAACATGGTAGGCCCGGGTCCAGATCACCAAAGACTTCCTAGGACGCAGTCGGAATCCGACGTTGCAGGACTGGAAACCGAACCAGAATATGCAGTACCATATCAACACAGAAAAGACTCTAAAGATGACTCTTCCCTAGGGCTTGGCTCAAAGGGGACCCCAGGGAGCAATAAACCCCTATCGGATGTTCCCAGTAAGAAATACCCGCCGGATATTCCTGAACGTCTTGACCTTCAGGAGAACAAATTAATTGCGACAGGAGGAGGTGGAAGTTCTGCAACAACACCGCGAAAGAGAAAACCGATTCCTACCCCTCGAAAGCCTCGACCGTATTCTGCGGAGAGTCTTGATAGAAAAACGGACAGTGGAAAGGAATTACCCCCTGGGAATGGAGCCTTTCAAACACGCTCTAACTCAGAAAGTATTCCAAACCTAGGCAGTCAAAGTGTGGCCGGCGCGTCAACTGATAAAAAAGATTCACCTCCAATTCCTTTGCCTTACCAGCCCGCCAAACGAGTTTTAGAGCTTAGTAAGAGTGCGCCAGTGAAGTCACGGATGCACCCTGAAGAACGAAATAGAGATAATAACCAGCCCCTGGTAGAGGTCCCGGACCAAACGTCGCGAGCAGATTTAACGTCGGAACTGCCAAGAAATAACAAACATTACATCATAGTTAAATCGCCCATTCCTAACGGTAAAAGGAAAGTTTTTGCTTTCCAGGACCCCAACGGTCAAGAAATAACGAGCGAATTCCAAGCCCCTCTGCCGCCAGTTGAGCAACAACAAGGTGTAACAAACAACAGTGATTCGTCCCAACTGATAGAAGATCGCCTTTATGAAAACGCCGACGAGGTTAAGAGATTGTCAGTTGACCTCATAGATCTCTCTGTCAATCCTGAAGAGGGTGAGGCAATATCTGAACCAATTTACGACAAACCGATCAACTTGCCCGAGCCCCCTTATATTCCACCGGACGTCTTGAACCAGCCTCCGCCATTGCCAGAGAAACTTTTTGGCGGTACTTTGGGCAGAGACTTGGATACTAGTTACCAACCTCCTGTGGGAGCAGTCGGAGGCTGGGCACCCCGACCTGTTGATCCAGTATCTGCAAATCCAGCATTCCAACCTGTAAATCCAGTATCACAACCTGTTGATCCAGCACCCCAACCTGTTGATCCAGCAATCCAGGATGTCAATCCTGGGGGTGCTGCTAGCGAAGGAGCGTACGGTGAGGAAATAGATGCGGGGATCCGGGAGATTCGCAAAATCTGTGGAGAGGAAGTGCCCCGTGACTGGTGCTATGCAGCCCTGCTACAATATCAAGGGGACATTGAACAGGTTGTTCATATTATCAAAGCGCAAAGACTGTCCAAAATCACTGGCAAGAGTGAGCCTTTTTGTGAAAGAACTCTGAAGCATTGTAATTGGGATATGGACCGCGCAGCCGTCTACATCTTTGAGAATTTTGAGGACAAGGATGTTTAGTTCAAGCAGCAAGGTCAGGACTTCCGGCTTTTATTTATTTTCAAACATTCCGAATTCAAACAACGAGTCCCAAAGGAGTGTAAACTTGACATGTCCCACCTGGATGCAGTGACCACTTTATTTAGAAGTTAGGAGTTCATCTCTTTTGGGGACTCCGGGTGGGGGAGAAGCTCCAATAGACAGTCAGCTCGCGCTATAACGGACACCTTCGGGACAACAATTTGGTTTCCGCAATAGAAAAAGTTCGTAGTATCGGGAGTAGTTTTCGGTAATTTTTATTCGCCGGGACTTCAACACCTGTCCGTAATGACGGGATGACCGTAATAGCGAGGTGTCTGCAAGGCGGGAGTTGACTCTAAAAGTGACGGTGAAGATTGTCAGATATTTTTAAAGGTGCTCCTACAAGGAACCTGAATCTCCCTTGTGTGGCTGGTACCAATTCTTATTTGACTAGCTCAAAAATTCTACACCGAAAGTGCTACCACCTCAAAAAGGTGCAACAATCACCTTGTCATTTTGATATGACTACCCCTGCCCCCTCCCGCCTCCTCGGCAACTTGGGGATCAAAGGGTTTACTAGAATTTTTTTTTACTGTATATAGATGTACTAGATCAGTGATCACTTTCCAACCACTTCTTCGTCGTATGTACAGTACATATTGCAAATCGTGATCTCCTCTTCAATAATTTAAATTGTCACACAACACTTGACGTGACGTCACACAACACTGAGAACGTCCCGTCACGTTAAATAACGACATAAACAGTCGGTAATGTATAGAAAATTATGTCTTTGTTGATCTGTGATTGACGCATTTGTACATAGCATGTACAAATTGACGCATTTGTTCATAGCATGTTTGTCATAGAAGCTTAGTCAATTTACCCTATGGCAATTTTGTACATAAAATGTGCTACGTTTATGCATTCTTTGGGATCTTAAAAAAACATCAAAAGAAAGTTCAGTAAGATTTCTAACTTACGCGTATACTTACTACTTACTTACTTATCCTCATCGGGCCCATGAGGACTCTTGAGGCCGGAACTTACGCGTATACTGAAATTGAAAACGAGATTGGATTTCTAAGCTTTAAGTTAATTTGCTGACAGACTTTAGATAAGCTCAGCTCGTTAGTAAAAAGCTTAAGGTTGTAAGCGATAGAGATTTATATTTTAAAGATGGTCTTTATGTTAAAAATAATACAGAGCAAGCTTAAAATATGACTGACACCCGCTGGCGGTACACCAAGGTGCACTGGCGCACTTCTCTACGTTTGTAATATTTCTTGTCCCGAGAGGCTGCGATCATTTGGTCAGCGATCAGCACCAAGAACTGCGAACGCAGGCGGTCCATGTTTTTGAGCATGTGCAGGGTACACACTGTCGATTGTCAGCCAATCGGATTTGAGCATGAGCAGAATAATCCCTGAGTCTCTGCAGAACGACCAATGACGGGCTTGCAAATTACATCCGGCCAGAGGTTGGGATTCTTGGTGCTGACCATATGGACCGCGGCCTCAAGGGACTAGAATGGTTTGTAATTGTCACATTTAAGAAACTTTAACAATAGTATCGAAGGATTGTCCCTTCGCTGCGGCTGTTTAGTTCATCACTAACTAAATAGCAGCGGCAAAAGAGACAATCCAGAATATTTATTATTGACAGAGAATATTGGCTAGATTGGGTAAATGCTTAAATAATTTAAGATAGATTTAAGATATAAATTGTAGTTCTTGACTCCATATCAAATTCCACACGATTCACTTTAGGGAAGGTATAAAATAATTTGTACCAATCAGCACTGATATAATGAAAAGAAAAGGTTCTCTAAGGGCTTTCGTGGAGTAGGAGTCATGCTCGAGTAATGGTTGCTACATACAGTAGTTTTTTTTAGGGAGCTCTTTTGAGGAACTATTTGACATGCGTTTTAGTAGGAGCTCTTTCATTAAGGAGCTTTCTCATTGAGCTCTTTTTGATAGAATTTATATGTAAATATGTACTGATTACATCTTAATAGACATTTTAGAAGAGAAACTTTAAGAAAAACTTCTTTTTTCGCGTAGATAAACGGCTGTAAATATTTTATTTGTTTATCATCGTGTTATTTTTTATTAAATTAAAGTAAGTTAGTAAGTTCTTAAAATAGGTAGATAAAATGTTAAGTTAAATTTAATCAAATAACAGTATGTTGGAATTGAAATTAATATTTAATGTAAAGGCACACAATAAAATGCTCTGTCATGTTTCAGGCTGTCCCAGAGCTATCCATTTAACAATCAACCACATTTTTCCATGGCCTACAACTTGTACAAATGATAGAAATAAAGTCATGAAATGTTCAAAACTGAAGTGGAACCGCGAGTGTTGCGAATGTTTCACTGTGAGTCTTTGTCATTTTTGGCGAAATTTCTATGGTCTGTTATAGTGTAGACCATGAAAAAAGTACGGTCAGTTTGTATTTTCTGTAGAATTACAGTAATTAGTATTTAGCTGCCATCTTTGTGTCCCAGTTTGAGGCTGTAGCAGGGGCTTTTTCGGGGTTTTATCTTTTTGGTGGGGGGGAAGGGCCCCCCCCCTTTTGGGGTTTTTTTTTAAAGGGGACCAAAAATTAAGGAAATTTAAGGATTTCTAAGGGAAAAATCAAAGTTAAAAAAAAAAGGAAAATAAACCAAAATTATTACAAAAAAAAAAAAAAAAAAAAAATCAAAAAAAAAAAAAGGCACAAATATAACGGTCATAAAAACTTACGATAAGCAGGGGCTCCTGCGATAAGTTAGGAATTCTAAGGAGACAGTCCACGAACACAGTTGTCGCTGACTCGTCCCCAGTCGTCCCTTATGCGAAAATTTCAAGGCGCGAAGGATGATGGGAAGGAGTCTCCTTCGCACCGCTTCTTCCTTCCCATGATTCCCTCTAGACTCAAACGACGGACTCAAAAGACGACTGGGGACGAGTCAGCAATTGTCGCTCTGAATGGGGAGAGACGTTTCAAGTCAGGTTTCCATCAGCTCGGCCGCGAGTTTTAGACTCGATACCAGGAGCCCATTACCTGCCCATACTTTGTGTGCAAAAATATGATAACAATAAAAATAAAGTAAAAAGGAAACAAACACACAAAAAACTTGAAGAAAAAGAAAGGTTTTTCTCTACAAAGTAGAACCGTTAACACCCTGACTGCCTTTTGTTGGTACTCTTCTGGTGGGACCCTATAAGGGACCTACCATTATTTTTCGGGAGAGGGGTATGAAAAATATTGAAATAATTGTTTGCAGTGCCTAAAAAGACAATAAGATTGCTTGCAAACACGAAATGTAATAAAAAAATTGTAAAAAAAAAAATGTTTGCAGAGGTGCATTATTTCTTTTAAAGAAAAAGCCCCACTCCTTCAAGGAAATAATGGTCCGTCCTTATAAACGTTCGTCAAAGTGGAAAAAAGGCTTGGAGGTGCATTTGATTGTACAAAACCCAAACAGCGGCAAGTAAATCAGTAAATTTAGGCCATCCCAATAAAATGTTTCGTTTCCCATCGCCCGACCGACCCATTTTTTTCGAAATGTAAAAAAAAATCCAGCTATAGTCAAACAGGCAAGTACTTTAATTTACAAGCACACAGTCTTGTTTTGTTAACAACAATTTGTGTGATGTGATGTCCTTGTCTTTAAATAACATCGATACTAAGATTTTCAAAGGCTGTTTCGTGCCAAGGGCATTAACGATTGTTCCAACATTCGCAGCGAGATCGACTAAAACAAAATCTTTCGGTTCTGCATCTCCTGGCTTCCTAAATGAACTCATTCTTTTTTTTTTGCCCGACCGAGCGACCCACCATCACAAGAGACGGGGCGATGGGAAACGAAACATTTTATTGGGATGGCCTTACCTGATACAATAAAATAAATTTAACGGCAAACGAAACGATGAACACTCAAGGGAAAGAAATATTCAACAATTAGACGGCAAGTCGAGGCTTTAAAATGAATGCGGACTAAACGTTTAGTTCAGTCCGGAAGTTGTAGTCTTACGAGTTGGTATGCGAGATTGGAAAGAAAATGAAAAATCGAGCTGAAAGTAATGATGGGAAGTTTGCTAGAAGCTGACGAGAGATTCTCCGGTTTGGAAATAATGCTCCCCCGCTCCCTCCCCCTCGTGTTACGATCGCGTGTGGGAAGGCTGAAAATAGAGAAACTGACTCTTGCCTCTGTGAAAAAATAATTCGACGTGATTCAACTTATTCCTTCGACGAAAACCTGATATATCTCTCTTTTTTTATTTATTTTCTGCGCGTAATCTTCAAAGATTCAAGCCCACAAGCGCACGCATTTATATAAATGTCATAAAGGGGATCGTGGTACATGATCGTTTTGAAAACGCCAGAAACGCTGCCTGCATGTGCGGCGTAAACGGTTGAATACTTGCTTCTCTCCCTACATTTGCGTCGTAATTTCACTAAATAACCTTCTCAAGATCAGCTAGGGCATCTTAACTTGAATCGCGTGCTGTTGCGCGGCATGAAGAATCGTACAATGTCACGAACATGATCGAGCGATCGAAAAACTGGCACTAGTTGTATATGACGGTTTGTAATTCTGGCACTGCGGTTTCTATCGTTAGTTTCCTCTGCCAAGGAAAAAGTTAGAAAAGAAGGTAACGTATATTAAGACAGAGATCAAAGCTAGTACTATATTCCAGAATCCAGAGTTCGCATGTGACCAGACTCCCCTAGTGGGGCATAAATGCAATCAGGCAAAGGGCGATCGGATGACAGACTTTTTTCGCCATACCCCACTTGAGAGTCTCAGTTACGGGCTCGAACAAGTTTGATTGATTCGCATTTTTTTCTAAGTTCGATTTGTTCGACTGCCGCACTTAACCAAATTCAATCAAGATTGAGTTTACCGGTAGTTCGATTTTACAAAAAATACAATGTTCAAATTTAGCTTACGAGATGATAACCTCTGCAATATTTTTTTTCGCTGTTGTAATTTCTTCTTGCGTAATATTCACGTTGCATGTGATCGGAATTTTAAACAATCTTTCCATTCTGCTGCGAGGCCATTGTTTCCGCTTGCAAAATTGTACAACTGCAGCATGCAGTGAAATGGCCTGGGAATTATTTGTTGTGAAATTTTCCTTTCAAGCCGCTAATAGTACAAAGAATATGATTGGTGGTCAGGTGTTGCTTTGGGTTTTCACCTAGCCAAACTGTCTTATAAAGCCGACGCTGATTGGTCAAATTGCACGTGGGCATAGCATGGACGGGTCGAAGTATTTCGAAAGGCCGTCCAAATATGGCCGATGGAAAATCACATCAGATAAAAGGCCTCATTGCAATGGAAATTTCCGACATTTAAACCTCTTGCCCTGGAGTATCTACACATAAAGTCTTTCGGAGTTATTTTCAAGGCAAAGGTGAGACGTTTTACTTATCCTGGAAAATTAGTTACGCTAAAACTTGATTCAAAATTGGTGCCCGGACAGTGAAACTTGTCAGACTCGTCAAACCAGTCCAAGAGAATCATCGCCAGTCGAAGAAACAAGTATTAAACTCACGTGTGTGTGTTGTTTGAAGTTTACATGGAAGACTTTAGGTGTACTGGTCGTAAAATCGACGTTACAATCATAGATTCATCTAAACCATGGAATAAGGAGATTCGTGAATCGAGTTTGTTTATTCAGACGGTCTTGAGCTTTCGTTAGAATACTAAAGCTTCATCGTTATGCAAATATTATTGCTGTAAGCTTCCCGGACGGAGATTTGGCGACCATGCAGGGGAAATCCAGAACGAAGCGGTGTTATATATTCTCTTGCTACAAGCATCTGTGATCAAAGCTAAGTGATGAGGAAACAAGATTGCAGTATACAATTCTGCTTGCATTTCGCGTGCAGATAATTCGTGCATGACAAACTTATCTCGGCTGTTCATGTGCCAATCAAAAAATTATTTTAACATCATGCAATCAGTGAGAAATAGCCAAAAGAAAACAGTCTTGTACATTCTTGGCTGTTTTTTAGAGATCTTAAAATTAGAACCATTTCAGTTATTAAACTTACGCTTGCTGCTTTTTAACGACACTATCAAATGGTAAAGTTCGATCTTCGGTGGAAATTTGCTCTTCGGTTTCATGTTGCCTAACATTGATCGAGATACGCAATTTTCATGTAATAGGCAGAAAAACAATGAGCGAGAAAATCGAATTTACACCGGGATTTGTTTTTGCTAGCTAAGAAGCACTCAGTATTAAATTTACGGGAAAAAAATAAGATCAATGAGCTACTAGGAATTTCAGTTTAATTTAGGTCGAACTCCTTTACCGGGCGAAATAGCTAAATGAAAATGCTAATTGCAATTTTTCAACTGTGAGTGCAATAATTTGCTGAGCTAATTTTATTCTGCAAATCTTTTAATAGCTTGCCCGCAAACTTGAACAGTATTCAAAATTTCTTGTTTTAAAAATATTTTTCTCAGCAATAGTATATGTGTACAACATGTACAATGTTTATAGGTTGTTTAATATGATTATGTGATGCAATATCCTTAAATGTGATGCAAGTTTATCTCTGGAACACGAGTTAATAATTGTGTGCACACCAGGTTCAAGACATGATTTTGAAATTGTAAGTTGTGTATATCCTTCTTTTTTTATTTAGAAGTTAGGAAGTTCTCTGTTATTTTACTTGAACATGTGTGCAAGCAGTTTATTTAGAATGTTTTGATTGTCACGCTGGAGTATTTTCAATGGTGTTTAAAGTCACAATTTCTTGCATACATTTTAGATAAGCTTGAAGTTCAACGTTCACTGTAGGCAAAATTGCATTGTGCAAGTTAAATCTAATTTTGCTTCACTTACTCAAAATAAATTCTGACAGCTATTATATTATAAAATTAGGGAGAGCTTCTCCTATTAATAAATTGTGTTTAAAATTCTCAACTTAAAAATTCTTCGATCAACAACATGGAACTAAGGTTTTTACCTCATGTTCAAGATGCATTGTGTAGTTCCAGATCATATCCATACCCACCCCATGGAAGGTCATTGGAAATTCTGAGGGGCACGGGTGTCAAAAACTTTTAAAGGAAAGTATGGAGCTAACTGAAATTTCCAGAGGGGTGGGGGGATTTGAACCATAAAACATTCCATGGGAGGGGTATGGATATTCTCTGGAACAATACATTCATTATCCTAGTTTAAAATTTAGACCTCTAGCAATGCAGGGGATCTGTTATGTTTATACTGGACTAACCTAAGCATTTTTTTTCTAGTCATAACTGCCAACCTAAACAATGGGATTTGGACGTCAAGATACTGCCCCAGCTATGGAATTGCTTCAATGTGTAAATGGCGACAGGGGTTCAAAGTCTAACACTCCTTCTGTTCCTTCATCACCTCTAACATTGATAGAGAAAATCAACCAGAAGACTGCGTCAGGTGAAAAATTCTTCAGCTTAGAGTTCTTTCCTCCAAGAACACCCAATGGAGCAGTTAACTTGATTGCTAAGTTTGACAGGATATCAATGGGATGTCCATTGTTTTGTGACGTGACGTGGCATCCTGCGGGAGATCCTGGCGGCGATAAGGAGACCAGCTCTATGACAATAGCAAGTGCAGCTGTAAACTATTGCGGCATTGACACCATGTTGCACATCTCTTGTGCTAACACTGTGAAAGCTACAGTGACAAAGCACTTGATGAAAGCCAAGTCCTTAGGAATTAGGAATATTCTTGCTCTTCGTGGTGGTATGTATCACTTTCTGTCACAATATTTTGAGTCTTAATTTAGTTATTTGCAATACTCGCATTACAAACAGTACAAAACTTAAAATACAACACTAATGCTTACAATACATACAATATATATAAAAAAAGAAATAATAAAAAAACCGTTTACAATACTACTAGTCTTACCATTATATTGATTTTACTAACAATCTGTACTAACAGTCTTAACTAACACCTGAAGGTGTTTTCTAAGCAGCATAAAACTGCCATGTGCTATAGGACAGTTTATAAAGGCGTATTATACAGGAAAAGCTATAATACACTACTAACAGAACTACAACACAGTTTAGTAAGTTGAGGATTGACAATTAACAAGAAATAATAGAAAAAAGTAAATAAGACAAGAAAAAATAAATAAATAAACCTACAGTATAGGAGCCCAAGTAGCATTATATTTATGAAGCGATTTGTTTGCTATGGCGGCTACTTTACGTAGAACTTTTAGTTTTGATTTCAGTCTCATAAGAAAGCGAGTCTTTTTGGATTTCCAATACTTTAAATAGAAAGATGTCTCAAAAATGAAAATAATAATTTTCTTAGGTAGAAAAACACCAAAAAGTCATAATAAACTGACAGTAAACAAGAATGGTTATGACTGAGTATGGATTTTTCATAGCATACTTAAACAAATCTGGATAATATTATTATGTAGAGCTCTGCTTTCAATAGCTGTAAAATGTCTTCTTCTTGGTAATGGAAGGACTTTTAATTGGGTAACAAAAGTTTGTAACAACAGCTGAAACAAATTTGATGTTTCAATGTGCATGAAATGATATGCTATGCAAACTAACAAGGTTGCTTTAATTGTGGTGTTTTTTTTTTTCAGACCCTGTAAATGGTGAAGAATGGCAGGCTCTTGACGATGGTTTAGCTTATGGCACAGACATGGTTAGACACATCCGCCAGGAGTTTGGAGATTGTTTTACCATCTGCGTAGCCGGTGAGAACAAAATGATAAAATAATATTTTTTAAGTAATCACAACATATTTCTTGATAAGGCTAGCTGGGCTTACATGATTGAAAAACAGAGCTCTCAATACCAAGTTTAACACATAAACAATTAAACTACTAAGCTAAAGCAGCCAGCTACCGTATTTATTCGATTAAGTGCCCACCTTGAATAAGCCCCCACCCTAAAGTTAGGAAAAGTTAATTAACGCCCAGCCTCGCATAAGTGCCCACCCCACAAAAAACGCGATGTGCACAAGAGGAGTATTGAAAATGACTAAGTACTACTAAGAGACTTCCCCAAAGAATGAGTTTTCTTAGTATTTTACAGAAACTTTTAATGAACAGTTAAAATTCTGCTTCAGTACATCTTCACGTTTTGGTATTATTTATTGTTTTGTTACAAAATAAACTTACTATTTGCTGAAAATGGTGAAAATTTAATAAGCGCCCACTCTCAATGTCCAAAAATTTAATAAGCGCCCAGGGCACTTACAGTCAACTCTCGCCTTGCGGACACCCCGCTATTGCGGACACTCGCTATTACGGACAAAATCCAGATCCCCAGCGAATAAGGTTTGACTGGAAATGACTCCCGCTATTACGGACTCTCGTTATTACGGACACTAAACGACGCCCCGAGCGTGTCCGCTTTAACGAGAGTTGACTGTAATCGAATAAATACATTTTTTCTTCTTCTCACTTTTGTAAAATTGTTGTTGTAGGTTACCCAAATGGTCATCCAGACTGCCCCACTTATGAGGAAGATCTTCAGCATTTAAAAGAGAAAGTCGACGCTGGAGCAGATTTCATTATTACGCAGCTGTTCTTTGAAAACAAGACATTCTTCAAGTTTTTGCAAGACTGCCGAGATATCGGCATCACTGTACCAATCATTCCTGGGATTATGCCCATTCAGGTACAAGATATTCTTTAGTTGAATACTAATATCGTTTTGCTTCTAAATGTAGAGGGTCCCCTATACCCCTTTACAAAATTTAAGAAAGTTTTACAATAACAAACTGTAAAACGCAGTTAATGGATCGTGACGTATTACACGTTACGGTCAGTCAAGGTCAACAATGCATGCATGCTGGCTATGTAATTCTACTGTGTTGCAACACTGTCTCATTTTATTTCTTTCGCTTAATGCGGTTGGCTAAGGCCTTCAATGTTTCACAATGTTATCTCGTGATGCCTAGTTGCTTTACAGTACGTATTTTACTATTGGTTGTACATTATACCTCATGTGTCTGTTAAGTTTATACCTTTGATGTAACACTTCATTCTCCTCGTGGTAGCATTGTAATAGTATCACAATTATTTCGTTTCAATCGTTGTAAGTTTTTTCCCACCCTCCCACCCCTTTTTTGTGGGAGACTTCTTGTTTTTGTTACAATAAATTTGGGACACTTCCCCTTTTGCGGTTCTCGGTTAAGTCTTGGTAGCGACTTCCCCCAAGCCTTTTGGCTTTGTTTTTGCTTGTGTTTGTTATTTCTTTGCCTGCCAATACTCTTGTCCGATCCAGCACTAGCTTATGGTGCTGGGGAGATAAGTGAGGCTTTTAAGGGCACACGATATGTATCGACCTGCCAATACTCTTGTTCTGCCTGTCAGCGTAGTCCTGGGGAGACAAGTGAGGCTTTAAAAGGTCACGCAATTTTAGTCGCTTGTCACGCCAACCGCAGGGTATGTGTCCCCCATTACGCCAAACCTTGTGTTGTGTGTTTTGATTTATTACATAAGATATTTTGATGCGGAACAGAGACATTAATCACGTATAAATATTTTGCCTTTTCGTACCTCAGGAGCAGCTGCTATGTAACTCCTTTTGTAATCTTTTTAGATCATTTGCCTATAGATGATGTAGAAATTTGTTCATTGAAAATACAATAGTTGTATGCAATTAAGCAGATATTTAAGACGGAATCCACTAGGAAGTCGAGTAATATTTATTAAAGTTGGACAAAAATCAATTTCCAGAATAATTTAAATCCTATTGCGTTATTTCCTACCCTTAATAAAAGGTAAAGATGCAAGTAATTATCCGTGATAACGCCAACAACAATTTCTTATCAGAGTCTGAGAAAATGAATTTCAAAGTTCACAAGGTATGGGCAAAATCTCACGTGTAGCCATTTTGTAAATTCGTCTTAAGCGATTCAGTGGAATTCAGCGGAACTTCAAAATGTGTTTTCGATGTGTGGTGTTGTTAGAAAAGATTTCTTTTGATAAGATATTTGAAGCAGTAACAAAAAAGTTTGCAATAAGGTGAAAATAATTCTGGTACAACAATTTCTTATCAGAGTCTGAGAAAATGATATTTAAAGTTCACAAGCTATGGGCAAAAGCTTACATCTTTTAAGCGATTCAGTGGAATTCAGCGGAACTTCAAAATGTGTTTTCGATGTGTGGTGTTGTTAGAAAAGATTTCTTTCGATAAGATATTTAAAGCAGTAACACAAAAGCTTGCAATCAGGTGTAAATAGTTTTGGTACATAATTTTGTCCAATAACTACTCGAAGTCCTGGCGGATTTCCTCTTAATTCTAAAGCATATACTGGTTGATGCATCCTGTAGGTGGACAAATTCTGTAAAAGGACTCTTAGTCGTGGACCCAGTGGGAGGTTTCACTGTACTGTCTGTTGATTTGATTTTGTGATCACATTTGATTGATACCTGTCAATTTATCTCTTCAGGGTTATGCTTCCCTTCGTCACCTTGTTAAGCTCTCAAGATTAGAAGTTCCTCAGTGGATTGTTGACGCTATTGAGCCCATGAAGGACGATGACGAGGCCATACGTAAATATGGAGTCCAGCTTGGAATCGAAATGGCTCGAGAACTCTTAGCAAGTGATCAAGTTCCTGGATTGCATTTTTACACCCTAAATCGAGAAGTCGCCACCAAAGAAATTCTCACAGCTTTGGGATTATGGTGTCAGGATCCAGCAGCCAGCAGACCATTGCCTTGGAAACCGTCGGCAAACAAGAAGAGGATCTGCGAGGATGTGAGGCCAATCTTCTGGGCTTCTCGACCCAAGAGTTACATGTACCGTACGTCAGACTGGGACGAGTTTCCCAATGGACGGTGGGGAAATTCGTCTTCACCAGCCTTTGGTGATTTGACCGACCATCACTTGTTTTATTTAAGAAGCAGGAGTAAGAAAGATGACTTGCTGAAAATGTGGGGTGAAGAACTCAAGAGTGTGGAAGACGTGTTTGAGGTGTTCAAATGTTACATCTCAGGAGAGAATAACAGATGCGGAGTAAAGGTAAGTCATCAGAAAAAAAAATATTTCGGCAATTATTTAATACTTGGTTTCATCTGCTCCGTAAGATGTTAATACCAAGGTGGTAATGTCAAGGATAAATTCAATATTGTGTAATTCCAAGCACTCAAGTTGAAGAGGTGCATTTTATAGAGGGTACTGAATACACATTTTTAGTGCAGAATGCACTATTGTGATGGTTTGGTGGGGCTGTCGTCCGCTAAACCCCTAAACCCCTAAAGCGCTACAGTGTAAACTTTTAATCACCAATTAATTAATTAATATCAATTAATTAATTATTCCTTGTGGAGGGGGTGGGGGTGGGGGAGCACCTGACCGTACCCCTAGGTAAAACCTGGAGCACATCTACGTTACTTTCATATGAAGAACTTACATATTTGTTTCAGAAAACCCTTTGCTTTCCTTGTGGTACTACTCAACGTAATTTACACCAAACGCATGCGCAGATTAGTCTACGTTGTTTTCTGGAACTATCATGAACATCGCTTGTATTGCGTGTTTGCGGTAGGCTTCCTGCAGACTTCTTGGCGCCAAGTAAAAACCGCAAATTAATTAAATTAGATTTTGAGACTTTCACAGCGCTTTCGTAATTAGGTATGCAAAAACTTGCGCCGGGATTTTCGGCGTGAACACCTGATAACCAGGAAACGGCATGTACTAAAACCCGAAACAACGAAACGACCGAAACGAGCGAAACGAAACCGCCGAAACAACCGAAACGGCCGAAACGAGCGAAACGAAACTAAATCACCGAAACAAACAAAACCAATTACAATAATTGAGAGCTAACCGTAAACAGGCTAACCGGAGTGCATAGTAGGCTAACCCAAAAGTAGGCTAACCGGAGTGTGTAGTAGGCTAACAGGAGTGTATAGTAGGCTAACCGGGGCGAATGGTAGACTAACCGGAGTGTATACTAGGCTAAACTGAGTGCATAGTACGATAAGCGGCGAAAATATTAAAGTTGTGCTTGTTTCGGTAATTTTGTTTCGTTTCGCTCGTTTCGGTTGTTTCGGTGGTTTCGTTTCGGTGGTTTCGGCGGTTTCGGTGGTTTCGTTTCGTTGGTTTCGTTTCGTTGTTTCGGGTTTTAGTACATGCCCCAGGAAACAAATATCCTAGCTGTACTGCGTTTTAAAAAACCTGTCGAAAAATATGTTTTTTGATTAGATTTGTTTCTTTAGTTTTTGAGAATCGTTTTTCGTGCAGTCTAAACCGTAACTTAATTAAATTAAACAAATGTCATCGATGCCGCCGTAAAACAAACAAAAAACAAAAGTTTCATGTTATTGCATTTTCAAGGAAGACAAAAGTATTTTGTTACAAACGAACAAAAGTGTCGTGTTACGTTTGCAAAGATTAGCGTAAGGAACACCTGGGAAAGAATACAAGTAGCCTCTGAACAGTTTTTCCAAAAGTAAAATAAAGCAAATAAAAAACGAACATATATAAAACATCATACTTTCAATTGTTCCATATTGCATTCTGCACTTACCAAATCATCGAGATTTTTAGGAACACTTGTTACCAAAAAAACACTCAAGAGGCTTAATCAAATTATAACGCTGATCGACATCTATTTTCATGAAAGGGATGTTGTGTAAAAGAAATTTCAGTTTATTTACTCAGAGGATCATAAAGTGGTATGTTATTGTGAAAACCAAAGTTCTAGAATTGAAAAAAAAATAAGGCTGATCAGTGTCGCCATCCCTTTTACAGGTTAAATCTCTCCCCTGGAATGATGATACAGTTGCCCCTGAAACGAGGTTAATCAAGGAGAAGCTAGAATTCCTAAACAGCAAGGGAATCCTGACAATCAACAGTCAACCTCATGTGAATGCCGCCCCATCAAATGACCCGATGGTTGGCTGGGGATCAAGTGGAGGATACATCTACCAGAAGGTACATGTCAATGGTGGTCATCTTGTAGACAGGCCTCAGGGGTAGACAATTGTGCTAACTGAAACAGAATCTGTGGGATTTTAATAAGACTGCAAACAGAGGGCAAGGGTCTTGCAGGGTTGTCAAAATAAGCCGGCAGCCGGCGCATTTCACCGTCTATTCGGAACTCTGCACCGGCTATTCCAAATATTAGTAGGTCAGTTCTGAGTGTGTGTTATCAAGTTCTGAGTGTTTCGTAGCCGCCTACTTTTTGGATGGAACCTGCTACTCAAAAACCCACTGACAACCCTGGTCTTGACAAAGTGGGAGCAAGCAAGTCGTGCTGCTAGCCATTCCAGTTAGCCTTAATAACACATTGCTAAGCCTAATAGCACTCTGATTAGCCTACAGTTAGTTTAGGTCTTGCATATTCCACACACTCAATTGTACATATTTGACTTCCTTTAAAACTAGTGAACTGTGACTAAGGGCGCTTTCCATTAGACAGAACTGGCCAGCTGGCCTGGTGTTTGTTAATGTGAAATAACCCCTTTCCACAAGATTTTCCCACAAATCCACCACAACAATGCATAATATTTATGCATTGACTGATTTAACAGTTCAAATCTGACTCACAATGGAATTTTGTTTTCAAATGCGCAGAACTGGCAAGCCCCCTAAAATTATTTGTCAGGATGTCTATTGACTCTTTCAGTCCAAGTTGATAACAATTGAATTTCTTTAGTTGCACATAAATTTATTAAGGGACAAGCAGTACCAGATGAAAGAACGTTCAACTGAATGGTGACATGTATTGACTTGTATTTACAATATAACACTGTTGCATTGCAGGCATATCTGGAGTTCTTCACCTGCAAGGAGGTTGTTGATATACTTCTGGAAGTCTTGAAGGAGTATCCACATGTCAACTATCATGTCGTAAACTGTGAGGTGAGCTGGTTCGGTATTAGTGTGTGCAATGATTAGAGAAACACATATTTTTGGGCAAAAAAAACTTACCTGGAATTGATGTTTTATTGCTACTTCTCAAACTCAATAATTCGTCAAGTAAAAACAAAGAAAATCATAACTGTGAAGGAGGTTTGGATACCCAGTCTTTATAAGCATAGATTTTTAAGATTTTATTTCTCCATTTACTCTTAGTTTTTGTTTTGATTGAGAAGATATATCAAACACTCAAGACAGTGTTTCATGGACAATCCAAACACCATGAATTCCATCAAAAATACTTTGCTGCACATCCTATTTTTAACTCTCTTTTCGGCATTTGGATATCCCGATGAAGCACTGTTGCTCCTGTTTGATATATATATGACAACTAAATTGTTTAAAACAGACAGAGATTTATTTTTGTTTTGTTAATGTTTCAGGGCTCAGTTAATGTGACCAATGCAGATACATTGTCCCCAATTGCTGTCACGTGGGGTGTGTTTCCTGGCAGAGAGATTGTGCAACCGACTGTTGTTGATCCTATCAGCTTCGAGTCTTGGAAAGTAAGTTTCTGAAAATCACGATCTGTTGTTATTTATTATTTTGGTTGTGGTAATAATGTGTGTGTAAAAATAAATTTTGTTTTATTATAAATTAGCACTATTTTGTTAGCATTTTTTTATTTTGGTAGATTTATGAAATCTAAACCGACTGGCCGACTTGCCAAACAAGTTGCTAGCTGATGAATAATTAACTGGGACAGACTGACTGTTGGACTAACGGATGGACTGACTGTCTGACTGACTGACTTTGAGCGCTTTCCATTTGACAGAACTCAGAACTGGCTGGCAGGTCTGGTGGTTTGGAATGTGAAATGGGCCTTTTCTCACTACATTTTCCCACAAATCCACCACAACAGTGTATAATATTTATGTAGCAACTGGTTTGGCAGAACAAATCTGACTAACAGCAGAATTCTGTTATCAAATAAAATGGTCTGACTGGCCAGTTCTGACTGACTGACTGACCGACCGACCGACCGACCGACCGACCGACCGACCGACCGACTGAAAGCTAGCTGAAAATTAAAACTGCTGGCTGCCAGTGTTTGTCTGAACAGTCCAGGGGCTTAACTTTTTTCTAGGTTTATTAAGATAACTATTTATAAAATTATTATTGATGTACATGCCTATTTTTCCTTCAAGGATGAGGCATTTGATCTTTGGCAGCAACAGTGGGGTCGGCTCTACCCTGAAGGTTCATCATCAAGGCTTGTCATTGACGACATCTACAAAAACTACTATCTTGTCAACTTGGTGGATAATGACTTTGTCAAAGGAAACTGCCTGTGGGAAACACTTGAGAAAACAGTGCATCTGAGAGAGGAGAGATCACAAAGTGTAGCCGCTGAAATGATTCACTAAACCTGGGATTGCAGATTTGTGTTCTTGATTGTTTTTTACAAGTGTGTCAGCATTGTAAATGATATTTTGGTATGTGCGGCTTCAGTCCTTTATTGTTCTGTGCACAGAGGACTAGAGATGTAAAACAAAATCACATAAAACTGAAGAATGACGGCTTCTCAACAGGAGCCTAATCCCAGAAAGGGATGTAAAACCTTTGATTCATACTTCATTTCCCCGGAATTGTGCAAATGAGAAATTGTGACTGTAACCAAGTTACTGAATGAAAGAGTCTTAAGTATGGTTAAGTAGTTTTTAAATGCCTGGTTTGAGTTATATTAAGGCATTTATTTAGACTTGGCCAAAACTCCTTACAAGTAATAAAAACATACGTTATTCCGTAATCATTTGGAGCACATAAATTATAACAGAATTTTTTATACCAACAAACAGACAAATATATTTTTTAGAATTAATACACCTGATAATCGACTTTCATTAGTTAGACCAAGTATTGAAACAGAAAATTTCTTGTACGACTTATTTACTAAACATATATTTATTCATTGTTTACTTTGTGGAACAAAATCAGAGTGGAGTAATATGCAATTGTGCATTTTATGTACTGCAAAACTTTATTTGCCAGATTTTATGTAATACTAAAATAAGAGTTTAAAAAACACCAAGATTCTAGGGATATAATATAACAGTTCACACTATTTTGGCGAGTCTTAATTCCTTTAAATTTCAGCTGCAAACTTTCGTAATGAAAATGGAATATTCACGGTTTCAACAAATTTACTCTGGTATCTGTAGGTCTGACAGAATTCCTATTTACACCAAAAGGATTTATTTTATTTATCATGATTTAATTTCAATGATCCTCTTTTTTCCAAGATTCCTGATTTCTTCTGCAATGATTGCCATCCATTATTATAAATTTGCTTGACTGATCAGCAGTCTTTGCAGTTAAGCGCAGAATCACCAAAATAGTGTGACATGCCTGTATTCTCGAGTAAACATAACCATCCTTGAAAATACCGTATCTTAACCCAAATTCTCACTAACAAATTTGTACCATGTCAGTGTGTGGGAGAGGAGAATTGAGAAAACAATCTCGACGGGAAAATGCAAGCTTACAATAAGAAATTTGTTGTCGTATACCAGTAAGGAGATTTTGAAAGTTGAACTGAAGTGTAAGTTCTGAGTTTCGGTTAATGCCAAATAGTAGAAGAATTTTATCCCTTAGTTGATAGTTTTCTATTATTCTCATCACTGTCTATTGGACAATGCGCTGACTTTGTAAGGAGAAACTGTAAGTTAATCACACAAGGTTAAAAAAAGACTGGAGAAGAGATGACGATAGCTTCTATGAAGTAGATATTTTTTATGAAACTGTTTATTGAGACAAATTATTGAGCCCTTGGTTTTCTAGTTAGTAAATTAAATTGTAATTGAATGTCAGATTTAAGGGGTTTGGCCTGGGAATTATAAATTAAAGTACGTTGTCAGGGGAAATAAACTTCAGAAGTTACCATATTTAACTGTGTTGTAGTAAATTGTCTATTCGCTTACTCTTCTTTGTTCAAAGTCGTGTTGTGAGCATGCTGCCAAGAGGTTAGAGCTGATTCCTATTAGCCAGTGAGAGATTTCCGCTACTATTCTGCGAATTCAAAAAAGGTTTTTCATGGAAAATCGATCCTCGGGAAGCCAAACACTT
This sequence comes from Oculina patagonica, assembly GCF_052425735.1. NCBI lineage: Eukaryota > Metazoa > Cnidaria > Anthozoa > Scleractinia > Oculinidae > Oculina > Oculina patagonica. The sequence goes on from NC_135763.1 coordinate 28,102,415, forward strand.
GCCTGTTGAGATGTACGGAAAATTAGACTTGTCTTCCAAACAAAATTTTCATAGGACATTTTTGTGTCTCGGACAATTTTTTTGTCTGCACAAATGTTGCGAGCGAGAGCAAACGGGAAAACCAATGTGTCCTTAGTTGCCACGGCCTTACAGATCATGGACTTTTATTTATGTCGGAAGGATTTTTTGCGTCTGAAATTTTGGAGAAGCGGGGAAGAGGCTCATTTTAGGGAGAAAGGGACATAATCGAAATTTTACGGAATACAGTTTGGATGTTTACTCTGACTTATATTTTGCGTTTACAGTCAACTCTCTCTTAACGGACACCTCTGTAAGACGGACACCTGTCCCGTCCCTGCCGTTTCATTCATTTTACTCTAACTTGACTCCCTATAAGACGGACACCTCTCTAAGACGGACAGTTGGAGCCGGTCCCGACGGTGTCCGTCTTAGAGAGAGTTGACTGTATGCTATACCAAAGTGTGACAAGTTCTTTCTGTTTTATGTTTACTAAATGTCGAAAAGACATGACATGAATGAATGGTTCAGGTCCATAAACAGCAAAATACTGTCTTACTTTTAGAAATATTTGAATTATAATTTTTGTTAAAAAAATAATACAGGATTCTCAAAATTTGGGGCCTTCAACAAGAGAGACCGTTTTGATGGAACATTTGCATCACAATTCGCGCGGTGAATCGTGGAATTGTAATGTTGACATTTGATTTCGTTCACCATATACAAGATGTCCTCGCGAAACTATAAAGCCGAGAAAACACCACCTTCGATTTTCAAAATACTGAGAAAATCTGGACAGTTTAGAGGGAGAGGGTTAAAATGCGCCCAATTGAAGGACTGAAATTAAAAAGAGAAAATTAAAGTAAGGCTGATCGATCAGGTCGTCAGCGAGAAAATATTCGCGTTTTGTTTACAAAAATTACCTTGTTAATACGATGCACAAAGGTTTAGGTCACAGTGACCGTATAGGTTTGCCGAAAGAGGATCATTGACGTTTCTTCAAAAATGTACTCAAAGGACAAATCCGGCGTCGTTGTGATCTTTTTGTTAGTGGCTATCTTTATTTCAGCGGCTGTTGGGGCGCCGAACCAAGACAGTTCCGTGAAAGCCATCAAATCGTTTGAGGCAACCGTGGACAAAAGGCTAAAACAGCTCATAGACGTCGTCAAAAATGCCACGTATCATGGAAATTCCATCGACAAACCCGGTAAAAAAGACATCAGTTTTTAATGAGATCTATATTCCATCAAAATGCCTCAACAAAATTTTGCTTTAAAGTTTCACTCGTTTTGTGTAACCTGGTTCCTAGAATAATCTCTTGTAATTTTCTTCTGTCTTTAGGTTCTTCATTTGCTTCGTGCAAGGACATATTTATGAAGCACAAGTAAGTCCTTTTTATTTTCTGTATACACCAAGAGTTCTCATCATTTAGCGAAAAAAAAAAGATGAGCTGCGAGTCGTCTGACCAGTTTGGATACAAAAAATTCAATTTTATATTTTGAAAACTGTCGTATAAAGTTACTAGTTTTGATACACTTTAAATTTTCTAGTTTTTTGAAATAGTCTTTGTCATGTTTTATCAACTTTTAATAGTCTTTCTTTGTCACAGTTTTGCAATAGGCTTCTTTCGGTATATTAAAATTCAGCTTGGTAGCGAGGCCTAGAGGACACAAACAAAAGAAATGAATAAACTTGCTTGTAAAATTTCGAGCCTGATATCAGAGAATTTGCCACAGAATGCTTGGTGTCGCGATTTTATTTGAGATGGACGTCGTCATTTCTCGAGAGCGCGCGACCAATTATATTGTAAACATATCTCAGTGAAATTCAGGCTAGGAGTTACGAGCCAGACGTAAAGTTTTTCTTTCGAAATTGTGATGAAAAGAGTTGGTTGATAACGTCCTCGCAGAACAAATGGCATATAGACAATGAATAAGTGTGCAAGTAGAGTGCAGTTCAAAACGGTTATTGAGAGTTACTTTCTTACAAAAATCTGAAAAATCGATCATCAAAGCCTTTTATGTCGATCTCAGTACCAGCTGACTACTGATGTAACAGGAACAATGTGGAAACTTTTAGGACTGTGGGAGAACTTATATTTGTATAACTGTTACAGGGACGGCGGAGCAGTTTTCCAGGTGGGGGGGCTGACTAGTGACTTTAAGTGGGGGGCTTAAGAGACTCTTCTCTTAATAAGTCTTTATTTTTCGAAAAAAGTGGGGGGGCTAAAGCCCCCCCAGCCCCCCGGCTCCGCCGTGCCTGACTGTAGTTTCTGCGATTAATTATTTCAAGCTTCACAATACAGGGACGGATCTAGGGGGAGGGTGCAGGGGGTGCGCACCCCTGCCTGAGATGACCTGCGGCTAAGTGTTGCACCCCCCTCCCCCCCCCCCCCCCCCTAAGAAAAATCCTGGAATGGATTCGCCCCTGCAATTTTCTATGAAATGATTACAAAAATGTCAGATTACAACGAGAACTGAAATATTGGGATCCCATTTATTAGGTGGCAGGAGGAAACAAAGCCTACCCTCTCCAAATGGATTCGGGAAAAACATATCACGTGTATTGTCACATGACAAGCAAAGACCTTCGTGCATGTGGGGGTGGAGGATGGACGCTGGTCATGAAGATTGACGGCCACAAGGTATAGTGAAATGGTCAACTATAAAATGTGTTTTAATCCAGTTAGAATATTTCTAAGCAGGACAAAAGATTTGAATAGGCAATCTGTGTCGTTGTAACAGTGAATAGAAGAACAATTCGTGGTTAAATGTCTTCAGAAATTGAAGACAATGTCTTTTGAGATTCTCTTCAATTACTGTCATTGTTTGAATAAAAGATAACACTATGCGTTGTTTCAATTATTGAAGAATATAGTGGTGTGTATTTAGTCCCTAGTGAATATGTAGCTGCAAAAATATGTGCCACATATATGCCACATATATGCCAAAAAAACCTTTTAAGCCCCTTCTACTTGAACTTATCATTAAGTAGGTAATTAATGGAAGGTACAGTTTTCATCAGAGGTTTCTGTAGAATTGTTTCCACCTTGCGTTGCGCTATTTGGTTGTTTGAATACCTCTTGTAGTTGTTGTTTTTACGAGTTCAGATTCGTTTTCCCAAACCCTTGAGCTATATTACAGATTGTTTTGTTGTCCTATTTATCGAATCTTTCATTAATTTTTTCCTGTTAAACAGCCAACATTCCATTATGATTCCAAATTTTGGAGTAACAAGAATGACTTCAACCTCCCAGGAGGCAAGACTTTGTTTGACACACAAGAGACCAAGTTACCGACCTACTGGAACACACCCTTCTCCAAGATCTGTCTTGGCATGAAAATCGGCCATCAGTTCAACTTTATTGTTATCAACAAGCACGCCAACTCCCTGCACTCACTGATCGCTGACGGGCACTACCGCCCCTCAAAGCTGGGTCGAAACAAGTGGAAGATTCTGATTGGTTCCGAGGCCTCTTTGTAGCCCAACTGTAACATGGAAGGGTTCAACGCTGTGGGTACTTCTCGTTCCCATTCCAAAGCAAGAATCGGCATCATTGCTAACGAAGGCAATAATGCTTGCTCTTCATGTGATTCCAGGATCGGTTTTGGTACAGGAGGCAACCCTGATGACGCCAACAGATGTGGAAACGCGGCATGCTGCTCACCAGTTAATGGGCACAAACACATCAAAGCCATGGGGTACATTTTGGTGCAATGAGATGTAAACTGACAGTACATAGCTTTCGATGCTGTTTCAGTAAAACGTGTTGTCAGAAAAGAAGCAGAAAAAGTATGCATGAGCTGTAGATGATTTTAGAAAAAGTGATGTAAAATTAAAGGAATAAAAATTGGTGATGGGAATATATATATTATGTATCTGTTTTATATTACAAAGTTCGTACTCGTTTGAGCATTTGAAATGCCATGATTTTTCATGAACTTTCAAAGTTTTCCATGACTTAAACTTGACCGTTTTTCTTGGAAATTTTCAGACATTATCTTGATTTCGGGTACTTTTTTACCCTTTTCCTCACAAAAAATAACCTGCCTAATCTTATTTTGTACAATCAATACCATTTTCCATGACCCAAACCTAAATCCCATGACTTTCCAGACCTGGAAAATGAAGTTCTAAAATTCCATAACTTTCCATGTTTTCCATGACCTGTTCGAACCCTGTTCAGGTCTTTGGATGGGCTCTGTGATGATGAAAACACATGATCACCTCAAATTCCCAAAGTTACTCTTAAAGTGTATTGACACAGTTTTTTTTATTTGCCTGATCGAATGTAGGGAAGTGATGGGAAAATGAAAAAGAAATTCGAAATCTCTTTTTCACCGCGTTTCCGCCAAGTTTCCCCGGGTCCAAAACCGCGCACATTGGGGAGCTGGGTCTATTCTGCTTGACGTCATGGCCGATCTAGACCCAGCTCCCCACGTGCGCGGTTTGGACCAACCGGAAGTGAAAATATTGCGTGTTTTAGGTCGACGCGGTGAAAAAACGAGTTTGATTCTTTCGATGTTCGCATCAGCATACCACGAGATGTTAAACAAATAAAAAAAATCTGTCATATACACTATAGACATATAGACTTGTTCCGCATGAACTGCTAGGAGGGTCTGCATGGGGGTACTTCGATAACACTAAACACTTAGTTTTTTGGCTCTGTAACATGAAACAGTAATATTTTAGGCATTTTAACACTAACAGTAAAGAGTCTACTGCAACAGTAAATTTTATCCAGAAAGAAACAAAAACGTGAAGAAGTTTTCGGCCATTTTAATTTTCCGATCAGTTCGTAAGATCTCCGAAGAAAGCCGAGTATTCCCAAAGACTGCCGAAGATTTTCGAAGACAACCGAAGATGTCCGAAGACTAACGAAGATTTCCAAGGAGAAATCCGAAAGTTTCCTCCTAGTTCAGGAGTGATTCTATCCAATTTTTGAAGAGCAGATAAGAATTTACAATGCTAAAATTTCTCACCAAAAACCCTTCAAACACTTAACAGTATTTTCTCCGGAAACAGTAAACATTAAATAATTGGCCAATGTAACAGCAAACACTAAAATGTAAGGGCAAATAACAATAAACACTAAACCCCATGCAGACCCTCTGCTAGATTTAACAAACATGCAATTTACTGAATTAGATGAATGGTCAAGTCAAGTCCATAGCTAATCAGATCGAGGGTTTGTTTTCACTTGAGTGTCGAATTAGTTGAAATTGCGTTACACTTTGGTGATTGCATTACATGATGCTTAGTAGTTGGCCATTAAAAATCTCGCGCCACTTTCTTAAGAATTTCAGAATGAAACCGAAACAATCGGTTTGCTAGCGCACGGTTCTTCTCCGCGCTTTATTGTCGGGTACATGTATCTGCTTAGTTTTGATAGATCCCAGGTAGTTGTCCGGTATCCTTTAGTTATTGGCCAGTGTAAACATTCGTTGGTATCTGGGTTTACCAGACATTCAATCGAAAACTGTTCTAGGACTTGTGCTGAGCATTATCTTAAATTTACGAGTCATCAGACACGATCAAAATTAAGATGGCTTTTTCAAGAGAGAATAAGGGGACAGGTCTCTCTTATTTTCTATTGGTTTTGGGAACACCTCAGCGGGTAGAAAGTGAGTTGGATGGCAGCCAAAACAACTTCTGAGGCACTGAGCTGAACCTGCTGGCGAAAACTGAATGTGTATTGGTATGGTGCTGGTAGATTTTGCTTTCCACATTGAAGGAACTGTGTAACGGATTTTAGCCAAATTTAGGCTTAGGAAATGACCGCCAAATTCAGTAAAATATAGAAATAACCGCTAAAAACAGTAAAGCGACATTTCAATAACACAGCAAATACAAAAGAAAGTACGGATGGCCAAAGGTGAAGAAGATTGAAACAGATTCTGAGATGGTTTTTTGATAACTTCCAATTATAACGTCCATGAGACAGATTTGGTTGCAGCGAAGTTACGGTTATCCATATAAGTAATTTCTTCGTAAACATATTTTATAGCGAGTACTTGGCGAAACTTAATAATAAAATACCGGTAAACTTGACTCAACCGTGACACAGCCCCTTTAGGGCTCTCAACCTCCCTACCGTTGAGCAGTGCTTTGATTTTGTTAGGGAAAATGACGTGTTAAATGGCTCTTGGGAATTGAAAAGTTCGGAAAAGGTGGGTCTGGGAGAACTTCCTTCAAGTCAAGCGCGCTTTCACAACCACACTGAGTCACTGGTTCTTCATTCAAACATTAATTTATTAATTTTCTTTTCTGAGGCACAAAATATGGATTCTTTGTTTTTCTTTTCGTTCCACAATAATTATTACAGTCTCGTTCTGTCGTATTTACAGTCTACAAGTCTACAGCAGACCAGCCTGTCCAACACTCACTTGCGGACAAGAAGCCTCAATTATTTTACCCCATATGGGCTTGTGGCTCAAGGCCACATAGTTCATCCGCTGCTCGAGTGAAATTCGCCAAGAGCGAAGCAGACGTGAAATGCAATCAGAAGCGCGCGTTTATGACTCATGTTCCTCGCATATCAGCAAGAAGAGCACTTGGACCGAAAGCCGACCCAACAGTCATTTTTAATTGCAAAGGATTCCTGGTAATCCTTTCATGAAAGACCTCTCAGAGTTCTATATAAATATCTCCTCCCAGAAGAGTTCTTGGAAGCATGTGGGTTCCAGTGTCTCTCGCTCTATCAACTGAGTTCTCAAGCGAAATTTACCACTGATCCCGATGCTCTTTTTCTAAATTCTCTTCGCATTTTGCACTGCAGAAGTTCTAATGCATTTCTTTATAATTTCACTTCAAATTCTTTAGATATATTCATCTTGCAGTCGGCGCGAGGGTCAACTCTCTTCCCCAGGCTCCTCAGCCGCGCTTCTAAGCCAGCGGAAGAATTCTGAACTGGCGGCCACAGCCACGCCCTTGCCTCGTTCCTCTTCAGAACTGCTTTCCCAGGCGTTGAATGATTCCTCTGTGATGATTTCCTCGTCATACAAGCTGTCAAAATACGACTTGATGAAACCTGAATGATAGATTTAAAGCAAAAGAAAGTGATTAGTTCCTGTTTCAAATACGTATCATTTTGTACTAAGAATTTTGTTCCACTGAAAATGCCCACAGCCTCAGCAAAGATCAATACTGTAAAAACTATTAAGGATTGAAGCGTAGCCAGGTTGAGACATAATAAAAACAATAAAAAACGTTCACTGGCTAAAATATTAAAAAGGAATGAGCTTCCGGCTGTCGCTCTACAGCCTTTGACAGATAAAAATTGAATACAAAATGAATAAAATTTATACAAGAAAGGTGAGATGAAAAAATTATAATAAAAACAAAAGCGAAGTAAAAAAGTTTAAGTAAAAACTCCATGAACAGAGGAATCTTGATTCATCGAACCTCAAAACCTCCAAGAAAATCGAAAATTGGTTTGAGAAATCAAGGCTAAAATTACAGTGTCGACTTAGTGAAGCAAATCCTAGGGGGGGGGGGGGGACAACGACTTTTAATTCGAATCAAACCATCCAAAATACCTGCAGTGAACAACTCTTACACAAAATAATTAACACCACTATTTAGGAGGCGCTTATTCTTAACAGGACATAATCCGTTTCAGGGGGCGGCAGGATATTAGAAGAGTGGCACATATTTCAAGGAGCATTCTAAGTGAATCATCACATTATTCCTATATTCAACAAGAAGCTCATACCTGGTGGGTGATCAAGCTGGACGAATAGTGCCTGCACTGCATAAAGAGCTTGAAGTTCAAGACTGGTATTGTCGTCGATGTACTTTTGGAGGAGATTTTTCCTGTCCTTCAGATGATCAACATTGCATTTGCACTGGCCTCCTTCTTCTTTTGTAAAAGACAGAGAACAAGAACCGAGTTAGAGATTTTTTGAATCAGTCACCAGAACAAAGTATGTTTGTTTCATATACAACAACAACAACAACAACAAAGGCAGGTTGAACAGATCATAGCTATGGTAGATGAAAGATAATTCTAAGAAAAACAAATAATTATTACAGACAAATGAATATTTTGACGTTACAAAATATTGCTACAAACACTCAAAATGTTTTACCATGCTTTTTATGGCCATGAAGCGCGACTCCTGTGAAAGGACGCAATTACAGGCCCCGTTGTGCAAAGGGTGGATAGCGGTATCCACATGATAAATCACTATCCAGTGCAGAGTGATTCATCTGGTCCTCCGAACAGCTGGGCCAGAAGAATATTTTGTATTTTTTTTTTCCATCAATGTGCACGTAAAGCTGTTCGCTTGGAAACTAATATTACATGTGGATATCTTTAACGCTACAACAGGCTTCCATGACTTAAAAATTAATGATGACGATGATGATGATTACCTCTTTCCATTGTATCTTCACAAACAGCTGTTACAAGAGTTCTAATAAATGGCGCCTCCTTGGAGTCGGTTGGAGAAACATTTTTCTAAGGAAAGTAACAGAAAAAAAAATCAACTTTTCTGTACATTTGCCCTGATACAATTGGGTCTGATAATATCCTTAAAGGGACTGTGTCACGGTGATTGAAGTTTATTTGAGTGCCAAACGATGAATCGTATGTCAAGGAATACTTCTATGTACTAATGACAAAACCATAGCTTCATTTATCCAACTTTGTCTCCCGGCGATAAAATTTAAAGTTACAAGCAGGATCTTTGGTTCCGCTGGACCACAAACCCATACGCAATCCGCTCTTCCTCGCCCCGTACCTTTTGTTTACTGTGCTTCGAATGTCCCTCACTGTGGGTTTTTTTTTTCCTCTGGGTCATTTCCGCCTATTTGGCAATTCGTGACACAGCCCCTTTAATTAGGCTGAACGAGACTTCTTGTTTTGTTGAGCCAATAATTCTGAAACGTTTTTTACTCAACTCCTACCCAGCCTCTCTATTTTATAGCAACCCCAAAGCAACTCAAAACAGGCTGCTAAATGTAACTTTGTATTAAGTTTTTTCATTGATAGTTTATGACATCCACTTACATCAATCCATTCAAACACTTCTTCGTTCCTGGCTTTCCTCTTCAATATAAGAGTCCTAAGTTCTTCTTGTATTCTAGCAGAATGTTGGCTAGTTGAGCCTGTGTTCTCTGATGAATTAGCCTGTCCAAGGGCAAATTCAATATTCTGCAAACAAACAGAAAAGATAGAAACAAAAATTAAGGGGGAAAGAAGAGCAAATGGCATGTTCATGCTGCAAACTGCCTTAAATTCAGGGGACTACCAAGAACAAATGCAGCTAGTGGCAGGATGGGGATGGGTAGCCCCGATGGGGAAAGATAATAAAGTATGTATGTATGTATGTATGTATGTATCTTCAAGGTCTCACATTGATGCAGTCGGGGGAACAAGTGCCAGATGATGCTGACATCACTTCTCCGAGAAGTGACTGAACCCACGGTTTTCATCCCAGAAGTTGCAAAGCAACATGACATATTAATATGTGTGACGACTATCAGAGTATTTGTGAGCGCCCATGCTAGTTTTTGATTGGAAAATTCTTCGAGTGTTTCAACGAAGATTTGCTAAAACTGGCACTTATTTCCCCGACTGAATCGCTCACTACACAAAAAGGAATAGAACAAACAACAGGAACAATGCCCCCATACCCCAAAACAATAGCAACTGCAACAGTAGAGCATTGCATGATTAAGTTGCCAAGTTTGGGGTGCGTCTTATAACTGTGAAAATATGGTTCAAGCCTATGATAGCTGCTCCACTACTTGCAGGAAGTAGGGCTTGAATCTGGGGCTTCCAGCAAACAAGAACGGTGCCGATATGACTCAACTCTGAATAACATCTCATTAAATACTACATTTTATACCATGCCATAGAAAATACAGCATGGTAGATTGTTTTGTTTTCTTCTTGTTTTTTTTTTTTTTTTTTCTATATACAAGTGAACAACTTATTGACATTTAAAGAAGAAAAGTTGATTATTCTCTACCTTGTCTTTAGCGAATTCAACAGCTTCTTCTTCAGTGTCAAAGAAGGCATTTAACCTCAAGCGATATCTACTCAAAATGGCGGACACATCTTCCCGACTCTAGATCAAGATAAAACAGAAGTCAGCACTCTTCAGTTACATAATTCATACAATAATAATAATTATCAACATCATTTATTAGCCACTTTAGTATTGACAATTTACAGCAATAACTATGATAGGTTGGGCAAGGAGACCTCCAAGAAACCACCAGGCTTATAGGGGGACTCGGACGCCACCTCGGACAGGGGTCATCCCCTTTTTCACAAACAGTCTTCCAGGACTTTTCCGAGACTCAGATTGATTTGTCCAGGACTCCAAAATTCACAAAAACCCTTTCACTCCCAAGATCTCAATATCATTTCTCCTTACTGTCTTCCATACATTTCTTATAATGTTTGTTCTGAGAATTCTGGTGTTACTTGAGTTTAACAGATTTCCAGAACTTTCCAGGACCAAGAGTATTTTCAGAGACTTTCCAAATTTTCCAGGACCCGTACAAACCCTGAATAATTTTCCTTTAATAATGATGCACCCACAACAGAACTCACCGACTCATTAGTAGCAGCCTGCAACATGTGTGCAAAGAATTTGGCAGCCTTGTATTTCGACACATATTTCAGCACCCGTTGAAAAAATAGCTCATCAAGATCAAGATTTCCATCAAATGCCGTGGGACCCATTAACTCTGAGAGGTACTTCCACAGCTGTGGAATGTCAATTTCGTCTTCTTCAGCGTTTTTAAATATCCCGTCAATTCTGAAAAGAAATCATAAAGAGGAAATTAATGTCAGTCTGGGTTTCACCTTGATCATTACAACAATGTAGCCTGCAAACCTGCACACAAGTGGAGCAGGGTATAAAATAAAAATGTAACTTTGGTCTTTGCTTATGTAAACATATTCCTTGTCTACCTCTTTAGAGGGTGTTTACCACACAAATGTTGCCACCAACACTTCCCGGGCACTTTTAATCACAGATGAAGTACCCAAAATGAAAAACAAGGTAAAACCAAAACAGACAGACTTACCCATCGAGGTATTGTTCAGCTGTAAGTACCCCGTCCCGGAGCAAGAAATGCAACAGTCTACCAGTGGCATTTCTATCTGAAGTTCTCTTTGACAATGTAAAGTTGAATGCCTCATTCACAAAGACATGATGTGTTGTTGGGGACTGAAGTTCTTTGAAACATTCAACTGCCTCCTAATGAGAACAAAGAAGACAACCAAGGACTGCATGTTAAAGAAGCAATGACATTCATTGTATTTGATTATAGGAAATGATAAACCCAATTTTAAATAGAAGAGTTCAAACTGTTAATCTTGTTTGACTGCAAAACTCCCACTTACTTTCAGATCCTAGAAGGGGTTACAGAGTTGGAAACTAAAATTTCGGAGCACTCGCCATCTGGGCGAGTGACCTTCAAATTGCGCTCGCCCAGATAAATTTTCTCTCCCCCAGTCTCCTCCATTAAGGAAAGGAAAATTTACCCCCCTCCTCTAACAATTTTAATCACGTTCGATACTCATTGTGCCACAGTGGTGGTCGATCATGATACAGACTGCAATCTAATTCTTGAATGAAAAATCGCCAAAAAAGACCTTACTTTACAATTTAACCATGAGCATGCTTACTTCAAAAGTTAATACGCAGTTTTCAATTTGATACATCTTCCGTTTGTGGATCAGTGGACGCTTATTTCGAAAACTATAATCTGAATATAAAAATCGTACTCGCCAAACTGGGTGAGTGATCCGTGCTTTGTACTCGCCCGACAGTTTTCACACTCGCCTGGGCGAGTGGGCGAGCGCTAATTTCCAACCCTGGGTTATTACCTCAAGCAGGGCCATTGGCTCAAGCAATTCTTACACTTCTTTCCTGCTCACCAAACTTCCCGTGTGCACCATAACTTGATAGTGCACACTAAAGAATGAACTACCTTATTATAGGAAATTAACGATACATGTAATTAACGCGAATTTCAAAAATTCGCGTTAATTTAATGTATCTTAATTTAAGTCATTATTAATTAAAATCACTCTATTTTACAGCATTGTTATTTTAAGACACCAGGTAAGTTGTGTTAACACGTCATCTACTTCTCCGTCAAAGCTGCAGGGATAGCAGAGGCAGAAGAAAGCGCCAGGACTGGATGTATTCCATCCCTGGACCCATGCATTGAATATTAGTCACTTTTTGGTCTGTTTAAATATCTTAGTTATGTATGGTTTATCGGAATTAAACCTCAAGTTCTGATGTTGGATGTTCTTGTTTTGTCTTTTGAAGAGCGCAGCTTGCTATAAAGATTACTACGCAACAAATTTGCGTTAGTTAACTGCATGTAAGCACACACCACACGAGAATTCGCGTTAATTAAATGCATGTTAACATAAATTTTTGACAATTCGCGTTAATTTTATTACGCGTACATTTTGTTTGCGTTGTTAAAATGCTTCGTTATATTCCTATAATAAGGTAATTGTTTTTGAAACTCGCTTGGATTCCAGTAAAGAAATTTCAACCTCTTTTTTAACCCTTCCCTTCCAAAATCAATCAAATAAAGTTTTAACCTTCAAGTCTGACGATGATATCCTTGTGTGTGACCACTCAAATAAGAGCTACTGAACAGCACTTTCATTAGGTATTGTGCAATGTGGTTTAAACTTTCATGTCTAAAGATGAAGGGTGTCACCATTCAAATGACAGTTCGTGATATAACTCAGTTGTTGCTTGACTTGTTAAAGAGGTAATGAATGAGCTAAAAACATAGCAAGTTTGATAGTCCTGGAAAAGCTCTGCTTTCACCCACCTTCATGTCTCTAATGTCAAGGTACTCCTCAATAATCGACTTTGATTTCTTTTTCATTACTTCTTCTGACAGTTCTGGTGCTGGAGAAACAGAAGCAGAAGTGCTCTCCACAGGGGAAGCTGCCTCTGGAGTCAGTCTGGGCGACTCCCTTCCTCCTTCACGCTCTTGGGTGTTACGCTGAAAGTCAAAGAGAGCAAGCAGTATTTAAAACTACGGACAATGTCTATGTTTTGATGGCTTGGGTAGCAGCTGTTACAAGGTCTTGCATGAATGGTGCACTATCGTTTGAGAGAGCAATAGAATATACAACAGGAACAACACCCCTGGCCCAAAAAGAAATGGTAACTGCTACACTAGAGAACCAGTAGAATTACAAGCTTACAAGACCTACTACACTATGCGCTGTGCTATGCTTTAAAAGATCAATACAAACATTCAAGTCAAGGTTTCAGGGTTCATACCCTTTTTCACAAACAATTTTCCAGGACTTTTCCAGAACTCCAAAATTCACATTAACCCTTTCACTCCCAAGATCTCAATATCATTTCTCCTTACTGTCTGCCATACATTTCTTTTAATGCTAGTTCTGAGAATTCTGGCCTTGAGTTTAACAGTTTTCCAGAGCTTTCCAGGACTGGTTGTCTTTTTCCAGGACTCTCCAGTCCTGGAAAGTGGCACAAAAAAATTCCATGAATTTCCAGGTGTTCCAGGACCCGTTTGAACCAAGGTTTACATTTGAATTTCAACAATAAAGAGCTACAAACCTTTGGCTGTGTCACTGCTCGCACAGCTTCAAGGGCCTTCTCCCGTTCTCCTCCTGGGAAAGGTCCTCGCCGTCCACCTCCAGATATTGGACTACGCGGTTCTTGGCGATTAGAGCCGCTAGAGGCTCTTGCAGGTGCTGAAAATTTTCTCTCTCCCGCCAAGGCAGAATACCTAGGGAATGCATAACAGCAATTTAATGACTGAACTAACTAATAAATTGCTTTGATAATGACATAATTATTGTTTTGAGCTACATCCAAGATTCAAAAGTATGAATAATTAATACTTAATAAATACTTATCACTGCATTTGTGATAAGCTATCTTGAAGGGGGCTGCTTGTTTCAGAGTTCATATTCTTTTGGGCTTGCACTATCAACCTTTTGTGTGACTTTGACACAAAAAAAAACTTACCAGGTATTTATTTTGTACTTTTCAAACATCATTTCCCATAACTTTCCATGGCCCACACTTCAATTTCATTTCTTTCCAGAGCTGGAAAATTATTCTAAAATTCAGACTTTCTATAACCTGTATGAACCCTGTTATTAACAGCAGCAATGCAAATCTCTCCTCCATCAAGCCTAGTGGCCCATACAGGCCAGAGCTTATCCTGGAAGCAACTTGGATTATTACAACCCCCTCCCCCCCCCCCCCAACCCCCCTGGATGGGATGCTACTCCATGGCAAGTTTACCTCCAGCATAAATTCGCCGGTACCCATTTATACACCTGAGTGGAGCGAGGCACCATTAGAGTTAAGTGGCTTGAACCCAGACCACTCAACCAGGAGTCCAGCACACTAACCATTTGGCCACCGTGCCTCCCAAATCTCCCCGATGGAGAGCCCCTCTCTTACCTGTTACCAGTAGGTCTGTTGTCGTCAGCTGCAGTACCAGGAACAGGGCCTGCAGCGGCAGCTGATGGACCAGCCCCAGCGCCTACTGCTCCCGTTCCTCCACTGCTACCTCTAGCCCAAGCTCCATATCCTTTGCCGCCTGGTCCAAGTGAGATGTTCTCAGAATCAACAGGGCGCTAGAAAAAAAAAGGCATTGGTTATTGTGGTTTTCAGAAATATACCAACTCTAAAAATTCAATCCTTGACCAACGGTTTATGCTTTTTTGTGCCATTAATCATCTTAGCCGACTTCACGAAAAAAGAAGTTCACTTCAACCAGGTCAAAAGGTCATGTCTGTTAGTTGTGATTGGTAGATTTTGATCCATTTTGTGTTTCTGTTTTTCATGGTTCAGCAATATATGCAATCGTTAGTTGGATTTTTAATTTCAGAGTTTGCATATCACTGGAAACTGCAATAAGCTTGCATTTCTTTTTCAGGCTTCTTTCTCCCAGTTGCTTTCAAAAATTGGTGAGCTCACAGTCAATGCTTCTTTCTTCCGGCTGTACAAAAAATTTCATTCATCCTGTCACTCAAAAGAGAGTTTTATTGCAATCTTCAAAACCATGAATACTGCTATCAACACAACATGTGATGTCTCTTCTTAGCTGTGGATGAAAGTCTCTCCTGTGCTAGTTATTTTGTGTCAATATACCGGTACATTACCTTGATGTTCTGGAATTTCTTTGGGTCAACGCTGACATTTCTTGGTCCTCTGCCAACTGTGGTCCAGGTTTCATCACCTGGCGCAACGACGTTGGGTCGAGGACTGTCACGACCACCCATACTTGCTGAAGAGTAAAAACACTTTTAGTATCATGACTCACAAGACTACTAAAATTCAGCAAGTCAATTATCTCATGGACAATAATTATGATGCATGTATCTACTGTGGAACAATGAGACATGCATTCTTGTCCCCTATGCTGTTAGTCCCTCATAGCTGGAGAAGCCTGTACATGGGAAACAAGTGGCTCTGAGGACACATGATTTGATCGGCTTGATTTTAACAATGGGAGTTTCAAATCAAACCAATCATTTTAAACAAATAGATTTAAACAAATAGATTTAAAAAAGTTCATTTGATTGGCTGTTTCTTTTGATAAAATCTAGCCAATCAAATCATGTTTCCACAGACAGGGCTAGAGATTAACTTTTTTGCCAACTAGCCAAGTGGCTAGTGACAGCTTTCACTAGCCAAAACTTATTTTCTACTAGCCACAATTTTTATGCATAGTTCTTCCTTTAAGGGGGGGGGGGGGGGTGAAAACAATGTGCGGTAATGTTTAAACCTTGAGCCGTAAAATGTTCCTTAAATCTTCATGTTTTTTTCTTACAAAATTGGGCTTTGTTCTTCATTATAAAAATTGTACATGAACATGCGTTTTTGTCAACACATTCTATAATGTCAACAGTTTACTTGTTAGTTATATTCTCTGAGAGACGATTTTAATAAATGCGGTTTCTTGCCAGTCTAATGCCTGATTTTTTCACAAGCCATTTTGGCTAGTGAAAGTCCAAAACCTACTAGCCAAAACTGCATTTTAAGTAGCCTTTGGCTAGTTGGTTATTGTTAGTCTTGAGCCCTGACAGAGCCACTTGTTTCTCGTGCACGGGCTTCACCAGCTAAGAGGGACGAGCAGCTCTGGGGATGAGAATGTGAGACATGTTGAAAAGCTGCCACAGTAACTGCAGTTCCACTGAATAATAAGAAGCACATTGTCTCATTTTCAGGAGAGTCACTGATCCAGAAATTTTGGTACACAATTTGTAACTCTTAAATATTTCCACTATGTCACCCCTTGCTTAATCCATGAAGCCAAATGTAAATGCAATGTTATGTAAGAGGTTCATGTGCAGTTGTTGACAGCATTTTTGACAGTTCAATGGAAAACTCACCAACCAGACAAGACCAAAAATAATTTACATTGTGTTTTTCATGCATGCCAAGTCTTGTCACAAAAATCATTTTTAAAACTAACATTTCAAAACATAAAGTGAACGAAACAGTTACTGACAATTTGGTTTATTCTGTTTCATTTCCAGATTCACAAGACGCCACACATTCCGAAACCCTATCCCTCATTTCCACACATACTTCTGTTTGTTAACACACTAAATTCCCACATCAATTATGATCCAAATATTCATAATTGCAAAATTTCATGTACGATTCGCACTAAATGGGCAGATTTGTCTCAAAAATGTGTGCTTGTGGCCTTCAAAACTGGCTCACCTCTTAGCTTCTTGTCCTGTTTTGCCATCTGAATCATCATCTGGGTCTTCTTAGCCTTTTCGGCAGCCTCCTTGTGAATCTGATCAATAGTTTTGGGGTTGTTGTCCTCCCTGCGAGGGACCCAGTCCTTTTTTCGCAGTTCAACAATGTCTTGCATCATGAATCGCACACGAGCTGATGTTATCCGTGCTGTGATTATTTTGTTGATTTGGGCAAAGTACTGATCAACTCTTGGCTGGAAATACAAATATTGAGTTTACACATTAACCAACCCTGAGAAAAAAAGGTCTTTTATCACAGGCACATCCAATACCCAATCTAACAAACATTTTTTCCATTATTCAACGCTACACCGATTCAGTTTCATTTACCATTATTAATCCAAACGGGGGAATAAAAGCCAGTTTTGGCAAACTTCATTGAAGCACTCAAAGAGTTTCCGAATTATTTCATCCAATCAAAAACTACCGTGAGCGTTCATGAGTACTCCGAAAGCAATCACGCGAGCAAATACATCATGTTGCTTAGCAACTTCTGGAACAAAACCAGGGGTTCAGTCACTTCTCAGAGAAGTGATGTCGCCATCAACTGGCACTTGTTCTCCCGACTGAATCAGAGGACTCAATAAAATTTCAAGTAGGCAGCTTGTTTGAGTAAAGTAATAGACTGTTTGAAAAAATCTTTAATTTCTTCAATTAAGGGGAAAAGTAGCAGACTTATTCAAGCGAAATTGCCTATGGTTTTCACCAGGAGTTGGTGCTCATATAAACAAATACTACTAATGCCTGCTTTACATACCTTGGCTTTAACATGATCAAGATCTTTTCCAATAGTCACAAGCAATTTGCACAAGCACTCAAATGCCTCCTCGTCATTACTCTTCAGCAGCTTCACTACGCAGTCATGCATGATGTTCTCTGTCAGCATCTGTCAACAAAACAACTCATCAACTTCTATGCTGGTCAATCCCACTCACATAACATTCCATCAAACCCATCCCACATGCTAGACTGCCAAACAGTCCTTAACTGGTAAAAATATAAATATATAAAAAAATAAAAACAAAAAAATGAGTTCAATTCCAGTGGCCAATATGGCTGGTGGTTAACCCGCCTTTCTGTAGCAAAAAAGCTACTAGGAGTATTTTTACTCCCCCTGCAGGATGGAATGCTAGTGCATCGCAGGGTTACTTTCTTGCATAAAATTTGTCAGTACCCATTGAGAGAGGCACTGCGAGAGTAAGGTGTCTTGCCTAAAACACAAACAAAATGACCCCTGAGTCAAGGCTCAAACCTGCACCACTCAATCCAGAATCCAGAGCACTAACCATAAGGTAAGCACATCTGCCACTTCCTAAACTGGTATAAAACATGCAAGGTGCTTGACCATACCCTCTGCCCCCCCCCCTCCCCCCTTCTTACATAGATGTACAGGTCTGTATGGCAAAATTAAAGCTATAAGAGTGGCGTGCATAAATGCAAAACAAAGCAAGTGGCCCGGAAAGCAAAAGTCCCAGCTTTTGCTTCACCCTTTGGAGGAGCAGTAAAACAGATAAGACTGTTTTTAGAATAACAAGGACATAACACTTTTACAATTGCTTTAGGGTGCTAGAAGGTAGTTTATTCAGTATGAACTTCTACATGCCATGCAGTGTACACAACACTTTAGTCTTGAAAGCAGATTTTTTGATTTGGTCATTTACCACCAAAGAATTGCACTCAACTAACCTTGAGCTTAAATAGTTCACCAATAAACCGTATGTTTCCCAAGGTGCGACGTTTGAGAAGGGTCTCCTCATCTTGGAGGTCGCTTTTCTTCGCCTGGAGTTCCTCTTCCTGAAAGGCCACAAAACACAAGATTTCAAACATCATTTTTATAATTTTGCCTTGGTTGCTTCTGATACCAAAATAATAGGCAGCTGGATACAGACATTCACCTAGAGTCTGTGGGATTAGCCTAACAGACAGAGTTGTGTATCATTACGCACAACAATGTTGTGCCCTAACAGACAGAAACTTCCTTGGCATGCTCAATCTTTGCCCACTGGAGAGACACATCCATGGAATTCTTTACGTCAAATCCCACCTGGCCATGAGCGAGTGAAGAATTTGAACCAACAGAGTAAACAAAGAAATACTTCTGGTCAAAGATGTGTCGTACCAGAAGCACTTAACCTTCACTGTGAAGAACCTTAACCTTCACCATGAGAAATATGCTTCTGACAAAGTAGAGAGTAACCAGTAACAAGTTTAACTGATAATCAATTTTAATTAAGAATCTTACACTAAGCCCTTTGCTTGAAAGTTCCTCCAACTTTTCATGAATTCTCTTCTCAACGGATTTTTCTTTCTCAAACTCTTTCTGACACTTGTTCAGCAGAATCTTGCGGAAGGTTATTTCTTTTTTCGCACCATCCTTCTCCACAACAACTTTTTTCTGTTAAAAATATTAAATTAATAATCACTAAATTTGTCATTCTAAGTTAAAAGTGATAAAAAGCAAGTTTATGCAACACTTTTCCAAAATTCAGGGCTACAGATAGTGATTAACTTTTAATTGGGGTAGAGATGCAATGGGTACTTTCATTTTGGGTGAGGATAGTTTATCAAAAAACAAATGTCACTCCCAGTAATTCTTTATTTGCTATGGTGAAAGCTTTATTTACAATAACCACACACAGACTTGAACTTCCCATTCCCATTTCTAAAACAATTTCATCTCTATAACTACATTCCTTACCACAGATTAACAAAAAGCAAACCATTCTACCACAGAGAAAGTCAAACTGTCCTTATCAACAAAATTGGAACCTTAGTCTTTTATTAATGAAATTTCTTGCCTGCCTGTTGCCTCATATGCAACAGATAATACACACAGTCAGTTTGCAAAGTTACCCAGCGCAAACTTTTAACACACTACTTACAGGAATGAGACATCTGCACATGTTAGCATAAGCTACACTGAATGCAGCTTCATCTATGGCCTGCAACAAATCAATCAGAATTTAACTGTTAAAGTTGATCGCACAGCAAAATAAGTCATTTAGTTAACACAGTAGATTTTCTGATCTTTTGATATTTCTCAAACCTCCTGATAACTCAAACCAAAAGCATGGTTGCCACAGACATCAGTTTTCAAGATTCCCTGACTTTTTCCTGATAAAAACCAAATTTCCCTAACCAAAAAATGCAAAATGTCAGATATAGTTGCAGCCTCCAGCCTCCATTTCCGAAAGAAAAAAAAATTCTGAGATCACATTGACCTGAAATATTTCTACCAGCCTTCAATGGTATTACATCAGCAGTAATATAATTTCAATTTTCCCTGACTCAAAATGTAATTCCCTGACTTTTCCCTGTCCTCGAAGAATTTATTTTTCCCTGACCATTTTCCTTGGATTTGCTTTACAGAGTCAGGGTGTTCATTAGGCATCAGAGATCGGAGAATTCTCCGGCTAAATTTCAAAGGCCTGAAACTATTTTTTTTATAAAGATGCGGAACCTTTAAAAATCATTCTCCGGTTACTATACACTATTCTCCTGCTATTACTATTGCAACACTACAATCAGGGTTCCTCTGTAGAATGGGAAAACATGCAAAATTCTTCCCTCCACTTTGCATCTTTTAAAGCATACCTACCTTCTCAAATATAAGGTCGATAGCACCTTCTAGTCTTTCTGCAGTGTCGATATCCAGGTCAATAATCTGCTGTGTTAGTGTCTGGAACTTCTGAGGAGTCAACTTGTTCAGAATGCTCCTTACTTTACGGAACAGCTCCTGCAAGGAAAACAGAAATTGTTGCAATTTACAAGATTCCCACTGCCTTGATGGTAATCTGGTTTAATTTCAGTTTTTTGCTGATATAGATCTGTAACCAATTTATTGTAAAGTTCTAAAATACTGTAAAGCCTTACTAAATGGGAAGAAAACAACAATGAGCCTAGGGGCGTATTTTTTAGTCAGACACAATTTTCTTTCTGATTGTAATCCTCCACTGAAGAGATCATACTGCATTTTATAAATGAATCGCTCGGTGCAAAAAGGGTGGAAGTGATTGTGGATAAAAATGAACTTTGACAAAACGACTCAACATTTCGCACATGGGTTTGTTTACGTATGTAAAACATTGTACTGTATTTATTTCTCCCGGTTTTTGCTTCATTTTCAAGAAATAACATATGCAAAAAGCTTGGTTTTGCAAGTCAGGGTTTTTAGAAGTTTCTTTGTTACATTTAAACAAAGAAGCTACTTAAGATGCCAACTGGAAAAACCTAGTTTTTTGCATATGTGATTTCTCAGAAACGGAGCAAAAGCCGGCAAAATAACTTCATTACAATGTTTCGCTTATGTAAACAAACCCGCACGCGAGTTTTGGAGTTGTTTTGGCAATGTTCATTTTTAGCCAAAATCACTTCTGCCCTTTTTGCACCGAGCCCTTCAAATGCACTACAGCATATGAAGCCCTACGACTTATTCATCCCTTGCTTATAGGCCCCTCTTTGAACTTATATGAAAATTTTTGTTATACCTGTAATCAATGTTAAGGCAAACATATCCTGATAATTTTGCATGTAAATCAGCCTTGGGTTGTTTCTGCTCGGCATATCTTACAGTGCGACGCACCTTACCATGGCCACCCAACAAACTTTTTTACAAGTGTCATCTTGTAATATTTTACGTTTTCACTACGTTTTGTTGATAAACACAATGTAACAAGTATCCATTTGATCATATTCAACTTTGCAAGGAGGAGTGTTCGTCAAAGAAATATTTATATTGCGAAAGCACACTTGTAAAAAAGTTTGTTGGGTGGCCACGGTAAGGCGCGTTGCACTGTAAACAATTTTTTTAACAAAACATACTGCTGATAACCACTGATTCCTCTGCAGACACAGCCCCACCCAAAACCCCTTGCAAAGTTGTATATGCCCAGGACCCTTAAAACCAATTTTATAATTTTAGACTGAACATTTTTCAGATGCAACAGCCTTTTAAAAAATAATACCTCATCCAAACCATTTAGAAAAGTTCAATTCATCATGTCTCTTTCACCATATTTCCTCACAACATTGCTATAAATGAACAGAGCATACCTCAGTCTTTTTTTCCTCTTCACTAGCATCTTTGGCAACTTCACTTGGTCGCACCCATCTATTCTCAGCTCTTTTCAACTGTTGCAGACAAATCAAGTAATGATTAACAACAGCTAGAACCAAACCTTTATTTATTATTTTTAGAGAATCCACTGTTGGGTGTGACCGTGTCCCAAGTAAACATTCCTTCAATTCAAATTACTGCACCTTCAATAATTCATGAACTCTGAAGTTCAAAACCTAACTAACTAAATGTTCAAAACCTAACTAACTAAATAGTGCCTTTTTCCCTGCTATCAATATTGATTATGGCACTAGCCAACAAACCTCGAAAAACAGTTACAAGAAAAACAGATTGAAATCACCAACCACAACTGACAAATGTGACTTTTTGAACCAGTTGAAGTGAACTTCTGTTTCCTGATGGTTGATGGCAGACAAAAAAAACCGACCGGTTGATTGTGCAGAGTATGTGTGTTATCGAAAGGTGCAATATAATGTAGCCAGGTTGCAGGGCTGTCATTAAGTTTTCAAGCAGCCGTCACGTTAAAGTTATCACCCGTAGCATTTTGCTCTATGTGCAAGTGTAACATAATACCAATCAACATTTTCACCCGTAACATTGAGTCAACTCAGCCGTAACAAGTGTTGCGGGTAACAGCCCTGGGGTTGTTTAGCATCTCATTTAATCACCCTCAAGCATTGGTAGGTATTTACCTCACTTCCCGGATTTTTCGGTGCAAGTTCGATGACCTTCTTTGGTTGCACATTTCTGTTACGTCCTGCTCTTTGGCCAGATTGGTTACCACCCTGCAATTAATTTAAAAAAACATTCAATGTATTCCTTAAATGTGTGCATAGATGGTAATGGAAGCAACCACAACTACATGTTCATCAACACACGCCTCAAGCTTTTTAAAATTTCCTACTTTATTTTTTTTTTTACAATAGGCATAGTACCAGAAACCCATAACGGTTGAAACGCGTAACTCCCTATGATTCTCATTGTACAAAGCGTTTGCACATTCGTTTACACTTAGTACCATATTTGGAAAATCACGAGAAACATTTAACCAATCAAAATTACTATATTTGGATTAAATTCACAGCACGCCCTAGCTCGCGCTCGATGGCGTAATCTTGCTTTTGAACAAGCTTGGTTGAATAAAGTTTAATTTGGTTAAATTCTCCTGTTTCATCTTCTTGAAATAGTCTGGAGAACTTCGCTTCGATGCACTTAATGTATTTCTTTAGTTTCTGCAAGAAATTTACGGTGTTTAGGTCGAAATTCAAGCAACTTACCGCAAAACCAAAAATTATGTTGCGTGTGTCGTTACGTGTAGAAAGCATTCGCGTACAAATTCTTCGTGTTTCCAAATATGGTACTTAGCAAAATGAATATTCAAATGCTGTTGCCGTGCGTTACACGTTTCAACCCTTATGGGTTTCTGATAGTACATAATACATTCTGACCATATCTGGTTGACAATAACAAACATCCTATACCATCCAACTTACGCAAAACTAAGCAAAGTAGACAAGACTTACCCTTGAATTCTGTCGAAGATACGAAGGCAAAAACATATTTTCACCACCATCAGCTTTTGGCATTCTGTAATGAAAGAACACAAAGAGACAAACTGTAAAATCAACATGAATTCATTGTACAACCACTAAAAAATGCAACCAATGATTGAGTTATTAAAAATTACAGGAAGATTATAATGTTTAACTGTCTTACTTGTTCTGTTGATAGCCTGATTTAGAAGGGGGTCGTGCTTGGCCTAGGACAACTTCCAAGTCAGGTAGGCCTTCTGGCTTCAACATGCACATTGGATTCGACTGGAACTGCAACAGGAAATCTCTTTCGTATGTGAGCTTTCCACCCTCTGGTTCTGGAAACTCTGTTGAAGAAAAATAAAAGCCAATTTGAATCTGTTTGCCACTGAGAACAACAAACACATAATGGACTCAGGATAGGCAGATTGTGCCAGCAATTTCTGCTTCAAAGTTGACTTTTGCCCTTAGATAAAAATAAATAAATAAAATAAATAAAGGCCTTTACCATACTGCTGAGTCATGGCCTGTCAATCAAAGATCCAAACCAAGATCAGCAGGGAAGACATCAGCCCCAAGTATTATCACTACCAGGGATGTAGCTAAGAAAACACTTAGCTGGCTCAATAACAAGCCAGTTTGTTAAAGGAAAAATTCACAAACTGGAACTATAAAGCTTTCAGAAAATGTGTGGTTTGTAGGGGTTGTATTAAAAACAAAAGTGCTAGAGCGATCTGCGCGCAGACGGTCCTGAAGGGTGGCTGATACCTTAACACTTAGATGCTGTGTTGGTCTTGCACTTTCAAAATGGGTAACTGTAACATTCATACAGCACTGCACTGATCACACACTGCAGTACCCAACACCACCCTGTAGCTTTAATTTGACGTTATGTACCTTCTTTATCCTCCCATGTCTCTTCCTCAGATTGAGCCTCCTCATTTTCCTCCTGTGTTTGTGTTGGTGTTTCTTCAACAGCTGGTTCCTCATTTTCTTCAGGAACCTACACACAAATAAGAACAATCAAATATCATGTGTTAACAAGAATAACAGGCAAAGTCTGTACTCAAGGGAAAGGGAGGTCTGGTGGTTTATTGGCCAGTGTGCTGGACTCCAGATCAAGCAGTTTGCGTTCAAGCCCTGGCCAGGTTCGCTGTGTTGTGTTCTTGGGGAAGTCACTTCACTTTTATTGTGCCTCTCTCCACCTGGGTGTAAAAATGGGTGCTGGCAAACTTAATCCCGGCATTAACCCTGTGATGGGGGGGGGGGGGGGCACTCCGCACTCCCATATATGAGCTATATAGGTATGTGCCGCTGTGAAGGGTATGTTTTTTAAAGAGTTTAGTCTGGGATAGGGTATAGAAATCAGAGAGTTTTGGTCTAGAATAGGGTATCATTTGCCAAGAAACTGATCAGTGGTATGAAGAATTAAGTCCAGAATAGGAATAGGAACTCGGAAGAGAAAGAGCATTATACTGTACAATACATCTGATTATAAGCCCCCCTCTACCGGATGACAGTACTGAATAGGGCTAAATGTTGCTTTATTATGTGTTTTTAACTAAAAACGTATTTCCATCAACACTGCCGTGGCTCGTTTCGAAACATTTTTTTCATTCTGCTTAATATAGGCCCTCCCAGATATAAGCCCCTCCGCTTATAAGCCCACCCAAAAATCCTTACGAAGTTGTATAAGCCCAGGGCTTATAACCGGAATTCTACGGTATTAAAAATTATTTTATTTACCTCTTCTTGGACAGGCTTTTCTGTGTAAGCCTCCATAAGATCCATGCCCTTCTCTGAAGAGCGTTTCTCCATGTCTTTGAGACGTTGTTTCTGTTTCTTCTTCTTCATATCTTTGGCTAAAACGAGATCAATCACACCAATTACTCACACTGAAGTTTATCACAAATAAAAACAATAAAAAAGAAGGAAAGGCGAGGCAGTTCTTATTAGTTTAGCATTAATTTTGTATCAAATATTGGGCAGAATTGTTCTACTAGGTCTTCAAACCCACTATCATTCTCCAGACAAAAAAAACACTGTTATGGTCTAAACAAGCCCTTGATCTTGAAGCCATGAAAGATCCAGACCATGTGTTAATTTTTGTTTTAAGGAATAGCAGCATGCCATTTCTAATACAAAACAGGAAATTTCTGTACATCATTACAGACTAGAACAAACCAAAACCAATTCCCAAAACAGTAATAAAACCCTCTTCAACGAAACATGTCCACCCCCCACCCCCCTTCAGTTAACAGATGACAGGATATCTTGTAAACAAGGCTTCCCTTCCAGAGTCCATGGATGAGCTCCTAAAGTGTTATATTTTAATGACAGCAATACAGTATTGCATTTTTTTCCTTCTTTTTTTCACAAGCTGACATTTTATAACACCATCAAATCTTCTGATCACAATAATCCACAAAGAGCAGGCCACATGAAATTGTGAAGTTTTTTTAGCCACATTTCTGTATTCTAGTTACAACAGATAGTTTCCAATTAATTTTGTTTAGAACAATTTAGCTGTTAGGCTTCAGTGGTCTTTTCCCTTTACAATTATGGAAAAAACCAATAAATTATAGTACAGTGCAAACTTTAAATCACTAATGTTGCAATAATCGATTGAAAGCACATGGATGGGATATTGATCTCTGGCCACTGTATACTAAATTATTCTGGAGTGAAATAAATATATGTGCCAAAATAAAAGGCTGTATTAGATTCCAGTTTCTGTTGATTTAAATAATGTATCATTCCTTCAATTCAATAGTGGTTAAATAACATGCTTCCTTAACATGAACATGCAGTACAGAAAGAAAAACAAAATTCGGAGTTTATAAATTCAACAGTTTCACCTCCCAGCGTGACGAGGAGGCCCGAGAAAACAATGACAAAATTACCCAAGAATTGCATAACACAACAACCAATTACTGTACATGTAGATTTAGATCACCACAAAGCAGTCTAAATTACAGTTTTACAAAAAGTTGAATCAGTGGTAATTTGATAAGTTACCAAGTTGAATGAAACAATTTTTGAAATTCATACAGGAAGTGACATAATCGTCAAGAATATAAATCAATTCTAAGCAGAATTTACAAATGAGCAAGAAACTAAATAAAATGTTCTTACATAAATCCCTGCTTCTACACTTATTCTGTAAAACCTATTTCCACTCTCAGCCATGAAAATAAAAATTTAAATATCTTTTAATCAAAGCTAGGCGTAAGACATGTGGCAAAACATGGTTTCAATTTGTCAGCAACATAAACATTCAGAGCTCTGCTTGCCTTTTCATTAAAAATCTATCAATAAGAACCACAAATTACAGATATATTTAATGGTAAAAGACATCCTCAGAAAAGAGACAGAAAGGAATTTGTGGATTAGGTTTCACTTTCCGTGATAAAACATGAAGAGATTCATGAACGGATATGCCATTCTATGGTTGCATGACTTCACATGATAATTACATGCATATTTGCCAAATGTTTGCTTCTCAGGGTGAAGGATATTAATCACAAAGACCAGCAATTTCACCCTAAAAACAAAGCAATTTAGAACTTGCCTAACACTTGTAGCAGCTTCTATGTGTTTCCAGAGATAAGGAGCAGAAAACTGTGCGTTGTGAGTTAGAAAGCTGAGTACTGAGCATGTATTGCCCAATTTTGGAAATGAAATACTTGGCATTCAATTGAGTCAATCATAATAGCCACTGACCTCTGGGGGCCGGTCAGTATCACATTCATGATAAACAATTGACTGTCAAGTGACATGAGTCATGCATGCAAATTAATTGTTAATATTTAACTACTATTGTACATTATTACACTGCAAAATCTTCCAAAGTGTCAATTCTTTCAACACAGTGTAAAAAAGGTTTTAATGCAAAGCAAACTCACAAAAAAAACATAAATTCAACAATCAATCAAGACTAAATTCTTCACCAGTAGTTTAGTATCAAGTTAACAACTATTCTCTCTTGGAATGATGAGTATGATCTCAATAGCGCCAATGTAACAATTTTAAGTGCCATTAACTGAATAGCTGGCTTTGCTTAGACATTAAACAAACTTTAAAGACTTAAGATAATTTTTTATTCATTTATTATTTTTTGCATTTCAAATAAAAAAACTTGTCAGTTTCGGATGGGGCAAAAGGAATCTCCCTGACACATTACAAATCTATCTTGAATTATTTTATAATATTTTATAACAGGCTTATTTTGCCTGATTTTTGGGGGAAATGTTTCAATATTTGACATGTTTTCGTGGATGGATCGGACTAGCTCTAGTTTCTACTCCCTTTTTGTGGGTGAAAAAAGGTACCTTATCAATGCAAAATTTGCCATCTCCAGATTTCGGGGGGTTTTTTATTATTATTTTGCACTGGCATTTCTGCGAACATATGAGACACAAGAAAAAACAGAACATTAACAAAGAAGTTAAAATGTTGGAAATAATTATGTGGTTATTCCCCCAGGGGGGTACTCCGGGATCCAAGTGACGGGGATGTGCGAAGGATTTTTTTGGGGTCGAAATTTTCGATTCCGGGATTTTTTTGGGTAGGAGAATTTGGCAGGTATTTTTTTGGGTGACTTGATTTAAAAAGGGGATTTTTTTTCGGTATTAAAATCAAACTAAAGTGCCTTGGCGCGGCCTTGGCAATTTAGGGGTAATTTGACTAGGGATTTTTTTGGGCGTTTTTTTTGGTCCAGGGATTTTTTTGGGTAATGTCGGGAGACTTAGGGATTTTTTTGGGTCCTGAGTTTTGCCTCCATTCGATCATCCCCGTCACTTTGATCCCGGAGTACCCCCCTGGGGTTATTCCCTGCTTATTTTGGAGCTGTAGTTTGAATACAGTCACAACATTTTAAAATGCAAAAGTGCTTTTCGACTCTTTTCAGCTATACAAAGAAATAGTACTGAGCCATGGGATACTTGAGATACATTTTGAATGTTTCCTAGAACTCGCTCTTTTCATTTAATTAATTTCTTTCCTTGCATACATAAATTTAATTTTACATTACTACTCAATACCCCATTTACTCATACCCTCCTATAGTGAAGCAATTTTCACCAATTTCAAATCTGAGCTACATCCTTGATATGAATTCTAACATCAACAAACTGCACCACAGGGAAAAAGGCTAATAATACTTTATTATAAACCCTAAATTTTTGTAATAAAAACTACTGTAAGTATGGCTGCCCAATCTTGTTAGCCAATCGTGGTTATTCTGGGCAGCCATGCACTTTACTTTATTTATTTTATTTATTGTATTGTTAATTTAATTGAATGTAAAGGGTGCAAAATAAATTTGTTGTTGTTGTTGTAAACAATTTTAAAGGCCATGGATGATTTTGCTGGTACACCCACAGTATTATGTTGCCGGCACGAAGTGCGGGAAAACGTGCGCGAGAAGTCACGATTGGTTTTGGTTTTAGTTCTGATTGGCTGAGAAAGTGGCGCAAGATTTTTAAGCCAATCACTAAGCGTAGCAATGCAAAACCAAAGCAAACGCAATTAACTTTCGACACTCAAGTGAAAACCGCTCTATCCAGGTACATGTATAGCCAATAGAAACAGGTTCAAAATATAAGCTATTATGTTTGATTTCTAGCACACCAAGTACATGTTGATCATCTGGAGATGTCGCATAGATTCCCGAAGATTTTAATCCAACATTCTTGAACATTGCCCGAGGTGCTGTGGGTAAATCTAAAATCTTTCAAACAAAGTAACAAGTGAAATAAATACAAACCTGCTGCTGCTTGTGTATCAACAGGATTCTTTGGAGCTGCAGCGGACACCTTCACATCAGCTTCATGACCATTCACCTTCTCAGCACCAACTGCATCTTCTGGCTCAGGCGCCGATGGCAAAACTGCCGCTTCTGCAGTTTCTTTAGCTGCTGACTCAGGTTCGGCAACTTGCTCATCAGCCTCTTCAGTAACTTTGTTGTCTGCGGGAGGCTCTGGAACATTTTCAACAGGTGGAGCTTGGAGCTCGGGCTGAGACTCAACACTTATTACTTCTTCTGTTTTTTCTACCTCCTCACTGGAAAGTGCCACAGGTCCATTTAATGTCTTTGCCTCATTTGCAGGAACTGTTTCAGTTGCAGCTTGCTCAACAGTCTCTTTTGCAGGTTCAACTGCAGTTTTAACTACATCACTAACAGCTGCGCTGCTCTGTTGTGCTTCCTTGTTGCGCACCTCATCTGCAGTAAAGATTTCCACTCTCACATTGGAAATTATTTCTTTTGTGGATGTGATTGCATCTACTGAACTGACCAAAGATTTCGACCCCAATGAATTCTCTGCTGAAACTCCTTCGTTAAGTTTAGAGCCCTGCACGGCTTCTTTGGGTTGTCTTTTAATAACCTCTTCTTTGGGCTGTGTTTCTACAGCCTTTTCAACAGGCTTTTCAGGTAACTTAGGTTCTGTTACGGCATTACTAGTTGAATTAACTTCAGTCTCTTTCACTACTTTGTCTTTTGATATATCTGCAACTTCTTTTATTTTAACAGTATCTACTGCTGGGGTTTTATTATTTACCGGTGCCTTCTGGATTATATACTCGACAGGCTTTTTAGGCTTCTCATCATTATCATTAGCTAATGTTGCAGCGACCTGCGCCGCAAACTGTGCCCGCACATTGGCCTCTGCTTGCTGTTGTGACGTCAGGGGAGGTGTGCTTGAGCTACTGGACTGTCCTGAAATATCTGGTGTAGAATTATTAGGGGTGCCACCGGTACTGCTTGTTATACTCCCCGATGGTTGGCGATTTAAGATTTCTTGTGTTACATCCTTGTTACTATTGGGATCTTTAATCTGGATAATTTTTCTCTCACGTGCACGAGGTTCAAAACTTTGAGTTTGAAACTGTGGCATTCCAGTCATGGGGGCCGCAGGAGCTCTGACGATATAAACAGGTTGTGAAGGCTGTCCCATGGGATAAACTGTCGTCTGTGGATAGCCGTAAGGTCCTTGTGGCTGTGAAGCAGAGACAGGCGTAAATTGACCCTGCATCGGTTGCTGAGGTCTGAATTGCATCTGAGGTGGACCGCTCATGGGTATTTGGGTATACTCAACCTGCAAGACAAAAAAGTCAAAATGTTTAGCATTGGAAATGCTTGTGCACAACTTGAAGCATAGCTATCAAATGAAAAATGAAAAAGCCATGACATGTCACGATGCAATTGTAGAAAGGGGATCTGGAAGGAAATGGGGAATTTAAAAACAGAGTGAGGGATATCGTGTTGCTTCCTCTAAAGCTGTTAATTCTGTATGTAGTAAAGGCCACCCCCTATTTAAATTATATCTTTAATTATATCTTTTTCAAGGCAAAGTATTCTATACCAACAAGTGTTGTTGACACGTTGATAAGTATGTCAATGCTACCTGTGGTGGGTAAGGATTTTTATTTTATTTGTATGTATTTGTTTATTTCCACTTAACTTTGATCAAAGGTTTCTAACTGGTAGTCATAGCTACACAGGAGAAGCTTTTGTAGATGACAAGCTCACTGGAGCAAAATCAAGCGACTGCATGTGCCACAACAGGTACCAATTGTACTCTTTGTGAATTGAAATGGCTAAGCCGGTAAATTATGATTGGTGAAGAATACACCTACTGAAATGATGTTTTATAAGAATCAAAGAAATCTAATTCTAATTTCTCCAGGCTTGGGGTAGGTAGGGGGTTTTGGGTGGGGGCATATAAGCCGTATAATAAAAAAGTTTCGAAACGCACCTCAGCAGTGTTGTTTGAAATACGTTTTTAAGTTAAAAAGTCATAACAAAGCAACATTTAGCCCTGTTCTTCAGTACTGCCTTCCAGCAGAAAGGGGGATTATATCTGGGGGGGGGGGGGGGGTCTTAAAGCCACATGTGTTTCCTTTTTTTACAGGTATATAGGCCTATAACGAGGGACGCTTATAACCGGAATTTTACGGTATGTGTCCACTGTTACATACATGTATATCACTATGACAAAATCTGATCACAAACTTTACAATAAAGATCTGACCAAAAAGGGCTCTTAAGGTGGATTTCCACTGACGCGTAATTTTTTACGTGCGTGAAAAAATTTAGAGACAATGTATGAACGACTTGCGTTAACGTGTACGCAAGTCGTTCATACATTGTCTCTAAATTTTTCTCGCGCGTAAAAAATTACGCGTCAGTGGAAATCCAGCATTACTCCGTGTAGAAGACACAGTTTACCTATAACAATAGAGAACAAAAGGACAAAAGAACGAGGAATATAATAAAAACAAAAGGTTTGCGATGCACTATTCTATTGTGATGTGTTCTGTGCTTCTACACGAAGAAGGAGCCCCAAAAAGGTCGAATGTGTACAACAGTAACAGTCAGGGGGGGGGGGGGGGGGGGAAAGAAACGAGGTCTGGGACCGAGTAGCGATGCTCTCACAACTTGCAAAGCGATCAATTCACAATGTAGTCAGCGGTTTTTGGACGATGATGCAACAGGCAATCTTTTCCCGCGAAATGGAAGCTGCTATGTCGTGGAATCACTTATTATAAAGGGGTTCAATTCTCTTAACTAAAAATCTAAAAGCAGCGTGTTTAAATCCGAAAATTTCGTCATCATCGTGTAGTTTTAAGAACGCAGAATTTTGTGATGCCGTGCTACTTTTCAGTGCTGAAATGCAAATGTTTGTGCCACGATTTTCAACTGGCCCACATGGGATTGTAAATGAAGTAAAACAAAGAAAGACCAAGTCAACAAACAACCTCAAACAATAGAGCAAGAACAATAGCTCCGACCAGCGCGGGAATATTCGATCGCCACGTTTTCATTACCATTCCCGTGATGGTTTTATTTCATAACAAACACCACATATTGACACCAAGAACCTTTCCGGAGAAATTTTCGCTGCTTTAAAGTCAAAACTTAGAAAGTCTTTTTTATTACTCACTGGTCCCATGTTTTTGTTTTGGCAAGTTCACAAAGAAAGGAGCTGCTCATGCGCCTTAGAGACATCCGCTGACTACCGCCCCGATGATTGCTTTGCAAGTTGTGAGAGCATCGCTCAGATTTCATATAAGAGAATGTATGGGAAGTTGCTTCCCCCCCCTGGTAACAGTAGTCGGTCAGGTTACAAGCAACAATTTCAACAGCTTCCACTTACGGGTGGTGCCATAAACGGCGCAGTCTGTCCTTGCGGAATGAACTGAGGCGCCCCAGGTGGTCCCATCATTTGTACTATGGGACCCCCTGGTGGTGAAGAGTACATTGGAGGGTTGTTTGGAGCTTGGTGTCTTGGAATTCTCATGGCTCTTTGGCTGTGGAAGAACTGCTGTTGATTTGGGAGGCGAGGTTGTCCTTGGGGTGCCTGCATCTGACCAGGCATCTGCCCCATGACTATATTCTGTTGCATTTGTGGTGGAATCTATAGTCAAATAAACCAAACAAGATGATAGTAATTCAGATCAATTTTTAAAAATGTACTCTAAATGTAGTTCACATGGGGTTCCATCTTAAATCTATAGTGGTAGATTCAGATAAGCTTATTGACAACATCAAAACAAAAATAGAATAAGTTCAGTTTGGACAAGATGGTCAACCATTTCAGAGACCTGAAAAGAGTCAGTCCTGCTACAAATGAGGACCTTGTATTTGATCAAAATTTGTGGCTAGCAAGGACAACATGGAAAATGACCTAAAGGGTTGTTAGAAGGAAAAGGGGATAAAAATGCTACTTCATTCATTTGTAACAGATTGATCAAGTGTTAGGAAACTAGAACAAATCAGTACTGCCTCAAATGTGGCCACTTGCATGTGAAATTAGCCTGATGTTGGTGACCAACGTTTTGATAACAAAAATTTGAACAAAAAAAATTGAGGGCTTTACTATAAATCCAAACTATCAACAACACATAGCACATAAAAATATTTACCACTTGAGACAAAGCATTAGTATTCTTCAATAAAAACAACAAATTGTAGGGACCTACAAGTGCACACTTCAGTTTTCAAGGAATCTTCAATGCCTTAAAATTTTCTTTTCAGTTTTATGGACTTTCAGTATTTATTCAGCTCTAGTTCAGAGTGAAGTTAAAAGCTGATTGTAACATGACAGTTTGTAGTTTCTAGCTGTTGATCCAATTGGTCAGTTTGGTTCAGCTATTGTTTCCAATGTGTCATGTAAAACATTGTTAACCATGATGACTGTATCCGAGACATTTTACAGCACAGCAAAAAAACTAATGATTTTAGAACAGTATGAACAACACTAAAATGAGCAATCAATTTTGTTACCGATGAAATGTTAGACCATTTATATAATTTGTACATGAACATGTTTTTTATCACCTCTCTATAGTCATGTAGATACATTTTTTAGACCCATGGTTACTCAAATCAAAGCTGCTATATATGCAATGATTTATAATTCTAAGAACTTTGAATCTTTTTGCTAATTTATTCTAACATTTTGTTCACAGCTGAACACTTCCATAGCAACCCTATGAAACTCTGACCAGTAAGTCTTCGAATTGAGATCTTTAATTTTCTTGTTATAAGCAAGGCTGGTAGAACTCAAAGAACAATTTTATAGTTTCTGAAGACTCTTAGTATGAAGCACATTAATTTTGAGAAACAAGTTTATCTTCTAACCTGAACACCAGATTTAGTTTCTTGGGGCAACAGAGCACTGCCACATTACCACCAATATAACTTTATACTAAGTACACATCAGCAGGATTAAATTACAGTGCAACATGCAACCCATCTTACACAAACCAGCTTGGTTCCAAAGAATTCATTAAACATGCACATGTATCTGGTGTTTGCTATCACTAATGTCCAAATATTCATTTTAAAAAGGTGTCTGGCTGTGTTTAAGCACACAACTGTTTCGGTAGAATGCCTTAATCACTGTAAACTGTAAAACGCAGGGTTAATCACATTGCTAATCTCTGTGAACTAAATATACGTATGTAAAGTAGTCAATAACTGCTTTGTCTGGTTAGTTGTCTATAGTACAGCAAGGGATTCCAAATTTAAATGACTGTTCTCTGTACGCCCAAAATGTAACGTTAAATTCAGCAGGAAAACGTGTACATTTTTAAGAGAAAACTAAATATTTGACATGAAAAGCCAAGTCAATGTATTTAAAAAAAATGGCAAGAGAAAACAAAGTTTAATACTGTTTACACTATATATCCAATTTTCTCAATACATGTATACCAAATTTCACTACACCAGGGTTGTCTATAATTGAACAGTTAAACAAAACAGTTAGACTCTTCTTGTCTGTTTCAGATGGACTTCAACATGTATTTTGAACAGAACATTGTTGCCATGTAAAACTCTGCTTGCACAGTTACAAAACCTTCCAAAAAGGTCTCCCATTGTTTTTTATTCATTTCAAGGTTAATGCAGTATTTGTAACCATGTTTAGTAAAAGGATTGTGAACAATATGGCAAACAACTGTCGTGTAAAATAGCAGGCAAACTTTAATAGAGTCAAACCTCTTTCAGGGCCAGTGAAGAAAGCATAACTTTGCCACATGCAACAAGCATACAGCAAGTCTACATGAAATGAATAACTTCATGCACATGGCAAAGTTGTACCACCTGACTTGGCCCTTATACAGACTCACTCAAAACGTAATGCAAAAGTCTTGATAATTTAAAGTCTTGACAACTAAACGTATAAATAAAGGATTCACATTTCAGGCTCACAAGAAAGTCCAGATAAGCAAAAGACTCGACAATCATTTTAGACAGGATTCCAAAAAAAGTAGCATTGGGTTGTCTGGGACGAGTAGATTTTCCTGCCAGGCAAGTACCTTTCCTTGCTCACTGGCCCAGGCAAGTCATCTGTCCACTAAATCATACTGAAACGAAAACTAAGGCAAAAAAACTGGGCAAGCAAAATCAGGTACCGGACACAAATAAGAATGTTGTATATTAGTCAGTATTATTTGTTGTCTTTTTTCTATTATTTTGCATCATCTGTGTCTGGTACACACAAGAGAAGCCAAAATTTGACAGCTGCTTTTCTGAATGACAAGCTGAAATTAAAGCTTTTTTTCCCAGCCCTGTGGATTTTCAATAATAAATAATAATAATAATAAAACCTTTATTTGAGTGTCAAAAACTAAAATAGCAGTAATAAAACCACTAAATGGGGACACTTTAAAGTAAAAGAAAAATAACAAAATCGAAATATCCTAATAAATGCTAAAATCGGTTAAAATTGATTAAAATATTTACAATATATACAAGTTAAAATACAAGATAAAATATTTTCAATATGTACAGTTAAAATACAAGCTAAGAACTTACATTAAGAACTACATAGAAAACAATTAGCGCAGCAATTATCATTCATTAAAATATCTAAATCTAGCTTACGAATGTTTTTCTTAAAAGATGACAGTGTTGGTAAACTCCTAATGTTCTTTGGTATTATGTTCCATATCTTAGGCCCAACGTATCTGATCGTATGTTTGCCATATGTGACTGTATTAAATCTAGGGATAACAAATTCTTTGTTGCATAAGGCATACTTCGTCTCAGACCTCTGAAATAAGTCAGCAACATACGTAGGACAAATGTTATGCTTAACCTTGTATATAAGAGTAGCTAGGTCCTGTAACCTTCTATTTTGTAGAGTGCATAGGTTGGCCATAACTAGTAATTTGTCATAACTTGACGTTTTGTCGCAGAAAATGGCTCTGAGTGCCCTTTCTTGTATGCGCTCTAATTTTCTTCTATCACTCGCACGGCAGAAATGCCAGACAAGGTGAGAGTAAGTTAAATAGGGTAGAATGGCAGCTGGTTCCTGGCACCTTTTAAAATGTCAAAACAACACTCCTAGAATGTATGACAGGAATGTAAATCTTGGGTCAAAATCAAGGGTATGTAACAGTCACCGGTCGTCACCCACAGTACAAAGCATTGTTTAACGACAAGGTTTCAGTTTATCAATCAAGAGTTCAAAAATTGAATATGTTTGATTACCAAAAATATTTTAGTAGTTTAAGTACGTTAAAAAACAGAACTTTATTAACTACGCATTTTCTACGCGTTGAATTAAATTGAGGTCAATTACGGTGGATATTTGGTTTTGTTTTGACTGTATATTCAAGGAAATATACATGCATCAGGAAGGCATACATCATGACAAAGAATAGCGTTACCGGAGATAGAGGTTGTAAATAAAGTAAAATCAAGACAAAAAAAAAAAACAGTTGGAAAAATCCTTCAGTTTCTTGTGAGATCTATATGCTGATGCAGGCTTAATGCTAAGCTCTTTAAATATAGAACTTTTAACAGCTAGGTCATTTAAACATATGCATCCATTTTCAATATCAGACAAAACATTGCTTTCACTTTTTGAGGCAAATGCCACTTTCACTACACGTTTGATACAAGAAAAACGTTTAATGCCCGATCCTTAACCCCCTATCCACAATGAACATTAAAACAAGCAATAAATGAGAACGTATAACTATTTAGTCTAATGTAAGCTTAAATATTATTTTTAAACGAAGTTGAAGTTGTAACATTGAAAACAAGGCGCAGAGATTTGCCTCAAATAAATCTTTTAAACTCTATACCCCTTGCAAAAGAACGGGTTGGCAAACTTTAGAGAATGTTGAGCAATCGACGTGAATTTACCTTTTGTTCGAGGTTGTATGCAAAATTATTTTCGCCTTTGTTCGAGGGTATTCACAAGTTCTACATACATCAGAGAATTAAATTAAGAGTTTGGAATCGAAATTCTGTATTTAAACAAATATCACTGAAGGGAATTCTAAGATGTGTGTTAGTTTCAGTTTCAACTAAGCACTTCCCTTTCCCAAATAGAAATTGTAGTCGCATTTTAATCTATTCAGCCACCAGTGTATTCGCCCCACCCCCGTCTAAAACCAGTCGTGGCCATCGACAAATTTTTAGTTTGTTCAAACACCGCGTGAAAGGTTAAAGTAAAACTGTTTGTCTGTTCGGAATAAAGCGTGTCTAGTCGCAGAAAAGAAAGAAATCTGTTTGTGCAACAGGATTGTGTGTAAGTGATAAATAAGTTTGTTCAAAATGGGTGTCTTTCGATCTGTGTCGTCAAGGGAAAGATCAGTGAATTTCAAATACACCCGGACCAGACAAGAAACACAATAACATGACACGAATAACAGAAGAATCAGACGCCTTTAAATAGAACCATTTCGAAAGGTCGAAATCCCCGACCAGCATTTTTCCCTCTCATCGTAAATAATGTACAAATATACCCGATGATCCGTACGTCTTACGGAAGTAATGCATAAAGGTTATTTCCTAAAACAATAATCAATGCAAGAAAGCTTGTGTTGTGATCGACTATTCTACAGCCGGAGATAAACTTGGATCTTAGGTGGCTCGAGGAACTTTTTACTAAAACACCCACTCCTTAGATACGTAACAAAACATCTGTAAATAGAAATTCATTCATAACGACTCGAGAAGAACTGTTATGCAAGAAAAGTCACAGAATTCCACGAGACATCAAAACACCAGCAATCGAAGCGATCGTCGACGTAAATATGGTGTTAATGGCGTAAAATAAAAATGTATTCACCTGGAACTGTGCTTGTCTTGGATTAAAATCGTCTGGCCCTAAACGTGACGAAATGAATGAAGTGAAAAATCAATTGCGTTAAAATTCACGGAAATCCATATTCTTTCGTACAAACGTCAGCACTTTTCGCCGGCCACATTTATCCCTTTTCCCGTTTTAATTTTACACTCATAAATCACAGATAATCAAAACTTACTTTGCTGTGATGAAGGCGGCCCACGAGGATTTCTAAGATCAAGGAATTAAGGAATTCAACAAAAATATGGTTCGGAAAATATGACACGACACAACAAAGACTAAACTTACGACGCAGAGAGATCAAACCTGGATGACTTTCAATGAGTATTTACGAGTCTCTCTTATACCCTGAATGATATTATAAGAAGGATACTGTTGCGGTGGTCTTCCTTGAAGAACCATTGCAGCAGGAGGGGAAGCGGCAACTTTCCCCTTCTGCATAGCGGCGAAAGCGTTCTTACGCTAGCGACAAATGAAGCTTCTCACGAAGGTCTTCCGTTGCTTTGGACTATGACTTTGAAAACCGTTCAAAAACACAAAACAAAAGGCAACAGCGTATTTGTAGATAATATTGGATGTTTTCCTTATCTTTTGGTTCCTTGATGGTGTTTTAAGCGTACAGATTAGAAAGGATGAAAACTATTTCAATCCAACATGGCTGCTCTTCGGCGAGAAGCCGCAGAGAAATCCGGTGTGTGACGTCATGTTAGCCAGAACATGACACGTGATTTGCACATGGAGAAATTTTCAAATTTTTCCCGCGAAAATTTTTCCCTCGCACCAGTTCGATTGATGACTTGGTGTCTATCAGAGAAGGGCGGAAAACTTTATCTTTTGAACAGTAAGGCCCGGGTCGCACTAGACGAATTTTGTTTGTTTAAGTCATAAATATGTCAACACGTAGCGTAAAATAAGTGCGACCCCCAATTTTAAAATCTGCCAAATTTTTGCGGATTGCCAAATATCGCCAATCCGAAGGTCCTGCCTCGAGCAGGCACAAACAATTTTGTTTTTAACCATTAAACTGTCATATACGAAAACATGTTTGGAATACCTTCGCGCAAGTTTGCAGCGAATATAGCGGGAATACTTTTTACCTGGTCCATCCCCGTCCACTGGCTCTCTACAGTTATTTACGAGGAGAAATGATAGTGACCACCGGGAGAGCGACAGGTGGCGACCCTTCAAGCGCACGTCTTCAAGAGAAGCACGAGCTTGAAGTGCATTATGCATTTTTGTGAGAAGAAACACAAGATACAGAAACCGAGCCGGAAAATAATCAATGTTGTGTCGTGTGACGACCGCTATAGATGGGGTGATGACGTATGTGACAACAACAAAGGGAAAACATTTAGGTTTGATGCGACCCCGTCAAAATGGAACGCAATTGCCATTTTTCCTCACCAAAAATGGAAAGATTGACGCTCTAGTGCGACCCGGGCCTAATGCTCTTTCTATTTTTTTTTCTCCCCTTTTTCGCACCTGTAACAAGAAAAGAGACAATATGCTGTGTATCGCTGGGAAATTGGATTGGCCTCCACTGGGTCTCTATAAATTGTGCTCGAAAAGTGGAGGTGGATTTTATGTAACACAAGTTGCAAAATTAGGCTTAAATAATATGCACGATTTTTCAATTATTCGAATAATAGCCGAAATCACAAAAAGTGAACTAGCGCGCGGAGACTGGGGAGAAGAAAGATCGATTTCAGGGTCCTAAAGTCCAAGGTTCCACGTCCGGCGTTAAGGGACGGACCATTATTTTCTTGGAGGGGGGGGGGGGAATGAAAAATTTTCCTCTGCAAACTTTTTTTTTAGTTTATGCACCTCTGCAAACATTTTTTTTCGAAATTCTTACTATTTTTTGTTATACATATCGTGTTTGCAAACAATTTATTTTGTCTTTCCAGGCCTTGCAAACAATTTTTTTCAATATTTTTCATCCCCCCCCCCCCTCCAAAAAAATAATGGTCCGTCCCTAAGAGAGAACGAAATAAGACTCCATGGATTTATTAGCCCTAAATTCGCTCGCCCGCGTTCAAGAGCAACTGATCACAGGAGAAAACAAAGATGGCTTTCTACAAGATGGGGTTATACATTTTTCCAGAATATCTTGCGCACCTAACACAGCCAATTGACGCACCGAAAGCCATGATTTTTTTTCGAAATTAACTCCTGTTCTGAGAACATTTGGTATCCTAGCCTTTTGAAGTCTTAAGATCTGTTCCGCCCGTTTCTTATGTGCGTTTTTAGGGTTTCCGTGAACTAAGAATAAATTGTAAATGTACCTTGAGTCGCAATCTTTTTTCGGAAAGTTTGACTTTTGCCAGCGTGCGTTGTGTTGTGTACATTTTATCAAAATTCCTTGCGAACTACACAACCAGTAGAAACATAGAAAGCCATATTTTCCAGAAATTTGTCCCAGTACAAACTCTTGACTAACAACAATGCGTATACTAAAAAGTTTGAAGTTTTTAGAACTTTCTGTGTGCGTTTCTATAAGCGTTTTTTGGTTTTAAAACGTGCGCTAAGATTTGTGAGTAAATGTACCAGTCGCCATCTTTTTGGGCACCGTGGATTGAAATGTCAGAAACTAATTGCTTGACTTTCACGGATTCCTCACATCATCGTGGACGAAATTTTCATTTTTAAAAGTTGTTCGGAATGGTCCAACCTCATCTCCCCCCGCCTTCCCTCTTTGAAGGGAATGGCGTCCTGGGAATGGCGCCCTGAGCTGAATACCGTAGAATTCCGGTTATAAGCCCTGGACTTATACAACTTCGTAAGGGTTTTTGGGTGGGCTTATAAGCGGAGGGGCTTATATTTGGGAGGGCTTATAAGCGGGAGGAAAAAAACGTTTCGAAACGAGCCTCGGGAGTGTTGATCGAAATACGTTTTTAAGTTAAAAACGCACAAAAAAGCAACATTTAGCCCTGTTCAGTACTGTCATCCGGTAGAGGGGGCTTATATCCAGGGGGGCTTATAACCGGATGTATTTTTTTGTTTCCAAGTTGATGGGCCTATAACCGGGGGGGGCTTATAAGCGGGGGGGCTTATAACCGGAATTTTACGGTATATAAGTTTGACTGGTCTCTTTTGAATGCACAAAACGCAAGCTGGGAACGAGTGCAAAACACGAGCGAAGGGAAAGCACCCGCCTGCCATTTTACTTCCTGAGCAAGAGACTGGGAACATGCGCGCAGGTTACAGTTCCACAACTTCCCCAACAACCGCCCCCCTTTTGTAGGATATTTGATATTTAAACTTCCTGGACTGGAGTCATTTTTTCCCAGGAACTCGGGAACTTATGATTCTGTCAGAAAAGCATACGTCACAGGAACAGTTTTTATTCGAAAAATCAGTTTCTCTTTATTAACAACAACAGTAAAGCCGGCTTTCAGATTAGAGCAGTTTTCAATTGAGTGTCGTAAAACCAAAACCAAAGTAATCACTCTGGCCAATCACAAAGGACATAGACAATCCAGTAAACCAATCAAAACTCGAAGCAAATACATGTAGCTGGCACGAAGCGCGGGAAAACGTGCGCGAGCGAGTCACGATTGGCTTTGGTTTTAGTTCTGATTGGCTAAGAAAGTGGCGCAAGATTTTTAAGCCAATCACTGAGCGTAGTAATGCAAAACCAAAGCAAACGCAATTTACTTTCGACACTCAAGTGAAAACCGCTCTATTTAGATCACTGACAGTCATGATTGTTTACATCAAGTTTTCTGTGCGATGATTGCCAACTCTTGTGCTAGCTTATCAGTTCCTTACAGTCTTACAGTAGAATCCACTTAAACAGGATTTTGCAGCAACAAGTCTAGAGGAGACTGGCGATGAATTATCACCCGCTTGTCTCTTCGATTTTTCGCCACGAATTTGCGCCTATTTCTGTCACTTCAACTTCCGCCTCCCTCAAGGAAGCTCTAACCTCGTACACAGAGCCCGCGTTATCCTTTATATCCAGTGGAACCAGTAGCCTTTTTCCCGATCGCTGATCAAGGAATCGTGGTTTCTGGGTTCAAGATTGAGAAGCCTGTTACTGCACACAAGCCATACTTCAAAGGCTTTTCCACTGCAGTTGACTGCTAATAATTGCGCGCTGTTGTTTTGTGCCAACGTGTGCGTCAGTTAGTTA
Source organism: Oculina patagonica (assembly GCF_052425735.1). Classification (NCBI taxonomy): domain Eukaryota; kingdom Metazoa; phylum Cnidaria; class Anthozoa; order Scleractinia; family Oculinidae; genus Oculina; species Oculina patagonica. The sequence continues at coordinate 28,144,551 of NC_135763.1, forward strand.
CAGTTCGTTTGTTTTGTAAGTCTAAACCGTCACGGTCGGTCGTCAAGAAGAAAACAGAAGAGAGAATAGAAAAGTATAAAAGGACAGAGAAACTGAGCCAGTAACTGACATACATTGGTTTAATGATCAAAATTCGAAACTTAGACATTCTAGGTTATGCAGAGGCGTTCGGCAATCTCGCACAGGCAAAAAAGCAAATTTTCATACACCTAGTTCTACCAATCTCTTGCTAATTTAAATTCCAGCCTGATGTAGGGGTATTTTTCTCACAAGTAACATCGAGAAAGGCCAAGGTTGGGGAAGAGGATGAAAATTCAACAGGACTATACAGGAAAAAAGAATGTCAAAGCTTCGGATCAATCGACATAGTACTCTAAAGATAACTCTAACTGAATTACCTTGATTCGAGGCTAGAAGCTTGTAAGCGCGTAGTGCATATTGCCGCCACTGCGATGTCTTGGTCTTGATATCTGAAATGACACACTTGGGAAACATCAGTAATAAGAGGAAAACTCACAAATACAGCGACGAGCTTTCAATTTTACCTACCTTGAAGAGAAAGATAAGCAGTAGCAGCAGCGAGTGCAGAGAGAGAGCGCGCAACTGCCTTAAATACTTACAGATAAGACAGCTATAAAAGCCATAAAGTCTATATCAGTCGATATCAGAATGATATCAACTGATATTAGACCTTTGCAGCGGCGGCAATATAAAAGCCATATCGATATCGCTTATCGAGCTAACGATTGCGATATCGATTAAAAAAAATAAAAAATAAATAAATAAAAAAAACGGCGGCGGCAGCAAAGCAGCAAAAAAAAAAAAAAGAGGAAGAAGAAGGAATAGAAGAAAGCTATAACAACCACTCGCTTACCACCCTCGACAACAGCGTCAAATAAAAAAAAGAAATAAAGAAGTAGCTTGACACCGGTGCCGAAGATAGGACAGCGAGACTGGTTGTTACATAAAAAATGTGTGCAAAGAAAAGATGTAAGATTTGAGCACAGGCATGCTCGAATATAAATAGAAGTTTAAAATAAAAACACAAAACAAACAGAGATCAACACGTCACCACCCACGAACAACAGACAACAACAATGATGATCTGAGTCAAGGCGGCTGCCCCCGGCCCGGGGACAGACTTGGATTGGGCGGGGTCGCTACTCCCCGAGAGGCGAACGTGACGTTGCTCCACGCTGACTCCGTGGCGCCACCACCTCATCCTGCCCTCATAAGAAGCTCTGAAAGGGGCGTGGCGTTTATGTCAACTGTCAATCAGTCACGTCCGTCCTGTCTCGTTTGTCGGTAGGCGGTACAGTCGCTGTTTGTAAGGTACCCCAGACAGACCTTCAGCTGAATATTTATATCGAGAATGACCTGTGGAATTAACTGTGTGCATAGAAAGTACTGTCACGTTGCGTGATGTTATATGTACGTTATGTTTGTGATGTGTGTGGTAGCGTGACTTGGCTAGTAATGTATGTGGTGTTATGTGGGATTAGTGCGACGCTGTGCTACCAGGCTTGAAAACTTGTCTTGTCTTGATCTTGTCTTGAAGTGCACTCGCGCTGCCTGTAGAAAAACATTTTGGCAAAGCATAAAGGCAAATTAGTAACATACCATGATAGAATGAGAAATGAGAAAATAAAAACAAAATTTTGTAATGGAGGACTTTCGGGAAGTATTACTTTTATGACAATTATGTTAATTTAATGCACTAAATTATGTATTACTGCACTAATTTATGCATTAGTTTATGAGAGAAGTAGTGCGTTACGTACCGAAGAATTGAAAAATTAACTTTGTCTTGTTCTTTCTTGACTTTCCTTTGGACCTTTGTTTTCTACAGAGTTCAGCAGACACATCAGCATTTTCTAATAAATTATATAAAATATTAACTGAAAAATAACTAGATAACTATTCACTAATTGCAGCAAGGCTCAGCAAAACCTCTTCGCAGCCGTTGTTTGCCTTGTCACGCCACTCTTAAGAGAAGTGTTGTGTGACAGACAAGTAACCACTGCGCAGGAGATAGAAAGATAGGGAAGACTGAGAGGAAGTGGAAATAGAAGTACAAGACCGTCAGTCATAGACGTCAGCGGTAGTACAGCGGTCAGATTCTGTCATTCGTTCGTTCGTTCGTTCGTTAGTTCGTTGGCTTGTTGGTTGGTTGGCTGGTTCATTCGCTCGTTCTCTCGTTCGCTCGTTCTCTCGTCCGCTCGTCGTTCGCGTTCGTTCGCTCAACAGTTCATTTGGTGTTCATCCAATGCTCCGATTGGTACCGCTCCATGTGTCGCCGAATCCCTTTTAAATCATCATTATCTTCTTTCAATCAACCAATAGTTCCATGATCTCCCATCGGCGAACTTTTTATTCTTCGTTTACTAGGTTGCGCCAGGCATCATCTTGCATTCTGATAGAGCAAGGTTGCCAGCAGGTTGTGTTGACATTAGAAAGTGACGCTGCACCAGTGAGTAGACCTCAACGGAAACTACTCGACTTCGCACGCGCTCTTCGCTTCAGTTGGAACAGCTCTCCTTTCATACAAACAAACGAAGACTGTGAGTGTGTTGCATGCCCGTTCTGGGAAATAAAAACAATGTAATTCTTCAATTTTCGGAACTTATTTAAGTTGTCACTCATTAAGTAATAAGAACTTATTTTCTATAGATTGTTCGACAGCGCAGTCTGATTGAATAGACAGGCATGTGCTTTTTCTTTTTCTTTTTTTGTAAATCATGATCAGATAGCGCGCGCGTCGTTTTGATACTACACGTCTTACTGCTGACTTTCAAAATTCACGACACCATTTCGCAGTAAAATAAATTTGTATAGAAGGTCCTCTATCCAGTCATGGGGCGATATATGTTGTCCAATCAGCAAAAAGCACAAAACCGACTAAGCTGTAGCTTACATTATTATCTTTCCCGCCTAAAACCTTTCTGCACTAACCACTGGTTTCTTAATTTTCCTTTCCTCGCGCTTGCCACTAATTTCATAATTTTGTGTTTTGCACGTTCTGCATGTTTCATAATCTTGGTGTTTGCGCGCTCATCACTGGTTTCATGATTTTGTTTTTTTGCGCGCTCGTCACTAATTTCATAATTTTGTGTTTTGCACGTTCTGCATTGGTTTCATAATTTTGTTTTTTGCGCGCTCGTCACTGATTTCATAATTTTGTTTTAATGCACGCTCGTTACTAGTTTCATAATTTTGTTTTTTTGCGCGCTCGTCACTGGTTTCATAATTTTGTTTTTTTTGCGCGCTCGTCACTGGTCTCATAATTTTTTTTTTGCGCGCTCGTCACTGATTTCATAATTTTGTTTTAATGCACGCTCGTTACTAGTTTCATATTTTTGTTTTTTTTTGCGCGCTCGTCACTGGTTTCATAGTTTTGTTTTTTTGCGCGCTCGTCACTGGTTTCATATTTTTGTTTTTTTGCGCGCTCGTCACTGGTTTCATGATTTTGCTGTTTGCGCGCTCGTCACTGGTTTCTTGATTTTGTTTTTTTGCGCGCTCGTCACTTGTTTCATGATTTTGTTTTTTTGTGCGCTCGTCACTGGTTTCATGATTTTGTTTTTTGCGCGCTCGTCACTGGTTTCATAATTTTGTTTTTTTGCGCGCTCGTCACTGGTTTCATAGTTTTGTTTTTTTTGCGCGCTCGTCACTGGTTTCATGATTTTGTTTTTTGCGCGCTCGTCACTGGTCTCATAATTTTGTTTTTTGCGCGCTCGTCACTGATTTCATAATTTTGTTTTAATGCACGCTCGTTACTAGTTTCATAATTTTGTTTTTTTGCGCGCTCGTTACTGGTTTCATAATTTTTTTTTGCGCGCTCGTCACTGGTTTCATGATTTTGTTTTTTGCGCACTCGTCACTGGTTTCATGATTTTGTTGTTTGCGCGCTCGTCACTGGTTTCATGATTTTGTTTTTTGCGCGCTCGTCACTGGTTTCATGATTTTGTTGTTTGCACGCTCGTCACTGGTTTCATGATTTTGTTTTTTGCGCGCTCGTCACTGGTTTCATAATTTTGTTTTATTGCACGCTCGTCATGTCACTAGTTTCATAATTTTGTTTTTTGCGCGCTCGTCACTGGTTTCATGATTTTGTGTCTTTGCGCGCTCGTCACTGGTTTCATATTTTTGTTTTTTTTGCGCGCTCGTCACTTGTTTCATTATTTTGTTTTTTGCGCGCTCGTCACTTGTTTCATCATTTTGTTATTTGCGTGCTCGTCACTGGTTTCATGATTTTGTTTTATTTGCGCTCTTGAAGCGAAAGCAATAAATGATATCGAATTATATTCGGTACGCAGTCGCATTTTCTTTCTTTTACCAAAAAGGTGTAGTGTAAGGTTCGCTTGTTTGTGGACTCTGGACTGCTTGTGCTTGCATATGCAATGAAAAAAAAAAAGCTAAGTGTGAGAAAATGGAAATTTTCCAATCGTTGCATTTGTGCGCACCTGAATTTGCGCTTTAATCTCGTACCCAGATGTCTCTTTACCACGGTAGTACACATCAGTACACATCTGGTCAAGTCAGTTCAGTTCGCCAATCTGATTGGTTGATGAACAGCTTTATTATTAGCGCGCGGAAGATACAAATTTTGTTTCGCACGCGCGCGCCGTACGTTAGCTAGTAAGAGAATGTTTGTATTTAAAGGCTTTTATAAAAACGCGTTCGCGTTTTTGAACGTTACTAATGCGAATAATCTACAGATACAGTTTGTAGTTCAAGCTTGTTAGTACAAAATGTTTTAAATGAAGATATTTGTGGGTAAAAAGATGAGTGAAAAACTTTGCAAAACTGACGCGTACTTGACACGTACAGGTAGCTTGTACGCGTCAAACACAGCGGGCGCTTTTCCCCAACGTTGAAGGCTGGTTTGAGTGTTTTAATTTATCAGCAAAAACACGACTAGCGGCTTTTTTTCTTCCTCAACTCTATTTCAAGATTGTGTTACTTGTCTTTCCTTGTATGGTAAAAAAAAGTTCTTCAGCTATTTACACCGGCCAAGTGAGCTTTTCATCTACTAAATTGTCGAGCATGCGTAGTCACGTCGTGTGTCACATTTCTGACACATTTGACGCGAGCAAAATCCGACTTTACCAGATGTTCTCTCCGAGGGTTGAGAAGATCTGGGTACGAGATTATTTGTGCTTGCGTGTACAGTTTTGTTGTGTTTGATCACCCGTGTTCGTTTAACCTGCGATCAGGCTTTCTTTTTTTCGCGGCGTTTCGTTCTGCTTATTTTTACGTTTCTTTACTTGTTTTTGTGCTTGTCTCGGCGTCGCGCGTGTGAACCAGGCTTAATTAACGCGCCGCGCGCGCGCTAATTAGATTATTATAATTAAATACAGTTATTACGTCATATAATAATTAATTAATTAACCCTTTTTCAGGCCGGGGAAAAAAACACCCGTTTCTTTTACCTCGTTTTTAAAATTTGCCTTTTCATGCTGTGCTTGCGTTTCCAAAATAAAAATAATTTTAAATCCACACATATTCCTTTTCGAAAACATGGAAAAAAGCTGCTTTTTTTAGAAAGTCCAAGCCCTTCTCCTTTTTTTTGCGTTTCAGTATTGAACAATCTTTTTTCGAGTTCGCGCGGCACTTTGCAGTTCACTCCCTCGACGCGCAATTTTCTTTTCCTTTAGTATTCCACTACTTTTTCTGTCTTTCGTTGTCTTTTTCTCCGAAAGAAACTTGTTTTTGAGTGTTTTGTTTCAACAACGAAACATTTTAGCCACCGTGTGGATTCGTTCTTCTCGCCAACTTGCGCGCTCGGGGTAGGCCCGGGTAGAAGTCTCAAAACTTACCTCGTTTATAGATGTTTCTTGCGCCACGTGCCCTTTCTGGAAAACTTTCGCGATGTTGTGACTTCGTAGGCATGGATTTGGGCGTTAACATAACGTGCGAAAACAAACTTTTGAAGAAATTTCGCGGAGCTCCAAACTACACGTCCGCCCTCTTTGAAGTGCGCCCGTAAATGACTTGTTTTATCATTGTGACGTGGTAAACAATCAGCTCATTTAGGGTTAATTAATATTAATTAATTGGGCTTATTAATAAACTCGTACCCAGATCTCACCGGCTTAGCCCTCGGGAGTAAACATCTGGTAAAAGCCATTTTTGCTCAAGTGAAATGTATCAGTCAGAATGCCGAACAGGGCGGACTTGGCTAGTTGTTTGCTAGTGAGTAAACATCTGGGTACGAGAATATGCTAGCTGAAGTACAAAGGACAACTGGGGGTCAATCAGGGACCCGGGTACTCAAAAAAGTTTTATACGGGGAGGCTTCGCCCCAAGTTCTAACCCCTTACCCTTTTATATACCATTTTTGACAGAAATTGTACCCCTTTCGTATACCTTTAACTGAAAAAGGTACCCCTTTCATATACCTAAGAGACATTGCTGGACTTAAAATAGAACGTTTTCTTGTCATTTTTATGTAGCGCTTAATAAATTAAAATAACACAGCCATAAATTGCGTCTGTTCGAAATATTTTAATTAAAGGCCCTTTTAAATAGCAAAATGACAGATTTCCATACCCTTTCATATACTTAAACTCGTGAAATCCCTACCCTTTTATATACCTGAAGCCTGAAAAAGGTACCCCTTTCAGGCGGAGCCTCCCCGTATAGGCCATTATAGGGAGTACCCCCCCCCGGGATCAGGGATCATTTATTTTCCTAGCCTTTACAATTAGCATTTTACGCCCACCTATAGAGTGTTTGGATTTAAATAAATTGAATTGGAAAAAAAATGTAATGTTGGCATTTTGATAACAGGAAATGCCCCCACCCAAGGTTGTAATACCTTTCACTAGAAAAAGCTGTTAACAGAATTGAATTGAGAAACTGCAAGTTTTTTTTTCCTTGTTAATCTTTATTACCAAAAAGGCAGTCAAGGAAGTTCTGGGTTTGAACAAATTGGAGCTTTGTGGAGGAATGGAGATTCCATGCCAGTTTGGGTTTAACTGCTTATACAAAGTGGAAAAAATCGTTTGAAAGAACTACTGACGAACAATTTGGGTTTTGAACTGGAAGACTGAGGCCTTAACGGCTCTTTAGGAGCCAGACCTTTTACCAAAAGCAATGATCAACAACAAAAGGTTTTGATAGTTACCGGTAAATTTTTATTCACTTAAGGCTTTTAGCACTTTTACTGACCCCAAAATAGGCAATATACACCCCCCCAAAAGCAATGGTGTCATAGATAAGCCACACCCACGATTTTGAACCCAAAATGTCAGCAAAAAGATACGGCTACACGAGTTTTTATGGTACTGAATATACACAACCAGTTCATTATTTTATTATTATTCATCCATTTCATGTCCAAAAATAATTTACAGCTTATGCAATAATTTACAACACTTATAAGGTGTTTCTGTTGGCAGCAGTTCAACAGTGCTCTGTCTAGTTGGAAAACCCCATTCAATTATTCTCAAATGTTCTCAAATTTTACAAATAAAAAATGAAATTTCAAATTAAAGTGTCTACATCCTTTAGATTTTCACAAAAAATTATTAACCAAAGTCATTTACAACTCCAATTTATACAAAGGTTGGTAATTGAGTGTGCATTGGAGCCTAGTGACCTATTAATGGCCAGAGCTTATCCTGGTTTCTGTAGCATAAAGCAACTAAAAGTATTTTACTCCTCCCTGGATGGGATACTAGTCCATTGCAAGGTTACCCATGACTCATACAAACACTATAACAACTATTTAGGAATCTAATCGTATCTATAACAAAATTCTCGATTTTGATTGGTTCTGCACATGCCTATTTGTTGTGTAATTGGCACGCAATCACGTGGGTGTCCAATTGCAGGTATCCAATTACAACTTCTTGTAATTGGATACCTGTAATTGGAAACATACGCCATTCGCGCGTCAATTATGTGCATTAAAATGGGTTCTTTCTTGGTATTTTCGTACTGTTTGTAAAACCAATTGAACATATCTTGACTATCTTTGACTTTTTCCATACATAAGAGGCTCTCAAAGACTTCCTAACCTCAAATTTTTGTTATTGATACGATATATTAGTAATTGGACCTCATGTCGTACAATTCAGAGAGTAATCGTGCTTGTATTTTCAAATTGTTGATTCTGAAATTTCTCGCTCGATTACTCCCTGAATTGTACTCCACTCGGTCCAATTACTATAACTTATTAGCTAGTCTGTTCAAAACTACACAAGGGGGCTTATTGTACATTTTTAATGAGATTCTGTCCTACTAAATATTTCATAGAATAATCCCCTATACTTCAAATCCCCTACCAGCAGATATAAGTTGATTCCCAAATTAACAGTTCTATAGACATTTAAAAACATTATTCATTCTAACTGTAAACACTAACCCTGGCCTCTAGACTATATGACATGTTAAAATCTAATAATATTATTATTATTATTGACTGCAGTACTTATTTTGCATTATATTTCTTATTTTCTTTCTTAAAGTAGAACAACTTGCAGATACTGGTATCAGGAAATGCTGCAATAAAATAATAAACTTGGCATTACAATTATGATGTTGCATTACAATAAACTGGCTTTGGTGTGAGGCTTTTTAAGTAAAATTATAATAAATTATGCCAACATTCAAAAAAACCTTCTCAGTGGCACAAGACAAGTTAAAAATAGCTTTGAAGGGTATACGTAAAATACAATAATTTTAATGGTGTCCCAGTAGTCTACATTGTGGCCCTTGAATAAAAAAACAAACATATATTGCAAGGTAACAGAAACATGTTAAAAATAGTGGGGCTGACCAGCTAGTTGGGGGCTGACCAGTAGGCTATTTCACAAAGCATGAATGAGCTGGGATGCTCACTAGAAAGTTTGAAAACCCTCAAGGAGGCCAATTTGGGCATGGCTGAAGCATTCTTTGACCTAAAAGATACCATTTTTATGCCCCTGATTGGGCTTGACTGCCAACATGTACAGTACGAAAGCGCATTTTATTTCAACACATGTGACCCGCCTAAACAAGATTTTGACAACTGAACACATTTCACCAAGGCTGTGCTCTAAGAAAAATTACAAGGAGCCCAAAGGTTCAAAACTACGAGATCCAAGGTGCCCAGCATAAAGCTTATATGAAAGAAATAAGATTATTTGGTTGCCCAATTGCAAAGACAAATGTTAGTTGTGACCAAAATGGTCACAGCTTGGAGCGCTGCCAGAAAGATACGTTGATGCAGGGCAAAACATTGGCATCCAAATCCTGAACACATTAGGTTATAGCACTAAGAAGGGCTGCAAATAATTTTTTCACTTGAGCACTTGAGAGGACATATGTTCTACTAAGACACCACCTTGGTCAGACAAAACAAAATTGTGATCGGACAGATTTTTATTTATTGTTGCCATAGATGATTTATGATCAAAAAAATTGTCTGGGCATTTTGTCTGACCACACTTGGGATTTCATCGAACATGGGCAAATTTTGGCAGGCCAATGTCCGATGACCGACTGTATTTGCAGCCCTGTTATAGAAAAACCCTCAATTCACATCACTAATCAAAAAGAGATGACAAACCAATTTAACAGGCTAGGGTTGGGTCATCACCCCCTCCTCTTGAAGGAAGAGTTTTGGATAATATTTTTGGCCACCACAAAATGTGTGAATGCTTTTTATCGAGGCTAACTAGAGCATCCCCACCCCTACAACATGGGAGTTTGGGGCTCATCCTCGGTGTAAGAACCTGTGAAACTCACCGGTGACGTAAAACAAAGAACGAACAAAGCAACAAAGAGCGTCAAAAACAAAAGCTTCAAAACAAAGAAAAATATCACAGGTTCTTACACCGAGGTAAACCCAAATTTGGACAAATGATGGTGAAACAGACACCTTCAATTGTCTTTTAAAATTGGCAAACATTTTAGACCCAAGGATTACCATTTTACAGGTGGCAGCAATACCCGATTCCCTCTATAGCGCGCGCCTGCAGGGAATCAGGGTAGTTGTATTCATCAAACCGCGCGCGAGACTCAGCAGCGTGTATCGTTGCTAAGTCTTGCGCGAGGTTTGATGAATACAACTTCCGTGATTCCCTGCAGGCGCGCGCTATAGAGGGAATCGGGTATTAGGAAAAGGTTATGTTGGATCAAATCCATTTAAAGTTTATAATTTATTCATGCCATTTATCAGCACTGTTTTATTATCAAATTGATTTAATACTTACCAAACAAAATTATCAGTACTTTACAACCTCGATATCCGCTCTGTAGAAATCCTTTCCATCTTCTAATTGGACAGAGTGCGTGGTATCATTCAAATAATCTCCTTTCCTAATCCAAGAGTCGCCATCGGGTTTCCAGCCCACATTCAACACGGCAGAAACACTGTAAACAACGTGAAAAGGAGAAGGTTTTGGACATTTTATGCTGTATATCAGAGGTTCTCCTTTCTTGTAAATATTTGTTACATCGACAACTGTTTCTCCAAGTTTTACTGAAGGAGCGTCCATCAAGCTTACGTCTTCGAACTTCACCGTTAAATACGAGTTTGCTGGAAGGACATCGGGCGCAGAACCGCTGCTAAATTTCACTTCTCCTGTTATTTCAATCATTGTGCTGCTTTGTGTTTATAAACAGTTGAGTCTGGCCTTTAAGTTCGCGGCGTCTACACAATGCAGCTCCAGTTCTTTGTACTAAAAACCGAATTGTTGGCTAAATTTCAAATCTTTCCAGCTGTTTCAACAAACTGAAATCATTTCCATTCGAAAGCAAATAAAAAGCTTTCTGCAAGCAGAAAGTTGTCCAGAGCCCTCAATCGACAATCGGTCAGCTGAACTCCTCCCTAGACCCCCTCCTCCTCTTCCCCCATAATCTTTCCATCCCCATGGCATAGTAGGGATTATTTTATAGTAGAGAGAGAAGAACTTTTCTTTTTTTCTTTATAACTATAAAAAATGCCCGATCATCCGTTTTGTCCCAAGTTTTTTTTGTGTTGAATAAATTCTTTTCTGACTTATTGATTTTCTCTCGCACATTTATGTGCAGTCAGGAGCCCATTTGTTACCCAAGAAGGTAGAAGTTGTGCAACATTGTAAGGGAGACTGATATCCACATTATTGTGATTTTATTGCACAAGTGGCCAAGGTTTCCATCAAATGAGGCCTCATTTGTTACTTTTATGAGTTATAGCTGTGTGGTCTTACTATCATCATAGGAGTGCAATGCATGCAGACAGCGATGTACTTGTAGCCCTTTTCATGCATTTGCAGGTCTATTGATGCTAGCCCATTCTCGTCCCATAGCCCTTTCATTTCTCTTAGCCGGGTGGGCCTTGGCACAAGAAAACAAAGGGCTCTGGGGACACAGGATTTTCAGTCCTATATTCTAGAACGTCCAGTTTTCATGTATGCAGTCATGACATTTCAAAAAAATGTATGAGAGAGTCGTTACGTTTTCAACTTCCGTTTAGGGATTCTTTGTTCCAAACAGCCAATCAAGAAAATTTGAATTAATTCAAAAATCCTATGTCCCCAGAGCCCGAAGGGCCTTTGTTTTCTCGTGCCAAGCCGGCTAAGAGAAACGAAAGGGCAATAGGGACAAGAATGATGCTAGCCAATCTTCAAAGTTCTTAGCACCAAGAGAAAACCTTGATAGAAAGAAACAAGGTCGACGACAAGTAACATCTCTTTGTTGGAAAGAACAAATAAATTATTATCTGCATCACAATTAATTGGGACACTCCATTTCAGCTCAGAATACTCACATCCATTTCCCCCTTTATCCTCAATTATGTTGAGTTATCATCATTATCAACATTTAATGAGGGAGAAGGTAGTAAGTATCACAATAACTGGGATAAGGATTTTATTTACCAGTTGATATAGCATCCTAGCTAAAAGTTTGATAGGTGCTTCTTAACTGTAATAAAACTGTGACCATGCTATGAGGTCTTTAAGGTAACTTTATTTTTGCCTTTATTAATACACTACTGTATGTACTATCCTATTACATAGCTAAATAGCTAAATCTCTTATTAATACCAGTAGTTTACAGACTGTAAGATAATGCTCACTGATATGTTACTTAAAACTCATAACATTTCTAGCGGTGGTGCGGTGTGAATGGTCCTTTAAAAAGACATAACTCTTGCAGAATTTTAGTTAGATTTCACATGCTGTTTCAGAGTCTTGATCTCTTTTTCAAGGCTTATAATGTCTTAGATTTGCGGAAAATATAATTATATTTAGTCTCACAGTCTTACACTGTCTAGAAAAAATTCACCATGCCCATATCAGAGGATACTTTCAGTAGAACCATTAAATAAGGCGTATTCACTCCATATTTACATTTTTGTTACATAACCCTATTCAGACCGGGCTTTTTTGGACCTTCTCAGAACGGGGGGGGGGGGGGCTTCGGAAGCCCCCCCTATGTAACTTCCAGAATATTTAACCAATCACCATGAAACTTATAGGATGTATTGTACGTCCGAAACTCTTTCTTTTGGTATACGTCACGTGGGCTAGTGACGTCACATCACGTGACAATTACATCATGATGTCAAAACAGCCGCCATCTTGGATCCGCCATCTTGGATTTCAAAATTTTTCCAAAATGCGAAAAAACCACCCAAAATCACTGCAAAGTACTCAAAATGAATAAAAATGTGCTTTAAACCAGTAAAAATGTAAAAATAATTCCATTTAAGTTGATTTTATTAACAGAAACAAGCAAAATTACAAATTTGGGAAAACATGCCTGTCAAAATGCCGTTGCCATGGTGATGTCAAGTTCCTGACACATCATCCAATCCTATCAAATTGTTGCTAGATAAATTTTAGGAAAACTCAGAAAGTTTGGCAGCGTTTGGTTAAATCTTAAAAAAGTTATAAAAGTTCAAAGTCAGCGCGGGCCTCAAAAGCCCCCCCCCCCCCGGTCTGAATAGGGTTAAAAACAAAGCATCATGCATTTAAAATTAAAATCAAACTTTTTACTGCTTGTTGGAAATTCCAAGAATGAAGCATCATAAATTACATTTACAGCCTTTATTAATAAAATTATTACACATGAAGATTTGCCAAATCTTGAATCAAACTGTCTTGGGAAGACCTGAAAGACAAAATACTGCAAATCACATTTCATGTTTCAATATTAAAAAATCAAAGCAAACTCTGACTTATGTGCATTACAGTAAAAATGCCTGGGGTCAATCACTTTCTTGTTTACACCCCTTTGCAAACAATTATAAGGATTTTTTTAACAAAAAAGATCTTAAAGAACTCATCAAACATAAATTCTTTCTTACTGTTATAAATGTACTTTGTATTAGTCCTTCTACATGAAGTGATTCAATTTTATCCTTGCTTCAAATTTGATTTTCCTTTGTTTTAGAATAGAATTGACCAGGGATAAAATTGAACCAAAACATACAGGTATTATGCTTTGTGTTTGACGTGGTAATTTCTTGTTGAGTTGCACTTGATTTCTGTCTATAGTGGTGGTAAATGATTTGAAAACAGTTTCTCGTTGGTCACTCTATGAAAGCTCAGCAACAGACATAGCCCACTGCATAAGTCCCAACGCCCATCCCAATGGTGATTGCAGTGCCTAAAAACTATATGAAAATCCTATAAAACTCTGGTTATAAGCCCCCCCCCCTCTTATAAGCCCCGTCTGGTTATAGGCCCATCTACCTGGAAACAAAAAATACATCTGATTATAACCCCCCCCCCCCCTGGATATAAGCCCCGCTCTGCTGGATGACAGTACTGAACAGGGTTAAATGTTGCTTCATTGTGACTTTTTTAAAAAAGTCTTTCGATCAACACTCCAGCGGCTCGTTTCGAAAGGTTTTTTTGTTCTGCTTATAAGCTGTCCCGGATATAAGCCCCTCCACTGATAAGCCCACACAAAACCCCTTATGAAGTTGTATTAGCCCAGGGCTTATAACCAGAATTTTACGGTATTACAGCAGAAGGCTTTGCAAGTGTGGGTACTCTGCCTGCAGTAGTTAAGCTGGCATCACACTAGGCAATTTTATAGGATGATCACTGCGAATTTAATCATAAGCAAAAATCGCAAGCAAATTTTGTCACATTTTGCTGTGGGTAAAGGCAATTCTGGACGCTGTGATCAAAATTGCTGGCGAAAATGACAATCACAGTAACAGGCACATTTGGCCAGCGAGTTTTGCACATCCCAGGGATTGGCGTATAAAATTGCCATGTCTGTTGCCAGGTTTAACATTTTGATTATGTATTGTCTCAATAAGTACAAATTGACACAATTCAAGCTCAACTCTTACGTTTTTTAATTAAACAATATTTTTTAAAATTTAGAATTTTGTTTTCACCCTGAAAAATAAAATTCTGTTCTCCTGTCAATAAGACTGACAACAAAATTCTGAACAAGTTAAAAGTGTCAAACCGTTGGTAAACAAAAATTATTTAACTTGAGGTATAATTTTACAGGATATTTTAAAACAGCTGAGCAGGTGAAAAAATAACAGGAGAGTTCCCAAATGAGTCATGTATTTAGTGTTAAGAAAACACCAGTCTTTTAGTGGTCAGCTTTCAAGCTTAAATTTAGTTCAAGGAAAAAGTATTTCAGCTTAAAGCTTTTTGCCTTGAGATCGAACTAGAGCTATTTTCGTTTAGTTAATATTCTTTTGTAGACAAGGAAAAAATTGAAAAAGCTACATATCTTTATTTCCGAAAGGAAGACAGGGCCCACCATATATATGTGCCCTTCGTATGCTGGTGAATTTTACATCCCTAGCTACTTATTCTCAGTGTGTGTGGTCTGATCTTTTTATACTGAACTTCTTATTTATGTTAGCCTTAATCCATTAAAACACGGGGACACAGCATTATGATTTCAATGAGCTTTTTTAACATCTTAGACTCAACATGAACGACTGTAATATTGTCCGCTGGCAGCGGCGAGCGAAAATTCCGGCGAAAGAAAATAAAACAGCGACTATTTTATACAAAATACGAGAACCTCACCTTTAGTTATACCGAACCAAAGTAATATCCGTCTTGTAATCGTTTTTTCCGTCCTCGATTTTAACGTTGTGGTGGGTATCTGTGTGATAGTCGCCTTGTTTAATCCAAGAGTTCTTGTCCGCTTGCCAGCCCATATTCAACACGGCACCGAGACTGTAGCTTCCATGCGGATCAGGTTTTTTGCACTTTATCTCGTACTTGAGATTTGTTGCTTTATTGTAACTAGACAAGTCGACCACAGTTTTCCCAAGAAGCGTTGAACTGGCATCCATGTAGCTCACGTCTTCAAACTTCACCAGCAAGAACGAATTTGCTGGAAGGCTGTCAGGAGCGCTGCCTTCGAACATCAACTCCCCGTGAACGGTGATTTCGATGGCGCTGCCTGATTTTTCACTCTCGTTTTTCATCCCTCGACTTGAACCAGGTTCGACGCTTGGAGGAAAAACTTCCTCATCTTTTCGGGGTTTTTGATCTGGTGGTACGAGTCCTCCATCGTCAATACGCTGTTCGCAGTCGAAGAACAAACAATGGTGTTTCGCGCCAAGCGTCACAAAAATGAAAATTCCGATTAGCAGAAGCAAGATTGCCACTAAAAATGGAATTACCCATAGCGGCCAACGGCTTTTCGGGCCCTTGTAGTCGACTTCCTTGTACTTTGTCATGAGTATGTCTTGATTGTAGCCGTTTCAAAACAAAATGTCGCTGGTCCCTTCGCGATCACATCGGTTTCTTTTGCGTCATAACAGAAATTGACACGCATACATAATCAGCACAGCTCTCAGCCAATCAGACACAAGCGAATCACGCTCACCACTAAAATTAGCTGCACTTGAAAAAGGAGGTAATATTTTTAATCAAAAATACAATACTTTTAGCAAGGTGACTTTGAAGTGGGTTTACTTGGCAAAACTGTGGAAAGAACTCGAAAACATGACATGTTCTGTTCACGACTGAGCAAGGCCCTGAAAAATCAAGGGAAAAAAAGTTAAAAGAATGCTTTAGGTAGGGTTGAGTTAGCCTGAATTTCAGACATCCCTCTGTGCTCGCCTACTTGCCAAGCAGGCGAGCACAGAGGGATGTCTGAAATTCAGGCTAGGGTTGAGTGCCAGGAACTATGAATCCCTATCTTCCTTTCATTTCAGATTTAAAATATTAACTAACCTTTAATTTTGTCAGTTTTTCAAAACTTGTCGCAAATACATTTCAGTCTGTATTATTTTTTGAATAAAAACCTGCTGCCAAAAATGAGGGCAAAAAAGGAATTTAAAAACTGAACAGAAATTAGCCACTCACAGAGATCTAAAAAAATTAAATCCACAACTGCAGTTTTCAAGAAAAAGGGGAGAACAGATAAAGGTGCAGTTGATTTTTCAAATGAGGTAAAGGGGTGCAGGTGATTATTTGAAGATGGTGATTATTTCAAATATTTTCACAAGGGGGAGGGGGGAGGGGGTTTTATTTGTGGGCATGTTATTCAAGGGACAGCTATTTGGCCGATACTGAATCCTCGATAAAACTGCAAATCAGTGAAACATCCTTTGGCACTATTTTTATATACTGAAATTTATTGACTTTCGCACATTGCCTAAAATGAATCATGAATTACGGAATTTACAGTACACTACATACTTGGCTTATGCTATATTTTTCACACAATGCTTCAAAACATATATTCCTAAACCTAGCCTACTCATGAGGACAGAGGTTTCCTTTCTACCTTGACTACTGGTTAAGATCCTGGGAAGCTGTGCTAATTAAAAAACTAAAGGATACAAGACTGAGGTGGAGTAAAAAATCACAAAACTATTTATAGGAAGCCTACTGAAGGCCAGGGTAATGTCCCCCAAATTCACTCAACTGTTTGCATCATTTTGTTTTTGCTTTTTTGTTTTTTTCTGCACATAACACAAGTTTGTATACATGTTGTCTAATCTAGCCATCTACGGCCATCATCTACTGGAATCAGAGCATCACTGTATAACCAAAATTATCATACATGTACCCTTACAATATAATGTCCATGTATGAATATTGAGCAAACATAAGTAACTATGCCTTGGTTTTAGTACTTCAAAACTAATGATGGCTAACATGACCTAACATGGCCCAAATCAGCTTGTTTCTCAAAATTATGTCACAAAAACCAACTAGGTTTTCACATTTTTCAAAATTCAAACATGGTTACTGAAATTGAACAAGTCTATTGATAAACTGTATTAATGAAGTACAATGTAATCTTTGT
This sequence comes from Oculina patagonica, assembly GCF_052425735.1. NCBI lineage: Eukaryota > Metazoa > Cnidaria > Anthozoa > Scleractinia > Oculinidae > Oculina > Oculina patagonica. The sequence goes on from NC_135763.1 coordinate 28,161,774, forward strand.
CCTTCAGTTGCATAATTTTGATAAAGTCATATTTAAAACGAAACAAACGATACAGACCCTGACTAATCCATGTTAGTTTTCTTTCAAACTTGTCAGCTGTGCAAGTATGTCAGGAAACATACTTGCTCTACTAAAAGCCAGATTTTACTTGCACTTTTAATTAATAGCGATAGCCTTTTGCCATGCTAAATTTGGTGGTACAATTTCTTTAAGCCAAAAGTCTCTTTTTCCAGCATATTGGTTCAGGACAACTCGGATTAATATTAATCGGATTAATATTAATCCTAATGATTATTATAATCCAGTAATAGATTATTATAATCCAGTTATAGATTATTATAATCCAGTAATAGATTATTATAATCTATTACTGAGGTTTGAGCCGTGCCTTAATCCATTAGGATTAATATTAATCTTAATAATAAATCTCAACAACTTAATCCTAGTCTAAAGCTTCCGAACTGAACCATATCTTGGCATATACAAAACGAAAAATAGTCAACAGACTTGCGCGTGAAAGATTTCAAATCTAGATTTGAATCATGTGGTGCCAACGCAACGCAACGAACAAGGGAGGTAAAAAATCCTAAACATCGAGCTAAAAATACAGAGCGCTTGATCAAAATAATGCAAGAAGCATAGCCTTAACAACACAGAGTGTCTCTCTGAAACCAACTTTCAGCTTTTTCATAGTAAAGCTGAAACAGTCTCTGGCAAAGCCAGACCAAGATAATCCGTGATAAGACAATACATCTTGCAACAATATTGATTAAAATACTGGGTCCAGCGTCAATAAAATGCAAGTAGTTTACATTTTCACGTAACATTTCATATCTTGTCCTTCAAGGGCGAACATTTTGAGAGCCTAAAGCATATCTTGCAAATATAATTGAGCCAAAACAAACTAAACTAGCACAACATGTGGCAGAGTACAGATTTAGAGGTGTCATTCAACTCTACTTGTAAACGGAAACCACGCAGCGGGACTAATGACCTCTAGAGACTTCCTTGGCTACAATCTTACGGCTCTATTCAATACATAATGCCTCCAAATAAAAACAGTACCCTCAGAAAGAAGTCAGAAGCAAATAAGGTCGAAAGACCGAACTTAACATAGAACGGCAAAGGTACAAATGTCACGAACGTAGGAGTCGTGTAGGCCCGTCACCTTTATTTACAATTGACGGATGTGATTAGTGACTTATGTTCTGTCAGTCCTGTGTTGTAAGTCTGCAGTGTGTTTGTCATGTACATATCTGTCAAATAGTCAAATAGACATATCTGTTATCCGAACATTCAAGGAATTTTATCGGGATTATAATAGAGATTAATATTAATCCGGATTATAATATTAATAATAATCTAATCCTTCCAATTTTTTGCCGTGCCTTAATCTATTACTGGATTATAATAATATATTACTGGATTATAATAATCCTATTATAATCTATTATTATTATAATCCGCGGATTAATATTAATCCAAGTTGTCCTGTTGGTTGGAAGTCTCGCCTTTCTTCTTCTTCTCTGGTCGCAGCAAAACTTTATCAAAACGTGAAACTGACTTGCAGAAATGCAACACACACTATTCAAATTTGCCAGATGTTGTTGTACATCACTGGAAATTACCAGCAGTCCCGGGGGGGGGGGGGGACTCGCACATGAAAGTGACGGGGATGCTTGTTGTCTCGCTTAGGGTTGTAAATTTCGGATTTTTGGTCTCGCTTAGGGTGTTCTAGGCAAAACGCCAATATTTTTAGCCATAATGGTCTCTTTTAGGGTTACAAACGAAGAAATATACAAATAGAAATTCTATTCTTAGTTTTTTGGTATCTTTTAGGGGTCAAGAAAAGTTTGAGCCACACCCAGATTGGTCTCTTTTAGGGGTTCTTTTCAAAATTTCTGACGAGCATCCCCGTCGGTTTCATATAGGAGTCCCCCCCCCCCCCGGGTCAGCAGTGCAGTACATAAAATTAAGCCTGCAGATATTTGGCATTTAGAAAGATATACAATGACCTAACAAATGATGTTTCTAAAATACAATTCCCTTTGTTTCCTAAAAGCATGAAATGATAGATGCATTAAGACAGTCAAAACTTAGGTTCTTCAAATGGACTTAAGAAAATTAAGAAAAGTTGCTTCTCAAAACTTACTTGTCGATCAAACAAGTTTTTGTCTTATGAAACTTGTCCAAAGGATTACATAGTCCTCTCAGATGACCTGAGGACTTCTAATATGAATCCCTACCTTAACATTTTTTTTAAAAGAACACTTTTCAGTGCTAGGGGTTTATTTCTACTCCATTACTTCCTCTTAAGATGATTCCACTGAAATAGAAGGAGTATTAAAAATTTTCTGAAACTTGGTCCAGGTTAAAATTATGTTTTGAGCATGTCACTGCGCTAGTTTTTGTGTAAAATGGATGGGCATTATAGTAAATATACGTCCCGCGAGGTATATATTAGGAACCCTAGTAATCCGAATGGGGAACTATTGTTTCTAGAAAAAAAAAAACATTTTTGCATTAAAGTATTAGTCTAGTTCAACAAAATTGACTTTGATCTTATATTAAAAACTATTTTTATTGTACAGGAATTAAGATAATGAAAGAAATTAAAGATTTTGCTTTGTGCGCACGTTAACGGCACTACCTAAAAACGTGTTTTTTACGGCATTAAAATTAAAATATCTCAATGTAGAATTTTAAACTTTTCTTTAAATCGTGATATATTGTAGACAACCGTATGACATTTAAATTAATGCATTAAAAATGAGGGTCACTGTGCTTGTTTAAAAGAAAACGACCATTTATTTCCCTATCGAGCTTAGCCTGAAGGGAATCTTGTTGTGTTCTGTGCCTGCGCGTGCTCGTGCACAGGCTAAATGATGTGAAAACTTATGCGCAGCAAGGATGCGCAATGCAATTCCGTGGAATCACCTTAAAGATCTTCAAAAGGGAGTTGATTGACTAGCACTGTCGAAGGTTTCAAAATCTTTTAGTTATGTACAGTGTAGTATATGATTAATTCCTGATCTGTAATCATAAATCTATATTTACCATTCTAGAAAGTAGAATAAAAAACTAAGCATCTACTGCAAGTTTCTGACATTCAGAAAGTTCTCTTTTGGCATCTTTGTTGTCTTTATCAACTGTTAGCAACTTTGTTAGATCTTCCACAGCCTTGGAATACTCTTTCAGCATTTTGAATGCCAAAGCTCTTCTGTACAGTGCCTTTACATTTTTTGGATCCAAAGTCAGTGCTTTATTGCAGTTAGACAAAGCATCTTGTGGTTTATTTAATTTCAGGAAGCAGAGAGCTTTATTTGTATAAGTTACTGGAATCTCTGGACACAGGTCCTGGCACTTTTCATAGCATTTAATAGCACTGTCGTACTCTTTTGCCTGTACTAAGCTTTTTCCATTTTCTTTGAGCTTGTTGAACAAAAGACATTCTACCTCTTGCCGCTCTGGAATGTTGCGCTCACTGTTTTTCCAAAAGCTAACACCTCCATCTGTCACTTCATTTATACTGGCAACATTACAAAATCGAAAGAGATCCTCCCGACAAATTCCCCTCAAGTGCTTTCTCAAGCCATCCACAACCATTCTAAATACCATTTGCTGCTGCGGTTCATGAATCGCAAAAATTGAACAATCAACAGATGGAAATTGTTCATAAATGTATCGACACTTGTCAAAAATAAAAACATCAGAAAACATCTGTCTCTTCTTTGCAGTGTAACTGAACCGTAGTAGCTTATTTATGACTGGAAATGATGGGTAGGCCATTTGGCCATAAAGAAGACTACCAACCAAACGGGTTGTACTCGATGTCTCCACTTCATCACAAAAACTGGGAAATTTGCCATCAAAAGCTTTAAAAAGGGGCCCAAGACATTTCTTCCTGAACTCTTCAGTGGTAAATTGGAAGATAAAATTTTCAGAACATGTTAAAAGATGAGTCAAAAGTAGTGATGATAATTCCTGATCTTTTAATTCAGATGATGGTGACTTCCAGTCTGGGAAAAGTTCTCTTACCCAGGCTTTACAAAGAATGTTTGATGGTGACTGTGAATTCATAGTGGAGCCCATTATTCGCAAATATGACTTTCTGGCTGTGTCTTTGCATTTATATTCCTGGCTTTTCAGTATTTTGTTAAATTGTTCTTCAGGAGATTTGCTGTCTGCAGGACATTCGTTGGTTGAATTTGATTCGCTAGCTTTGCTAGCTGTACTTAATTTGCTGGCTGCCTTTGATTTGTTGCCTGTACTTGGTCCACTGGCTGCAGAAGATTTACTGGCTTCATAAGTGGTTCTGGCTCTGGCAGATTTACATGCTTTCGCTTCACATTGTTCAGGAATTGAAGCATTTGGTTTTACCCAGGTGTTTACTTTGTTGAGGAAGGCATCTTTGCGTACAAACATTTGTTCCCACAGTGGGCATGACTTTCCTGACCTTGTTGAAGAGAGCATTCTCTGTGCAGGGATATACAAATAGGCTGAATCTATGACTTGGTAAGTAATGTAATCACTGTAAATTTCTTCATCAGTCCTCTCACAAAGACGTTCAGCATTATTTTCAGGACAGTTGTCATCAAGTAAGGTGTTCGCTAGTCTGTACTTCAAATATTCTTCTGATAAACCCCTTACTAATTTTCTTTCGGAATCTTCATCCCTAGTTGATGCATTCTGTACTTGTGCAGTCTGCTTGGGTGGAAATGAAAAATTCGTGATTAAGGCGCCAGGAGATTTGAGCTTATTGTACAGGAAGACGTACCCGATGAATTTTAATGTGTTCTGTTTGGCTGATGGGAGGGTACCACATGCATCATAGTAAATGATGTCAAACTGCCCTTCGAAATCTTTTAAAAAGGTAAGGATATCACCTTTGAAGAGCCTAACATTTCTCAAGTGCGAGCGATTAATGGATTCCCACGCTGTCTTTAATGTGGCAGAATCTTTCTCGACTGCCCAGACGTTCTGGGTGAGGACGCCGTTTTCAATGAGAACTTCAAGATCATTTATGGGGTTGTCCCCTGCGAGATAACACACACGCAGATCTGAAGGTTTTCTGGTTTGTATCTGACTTTCACGAAAAATTTCCCATTGTTTAATTTCCTTCTCTATTTCTTGTCTTTGTAGTGAGGAGAAGTACTTCTGCACCTCTCCAGTTTCGTGAAGCTGTCTCCAAACCCGTTGAACATGATCTCGCTGCACACAAGCAGATGTGTCCCTTTCTGTTGTCAAACATCTTACAGCGTGTTCAATCAGCCTCGATCGGCATTCTTTCTTCACGTCTTGGTCATACAACGACTGTGAAGCAGACGACTTCGAACCAGACGCCATGTAATTTACTGCCTCTTCCCCATCATCCCCAGCCGACACCAACAAATGTGAACAAATATAAACACAAGGAATCTAAACCATTTTGCAGCGATCGGTTGAATTTTAAGCAATCCTGAGACTTGACAGACGTTAAATGCCTGTCATCAAATATTGGACTTGCCACAAGTCGACTAAAGCAAACTTTGAGAAATTCTAATCACAGGCGTCCCAAGCTCACATTTTGAGAAAGGGACGAAATTATTCCCTTCGACGAAGAAGAACGCAGTCCGAAAGAATGCTGGAAGCGGATCTTAGACACGCCGCCCTCGCAGGTCGCCCCGCCACCCGCAGCCGAAACCTCGGAGGCCCTCGGAGCAGATGAGAGAGCGCCTGGGACTTGGGACCATTCCTCTGGGACGAGAATGGCCTGGGACCAAAATTGGTTTCTCCATCCTCCATCCTGGGGTCAATCCTGGGGAGCCCGGGAGCCCCGAGTCTTGTTTGAATCCCTTCTCCCTGTATCCTAGACTTGCTTACAAGTCAGGCTCACAGAGCGCGAAGCGTGAGAGCTTGAGCGAGGAGCGCACCGGGGGTCTACTACCACCAAACCGGAAACGAGAAGCGAACGACTTTTAGAAAGTCTACCCGTACCCTTTTCTTTGTATCTCTGCTACGCCGGCTATTAAGAGAAACGAAAAGGGTTATGGGGATGCATCCTCGGAGACCCAGGGGCAGTTAGTGGGGGCGGGGGAAAGTCTATACGGGCGAAAAAAAATCGGCGAAGTCCCCACTAACTGCCCCTGGGTATCCGAGAATGATGGGGATGAGAAGGTGGACGGAAGGTTTTTGATGACTTAAATACCATGCGACTAGGGCTAAAGAGGTCATACTCGTCAAGCAAACTGGCTTAAAAACCGTGAAAGTTCCTTAAATATCGATTTAAAAAGAACTTAACGTAACACAACAAGCCAGTAGAGCGTTACGTGATGGGCTCCTGGTTACGTCTAGTCTTGAACAAAACGTGTGTACTGTGGAACTTCAAAGGCACTGAAATCGAAAGAAAGTAGTATTTTAAGGTGAGTTCATAGATTTTAAAAGACGTAACGTTTCCAACGCAACCGACAAATTTTTTATGCGTAGAGCGAGACAAGTTCTAGGTCGTTCTAGACTGTGTGTATTGCTACTGGAAAGTCTGGAAAACCAAGCGTGAAAAATTACTAAATATAAGAGCCAAACTTTGAAAGTGCCCATGAAATTAAATTTTCAACTACCTCTTAACCAAGGTGAAAGTGGAATTCAATCTTATCATCGATAGGCTGATACTGAAATGTCCACTATTTCAACTCGAAGCGTTGACTTGTATCACGCGACAAAAAATTATGCAAAACTGATGTGAGGCCTCTAGCCTCAAGAGATTTGCATATATATTAGGAAAGCCATCAACAAAGCTGAACAGGCCACTTTTTCGAGACTTATAATTTTGCTGACACCAATAATACCGGCCTGATACACATGCAACCCTAGCCTGCGTCGCAGACGTAATCTAACCCCAACTAGTAACAAGGGTTGATGTTCGTCTGCGGCGCAGGCTAATGCAACCCCCCTCCCCGACACCCGCCGCCCCCCACCATCCGCATAGTCACGCAACTGTTCCTGCGTGACAGTTCACTACACAGTTTGTAAGTTTTGTTGGAGGGCAAAGGAAAGAGAATGACTTTATTAGGGAATTACGGTATTAAAGGTTTTCGAGTACCGAAATGTTTATCGATTCACATAGCGAGAGTACGTAGTGAGCGGGAATACTTATAAGACCTTGAGAGAAACATTTGGCACGGCCCCCAATGGCGTCACCGCTTCAAGCTAAGTGGAGTGCCACGTTAAATAAAGTTCTATATCATTCTATTCTATTGTAAAGATAATGACGGTAGTTGGATCAATCAGGCGAGAAGAATCAGAAGAATGAACTTTGGGTGCTCACTCCCGAGGGAAAAAGATGTGTGCTACAAATTAAACAGGGTCGGCGAGGGTGTTCATGTTTAGGTATACGGTATACAGGGGGATTTTAAATTATGAAGAAAGTATTTCAACGCTAAAATTGGTCATTTTATGGGTATAAAGTGTACTCTGTTTTTCCAAATTTTTATATTTTGCATGATTTTGAGGGAAACAATTTGGGTATACTGGGTATATGTTTTCAGGTATATTGGTATACCACTTACCCCCCTGGCCTTCCCTGTACAAAGATCCGTGAAGTGTCTCTGGTTGGCTGTTAATGACGTGTAAAAGTGCAAAATTGAGCAAAAAACAATCAGAGACACCTAATATGAATCTCTGTAGACCTACGTCATCAGTTTGGTATATTTCTGGTCAAATATTAAATGCCTTCCGCTGGAGAATTAATCGGTCTTTGATTTGTGTCGTAACTTTCTTTTATCTTTTCCTTTTTACAGCACCATGTCTTGTAAGGAACTGTTTGGAGTCACGCATGATGGTAAATTTTACAAGGGAATTCCTCCCCTAAATGCCTCTGAGAGCTGGTTGGATAAAGCCGAAGAAATAGGCTTTACAGGTTGGGCCGACTTCCGCCGTCTTTTCTTTCACCCAGACGGTACCTTTTTTTGGCGTTGTGAATGACAAGTTTTACAAAGCACCACCCCCTGAGGGCCGTATGGCTGAGTCTTGGATCGCTCAAGCCACACTTATAGGAAATAAGCGATGGTATTCTTATCAGCATCTGTTTTTTGATCCGGATGGAGTGCTGTATGGTGTTACAGAAGACAAGCTTTACAAGGGGAACCCTCCGTCCAACAACGAAGACCACTGGCTTCGGTCCGCCACACTGATCGGAGCTGCAGGGTGGTCCGATATCAAATTCCTCTTCTTCGATCCAAATGGAATTTTATATGCCGTCGAGAACGGCAATTTTCGTAAACGGAATCCGCCCACAGATAGAAATGACAGCTCGATGGGGTCTTCCACGCTCATTTCTCTAGCACGCATCGGCCAGCGATGGGATGATTACGACCATCTTTTCTTTATGGCAAGTGGTGATTTATATGGCGTTTTTCTTGACCGGTTTTACAAGGAGGCGCCCACAAGTGACTGGCTAGCTAACTCTTTAACTATGATTGGCCATAGTGGCTGGTCTATGTTTAAATTTTTGATGTCACCCTTGGGCAACAAATGAGAAGTCGTCATGGTGACAGTGGTCATGGCAACAGTGCTGTCTCAGATGAAGATGTAAAAAAAGTCAGTATAATTACTACTGTTACAAGCCTGTTTCACACTTGTCAGATAAAACAAGCAAAGGCATTAGCATAGGCACAAGAAAACGCCAGTGTACACCGAGGTGAAATACGCACAAGCACAAGCTCACGTTTCTTGCTGCATGCAAAAACCTAAAACGGACTCTCTTAATTTAGTTTGCAATAAAGCACTGTAATAACTTCAATTAGCGAAAATTGTAACAGGCGGAGTCAGTTCCAAATAGCCACTAGTTTGAACGTTTCGCAAACAAACTTTTCCAAGCACCCTCTTGTGTTTATATCAAGTGATAAAAGTACAAAGCGGCCTTTTTTCAATTTTGTAATGCCAGGAGTCATTTTGGCGAAGAAAAAGCAATAAAAACAAAATAATACTCGATTATTCTAGAAGTGCTACTTTTAGTAAAACTGTAAAAATCAGGCTCGCTTTTTATAAACCAAATACCAAAAGGCTTGTTTAGAGGTGACCTACTCGTGCAACATAATACTTAGTCATGAATATAACATTTTTTAACGAAAACATTGCAAAATTTTAGACGTTTATATAATACCAGGACAATAGCAAAAAAGCATTATATTAGTGCCAAGCTATCCAGCTCCCGGGGGTGCGGGGGTGCGGTAAAGTTGCGGGTTATTAGAAAATAAGATAAGGTAAGAAAGTTGACCGGCTAATTCCGGTCGAAATTGTTTTTTTTTTTGCCCTTGAAGACATCTAACCTTCTTTGCGTGTTCGTCATTTAGCCCGAATTTAGGTGATCAAAAAAAGCCTTTGTCAGGACGTTGAGTTGCTCTAATCAGGAGCCCATCGATGATGGGCTCCTGCTCTAATTTCATAGAAAGTTGCCCTGCTACTCTGTCCATAAAGTTTTTTTTAGTACCCTGATACATCGGGAAACCTTATTGCCAACTTTCTACCGAATGAGTGTCACAGTACAGTCCGCAAAATTATACACCACCCACCCTCCTTGGCAAGCTCTTTGAAACGCCTTCTTACCCCTCCTCCCATATTTTCACTAAAAACTGCCCACCCGACCCATAAAAACGGTGAACAAATAGAGCGTTACAACACAAAGACGGCCTGCCATCTTGAAACATAACGTTGAGCTGTGGAAGTTTAAAAGCACTGAAATCAATTGTAAGTAGTATTTTCAGGTGAGCTCATATATTTTAAAACGTCACACTTCGAATGCAACTGACAAAGTTTGTTTGTGTAAAAGAGAAACAAGTTTTAGACCTAGGGTATGTGTGTATTGCAACTGAATAACCAAGTGTGAAATATTACTCAATCAAAACTTTAAAAATGCCCATGAAATGAAATTTTCAACCACCTTGTTACTTTATATTACGAAATGATAGTGGAATTCAGGCTTTATTATCGGCAGTCTGTTAATAATGAAAGCGCTTAACTCGAAGCGTGAAGTTTAGCACGCACGACATATCACGCAAGCAAAATATGCAAAACTATTATATAGGGCTTGTGATCTCAAGCGATTTGCACACAAGATCAAATGAAAGAATGAATCTTTTCTTCTGCCTAGATAGGGAAGCCATAATCAGTACTGACTAGGGCACCTTGAAATTAGCGTTTTTCCCTTTATATAATTTTGCTGTCACCAATATGATCCAAATGTATAGATCATTATTTTTCGCTCCACGGTCACGCAACTGTTCCTGCGTGACAGTTCATTTCTTTGACCGTAAGGGTACAACTTTGCTATTGAAGGGCGAAGGAAAAAAAAATGGCTCTATTCGGGAATTAAATTACGGTATAATAACTACTTAAAATGTTTTAAAGTATCAAAGCCGTGGCGGTTTATCAAAGCCCATAGCAAATGTATACGATGAACAGAAATACACTTTAGACCATGAGCGGCGCGAAACATTTGGACACATTCTCGTTCCCAGAGTCCGGGTCCCCCTAGACCAGCGGTTATGACGCAACATGGCCAGGAAGCTGACAATCTTAGACAATGCAACTGACGTTGACCACTGACGTTACCTATGTAGGAGGCGCGAAGCGCGTTGCACTCCTGATACAACGGGTTCGTGTTTGAGCCCTGGCCGAGCTTAGGTTAGTGTGTTGTGTTCTTGGGCAAAACACTCTTATAGTGTTCTCTCCATCCAGGTGTATAAATGGGTACCGGCGAATTTTCTGATCAAATATTAACTTGTGCAAGAAAATTAAATTAATCGGTTTTCAACTTGTGTCCTTCAACTTGTTGTTTCCTTTTCTTTTCTTTTCTTCAGCGCCATGGCTCCGGTCACCACGCCCTGTAACGATCTGTTTGGAGTTACCCACGGTGGTGAATTCTACAAGGGAGCTCCTCCTGAAAGTGCCTCTGTTAGCTGGTTGACTTCAGCCGTACAAATAGGGACAACGGGTTGGGCCGACTTCCGCCATCTTTTCATCCACCCAGACGGCACCTTGTATGGCGTTGTAAATGACAAGTTCTACAAAGCACCACCCCCTAAGGGCTCTTCGGCTGAGACGTGGATCGCTCAAGCCACGCTTATCGGAGACGGGGGATGGAATTCCTTCAAGTTTCTGTTCTTTGATCCGGATGGAACGCTGTATGGTGTTACAGAAGACAAGCTTTACAAGCGGGACCCTCCGTCTGGCGACGAAGACCACTGGCTTGGGTCAGCCACGCTGATCGGAGCGGCAGGGTGGTCCGATTTCAAATTCCTCTTCTTCGATCCAATGGGAAAGCTATATGGTGTCGAAAACGGTAAGTGTCATAAGCGAAGTCCACCCACAGATAGAAATGACGCCTGGTTAGGGTCTTCCACGCCCATGGATGAAGAGCGATGGAGTGATTTCCGCCATCTTCTCTTCACGGGTAATGGGGATTTATATGGTATTCATGGTGACAGTCTCTTCAAGAAGTCGCCTCCAATTGGACTTGGCTGGCTGGCTTACTCTTCAAATATGATTGGCCATAGTGGCTGGTCTATGTTTAAATTCTTGATGTCACCCATAGTCCACAAGTGAGAAGTCGCCATAGCGACAGTGGCCATGGCAACAGTGCTGTCATACTGTAGTTTCTTTCTCTGCCGTAGTTTTTTTTATGGCACGGCATGCAATAAATATGGAGGGGGTGGGGAGTTTGCGGTCGTGCCGTGCCGGAACAATTTTGTATGAATACAACATCTGTTTTTAAAGCATTGCAAATGAGGAATAAAACTTTGTTAACCTGCTTGCCTGTGTCTCAATTTATTAAACGTAAATGTTGGTCTACAAAACAGTCTAAACATTTGAAGAAAGCTCTCTCCTCCAAAAAATTATAAACATCGATCAGTTCGTGGCTTGCAAATCGTTTTCCTGGCCGACACCTGGAAAATCCCTGATTGCCTAAAATCTTGCGTCTGACAAATCTACATTGTGTTAACCTCAAATTTAACGGATCCAGTTTAGTGGAGATAGGCATTTCAAAGTTGAGTGTCGTAAAAGCAAAACCAAAACAATCACAATAAAACAAACAACACATGACTGAACCGATGAAAAAACACAGCAAATACGGGTGGCCGGGGTTAAGCGCGGGAAAACAAGCTTGACCAAGAAGTCGCGATTAACACGATTGGCCGGTATCGAATCCGATATGGTTATGTCAGTGGATAGCTCGAGCTTTTTAAACCAATCACAGCCGAAAAGACGTAACGCAAACCATCGCAATTACTGTTTTGTCACTCAATCGAAATCTGGTAATGTGCTTGAATGCGTGCACTGGCGATTAAGCTAATTTTTCCATAAATGACCCTGTCAAACAGCCCGGCCTGGTCGCCCTCCCTCCCTCCTCTTCTTCCACCCTCCCTAGTGCCCTTTGATGAAAATGCTCTTTCTCGAAGACTTGAGAAATATATATATCTAACAAAGACTTATATAATAGAAAAGACAGAAGCGAAGAATCCGAATTGAAAACGTTGTTTCTGGGCAAAAGTTTACAAATTGGCATCCATGTCCAGCTTCTACCCTTTGAGCGAACAATAGAACAAACAACATGAACAATGCCCCTAGCCCACAAATACCTTATTAATCGGGCGTGGCCGATTTATAGTTTACCCTTTGGTCGTCCTAGAGCATAGTCTCCTGGCGCGGCCAAAAAGACGGGGATAGCTTGGGGTTGCTACAAAACCGCTACGGGTGACGCATACCGCAATGGTTTTCATTTTAGTTTTGACAGGAAATCGTTGCAGGCACACTTGGTCGACTTTTGGGTTAATGTGTAATCAGGTTGTGTTTTTTTGCTTCGGCGGAAGGACAGAGAAAAAAGCTTACGGGGCAAAGTACAGTATGGGGCCCAGTTCTCGGCCACTTTTGACGTAAACTTGAATTTCTTACCTCAGAAGAGCCGCAGGAACTTGAAATTTCTCCCAGAGCTAGCTACATTATTCAGCTTTTTGGTGTAAAGCTATCGACCGGTCAAAAATTAATTTGCCCGAGCAATAATAAAAATAAAAGCTCCATTTGTGGGCCCAGTTCTCGGCCACCTTGGCCCAGTTCTCGGCCACTAAAAAGCTTGTGCGTAATTATCTGTAAAAAAAATGTTCAATTAATTTTCACAGTCATAAAATCACTCTGTAAACCTATTTATGTTATATCGATCCCAAATTATTTTTATGAGGCTTTGTTTTACTTTAGAAAAGAAGGATTTTAACGCGCCTAGTTGCCTATGTGCAGGTTCTAGCAACGCATTGTGTGACCCGTGCATTTAGATGGTTTATTTTGCAGTGAAAAGGTCTTGAAAGATTTAGGTGTTGTAGAAATAATAGACAAGACAAGAGTCAGCTCAAAACTTAGAGATAAGATTGAACTTTATTTTTAAAACATTTATTTCTTTCATTCTGGCAGCAGCAGATGAAATTATATTAAAAACCAAGCGCTAAGCTGTGATAGCGAGCAGGGTGGCCGAGAACTGGAAAATACGCAAACGTCGCAAGAAAAACTTTCGAAGTAAATTAAGACCAAAAAATACAACGGTTAAACGAAAAGTTAACTAAAGCAGAAAGCTGAATTATTCTACGTTTCACATGCCAAAAATTAGCTCGTATGGCGGGGGCTTTTGGATAAAATACGAATTTAACTACATCCATGAATTTTAAGGAGCCGTAAACAAACAAATTTTTCGGGAATGCAAATTCACCTACCTCCGCGTAAACTCGACGTGTGAGCTTTCTATATCGAATTGAACGATCAAACTCAAGATACTTAAAGCACATGAATCAGTCTATTGTTTGAAGGAAATACCTTTTTCTTTTAATTCAACTGGAGTGTAAAAAAACGCGTTAAACACAAAGTGGCCGAGAACTGGACCCGGCCGAGAACTGGGCCCCATACTGTACTGATATTCACCATTGTGAAATTGCACTTACTTTGACAAGTTAAAGTTATTTTTGTAAATGAAAAAGGTAACGTCATTGATGTCACGCAGTGTTTTTTTTAGCAAACTAGATGGTTTGCTGGTTTCTGACTATGAATGGGGGTGTGATCTTGCGGTATATTTTTTGAGCCTGACTCCGCCGTAAAACTTTTTTTTATTTAGCAAGAACTGTGTCGATTTTCATTTCTGAACAATTGGTCGTCAAGTCGTTTGTCACAAAGAGTAGAATATTTGTACAGCATGTTTTGGAATTATTTTAGATTTGGTTAGTAAGACGCTTCTGAAGACCTGAGCAAAACATTGGGAATGTACAGTATTAATAGGAACTTGAATGGAATTTTTCACAAGTTGGATAAAGGTATCAACTGAAAAAAAATGGACTTCAAAATGAGAACTTGGATTTTGTTGTAATTAAATTTTATCGCGGATTGGATGCATAATATCACGGCTTTGATTGTCTTCAAATAATTAGAAAGGTTACTTTCTTCCTTTTGATCTTATTGTTATTTTCATGTATTGATTATTCGAAAGTGGTTTTCGTTGATACGAAAAAAAAACGGGTTTTCACTGAATTGCTTGAAGTATTTTTAGACGTGATAATATTGGCTTAATCAAATTACATTGTGCACGAAATATTTGTTATTCTTTTGTCTTGAAACTTTGAGGAAATTGAAATTTTTGTTTGACAGTAGTGTATGAAAGGCATTTTATAGAACTGAATAAAAAATAAGAAACATTGATAAAGGTTATTTCAAAGATTTATTTTGCCTGATTTTGAAGGGTTTCAGGAGTTTTAAAGAGTGCTGGTAAACGGCTGTATGTTGTTTGTGATTACGGATCTTATTTAGTTTCGAACGCTCTAATTTTTGAAAGGTTAAAACAGGTTAAAACCGGGCGGTTTCATGAGTTTTTTGGGTAGAAAGGTACGGTGGTGGTCAAAAAAAAATGTTTAGAAAGGAATGACTGTAGTAGCACGTAAGTCGGAGGTTTGCGTGAGTCACGGGGTATAGTATGCGTGAGCTGGATTTCCGGCGTCATAACGGCATGTTTTGTTAATCGGGCGTGGCCGATTTATAGTTTACCCTTTGGTCGTCCTAGACGATAGTCTCCTGTCGGCTAAAAATTACGGGGATAGCCTGGACCAATCGGTTTCGTTTCAGTTTTGACAGTAAATCGTTGTAGGAATACTGGGTCGACTTTTGGGCTAATCTGCAATCTGGTTCTCTTCTTTGCTTCGGCGGGAGGACAGAGGAAAAAGCTTAAGGGGTAAAGTACTAATAATCACCATTGTGAAACTGTAGTTGCTTTGACAAGTTGAAGCTATTTTTGTAAATAAAAGGGGTAACGTCATTGATGTCACGCAATGTTTTTGTGGGAAACTTTTGAAACTAGACGCTTTGCAGGTTTCTACAAATAGCAGTGTGATCTGGCGGTACATTTTTTTGAGGCGGACTCCACTTTAAAACTATTTTTTATATATTTAGCAAGAAGTATGTCGATTTTCATTTCCGCACAGTTGGGCGTCAAAGTCGCCTGTCACAAAGATTAGAATGTTTGCACAACTTGGTTTGGATATATTTTAGATTTGACTAGTGACGTTAGTAAGACACTTCTCAAGACATCAGCAAAACATTGGCAGTGTACAGTATTGGTGTGAACTTGAATGAATTTTTTACGAGATCAGTAAAGCTATCGAATAAAAAGATGACTTGAAAATGAAAACTTCCGGAAGTGACATCTGTGTTTAAAATAGGAATTTTTGTACAACTTAAAGTTCCGAAAAAAAGACCACATGTTTGGTAAAAATCACAGACAAACATGATCAGGAAAACAAAACAGGCCAATTGGTTTTATTCACGAAAATACAACTTTCTTGAGAATGAGTTTGTAAACAAGACAATGAAATCGAATTACATTTCACACGAAATTTGCATACATTTGAACTTGAAGTATCTCTGCCGAGACATAATAGCGTCAGACCTTACATTAACATAATTATTGTATTCTGATCTGATTGTTTTTTTTTATGCATAACTATTTGAAAGTGGTTCTCATCGATGAAAACAAAACGGTTTTTCATTCACTGCTTGAAGTATTTATAGACGTGAAAACATTCGCTTAATCAAATTACATTCTGTACGAAATATTTTGTATCCATTTGTCCCGAAACTTTGAGGAAATTGAAATCTTTGTGGACAGTACTGCATAAAAGCAGTTTATAGAATTGAATAAAAAGATAAGAACCATATTGATAAAGGAAATTTTAAAACTTTATTTTGGTTCATTTTGACGAAATTCAGGATTTTCAAAGACTGCCAGTAAACGGCTGTATGGTAGCGGGCAGAAGTCGGTTCGTTCTGAATTTTTCAATACGGTATACAAGTTACAGGTCAATAAACAGACCCTCTGTACAGTAAAAAACGTTTTGGGAACAAACCATTGTGAACTCATTTTCTATGTTGATCAGTAAAAATCCTTAGTACGACATGGGGCTTGTTATCAAGTTTGTTAGTACGTTAATACTGCAAGGTGTATAACCTCAGAGAATTATTATCAGTGTGTTTTGTTTTATTAGCGGTTTATACTCCAAGGTCTTGGAATGGGAGATCAAAATTAAGGCAAATTTCTGATATTATCTGATTGCTTGGCACAGATTAGTACGATACTTAATTGGTTAGGAAATTTAAACAAACATTAAATTGAATGAGAGTAGAAAGGGGAGGGACAGGTGGGGGTGAAAGGCTAAGGAGATGGAAAGGGAGGGAGAATTAAAATCCATGCTTGGTTATATCACGCAACCTTTGACTTCTGTTGTTTTCTCACAAGAACAAAAATTAAGATGGGGTTCTACCTGAATTTGAATGGAACTTTAAGAGATTTAAAGAAGGGATTGAATAAAAAGAATGGAAACACCTTCAAACAGTTGACCCCCTCGCAAGAGCACTCCGGGTTGTCAGGAGACTGTTTGGTGTCCGTCCACCAATTTTTAACTTCAAATTCAAATTTTAAAATCACATTAAATCTTCAATATTTCTTATTTGTCTACATTTTACTAATCCTTTGAGAAAAACTATAGCCTCCCAGACATCCCCCAAAATCGTTCAAAAATTAACAAAATACTGCAAAACATATATATATGGGATAAGTAAAGCTTTTTTTGGATTCCTTGAAACGCGGCTGAAATGGTTTTCAGTGTTTTCCAGCCCTTATACTTTGGGTCAGTACTACTATTCTTCACCAGTTTCTATTACAGTAATGGTATGAAACAAATACCTAATCATTGGTCAATAAGTTGTGATCATTTTCTTGACAATAGTACCTGATTAGGAGTTGTATACTGTTCCATTAAAGTGTAAGGACTGGAAAATACTGAAATGCGTCAGCCACCTAAAACGTTGGAAAACTTGGTCTTCAGGTAAAACCCCGCCTTTATTAAAAGGCTGTCAAAATGACGTTGCCACGGTGATTTCAAGTTACTGGCACAATAACTAATCCTACCAAATTATTGCGAGATTAATTTTCGATAAACGCGCAAAGTTTGGCAGCGTTTGGTTGAATCTTGAAAAAGTTATAAGCGTCAAAAGTCAGCGAGGGCCTCAAAAGCCCCCCCCCCCCCGGCCTGAATAGGTTTAAGTGACTGTTTTTGCAGTGATTTTTACTGTACTGTACCCTGCCTTTCAAGTCAAAACAGATAGCTAATTATTAAGCGCCCGATTTTAAGCTTCTCAAGCTTCTCAAGCTTCTTGTTGTTACTTATTTTCGCGGGAACTTAATTTCGCGAAAATGGAACGGGAATATTTCGCGGGACTTAATTTTCGCGATTTGGCCAAAAATACGTAATTAACATAAAAAATACAATAGGAAACGTTTGAAATAAATTTTCGCGGGTCTTTAATTTCGCGATTTTTTGACAATCGCGAAAATCGCGAAAATTAAGTCCCGCGAAAATAAGTAACAATAAGGTAGCAACTGTTACACTAGACGACCAGTAGAATTACAAGCTTACAAGAGCCGCTACACTTCTGCTATATCATAGAAAATTAACTTTGACAGTTCCTTTGAAGATCGGCCCAGAAAGCCAACTTAGCTCTGAGCTGTAAATTGTGAGTTGGCGGGGTATTTATAGTATGCTTTTAAATGTCTAAAAAAGTGGCAGTGTTCCAGTAGCGTATTACAAAACATGCACTGAACTATTTTGGATTTGCAAACCGAACAGCAAGGTTTATCTCGTAAGATCTCGAGTCATATTTATAAACTCCTATATGGTCATTTTCGGTAATCTTCGTCAAAATTTCGAGCCATATGTTGGTTGATCTTCGCAAAGCCTCAACTTCGTTAATCTTCGCAAAGGCTCGGGTTATGTTCGTGAGCCCTCGTAACTCCAAGGTTACGGCTAGTATTTAATCAGTTGAATGTTCCTTTCATAGACACTCTTGCCCTTTTTGATGTGAACCCGCAAAAACATGTCATTGAAAAAATCCCCTTTCCGGATCCATTCGTCTATTTTTCCTCTCTGTTTCCAGCCCACGTTCAGAACAGCCGAAATGCTGTAAAACGCGTGCGCAAGTTCAGGTCTCTTGCAAGTGATCGTGTAAAAAAGAGGCCTTCCTCGGCGATACTGCGACAAATCCACGAATGTTTTAGCGAGTAGAATTGAAGCTGCATCCATGCGGGAAACATCTTCAAACTCTACAGTCAAACGCGAATTTCGTGGGAGTCGTTTAGGTGCCTTACCTTGGAAGACAATTTTCCCGCTTATGTTGACGTAGTTGTTCAGGCTGCGAGGGGTTTAGCTGTAGTTCGCTGTTTCAAAGTGTAAGCTGGTGTAGTTGCACGGCGCGCAGTTGTAAACTTTCCGTGTGAACGTGATTTGGTTTCAGTTTTGTTTACGTTGCTGCTTACAGAGTTCGTGCTTGCGCTTGTTGACGGTGTGCTGGAACGGATAATCGGTGTTCTGGAACGGATGATCGGCGTATCGCGGTCAATCTTAATGACCGTTGTCGTCTTCTCGGTGTTAACTGCTTGTTTTTGAGTCGGCTTTTCGCTTTTACGAATCTCAAGAGCCGAGGTTTTGACTGAGAAGCTTCTTTGAGTAGCAGCTGCAATAGACGTTGCCACAGTAGCCCCGAGCTGTCCGTGGGCCGCGGGGTCTTCAGGCTGTTCGCATCCCATCACGCACGCGAAATGATATTTCGCGTTGAGTGAAAGGAAAACAAACATTCCGATCGCAACAGCTAAGAGGATTGATAACAACACGATTAACCAGCATAGCAATCGATTTTTGCGGACCTTGAAGCCAACTTTGTAGTTGTTCTTACTGAATTCTTGCATCATGGTTCTGTCGACTTGAGCGCCTGTTTCAACTGATCTCTTCTACTTCAGACTAACTTTGCCAGACGCATTTTTTGGCTGCAATAGAGCGGTGTCTGAGACATCTCCGCATCAATAAATACAGGAAAACTTTTTAGCCAATAAGTGATGGTTTCTTAAGAGAAAAACGTGACCCTGTCACTTTGAACATCCTTGCTGACAAGCCTTTAAGTTTCAATGCCTACTGAACCCCGCCGAAAGACGAAAGATAAATATTGAAGGGTCAGCTATTTTAAGACGATTAGCGATTTCGAGAAAACATTTAATTTGGCAGAGAAACTTCTTTGATACCCAGCTGTTTTTAGAAGCATGCCGATTAAAGGCAGGGATCGCGTTTAACATTTTCCGGAAAACCAAGCCCTGCGAGGATATCGCTGGCATGTCTCGAGATAACCTTTGAAGAATTCACTGTTTGTAATTCTTCGATATCTTCGTAAACAAAGCGAAAAATCATCTTTCGTGTCAGGCAAAGAGCCAACTACCTCCACAGTGGAGTTAATTTCCACGTAATTACTTCAATCAATTAATTGATTGATTAAATTAATTGCACCTTAAGCCCTGGTATCGACACAGTTTCCTCTTACGGATTTATCTCGATACATTTATGTTGTATCCATTTATTCTTGGAATGGAGAAAAGTCACGTAAAATGCATAAACCTTCAAACAGCCCGGAGAGTAATAAAAAAAATTTACCTCCCAAAATATACTTGAATAGGCCGGGATCAAGAGAATATGTGTCTACTCGGAATAAATTTACTCTTCTGTGGGTCTGTTCGAGATATTTTGAAAGGTTCTTTTAAATACCCAAATGACAGTTTTCCCTACCCTTTTGAATACCCCAACTCGTGATATTCCTACCCTTTTATAAACCTACAGCCTGAAAGATACCCCTTTCGAGCGAAGCCTCCGGTGGGAATATCACAAACTGGGTGGCAAGATCAGATTATTCCCACCTATGAACTACTGGCGGAATGAATATTTTATAACATTTTACTCCGAAGCAAACCTCACTTTTTGGCCTATTAAACAAGACTGAAGCTATTATTGCTTAGCACACTTTTTTAGGTGGCAAGGATTTTATGCTGTGAAACTCTAGTGTGCGATCATTCAGATAAATGCTGTCAGTTGACTGAGTTGAGCAGAACATTCTTGCAGTACTGTTTATATGCTGTGCAAGGTGGCTCCAAACTTTTGATATTTTGATAAAATCCTTGCGTATGATAATTTATATGAAAGCTGTCGAGCAGTACTTTCATGTGGTACTGTTTATTAAATTTTAGGTCTGTGAGCGAAATTCTAATCTGTGATAATTCAGATGAAAGCTACTGAGCAGTTCGATTCTTTCAAGTGACACTGTCTATCATATTCTCTATACAAGGTTAGTTCGCCATAAAAACTTTGGAGTCTGTGGGCGAAACTCCAGATGACCATTTAAATGAAAGCTACATGTTTCGATACATGCCTACTGTTCGATTACGTGCTTCTATTAGAAGTTTAGCGTCGATCATTTAAAGAGTTTAATTTATCTTTAACAACACACGTTTAGCGCTCCATGTACAGTTAAAAGCAAGGTTGAGGTTATCTTTAAACTTCAGACGAATACTGGTCTTTAATTGGGGTAATAGGTCGACATATTTTTAAACAGGCCATTTATTTGGATGAAAACCAATCAGGCCTAAATTAAAGTCGGCTCACTAAAGTACTTTGAAGTCATTGAATGGTAGAAATAGGATGAAAAAAGGATGAATCGGACAAAGTTTTCACTTATCATGTTTAATTACCGAAATCTAGTGGACGAGACTTCTTGTGTATTAAATACTGCAAAAATGTCTATTGTTCCCTCGTTATGTAGTCATCAGTCATACACTGAATGTTTTAACTATACAGACGTCATTAAAATATAAACCTTTTAAGCTAATTAAGAAGATAAGAAAATTAAAGTCTACAAAAATAGACTTAATAAACCCCTATCCGTATGAAACAAGCAAGACCTTTATTTTATCTATTTCCCCTCCTTTATTGCTGGTCATAACGATAAGTTAATACACCCGGGTGATCTAAAATCACATCTGGTAACCTGCGCTATGATGCAGCGATTGATCAAGAAATGCAAGAAAAAAGCGAAATATTCGTTTAAATGAATGAATAAATGAATAAACGAATGGATGAATGAAAAACTTTATTACAGTGTCAAAACCACATAGCTAGGGAAGATTCCCTTACTTTATATTTTGGCCAATAATTCTTTCTGCTCAGTCAAGAAATCACAATTACGTTGACCACGCCCTAAAACCGAACAAACATTTGACGCTGAAGATTGTGCTTTATAAAAGCGTCTCAAGTATGGAGACATACTAGAAAATTCTCCAAAGGTAGAAGTTTCCCTTGGAGCAATCCGACAGCTGCTACAGGAAGTGGCCTCGAGAAATTTTTTTTTTAAAAAAGACCTGTGTTAGTGAAAATTAAAGTTTCTCGTAGTAAAAAGTGTTTTTTTTTTTCTAAATTGAAGAGCATTGGAACGTTATCCCATAATGCAACGCGATAAAGGAGCTGCACGCATTTTCACGGGTCACATGACCTAGCATTTGCCAATGTCAGTCGGGTTGCCGTGAGAGAGTTGCCTTCAAAAAAAAAAAAAAAAAAAAACTACTCGATCTCCTCTTTGAGCAAAACGTACCTGAGGTGTGAAGTGACCTCGTTAATATTATAATACGACCAACCACAACCCAGACTTTAGGTACATCCGAAGAAAATATCTTACAACAGGAGCCCATCAAGTTGATGGGCTCCGCTTACAATTGCTAACATTAAGCACTGTTACCGGAAGTTTAAATGATTCGTTGCGTGATCATACAAAAAATAGCTAATAATGAAAAGTACTTACATCTAATGAAAAGTACTTATGGCTAATGCTGGCTTAGTGTTTTTCTTTTTCTTTTTACTCGTATTAAGCTCATATAAACAAATTTTGGTTCTGTCACTAAATGGAACTGTTTTTTTCTTCTCTCTCTTTTTTTTCCCTTTTTTCTAAATTACTATTCATACATACTGAGCTACAGTGTACCTTATAATGTACAACCTAGTCAAAGCAATTTATTTTTTTGTGACTACTCAGCTTGTTTAGTTTATTTCTATTCTGGGTAGTTTTTTGCCAATTTTAGTTAATTTATTTTTTGCTATAGTTATTTCTATTTATTTTTTGCATAATAAAATGGTGTTGTTGTTGTTGTTGTTGCTAGCGCTGCT
Source organism: Oculina patagonica (assembly GCF_052425735.1). Classification (NCBI taxonomy): domain Eukaryota; kingdom Metazoa; phylum Cnidaria; class Anthozoa; order Scleractinia; family Oculinidae; genus Oculina; species Oculina patagonica. Next base: position 28,184,357 of record NC_135763.1, read on the forward strand.
GCTGCTGTTGTTAAGTTTGAATGATTCGTTGCGTGACCATACAAAAAATAGCTAATAATGAACATTACTGGCACGTTTGAGAACTTCTTTCAACGTGCCAGTAATGTTCAATATAAGCTATTTTTTTTGTATGGTCACGCAACGAATGAACATTACTGGCACGTTGAAAGAAGTTCTCAAACACATTTGGCAACTGCCCCTAACTTAACTTAGCTGCAAAAAAGACTACGTGCTCTTGCCTGCCCTATCTTTATCTGGGCTCCTGTCTTTATTTATTTTCTCAGTCTATCTTTGGTTTCCTCTACGTCTACTTTATTCTTTGTGCTATTAAATATTTTAAAAACGCGCTCAATCTTATTGGCCCGTGACGTTTTTAACGCCGTTTAGTCAAGGTACACATCACGCCATCCTTGGGTCGAAGCGTGACTCTTTCAAGAACCTTGCGTGACTGACCAGGAACCAGAGAAAACTTGAACGTCTGAAGAAAGCGTGACAATAAAACTTTGGCCTCGATCTAGTAAAAGGAAAATAGAAAGAAAACAAAGATTAAAAAAACCCAACTGAAAAAATTGTTCATTGTAACCAGTGGTGAAGGGGGAAGCTACGAGAGAAAAGTATCTTATCAAGGAACACTGTATTTCAAGAACATCTCTTTAAACCTATAGAACCTCGCCTCTTTTCCTTCAACAAAATGTCAATCGAACTTTTTGTCAGTTAGTAGTGAGTGCGTATTGAACGTGTTAACTCAAGTGGATGCAGTTTATTTTACAAAAACGCCAGTACTACATTTCAAGATGGCGATTAAGAAGAAAGGCACAAGCTCAACATGTTTTATTGAAAACAAGGCCCATAAAAATTAACAAATTAATAAATAAAAAAGTTTTTTTTTTTTAGTTTTAATTAACACTATCCTAGCTACTCATTAACTATTTTAACTCTGGTTATAATTCTTCATACCGCGCTAGAGAACCTCCCAAAAGTTGGAATAAGGAATTTGAATTACCTGCGCAAAGTTTTGTCCGATGCAGTTGCGTGGTCCAAGAGAAAACGGAAAGGTAGTATAATGAGACCTGAAAACCGACAATAAAAATAAGCAAAATATTATGTGAGTTTTGAAATCAGTTTGGACGATGTTGAAGATGCTAACGAAAGAGTTTTGATCCACTGGTCTCGCAATTCGTTCCACGCAACGATCGAAGGTAGTGTATCACATAGCAGAGCAGTTAGTATCAGTTAGCAGAACAGTGCTAAATACTCTGGGACTATAAAGTGATTTATTATTTATTTTAAAGGAATGAAAAGGTATTCAAATCCGTAGATCTGATTTTCACTTTTGCATGAAGAACACAGCTTGTACTACAATACGAAACGGTTTTCCAAACTCAAACGACGCGTATTTCTTCCCACAGCATATTGTTACCTTGTGTAAGACACTAATCAAGTGTACCTCTTCACGAGTTCTTCATCGTCAAATCTGTAAGGGTTAAACTCCTCTGGGTTGGTCCAATACTCAGGGGAGTGACTGCTTACAAACGTGCTCACCTGCAAATTAATAAAATAAAGCAATAAATCTATCGATTCGTTCTATTTTCGCAATCATGATGGCAACGCGATGGAGGTGACCAGATTCCGGGTCAATATTTTAAACCAAAAGTCACACTCATAACACAGGGTCTACATGTAAAATAGCGGATCATCTATGATGTAAGTATGATAAAATGTAACCTCCGCTAAGAATTCGCAAGAGATTCCAGTGTAATTCCGGCGCGTCAAAGTATTTTTTTTTAACACGAAGGTTTTAAAGAAACAAACAAACATCTGCGATAAAATTATGTACCATAATGGCTGTATTGGCTGGTATTTTGTATCCTCCTATTTCTTGATCCTTTTCACTCGTCCGTAAAGTCCCAGCTCCAGGGGGATGCAGCCGTAATGTTTCCTTTATTACCTAATACAACAAGAGAAAATCTCATCGTTTATTAAACGGCTACAAATGGAGCTTGATATGAACTTACCCAGAGTAAGTTGCTCCCAACATTGAGCTTCAAAACTTAGTTTGTAAACAGCATTGTGCTATGAAGATATCGAATCTGAAATCTCCAAAAAAATTGAGTTCTAGCCTTTTGCAACTACCTCAATCACTTGTGTTGGCATTTGTGACTATAAATCTTCCACATGCTTACCGCGACCTTAACTAAAACGGGCTTTTCGAAACCAAGTGAGAGGAACCACCAACTACCCAGATCATAAAAAGAACAAAAGCTGTCATAAAATATTTTGGAACACGAGGGTAACGTAGAAACGAAAAATGCAAAACGTAGAAAGGAAAGAAGGCGAGAGATTTCTACATTTCTCTCGCGGCTACGTACATATATGACATCTCGTGGACGACATGTTACCCTGGGTACCAGAGGATTTTTCTCGCGCGCGGTGGGTTACTCTTCGGCGTCCGAAGGCGCGGGTCACAATAGAGACATGACCGACACCGGAAACCGCGCAAGAAAAACCTCTGGCACCCAGGGTAACGACATGTACACTTTAACATTTTTTTCTCTAGTTCTTTGAACGACAACACTAAAGAGACTTATTACCAGTCCTAGCTGATGCAGTTTAGCCAGGTCATCAAATTCAACATTCTGTTTCTCGCCCAGCACATCAAACACTTCACCAACCAAACTACAAGAGAAGCAAGAAACAGATGGATGAGATTTTTTCGGTAAGAAACGGTTCCGTATTTTACAGTTTGCCTTCTACTATTAATTTTTTATAGAGCAGAACTCTCTATCAGCCGTAAGCTACAGAGCGGTTTTCATGTGAGTGTCGTAAATCCAATCCAAAGCACTTATATTAGCCATGTTCAAAACGAGCAGGGGACTGGGTACGAATATTCAATATCGATTGCACTGAAAAACCGGGCCTGTCATCTGAAAGAGCATCCAAAAATTAGTAACTCAACCAAATTTATTTGAGAGTTATTGGTTTAAACGCAAAGGCATGGAACTCTTTTAAACATCGTTAAAAAAAGAGAGCTTAGTATGGCTGGATGGACAGCTGTCCCCGCCCTCCAATCCATACTGCTCTCTTATTTTAGCAATTTCTAAAAGTGAACCATACCTATGCGTTTAAACCAATAACTCTCAAATTTGGTTGAGTTACTAATTTTTGGATGCTCTTTCAGATGACGGGCCCAGTTTTTCAGTGCAATCGATATTGAATATTCGTACCCAGTCCCCTGCTCGTTTTGAACATGGCTAATGGCCAAGCACAAGAACCAGTGAGAACAACAGGCAAACATGTGCACATGTAACACGGGAAACGCAAAACGCGGGAAAAAGGCCAACTGCAAGCCGCGATCCACCATACCGAAAAAGATGGCGATTGGTACATCAGATTAACCTTAAATTCCTAGCGCGTGAAAACGACTTAAACGCTCACAAAAACTCACAGAAAAGTTGTACAAACTTCAAACCCTGCATGAACAATGTTGCAGAAACGTCTCTGTGCTATTGGCTGTGTTAGGTTTATCTTTTTCCGTTGATAATAAGAACAAAAGTTCCAAAAACTGCGTGGCACTAATAAATAAATAAATACATGTAAATAAAAGTGAAATGAAATTGGTAATTAAGTGCCAAAATGGATTTTTTTAAAAACCAGACGTTTCGGGCAATAGCCCTTCTTCGGTGGTAAACGTCGCCAAAGAAAACGCGACGCGACGTTTATCATCCAAGAAGGGCTGTTGCCAGAAACGTCTGGTTATTATAAAAAAAACAAATTTGGCACTTAATCACCAATTTCATTTCACTTTTATCTTTTTCCGTACAGTGGATTTGTTTTGATCTTGCATTTGATTGGTTGAGTAAGTGGCGCGAGTTTCTTTTTACCAATCACAGAGCGTATTGAAGCAAAACCAATGCAATTTCGAATTAGAGCGGTTTTCACTTGAGTGTAGAAAGTTAATTGCGTTTGCTTTGGTTTTGCATTGCTACGCTTAGTGATTGGCTTAAAAATCTCGCGCCACTTTCTCAGCCAATCAGAACTAAAACCAAAACCAATCGTGACTCGCTCGCGCACGTTTTCCCGCGCTTCGTGCCGGCTACATGTATTTGCTTCGAGTTTCGATTGGTTCACTGGATTGTCTGTGTCGTTTGTGATTGGCCAGAGTAATTACTTTGGTTTTGGTTTTACGACACTCAATTGAAAACTGCTCTACTTTCAGTTCGACACTCAAGTACAGTACAGAGCGGAGAATAAAGCATCACAGAAATAATTAAAAATTAATATCGTTTTTTTCAGAAACAGGTCTAATCAAACTCACCTTTCCACTATCTCAGGATGATCTCCAAGCTCAAGAACACAAAAGGACAACATACTGGCTGTAGTCTCGTGACCTGAAACAAAACACGTGACTTCTGTAAAGCGCGGGAAAAAACAAAAACGTCTAACTGGTGAAAAGCGAGCGAAAATAAAATAAAAACCACCTGACGAAAAAGTGCGGGAAAAGTAAGAATGTGTAACTTGTGTGGAAAAAGTGCGGGGAAAAGAAAGAATGTGTAACCCGTGTAAAAAAGTGCGGGGAAAAGAAAGAATGTGTAACCCGTGTAAAAAAGGGTGAGAAAAGGGGGAGCAAGTACCCAGTGTTAACCGTGGGAAAAGCTGTAAAATAAAGCCAAAAGCTCGGAAAAAGGTTAAATAAAAATAGCGTTAAAGCGCGGAAAAAGGTAAACATGTGTTGCTCGCGTCAAGAAACGAGGAAAAAAAGAAAACAAGTGACCAGCGTCTGAAAGGCTACCACCTACCAAATATATGTTTTACGCGTAAGGACAATCAATTGACTCACAACTGAAGAAACGTGTCTCACCAGCAATAAAAAAAGTGATAAAATCATCCAACATGTCTTCTATTTCAACGTTTGGATCTGTCTCTGAAGAAAAAAAGAAAAATCGTAATTCTCATGAACAAACGCAAACAAACTAGCAAACACTCAAACAATACACTCATAACTTAACCCACAACCAAAGCTGCGCTTTATGAAAACTAATGAGATTTTTTCACGTTATTTTACTTGAAGTAGTTGCCCATGACCACAAGTACAATAAATTGGAATGGACGTTGTTAAGATTGTTGTTGAGGTTATGCAGGGTTAATCTCTAAAAAACCAAGTTTCTAGATTTTGAGACATTAGAAAATTAGACCGCCTAACATTTAAACTGCACTTTTTCACTTCTTTGGGTGCTGAACTTCTAAAACATATCTTCAAATTAAAAAATATCTTTTTTCTCAAAATAATATATATTTGTTGGTTGCTCTAACGCAATTTAAAAATGCATATCATTTATTTTCTCTACTTTTTATGAAATAAGTATGTGGACTTAAAAACTTGCAAACCTTGTTGTAGAATAATGTGTTGTAATATGTCATCTGGGACCTGTACTCCTCTCTTCATTGCATTCTTTCTTACTTCAATAACTTTCCTTCCTGTTTCACGCAAGAACTGAACAGCTTTGGTGACACGTCGTTGAAAAGGGTACTGGAAAACATTCCACTGCAAAAAAATCAAAAGAACATGCGAGGATTTTTGAGGATAAACAAAGATCCTTAAAAGATTCACACGAGGGACACAGCTCTCTGCACACATTGCGTTCCTACAATGTTAGATAAAAACAATCAAAATAGCTAGTACCAAGGCTAGGCTTGGCTAGTACCATAGCCATGTAATCTATTAACTAGATTTAGCCAAGCCTAAAAGCAGAGCTCCCCGGTTACTGTTACCTTGCCTTTTTGTAAATCCGAATTTACTGACTGGCCGTTGACTTGTGCCCGCAATCCAATGCAAACACTAAATTGGTCAGCGGTAAACTTAAAAAAAATATGGTATTCGACCTCGATGAGTTCTGAATCTGAGCCCAAGATATGGTCATGTGATACTCGTCAGCAGATACCTTGTTTTCACAGCTGTCAATAATTGACCATAACATGGATGTCCAATAATAAAGATGTAAGCTGACATTTTAACTTATTTCTGGAGTATGGCCGCCATGTTGGGGCGATGTACGTATGTTGTACAGCGCACCCAGCCGCAAACCATGTTGCTAGCCATGTTGACCATGAAAACCAAAAGCATGGTTCTGCTAATTTTCTATGGGTATGGGGCTCTGCTCTGCGGCCCTTCTGGCCGCTGGGAGCTCCGCTATGATCCATAATACCAAATAGTTGTAATTACAGTAAGTAGTTGGTAAGAAATCTTGGAAGCCTGTGACACACAGGAAGGAAAGACTGTCACTATACCTTGTGGAATGGTTGTTCAAAGTTTGCAACATCTGCTCCATGAAAACTCAAAGAGACTGCTTCAGTAAATTTGGTGTCCTTTCCACTGATAATATCCATGTCCATTCCAAAGGCGACCTGTTACAATAGATAAAAAAAAACACACCAAGCCCATTATTAATTTTACAAACAGTGATAACACACAACACAACAAGACGTACAGCATGGTACAATTTGACTTGGTCCATAAGCTACTTCATATGAAATAATACAGAGTCCTGTTTCTTTAATTGTTTGGTACTATATATACCATCACAGCTCCCCCATGCACTCGGATGGGGGGAAGGTGAATAAGTCAGATTTTGACGGATTTGGCCTTAAAACATGCCTGAATTACTATTTTTTCGATACATTGAGCAGATCCACGGATCTTGAAAATACAGCAGATCGCGGATTAGCTGAGAATTTTGGCGCGGATTCCAGACTCTTCATGTCAGGACGGCTCTGATCGTGGATACTAGAGCAGAAGCAGGTGCTGGCTAAAGTAACCAAACCCTCTGATTGGATCAACAGCATGGTGAAAATTCGAAAACCTTCAGGCAAATTGCGGATATGTATTGATCCCAAGGACCTCAACCAGGTCCTGGAGCGTTCTCACTACCCTATGCCCACTATCGAAGAGGTGCTGCCACGCCTATCAAATGCCAAGGTGTTTTCAGTCTTCGACGCAAAGGATGGCTTCTGGCAAGTGAAGCTCCAAGAAGAAAGCAGCTACCTTACAACCTTCTGGACCCCCTTTGGCCGATTCCGCTGGCTGCGAATGCCGTTTGGTATATCTACAGCTCCCGAAGAGTTCCAGAGGCGGCAGCACGAGGTACTGGAAGGTCTGCCTGGAGTGGAAGTGATTGCTGATGATATTCTGGTCTATGGATCAGGAGATACCAAAGAGCAAGCAGACCTAGATCACGACCGCAACTTAATTGGTGTGCTGGAAAGAGCTCAACTGTGTAACCTGAAGCTAAACAAGCAGAAACTGAAACTGCGCTTGACTGAGGTGCCCTATATGGGACACTTGCTCACCTCCGATGGCCTTCGCCCTGATCCTCAGAAAGTACAAGCGGTTATCGACATGCTAAAACCGGATGGAATAAAAGCCTTACAGCGTTTCCTCGGCTTCGTCAATCATTTATCCAAGTTTCTGCCTCACATTTCAGGCATATGTGAGCCACTTCGCCGTCTTACTGACAAAGACAGTGGGTGATGTTGGCAATCACAGCATGATGAAGCCATGGAAAGTATCAAAAAGTTAGTGACGACCCAGCCTATACTCCGGTACTACGATGTCAAAGAAGAGGTGACCATTCAATGTGACGCCAGTGAAGTTGGCCTTGGGGCAGCACTGCTTCAGAAAGGACAGCCAGTGGCTTTCGCCTCAAGGTCGTTGTCAAGCACCGAACGCCGCTACGCCCAGATAGAGAAAGAGCGCTTGGCCATAGTATTCTCATGTGAGCGCTTCGACCAGTACCTTCATGGCAGAGTGAGTGTTAATGTAAACACAGATCATAAGCCACTGGAAATCATCTTTAGGAAGTCTCTGCTCACTGCACCCCGACGACTACAACGCATGTTGCTGCGCTTGCAGAAATACAATTTGAATGTGACTTACAAAAGAGGCAAAGAAATGTATTTAGCCGATACACTCTCCAGGGCAGCTCCCCCACAGATGCCGGCAAGTGACGCTACATGTACACCTGGTGACCAGATTTTCAACATCTGTGGGCAGACCGAAACATCAACCGTCCATTGTTAAAAGTAGTGAAACTATACCACAGAAAGTATTCGAGTAATGCAGATTCGGATTTAAATGAAAAAAGTGGCGGATTTACGGGATTTGGGAAAAAAAAATAGCTCAGATCGGTGGATTTGCATACCCCTATTCACTCCTTTTTTACTTGCATGATCACCTTCATTTAATTTGCAGAGTAGTAATATAAAAAAAACTAAATTTTCACAGTGCTCAACATTAAGGCAAGCAACCATTAAAAATGTACCAAAAATGAACAACTTGTGTTTGCCCAAATGGGCTGGGACTCACCTGTCGGGGTGAGTGGGCACAATGCAGTGCTACCTTAATTAAGATTGATTTCAGTGTGCACATAACTTTATGTGCGTAAAAGGGCATGTATTTTACTGGCTTAATGTGCACAAAAATAGACCGTCTATCCGAGGATTCATACCATTGAAACACTTTATTGTCTGACATTTTCTGACACGTGACAGACAATATATAGGCCTTATCACAGTTTTTGACAAGTAGACAAAGTGGGTAGAAATTACAGTGTTTGTATGGGAATCCGACGGCAAATATCTTTTACAGAAATTGGTAAGTTTGAAGGCTGGGCTAGAAAGCCTAGAAATGTCTATAATTTTCCCCCTGGATCACGTCAATCATGCGAAAAAAAATATATACAAACGTATGGGAAATTAAAAACGTCACTGAACACATATTAGCCCAGCTACGTCCTTCAAACTCAGCGAATACAAACTTTTGCCTAGTATCTTAACTTTACAATTCATAAGTTGTCCAGAATTCAAATATTTATGTAAAAGAGTATTTGTTGTCGGATTCCCATACAAACACTGTAATTTCTACCCACTTTGCCTACTCGTCAAAATGGCGTCAAAAACCTTGATAAGGCCTATGGTCAGTGTGTAGAAGAAATTTCTCAGCAATAATGACAAAACTTAAAATTTTATAGAATTTTATTTTTTATAAAAAACCCCTTCCCAGTTACCTTACAAATGACATCTAATGCAGCACGAGAAAACTGATCAAACATGCGAATTTCTGTTTTGCCATCAGCCATTGTACTCAGATGTTCGAGAAGAAGATTAGCAGTGGAGTTGAAGGAGCTCATAAGATCTTTAAGGCACCTGAAAAATGTTCCAAATTAAACAATTTTTGTTAAACCAAGACACACTGCCAATTTTATTTGGGACAAGGTGCATATTATTTTATTTATTTTTTATCTTGACATCTGAAGTGACTAAACCGAACATAATAAACCATGAACTTGTCAAATCTGCTCTGATTGGATTTAAAATCAATGCTAAAATTAGAAAAACTCAACTCAAAATTAAACTTATTTACTCTAGATTAAATGGAAAATGAAAGCATTGTGCACTTATCAGAATAGCTGGAAATTTGCTTGTGGTTTGCTTTTAATATTTTTAATTTACTGCTTACTTGCGATGAAAAGCTGGATTCAATATCATACGTCTTCTTTTCCAGTCCTCATAATCCATGTTTGTTGCCAATCCTTGGCCAAGGAATCTATTAACAAATTAACATGAAATGATCAATTACTAAGAACAGTAGGTGAAGATATGATATTCATGTGCTAAAAATGTAGAATTTAATAGTGCCATATATATATAGCAAGACATCTTCTTTAAATGCAATTAGCAGAAATGTGGCATCACCTATCTGTCTTGCTCTTAAAACAAACAAACAAACAAACAACACAAACACAAACTTAATGTACCTTTGCGCATATAGATAGCCTAGATTTGCATATGATAGGGGATGTTTTGGAAGATTCTTGAGTATTAGTGTGTCCTTTAAAATGAAAGGAAACATAGAATTAGTCAGACAGTATGCATTTTGACAAGATTATTACCTATTTACATTTCTGAGTTGAGCCCCTCCCATGATAAATCACTCCCTTGGGGACTCCCTTGTAAAAATTTTACCGCGATCGCGGCGCGATTGCCGCGATCGCGCCGCGAATGTCGCGATCGCGCCGCGACTGACGCGATCGCGCCGCGATTTGTTGTCATCGCGACGCGATCGTGCGTGACGCGATTGTAAATGAACGCGAACGCGCCGCGATAGTTGCGATCGCGCCGCGAATGTCGCGATCGCGCCGCGATTGCCGCGATAGTCGCGATCGCGGCGTGATGAGTGCGATCGCGGCGCGATTGATTACCACCGCACCGCGATTTGGGGGGCTGGAATAAATCTCGGGAAGTGTTCCCGGCGAGAACTCACTTCTCGATCACCGGGAGAAAGTCAATATGCTTTGAAACTCTCACAAATCATGCTGTAGTCGTAACGCAAATAATGACTTGTATTGATGAAATAAACTTTAAGTACTAATCAAAGTAGTTATAAAACTAGTTTGATTTAAAATGTCGAAAAACATTTTATTACGTGACGGTGAGCCGTGAGGACGTGATTCCCACGAGAAAAGTTTTATTTAGTTTTAGTCTAGACGAACTGGCGCGACAAAGCGGCGCGTGATAATGAGTAAAGATAAATTAAAAGATAAGAATTTTTATTTCTTAACAGTCCGTTTTTTAATCTTTTCAAACACTTTATTTCTTTCTTTTCTTATCTTTGAGGAACCTTAATACCTTTGAGCAATCCAATGACAAATTTCTGTCGGCCATTTTCTTCAAATGCAAATACAATCAGGATGCGCTGCAATTGCGTTTTTTGCATTGAAAAATCCTCTATATGGCATTTAATTTAATTGTGGCTCCGAAGAGGCTGTCAGAATGAGCTTTTTTTAGAGCTTTATATATTTACCTTCCCGTAGACCACGATCGTAGACCACACACATCGAAGTCCTTTCCCGCCTTTTGCCGCAAGGTGTCGTGAACTGAGCGTTACGATTGGCTGAGTTAGGTCACGTAGTGCATAGTACACGCAATCGCTACGCCATCCCAAGCAGGAAAGAAATTTTATTTCGAGAAAGTTGGTATGTTTTCTCTTCACAATCAGGACTGGAAAAATGTGTTCTTTTTTAGCTGCTTCTGTTAATAACAAGAGTTTAGAAGCGACCTAACTTGAGGGAAAAGGGTCTCTGTGAAAACTGCTAGAATTTGTTTTGTTAATTCGAGCGACAGTTTATTATAATTTCGCTTCGTCGCTTCGTCATGGACTTTGTTGACTGAACTACAGCTAAACTGTGAATATGAAAAAAAATGCAAAACTCGAACAGTGGAAAGAGGAAAACATTTTGACGGTAAGGACCATTCAATGCAAAGTTGTACCTGTTGATGCTTGGGACTTAAATGTTGTATTAAAAGCTTCGGGGAAAAGAAAGCGCATCTTCGACGGTTCGGCTTCTTCGCAGATGCGAGAGATAGTTCGCTCGTTTGGTGGATCACATCATTGCATCTTCTTTCGCTTGAGCACGAGTAAAAGGTTAGTTGTCGTTATGTATGTGTTGTTCACATTTTACAGAAGAACTGTTCACTTATTTGCTTGTAAACTAAATACTCAATCACGCTCTCCGGCTTTGCGAAATTTAATTGTGCTCGGCAGCGAAACTGGCCGTCTTTTTCTGTAAGCTTCTGTAAATAAATGATGTTGTTTCGATACAGTCTGTGTGTTTGTTTTGTCGGTATGCAAAACGCCAAGATAATTGTTTTTAAATTTACAGATTTAGGCGCGATCGCGGCGCGATTCAAGCCAAATCGCGGCGCGATTCCCGACCCATCGCGCCGCGATTCGAGAATCGCGGCGGCCAAAAACGCGGCGCGAATCGCGGCACGAATCGCGGCGCGATCGCGCCAATCGCGGCGGCCAAAAAACGCGCCGCGAACCGCGGCGCGATCGCGGTAAAATTTTTACAAGGGAGCTCCAGCAAAATTTTACAAAACTATACCCACAAGTCCATTCAAAAAATCTAGTCAAAATGAACATTCCAGGTTTTTTGCTAAAAATAGCAATGTACATATGCCCAGAAAATATCCGTATCCACTCCACAGAGGGTCACTGGAAATTAAAGGGAATGGGTGGGGAGGGGTGGGCTCTTGAAGCATAAATAAGAAATTAAAAGCTTGACAGGAATTTCCAGCAGGGTGGAGGGTCCAAACCCATAAAACACCTCCATGTGGGGAGTATTCATATTTACTTGGGCAACACAATGCTACTTTTACTGAGGCCCTGCCAGGGTAAATTCCGACAAGCGACATGGCCCAAAAAGTAGCGACAGCATACTAATGAAATTGCGACAAACGACAACCCTTATGGAAAAAACTTAAATTCCGACAAGGACAAGCAATTTTCCTTCAATTTAATTACCGACAGCGACACGAAGAGCGATAAAACAGCGACATGGCACATATTTAAATTTAGACAAGCGACACGGAAACCCCCCCTGGCAGGGCCTCTTTACTCATAAAAATTGACAATAATGTATTCTAACGGAGAACAGAAAGTGGAGCAATTTATTAAGTACTTGATCCTGACATAACAATTAAAATGTGCAGATGCAGAAAATTTCCATACCCTCCCTATGGAAGGCCACTGGAAATTCCGACAGGTTGGGGGGGGGGGGGGGTTCTCAAAATCCAAAAAAAATTTAAGAAAAGTATGGGGCAAAACTGGAATTTCCAGAGGGGTGGAGGAATTCAAACCAAAGAAGATATAGATATTTGTCTATGAAGTGCCTATGAAGTAAAATTAATTGCTGCTTATTTGAAAGGCTTTTCAAAAATTATAAAGAAGAATGATGTTTTCCTTTTTAAAATATCTTCTTTCATTTTAGAGATATTACTGTAACACACGAAAGTGCCGAAAGTTCAGTAATAATATTAATTTGAGTTTTTCATACCTTTACAATCTCTGAATCACCTATTATAATAAATGGCATGCTTGCAAACCAAACAAGCACAACCTTGCCATATTCCATATGCCTGTGAAAAACAACAGTTGTCTTCTGGTTATAAGGATGACTGCATTTATAATAGTCAGCAAATGAAGTGGGGCTGGATATAAATAAGGAATGCTGCCATCATAGCTACCAGTTAAATTTTTACCAATTTCTTAGCTAATTGTTTTAAATAACGCTGATCAATATTTTCAGACTTAAACAGAGCTGCCAATAATATAATTTGTTTTTGTTTGGGGGGAAGGGGGGAGGGGGCAGCTAATGGGTGGCTTGTACTTCTTGGATCTCATCTGTAGTTTCTACGGAATGTGGTTTCTTTTAGAAAAAACTAGGTGTGTTGGGGGGGGGGGGGTATGGGCGTCTGAACCTCCCGCTTCCCGTACCTTTTCCTCCCGCATCCTGTTCCTTTCCATAGTCTGTGGTTCCCTCCCATTTGTCCCATTTCTTTTGCAAAATATAAGGAAATGTTGCGACTTTTTTTTCAATTTCTCCCAGTTCAGTTCCTAACTGCAGTTTTGTGTATACCGGTATAACATATGCCAACTATCAATATTCTAATGTATCAATAAATAATGTAAAAATTAAATTTTAATAGTTCATGCAGACAACATTTAGCCAAGTATTGGAAACATTGTCACTGGCTAAAAAAAAATATTTTTTTATTAATACGGCAATATTAGCTCAGCAGCAACTTACCATTCCAGAAATTTGTGATGACTGTGAAGTCCATTACTGCGATGTGAAATTAATTCACTAATGTGGCCCATAAAAAAACTAAAAAATAAAAATTGAAGCAAAAAAATAGATAACAAGTTAAAATACTATATAATTTATTTGTATAATTAACTAACATGTTTTCTGGTGGCAGATTGGATGATTTTGTACACGGCATTGAAGCCCCTGAGACAACAAAGTGCCAAAGTGGACTGGTAAAATAAATGGGATTTTTGATTACGTCAGGGTTTGCTTTATCCTAGCCTTCGAATACAGCGTCCTCTTATCACTCCCCCCTCCCCACACACACACACTACATGTGAAAAGAGACCAGAGAAATGAGCGGCAGCAGTAGATACATGCTACACTGTAGTTTTATCCAGGTTCTGTTACTGTTAAGGAAGTTCTACTGGACTGAAGAAAATTGTTTGTTATGCTGGGTTCCACTGTAAGATATAACAAAATTAGACTAGGGTATACGTAAGTGATAAGGTGTTAGGGGGAGATGGTATTATGCACCTGTCAATGTTAAGCCCCAGGGTGGGAGGAGGGGCAGACCATGGGGAATTTGACATTTTCATGGAGGGCATAGTCACATTGCCATCCCTGGGCACCTAGTGAATGTCAAATTCCCATCCCTTCTGGGTTCTCATGGCCTTCCACGATAGCAGCCATGTCAAATTCCCAACCCAGGGTCAGCGCCCAAGTGTCTTTTATTTGTCAAAATCCAAAATCCCTCCCCAGGGTGAAGCTGGCTGAGTCAATTACCCGTGGGTAGCCCCTCCCCCCCACCCTGGGGCTTAACATTGACATGTGCATTGCTGATAAGGGATATGGTGTAGGGCAGGGCATTGGGGGGGGGGGAGTACTTAGGAAAATTAGAGGAGAAACCTGCCCCCTGATGGGGCATATTCTACTACAAGAGTCACTCATAGGCTTTAAGTACATGTAAAAAGATAACCCTGCTGCTTATGACGCTTATAAAGGGCGGATCGAAGGGAAATCAAATGAACAACAACAAAGTACAAGAGGGATGTCATTTGAATTGTTCAAAGAAGAAAACTACTGTACGACAACAGCTGACGTTTATAACAATATAAGTCTAATATAGTACAAAATAAACATTTACGAGAACCGTTACCACATGGTTTAATGGAACTGATTACCCCTGTGTATGATGTGCGCTAAAGGATGAAGAGGAGAGGTGCTGATGCAATTGAAATTGATGTAAACATTTACCTTGATATAGGCGGACTAGGAATATGGGCGAATTTACGCCTTGTGTAAGCCAGGTGCACCGCGAAAACACATACTAGAAGTAGCAATAGCACAATCAAGGCACCAATCACGTATAAAATCAGGTAAAACATTCTTGCTTTGTAGAAGGTTGAGCTGGTGCGTGGGGGCTCCAGCGAAGAATATTTCTACCGCGTGTAGATTGGAGGTCTGGAAACGAGAGTGTCAAAATGTCGCTTGGCGCGGGAAACTGAATGAAATGTTTTGACACCGGAAAAGGCAAGTTAGGGAAGGCCTTGTCGTTCTCGGATAATTGGCATAATTGTTGGTTTTACCGGAAATGGGTCTAGACCGTAGTAAAAAGTCTGCGTTCGAGCGCAGTGGCTCATCAGGACCTTTAGGCTGAAGCTTATCCCGGTTTCCGTAGCATGAAGCGATAAGGAGTATTTCTACTCCCCCCTGGACGAGATGCTAGTCCATCGAAGGGCTACCCCCAGCATTAAATTTGCGGTACCCATTTATACACCTGAGTGGAGAAAGACATTATGAGAGTCCAAGAACACAACGCAGTGACCCGGCCAGGGATCGAACCCTCGACCGCTCCGGAGTTCAATAATTATTTAATAGGGCACCGCGCCTCACACATCTAGCCCGTAGTGTTCTCTAATTTTATCTATCTTCCCTTCCTTTCTGCGCTCGGCGAGGAGACTATAACGAAACAAGGCTAAACAGGAGTCCATAACCTGAGCTAGAATATCGGCACGCTGGGCACAAGTGTAGACAGCAACAGCGAAATCCCTTGCATTGGGTAGAATGAAATCTTGTTCGGCGAGAGCAGTATTAAAGGGTGAGGTCGTCTAATACAAGAGATCTGATCATGGTTTTTTGGTCTAAAGGATCTATTAGCAGTAGCATTTTGTACTCCTCCATTCCGGATTTAAGCTTAAGCTATATTGTATAACCTGCTAACAAAGTCGTTCCGGAGGTTTTATCTTTTCTTTTTTTAGAACGAAATTTAGAAGAAAAAAAGCTTCTCAAGTCAAAAGTCAATCTTTATTTATACACGGTTGGTTATAAATCATCGGTTGAAACTAAAACAAAAATAAAAATTCTTACAAGATACTTCTTTTTATGATTGCCGTGTGGGAATGCAGGGAAGTAAAATTTTAATATTTTGCCATAGTTACCAGAAGCAAAACCCCCTTTCCGTCTTTCTCGCGGCATTGCAACAATTTTATCGCGCCATGGATTAAACTTATTGTAGTTTTGACAATATTTTCTTATTTTATTTTATTTTACGTTATTATTGTTATAACCCATGTATGTTGCGAGAGGATTATCCTCTCTTTACGTATATAATGTATAACTGTATTGTTGTTATTGAGGTATATGTGTATGTATATGTATTTTTGAGGTGTGACGTTGCTCCACTGGCTACTTCAATTTGTCTAGCCTGCGAATACAGCCGCCTCTCATTCGCGTCCCGCAACGAAGAGCGAAACACGAAGAGAGACGTCTGCGATTCACGGCCAGAAATTCCATACTGATGACGTAAATCTGTCCCGAATCCGGACAGGAGCGCTGATTGGTCAGCTAGTTAATTTACATAATGTATGCGAAATATAACACTTCATTACACGAACGGTAAAAAACCGGATGTTATTGCGGACTAAAAGTTGACCGGGGGAAGGATCGTGAAACTACACCGAAGCTATACCTTAGAATTTCTATAATATCTATAATTCATATGTAATTGGGAAACAAAAAGAAACTGCTTTATAACAAGATGAACGACCTCAAAGATGTAAAGAAAGGACGCGCCACAGCGGCCGTTAAAAATAGATCAATTTTGTCACCTAACTTTTATTGTTGACATAAAGGCAGCCGGCAAAACAAACAAGCAACAAAAATGTGAAATACAGATAACCTGAACGACCTGAACCATCCACAACTAAAGAATAAATGCTACAGAAAAACAGAATTTTAAATTGACAAACAGCGGGGAAAGAAGAAACTAACTCAGAACAATTGTTATGATCGTTGCGGTATTATTTACGGCCCAACACCTCCGAGAGTTGCGCTCAAGTTCAAAAACAATGTCATCTAGTGTTTTCGCAGCTTATTTTACTAATGTGCAACTCGTATAGGGATTTCTAATTTTCGCGATGAAGTTGTCCGGTGTAAATGACCCCTTTAGCGTTTAGCAGTGTTGTATTATGGCACTGCTCGACCTATTCCTCCAATACAATAAATTCATTTATTGTCTATTTGCTTGTGTGTTTCATCATTACAGAGTTTAGAGCATAAATAAGTTATTTTCGGTACGCAGTTTAGGAAATAAAGCAAGTAATGTGCGGCTGAAAACAAAAAATATAATTATGCAAGACCAACCGCGTGTGGTGTGGGAAATCTAATTAGTGATTAACGTCATCAGTATGGAATTTCTGGCCGTGAATCGCAGACGTCTCTCTTCGTGTTTCGCTCTTCGTTGCGGGACGCGAATGAGAGGCGGCTGTATTCGCAGGCTACAATTTGTCCTATAAAAGAAGTTTCAGCTCTAAAAAAGTTAAAAATGCGCCCAATCTGATTGGCCCGTGACATTTCTAATGCCGTTTCGTCAAGGTACACATCACGCCATCCTTGGGTCGAAGCGTGACTCTTTCAAGAGCCTGGCGTGACTGACCAGGTACCAGAGAAAACTTGAACGTCTGAAGAAAGCGTGACAATAAAACCTTGGCCTCGATCTGGAAGTAAAAGGGAAAAGAAGAGACGAAAAAAAAAAACACCAAAATGAAATACATTAGTCGTTGTGTAAAGTTCCCACTTCAACAAACAGCTTTTAAGGTAATTCCCTGAAATAGAACTGAACACAGTTTTTCTTTCAAACTTTTCCTATTGGTTGTTTACCTTAAGGGAACTTAAATTTTGAAATAAAAGGGGGGGGGGGGGTAGCATATTCGTTTAGGAGCAGGGAGACCTTATACATACCGCATAATTCCTTAATGACTCCTTTGCTAGTACTGTCAAAGTACACGTTTCTGGCAATAATTAATTTTTCAAACATATCTGTATTCATTTTATAGAAAGAATTTGATCGCTACACTCAAAAAAGAGAAAACAGGTCACTGTGATCGCTTACGCGGAAAACGACGATTTTTCTCTCTCGCGACCAAAGCCGCCATTCTGTTTATGTGCGCGCTTTAATCACGCTTGAAATTCTGCGCAATAAGGATGCGCAATGCAGTATTGCAATGGAAAGTATTGCTACACTCCACCCCAGGGAGAAGAAAGTCTCTGGGACGTGGGATTCACATTACCTGCGCAAAGTTTTGTCCAATGCAGTTACGTGGCCCCAGTAAAAACGGAAAGTACGTGTAGTGAGACCTATTACAATCACAAAAGAAACAAGAAAACCATTATTTTGAGTTTCTCAAATCATTACTGGGTGAGTTGGTGTGTTGATTAGTGCCCAAACTTGGCAGTTTTGAATACCCCCCTCCCCCCCCCCCCAAAGTAAACTATTAAACTATTTATTAATTTTCGTTTTTGAGTCGCTGCAAGGCAATTTCCTAAAACATTCCTTGTAGGGGTAACTGCTTTATGCAGTGTTTGACTACGTTGTGTAAGACACAAGTAAAGTGTCACGGTTCGTACTCTTTTGAGCTTTTGAAATTCCATGACCTTTTCCATGACCTAAATTTGAACATTTTGCATGGAAATTTTCAAAAATTTACTTGATTTCGGGTACGTTTTTAGCCTTTTCCACACAAAAAATAAACCTGCCTAATTTATTTTGTACAATAAATACCATTTTCCATGACTTTCCATGACCCACACTTAAATTCCATGACTTTTCAGTCCTGGAAAATGAAGTTACTAAAATTCCATGACATTCTAGGTTTCCATGACCCGAAAGAACCCCGAGTGTATCTTTTTCTTACTTGAAAAACTTGTCACGTCAACTGCCCTGACTAACAAAACAGGGGAAGTGACTCCGAATAAAGATTTGCTCTCATTACCTCTTCACGAGTTCTTCATCGTCAAATCTGTAAGGGTTAACCTCCTCTGGGTTTGTCCAATACTCAGGAAAGTGACTGGAGACATAGGTGCTTAACTGCCAATGTAAAATAAAGCAATTAGTGTAAATTTACCATGCTTAGGAAGACATTGGAAGAAACGTTGTTCGTGAAACAAATAACAACAGCGAAAAAAAATGTACCATAATGACGGCGCTGGCGGGTATGTTGTATCCTCCTATTTCTTGTTCTTTGTCACACGTTCGTAAAGTCCCAGCTACCGTTGGATGTCGGCGTAACGTCTCCTTCATTACCTAAAATGATTACAAGAACAATCTCGTCAGATAAGTATGGATAGTCAAACGACAATGAGTGAACTTTGACCAAAATGTTTTACGAATTGGTCTCTTCTGGACATCATTTCAGGTTTGGAAAAGTTTTTTGCACCCCCTGGGCTGTTGCATGCACATTTAAACAAAATATCTCGGTCAACAGTCATCGTTTTGGATAGCCTCATACGCAGACAATCTTTTGTTTAGTCACGCGGAAGGAAAGATCAATTGCATAACGAGCCAAAAGAACGTTTATACATGGAAAGAGGCTAAAAATAGAACAAAAACGACTTTCGTGCAGCTTGCGAACATGCAAAAGTGATACAAAAGCTTTCACCCCTGTAATAGAGCGATTTTTACCTGAGTGTCGAAAGTAATTCACGTTTGCTTTGGTTTTTCATTACTACGCACCATGATTGGTTTAAAAAACGTGCACCGCTTTCTCAACCAATCAGAAGCGAAACCAAAAACAATCGTGACTCGCTCCGGCGCACTCGTTTTCTTTGGTTTTGGTGCATGTTACGACACTCAAACAAAAAGGGCTCTAACTAGTTTCTTAACAAGGGAAACAGAAGGTTTTCTTCCAAATACTTCGTGATGGGAATAATAAGAACAGATTAGTTACCAGTCCTAGCTGATGTAGTTTTGCCAGGTCATCAAACGCCACATTCTGTTTCTCGCCCAGCACATCAAACACCTCGCCAACCAAACTACAAGAGACAAAAACAATTCATCAACAATGTAAAGTAGATAAAGTAGTTTACACTTCTGTCACTAAACTGTAACAGAACAGAACAACTCAGCAATGATAAATAAATAGAGGATATTCACAGCACTTTCTTGCATTTCTGTGCAGAATAAAGATATAACTTTTAGGAACAGGATTTTAGTTTGTATTATGGTCTCACCTCTCCACTATCTCAGGATGATCTCCAAGCTCAAGAACACAAAAAGACAACATACTGGCTGTAGTCTCGTGACCTGAAACAAAACACGTGACTAATGTAAAGAGCGGGAACATAGACAACGCGTGACTGGTGCTACGAAGGGAGTGACTATTTCGCACGCAGGATTCGAACCCGGGTCGCCGGCATGCCGAGCGGGAGCGATACCACTAGGCCAGCGACGGCCAGCTGCCAAGAACCCTGATTTTTTAGATAGAAATCCTAACCCTATTGTAAAAGCTAACCGCAAGCAACCCAAGCTAAAGTAGGCTAACCGGAGTTCTAGTTAGGCTAACCCGAGTGCTAGTAAGGCTAACCGGAGTGCTAGTTAGGCTCACCGCAGTACTGTTTAGTCAGTAGTATTCTACATGAACTGAGTGTTACGTGGTGTAAATATGTTATGAGGTGTCTCGCCATTGTCTCACTACATCAACTGCGTGCAGGATAGTTAGTACCGTGCTACGAAGCGCGGGAAACGACCTTCTCAAACTCATTAATAATTCATCTGGTATAAACAAAGAAGAGCCGTGACGGTAGTTTGGAAATCTGACCTTACTTTATAGCGCAAATGTTTTAATAATTGACAAAATTTTTTACAGTAGACAATTTTTTTTACAAACAATAAAATAAAACAGAATACAAAAAAAGACAACTTACAGAGATAAAGTAACTAGGTAAAATAAACTATAAAGTGACTAGGTCTCAAATCTTCTGTTTGTCTATCCCGAGCTTGTTTTTCAAAAACTTAAGAAAGGCAGTGAAACAGAAAGGGTCTTCATTTTTCGCGGCAAAATAGATGTACTGTCTGGCCACAAGCAAACAAAAATTAATACCCCAAAAAGACTGCTTTTCAGGATGAAGAGCAAATAGAATATCGCGTTGTTGGAGGTGAATCTGCGGATTATTTTTCGAATTCCACCAAGAAGTAAACTTAGTCCAAAAAACTTTACTTGAATCACATTCAACAAAGAGATGCGTCAGTGTTTGTCTGCCATTGCAAAGGTAACATTTGTCGTTTTCTGCTAACTTATCTCTAAAAAGTCTACTTTTTGTGTACAGAATGTTATGGTTGATCTTAAATTGAAAAACTGACATTCTGACGTCGAGAGTTAGCTTAAATGGAAGTTCATAAATATGTGCAATTTGCTCAGCAGAAAAACCTGCATTATCAAGCTTGCCCCGTGAGGTGGGTTTCTCAAAAACTTTTTTTGTTAGTATTTGTCTTAGCGTCTTGCTTGAAATACTTTGTATATTAGTAATCTTATCTTCGCAGTCGTTATTTTCGGTTTCCCCGTAGGTACCCTTGAGCAACTTTTTCCAGCTCGAGGGGATAGCATTTAAAAGCCCTAAATATTGCAAGAAGTGTGTTTTTATACCGAATATACACTGGAACTCGTTAAACGTCAATAAATTTCCGTTCTCAGACATCAAATCTTTTATGTATTTAACTCCGGCTTCATACCACGGCCTAAAAAATACAGATTTTCCCGCAATTGTAATAAATCGGTCGTTCCAAATAACCTCATTTTCCACATCGTTTTTGCTTAAGGGAGTATGAGCCACAATCCTCTGCCATGCATCGAGTACGTCATTGTAAAATAATGGTAAACAAGAAAGCTGCGGAAGAGTTTTTAGTGAAAAATTGCAATCAAAAATAAGTTTTCCGCCAATGTCTCTCAGATAATCAAGTGGCAGTGATTTCCACATAGCACACTCGGGAGCGGATAGTCTTTTGACCCAAGCTGCTTTAAGCGATTTGTTGATTATATCAAAATCAGGCAAACCTAAACCTCCTTCTTTTCTTTCGCCTATCATCGTTGTCTTTTTAATCTTTGGGTTCTTGTGGCTCCAGATAAAATCCACAATTTGCTTATTAATTCTTTTTACAAAATCTTCGGAAATGGGAAGAACAGCTGAGACAAAGGTTAATTTAGAGAGTGCTAAGGATTTTACTAAGTTTATTTTCCCATACAGAGTCAAGTCTCTGGAAGACCAAACGTTAAGGCATTTTTCTAAGGAACTTAATCTTGTTTCTAAGTTTTTGCTATCCGAAATGTTCTGGTCTGTTGTAAAACAGATACCAAGAGCATTAACATAATCCTTAGGCCAGCGAATACCAAAGGGTGTGTCGGTTCTGTTCTTGTTTGAACCTAACCATAATGCCATAGCGCAAATGTTACGATTTTACTTCTCCGTTTTCTTCATAGTTTAAGTTTTGTTTGTGGAATTAGATCAAACACTCAAGAGGGTGGTTTTTCACCCTTCCAAGTTTTTCAAAAATACTCCACTTCGCGTCGTATTTTCTACTCTTTTCTCGGTGTTTGGAAATATGATTAAACACTTTTTCTCGTGTTTGTTATATTACAGGAAGCAATCAAACAACTTTACCCATCTAAATCGCAGGAAAAACTGTAAATGATGCCAGAAAGCGCGGTCAGTCCAATGACTGATAACTAACCATGCAGCGTAAAAACGCGGGAAAAGCGAATACGTGTAACTGGTGCTACGAAGCGCGGCAAATGATGAAACAACTAAACAGCAAAAAGCGCGGGAACAAGGAAAACGTGTAAATGCTGCAAAAGCGCGGGAAATTAGGTGCAGTACCTGTAAATAACTATCCAAATTTCTCCTCTGTTCTTCTAGAAAAATGGCGAAAAATACAATTCTTTTGACTGAGACCTAACTAATGCACATCTTGCTTACCAGCAATAAAAAAGGAGAGAAAATCATCCAACATGTCCTCTATCCCGAGGTTTGGAATTGTCTCTAAACAGAAAAAAAAAATGAATTGAATTGTTAATAATACAAACGCCCTTTAGCGTTTATTCGACTCTCTGCTGTTAATTCTTGCCCGGTATTTATTAAGAACGGTTTTCAGTCATTATTTTTGACAGACAGATATCTTTCCATTGTATCTGCAACTTATTATACCTGGAATAAATGCTTGAGAAGCTTATTTATGACTCCACCTTGGAGGCCCGCCGTTTATTCGGGACCCAGCGTTTAATTGAGAGAATACGGTATTTTACCCTAACATTCTTCTTCAGCATGACCAAGAGGTCTGTATGGGGGAATCTTGACCACGGTCGGGTGAGTACAAACCTAAATGCGTTTGATCTGCACTCACGACCGAGGTCAAGATTCTCCCATACAGACCGTTTTGTTTATTATTCATGTATGGCTAAACAAGGAAACTTTTAGCTGGTTTGTATTCAGTTACAATTTGCTTGTAAGCGTATAACGAAAAAAATAGACAAAAGCGGGTCAAGCTCACTGGTAAGTATTAAGACTCTTTCATTGACCGACAACAATAATGCCCAGGTCCCAGTTGTTCAAAGGGTGCATAACACTATCCACCGCATAAATCACTATCCAGTGGATAAGTGTTGACAAAACATACTACGCTATCCACCGGATAGTGATTTTTCCGCTGTATCCACCCTTCGAACAACTGGGACCAGGACTTGAAATCGCTTTTGGTCGTGTCGCGTGCTTTTAACTTCTGGCGTTCGCACAATTCGTCTCCGGCTGGTATTTTGACGGCATGCCTTCTTCTTGAATCCTTTATTTCTCCTCAGGGAGAATAGGGCATGACGGCATGACGGCATGCCTACGCTCGCTAAACTTAAAGTTGCCAAAGCTTGCTCGTTCTCTTTCCTATTCTCTTGTCAAGTCGATTGGCTTTTCCATTCAGCATTTTTAACAGAAACAATTGTTTTTGTTCGTTCCTTCTTTCAAATGTTTCTTTTTTCATTTTAAATGTAATTGCGTGCTAGACCAGTCTAGATGCAAGTCTTATGGTATAGGTAAAATTTCGAATTTATTCTCTGGAGTCAGGAAAGCTAGCAAAACCTTGTTGCTGAATAATCCGTTGTAACATGTCATCTGGGACCTGCTCTCCTCTCTTCATTGCATTCTTTCTTACTTCAATAACTTTCCTTCCTGTTTCACGCAAGAATTGGATAGCTTCGGTAACACGCCTTTGAAAAGAGTACTGGAAAACATTCCACTGCAAAAAATATGAAAAGAAAACACATGCAAGGTGGGAATTGCAAAATAATTATTGGAGAAACAGTAAATTAGTGTCATGTCGGCAGGCAACTAACAACGTAAACTTGAAAGACATAAAGATAAATTTCACTGCTGTGAAAAATTGGGAAAGCTGACAAGCTGAGCATTGCCACTTTGTTGGAGTAAATTGTTTTGTTTCCAACAGAGCAGTTTTCAATCGAGTGACGTAAAACCAAACGCGAAGTAATTGCTCTGGCCAATCACAAAGTACACAGACAATCCAATGAACCAATCATAATTCAAAGCAAATATATGTCGCAGGCACGAAGCGCGGGAAAACGTGCGTGAGGGAGTCACGATTGATTTTGGTTTTACTTCTGATTAGCTAATAAGTACCTGGAAGGGGCGCAAGATTTTGTAACCAATCACTAAGCGTAGTAATGCTAAGCAAAAAGCAAACCACTTTTGACACTCAAGTGAAAACCGCTCTAATCATCTAATGCGCCCAAAGGGTTACAGCTACCCTAGTCCTCATAATCATAAATTCATGAATCACGTTTCTCTACTTGGTTTAAATTTATGACCACACAGACAAAGGATGGTATACCTTGTGAAATAGCTGCCAGTTTGCAACGTCTGCTCCATGAAAACTCAAAGAGACTGCTTCAGTAAATTTGGTGTCCTTTCCACTGATAATATCCATGTCCATTCCGAAGGCGACCTGTCAAACAATGAATTGAAACAATAAATTAAGGTGGCTTAATACAGTTTTGAGGGGGTAAGTGAGCCCAACTTTTAACTCTATTTAAAAATATTCAGGAATGTTCTTTCTTTCTCTTATTACTGTTTTGTTAAAGCATATAGCCATCATATGCAACATTTGACCAATAAAAATGGTAATAAGCAATCAATAAAGAGCCAAAATGAATGGCCGAGTGCTTGGGAGGGGATTGGGCACTAGTTGTTTTAACAGCGTTTATAATTTATACATTTATAATAATTTATACATTTATATAGTGCTAAAACTATAAATATTCTAAAGCGCTGTTTACTATAAGTAAAAATAATATAAAAATATAAAAATTAGAATGAACCTACATACAAATCAAACTAGAAACAATGTGATTGAAAAGTTAAAACGCTTAAACACGAAATGCTTTCTTAAAAAGGAAAGTCTTCAATTGACTTTTAAAAGTCTCCACTGATGACGCTTTGCGAATGTCAACAGGAAGCTCATTCCACAGGAAGGGGCCTGCCTTGGCAAAGGCTCTATCCCCAAAAGTTTTCAGCATTGTCTAAGGGACAACTAGCATATCATGGCCATCGGAACGCAGGTTGTACCGACCAACAGGCTTGGTCTTCAAAAGGCCAGAGATGTAAGGCGGAGCTTTCGCATGAAGGGCCTTGTACCGGCACCAGTAGCAGTATCTTAAATGTCACCCGGTACCGAACAGGAAGCCAGTGTAGTCTACTTAAGATGGGAGTAATATGGTCAAATTTAGGGACCAAGCAGACCACACGTGCCGCGGCATTGACAACCCTTTGTAGACGGTCATATTGGAGAGACCATAGAGTAGTGAGTTACAGTAGTCGAGATGTGAGGTGACGAAAGCATGCACCAAAATCTTCGTTGTTTCCTCCGGAAGGAATTTCCTGATCTTCCGGATGTCATAAAGACTGCGGAATGCCTTACTACACACTTTCCCAATGTGAGAATTCATTGTCATGTGGGAATCAAACCATGCTCCAAGGTTGCGCACCATCTTCACAGGTTCGATCGTTGACTCTCCAACTGTAATCTTGTCGATATGAATCTTGGACAATTGCTGCCGGGAACCAATGATTAAAAACTCGGTCTTGGTGTCATTGATCAGAAGGCGGTTAGAAAGCATCCAGGCACGGATATCAGCAACACAGTTCTCGATAATCCCCAGCGCAGCATCCTGAGACACAGGTGGGTGTGGTCGGAAAGACAGATCGATTTGGGTGTCGTCGGCGTAACTGTGTGCGTTGGGTAGGTGTTTGTCAATGATCTTGAATAATCCAGCCGCATAGAGTAAGAACAAGACAGGTCCCAGACAGCTTCCCTGCGGAACTCCCGACTCAAGGATAAATGCATCCGATATATGGTTCTTGATTAATATCCTCTGCTTTCTCTCAGATAAATAAGATGCTAGCCATTTCTGTGCATCTCCAATGACACCAAAGTCCTTTTCAAGGGTCTCCAAGAGGATTCCATGGTCAATGGTGTCAAAGGCGGCACTGAGGTCGATTAGTACAAGAAGCGTAACCTCCTGTCTATCCATACTCACAGAGGAGAATGTCATTTTGGACCTTTAATAGAGCTGTTTCCGTGGAATGATGTTCCCGATACGATGACTGATTCTCAGGGAGAGGAGCGTTAGTAGCACAGTGCGTAGACAACTGGGAGATCACTGCCTTTTCAGCAGACTTGGCTACAAACGGCAAATTACTAACGGGTCTGAAGTTCTTAAATATCAGGTCGAGACCAAGTTTCTTTAGCAGAGGTCGGACCAGCGCTGTTTTCCAATGATCAGGTACAGTTCCTTCACGGAGAGAAAGGTTTACCATTTCAGTAATGACTGGAGACAGTACCTCGCAGCAGAGTTTAACAAGCCACGTAGGAATTGGATCAAGTTGGCAAGTAGCATTAGAGGATTCAAGGATGATCTTCCGTATTTCATCCTCAGAGATCGAGGAAAAGTTCTCAAATTTCACTCGAGGCCGATGGAAATGAACATCAGGGGGGTCGACAGAGATATTGCGATCTCAGCTTTGACGAGTTCGATTTTCTTACAGAAGAAATCACCAAACTTTTTCGCCAAGACGAAAGGATCTTCATGCTGAGGTAATTCCCTGTCTTGTCGTTGATTGCTCAGGGAGTTTACAATTCGGAACAATTTCTTAGAATCACCCGCGCACTCATCAATCAAGTTACGGTACAGCGTTTTCCTCAAAATCTACCCGTATGACCCTGCCTCAGAATTTCAGAAATTAAAAATTGGCTTTGATTAAACATTCATGCAAAATAAAATAAAAATCTGTAAGACAGAATTTGAGCTATTTTTTAAAGGGGCAAAATATCACATTTTCCTATTTTGCGAAAAATCTGTCTTACAGATTTTTATTTTATATCTCAGAGCTCATTTTAGCCCTCGCCTGCGGCTCCGGCTTAAAATGAGCCTGAGTAGGGCCAAAAGCATATTTACGCCCGCGAACATCAACTCTATTGTTATATTAAAAAATGATCTGGATGTTATGGATTTACTTTGAAAAATTTTTGTCCTGCTAGAGCGGTCAGTTCACTTGAGTGTAAAAGTAATTGTTTTTTTTTTTTTTTTTTTCTGCGTTTTTTTTGGCTAAAAATCTCCCCCCCCTTTTTCACCCAATCAAAAATAAAACCAAAACCCACGGCCCCCCCCCCCCCCTTTTCCCCCCCTCCCTTTTTTTTTTTTTTTTTTTTCCCTTGGCAATTTTTTTTTTTTTTACCCACAAACGCTATTAAAACCTACTGGGGACCAGTTCCACAACATTTCTGGGGTTTGCAAACTGGTCTTTGTGTTCTTTTTGTTTTCTAACCTTTGCGGTAAAATTTTGTTTCATTCACACTTTTTGGTGGGTAGACTTACAGAATAAAAATTTTCTATTGGCGACTTCATAATTTTATAAGCAAATTGTTGCGAAATAGTTACAAAGCATAAATTAAAGTTACTTTGGAGGGTTGATGTGCTCAACCCTCATTTGCAAGAAACCATTGAAGACCACGGTTTACTTAAAGGGTGATGAAAATTCCATAGTGCAATGAATTTTGCGTGGCAGTAATATTTCATTCCTGGCAATAAGACCTCTATTTTACTTAAAGTTACCTTGCAAATGACATCTAATGCAGCACGAGAAAACTGATCAAACATGCACACTTCTGTTTTGCCATCAGCCATTGTGCCCAGATGATCAAGTAGAACATTAGCAGTGGAATTGAAAGAGCTCATTAGATCTTTAAGGCACCTGAAAAAGAATAAAAATATATGCAAGTATATATATTTAATATAGCTCAAAAACTCTGGGTTATTACTAACAGTGTTGCATGTAATATCATTGCCACTAGGCAAAGCTTTTAATTTTTGAATTTTTGACACCTTTCTGACGACTTTCTGATGACTTGTGAGTGAACTGGCCAATTAAAATGCAAAATTGTGAGAGGCGGAGGCGGAGTTTACTCTTAGGCAACTTGTCAGTTCAAATCTGTTCAAATCCGAATCCACATAAGCAATGGACAGTAGATGTTGTTTTTATGCAAAAGTTTTGAAGTTTCATTTCACTTCTTGTTTTAATGACAATTCTGCCAACATACCAACAAAGGCCGACCAAAGTGACCCTCGTTCAGTATCCATGATTCAAACTTCCTGACATGAACTTAGAGTACAAATCTGTATTCCAGGCCAAAATTCTTAGCTAATCTGCGATCTGCCGTATTTTTGAAATCTGAGAATCCGCTGATTGTATATCGATAATGTATCGCAAAAATCCACAATCTGTGTGCTTTTTAGATTCAAATCCGTCGATCCGTGAACCTATTTATTGCCGGGGCTCTAATTGTCACATCCATCTCTTTTTGGATTAAGATTGGCCATATAAAAAAGGAGCCATTAGAAAGTTGTCGTACACTATTGGTACAGAATGCAGCAATTATTTGAAAACAGCTACCAGCAATATGTTTATTGGTACGAGTATAAGGCAAACATACTAGGTATGCAATGCGTGCAAAGGACTCCTTCTGTTACCACAAAGAAATGACAATAAAACAAGATGTTGTTACCTTAATGAAAATACATGGTATCCTATTCTTAACTGTACTCTGAGAAACCATGGGTTTCCAAATTAAAAGGTCCCTCATG
The DNA here is from genome assembly GCF_052425735.1 of Oculina patagonica. Taxonomy (NCBI): domain Eukaryota; kingdom Metazoa; phylum Cnidaria; class Anthozoa; order Scleractinia; family Oculinidae; genus Oculina; species Oculina patagonica. The sequence continues at coordinate 28,213,473 of NC_135763.1, forward strand.
CACATTCCTGAATTTCCCTACTAATTAGGCTGAGCAGTGTGGGTCAAGCCCGAGGGGGTGGGGGGGGGGGTACTCCCATATATGGGCTATATAGGTATGTGCCGCCCGATAGGGTATGGTTTTTGAGGTTCTCGGTCCTTAAATAGGGTATCATTTTTGGTCCTTTTGGCATTTTGTTCCTGGTGTGATCCTTAGATAGGGTACCTATATTCTTTCAGCTTTAATAAACGCCCAGATAAATGAAAAAAAAGGTATGTTAAAACTGAAATACCCGTTCAAGTATTTGTAAAGCGATTTTATAAAGATTTGTGTTTGGCCGTGCGCGGTTAGCCGCTATTTAGGTCGTCACGGAACGCTTCTCTTTCCCTTGAATAGGGTGTCATTTTTCGGTTTGGGGCCTTAAAAAGGGTATCAATTTTCACTTTCTTTATCCTTAAATAGGGTCAGGGTTTAAGAACCTTGGCGGCACACCCCTATCCGAAATTTATGGGAGTTCCCAAAAGTACCCAAACCACCCAAAATAACACTTTACTGCTTACTTGCGATGAAATGCTGGGTTCATGATGGCACGTCTTCTTTTCCAGGACTCATTATCTGTGTTGGTTAGCAATCCTGTGCCAAGAAATCTACAACAAAAAAATTACAGGTCTTTACAAGTGGATCATTTGCAGATCCAATTCTTGCCAAGTTGAGTTCTGACTTGTAACTGCAGATCCTCGGGCCTTGCTAAGTCGGAGATCCACCATTCGCACCGATGTTCCGCTGGGTTACTCGTGTCGCCCCGGCCAACTGCCCCCTGTGTCTCCAAGGATACATCTTCCTAAGATGATACTTGAAGGATTTTTGGAAGATCTTTGAAGATCTTTAAATTTAAGATCTTTGAAGATCCTACAAGGTTTTTCACCAGTTTAAATTAACAGAGAAACTTGGCTTCGATTACCACTCAGTCTGGTTGTTCAAAAACAAACAAGGAACAGCATTGATATAAAGATCAGTTACCTCTGCCCATACAGATAGCCAAGATTTCCATAAGACAAGGGGTGCTTTGGAAGATTCTTCTGTATTAGTATGTCCTTTGAGGTTAAAGAAAAACACATTTGGGATGAGTCAAAAAGCATTAATGGCATTAAGAGTAAACAAGCTGATTTAAGGTTGTTGGAGCAACGTGTAGTTGCTGAGTGATTTAAAGAATTTCGGGAACACCCAAATTGAATTTATTATGTGTCTACAATAGTACGCGCGCTCTGATTGGCTGCTGAGCGGGCATTATTTTCTTGTAATGACCGGTCATTATGAAACTTTTTCTCGGCTCGACGTTTTTTTGAGTTGTGAGTAAAAGCTACTAAAGCTACTAGCGTGTACTTTGGGGCAAAAAACAACAAAAAATGCCGACAAAATATAACTATCTTTTCAATAACTGAAAGAAAAATTATTAAGCATACCGTACTTCTTTAGTATGAGCGACGAAGAGAGCCACAGAGAGCGAGTTTTACCTCCAGTGTTTTTTCCCTTGAATATACTCTTTTTTGAATAGTGCTTAAAGGCCATATAATAAATAACTTATTAACCTCGTCCGTTCGGCCATTACATGGGAATCTCAGACTTCGACCTTGATGTATCTGGACCTCGCTGTCGCTCGGTCAATACATCACGGCCTCGGTCTGAGGATTCCCCTGTAATGACCTCGCTCTCGGTTAACACCTAAGTAGTATTTAATGTCATCCAAACTAGACGTTATTTTTATGTGATGCATTTTGCATTGCTATCTTCTCTTTGCAATTTTAATGCGTGCTCAGAGACTCTGGCTGGAAATAGTTTTACTGTAGCCAATGTAACGGCCAATGAAAGACATGATTTCAAGCGTGCACTACTGGGGAAAAATTCCAGCTAAAAATTATCATAACAATCTCATTTTATTTCCATCAATGTTTAAATATTCAATATAAATTCAAAGCATTTAAATCAACACATAGTATCTATTTCCACAAAGAAGATTACAAAGAAACAGCAGTAAAGACCAGCATCATAACAACAACAAAAACAACAACAACAATCTTTTATTTCATGCCTAGAAGAGTTTTACAATAAGTAAATACATGCAAGAGAAAAATTAACAACAAAAAAGAGCACAGCCACTCAGAAATAGCTAAGGCTAATCGAGCTAAGTGGGTGGGCCAAGCGGAAAAAATATTGCAATACAGTTATAGAGTATAAAAAAAAAACGGGACACGATTTCCATTCACACACACATACACACACAGACAGAGAACAAAAAAAGAAAAGTGTATGTATACACACAGAAATAAAAAATAAAGTTCATCAATGTAAATAAAGATCATTCATGTAGGAATGCAATGCGTGCAAAGGTCAACCCATAACTTGCGTGCACATATTACTTGCCTATGACACTAAGATAAACTGGGCCAATAGTGCACCAGTTTATGTTCACATTTACTCCATATAACGCTCAGCAAGTTGCTGAAACGTACAAGAAGTTAGTCATACCTTTACCATTGCTGGATCAGCTACTATAACGATGGGTACATGTCCAAACCAAACAAGCACAACCTTGCCATACTGTATGTGCCTGTGAAATTAAAGACAACTTATATAGTCATCTCTTGGTTGACGGCTTTGCAACTCAGCAGCAATTCACTGGCTTTATTTTACTACCTCAAGAATATTATTTTATCTCCAGGTTACCCACAACTCTGGGGGCTATTATAGTCTGTCTGCACAAGGCAAGGGCAGAAGTGAAACTGAAGCTACTTTCTCCTCCAAGACCATGCAAATGACTAGTTTTAGTATCCTATCAGAAAGTGGGGCTGGGGAGAGGGAGAGGGTGGGGGGGGGTGGGGTTTACTTCTTTTATTTGGTAATTTTGATCTTCTAAACTGACTGGAAAAATAGTGAAAACTTTAAGCATTGAAATTAGATATGTTGTGGTGAATGTCTGAATGTACCATAATCTGGAACAAAGGAAAATAAAAATCAAACTGGTTTGAAAGATTTAAGGTATTCCCTGTATTGCATTGCGCTTTTTTGGCTTTTTGGTGTTGCGCGCGGGTTTTAAATTTTTTTTTTTTTTTTTTATTTTTTTTTTTTTTTTTTTTTTTTTTTTTTTTTATTTTTTATAAAAAAAAAAAAAATTTTTTTTAAAAAATTTTTTTTTTTTTTTTTTTTTTAAAATTTTTTTTTTTTAAACCAAAAACAATTCTAAACCACGGCATATATATCAGATGAAAACAATCTTCTTGATAAGAAACAAAGCTACTTTAGCCAAACTCAACCAACAGGCACCATTACACTGTCGTTTAGGTACCATGATGAGTAACGCACACATTTAAAATAAATTTCCTTTTAAGTATCTGTTGCAACTTACCATTCCAGAAATTTGTCATGATTTGGATTTCCCTTTGCACGGTTTGAAAGAATTTCATCCATGTGACCCTTGAAAAAACTAAAAAAAAAAACATGTAAAAATGATACAAGGATAAATACTACAAGGACATTTAATATAATCAATTAACATAATGTTTTCAACACATTATTAATAATAAATAAAATAAATCAATAGGAATTTACAGAGGCACATCCATGGAGTGGCTATTCCTCCACTGTTTCCAGATCAAATAAGAATTTAGAAGTGTTCAACTTGGTTTTTTTGGAGGAAGGAAAACCAGAAGACCTGGAGACCAACAGCAAAGTCAACCCACATATGACGCTGGGTCTGAAAGTTGAACCTGGCCACATTGGTGAAAGGTGACAGTTCTCACCACGGCCATCCATGGTGGTCATCCAGTCAATTAAGACTTTCACTAGACCTAAGGGATTATTTAAGGTAAACTGACCAGAAAAGCCAGTTGAACTTGTTAATGAGCTCCTGCATAGTTTTTTCTTGGCTAAATCCCTGCTTAACCAATATACCCTATGCTAATTACCCCATCACCCACTACCCCACTCACCCCTCCCTCCACCCTTCAACCTTATCCTCAACCTCTATCCCTTGGGTCCTATTCCCCATTTCACAACTTACCTCCCTTTCCCTTAAACATACCAGTCATTTTGTCAATTAAAAAAAGGGGAACTGGCCCTTCCAGATGAGCGATATATTCTACTTGAACTAAGGAGGGTCATCCATAGGCTTTCAGTCAAAGCAAAAAAATGTCATCGTGCTGAAAGGAGGTTCCCTCCGGGGGGGGGGGGACTTGCATATGAAAGTGACGGGGATGCTCGTTTAGTCTCGCTTAGGGGTGTAAATTTTGGATTTTTGGTCACGCTTAGGGTGTTCTGGGCAAAACGCCCAAAACGCCAATATTTTTAGCCATAATGGTCTCGTTTAGGGTTACACACGAAGAAATATACAAATATAAACTCCATTCTTAGTTTTTTGGTATCTTTTAGGGGTCAAGAAAAGCTTGAGCCACACCCAGATTGGTCTCTTTTAGGGGTTCTTTTCAAAATTTCCGACGAGCATCCCCCCCCCGTTTCATGTGGGAGTCCCCCCCGGGGGTTCCCTAAGTGATATTGTACTTGTTCATGTACACCAAATGAAAAACTACAGCAAGAAGGTCCACCAAAACATTATTGGTGGAGATGAGTGGTGGATTTTGGCCACTCACCCACCTGACCCCCAAATGTGGTGTTTTGACAAAACCTCTGGGAGGTTGGAACAAGTGGATATAATAAGATGGCTGACTTGTACGAAAAATCTTTTAAAGTCAAAACTTTATCATATATTTTTATTTGCAAATTATTTGAATTTTTGCTTGAATGTGACCAATGTGGTCCACCTCATTTACATGTGTCAGAACGCTTTGTTGAACAAGGCATAATTAACACAATAGATGCTATTCTTTAATATTCAGTGACGTGCAAATAGAGTGATTTTATTTAACCCGTGAAGCAATATCTAACAATTAGTGCTAAATAGTGAAAACTAAACAAAAGAAAACAATGGAATAAGTGTCTAATAGTATCTATATATTTGAGTAGTAACTATTTCGCGGTTGAAGTAAAATCACTCTAAGTGGCCCTGTAGGCTGTATTCTGTAATTTAGCCAAATGCAAATTTAAATACAATAAATATGATGCTCTTGTCACGATTTTTCTAATGACGATCCTTTTAGAGCTTGCAGAAATAAAAATTTCAGTGTCGACTGCTACAATCATAAAAACTTGGATGACCTGAATCTGACATTTATTGACCGCTCGAATATGGTGCTTCATTTTGCATGGGTCAATATTGAAGCTCAACTGAATGTCATTATGCTCTGGCTTGGTCGACCGCCCCACCCTGCTGTTTGATCGAAGGGTCGTATAAAAGAAACTTCTGTTAACAACAACCATTTATAACAGTAGCAACACAGATTTACGTGAAATAAGCTAAGTATTGACAGCATGAAATGTTTGCACGCTAAGTGCGCTGCAAACCGTTTACAGCTCACCTTGTTATCGGCGGACTGGGGATGTGGGCAAATTTGCGCCTTTTGTGAGCCAAATACACCGCAAAGCTAGCAATAAAAACCAGCAATAGCAAAATCACGGCACCAACCACGTACAAAATCAGATAAAACATCTTGCGTGTAAGGAAAATCTCTCTACTGCAGCCGGCCGCTCCAAAGATGAAATTTGCACTTATCCAATCGACCGCGACCGAACTCGAGAGTCTGGGAACTAGCACTTTTTTTCGCGGGAAAACTTCTCGGCACAATCGTCACGCGATGTATTTTTTCAAAAAAAAAAGCTTCGGAAAATAGACCGGGATGTACAGTATAACCCCGATTTAACGATGTGCCAAGCAACTGGGAATCAGTCGTTATAACGGGGATTCGTTACACCTTCACCGCGGTCAAACGTCTCAGGCAGGTTTTCTTTCCATTTCGCCGTTTTTTGTTCAAATTGATGTGTGATTACGAGCAAGGATAGATAAAAATAGTTGCCGAGTGAAAGCATAATCCCATTCCCTCAGGTAAACCAGTGTTTTTACTTTTTAAATGTTTTGCACCCGAACCGAAGGTGCTTTGACAAATGGCGCCGACAAGTCCGCATATCGCTATTTTCAAACACGTAGAACTCAATCGACCTTGTCCTTGGTGACGCCGTCCTTGTTGTTTTAAAACTCCCCTCAGAATTGACGTTTAAAGGAAATCCTTTTTTATTCAAGGTATCTTTTGAGTTCAAAAAGAATGGTAGAATAAGAAAATACTTCATTTATGTAGCGCCATATGACGAGTTCTTAGGTGTTTTACAAAATTAAGGTGCTACACTTAAACGAAAAAAGGTTTTTCCAGGGTTTCCGGTTTGGTTTACTTCCGGGGAAGATTTCAGACTTCCGTGTTGATTTCTATTGTTCTGTACTGTGAGGACCAGTAGGCAACTGAATAGGCCATTTGTTTTTTTTTTTGTTTTTTTTAAGTTTTTGGGTAAATCTTTAAATTTATTTTTTTTTTTTTGGAAAAAAATGGAAGGTGGGAAAAATTTTTTTTTTTTTTTTTAGGAAGGGAAAACTAATTAAAATTCAGTTTCCCAGAGTGAGTCCCGGCGACCCTACCGCTGACCAACCGCTGACGGATCGAGGAGCCGGGCACACAGCGGTCAAACGCAAAATTTGACGCAAACGCAAAATGGTGACGTCATTTTTGCGTTTGACCGCTCTGGGCTCGAGATTCATGCGAGATTGGGGGATCAGCCTGTTGGGGGATTATTTTCCCGCCTCTTTCAAACCCAGTCCCAGCTCCCATGGTAGATTTGGTACTCTCCCCAGATCCCGCTCGTCATATGAAACCAAGATGGCGGCGATGGCGGCCGTTTCAAGTATTGCGGAAGTAGTCGAAGTATGCATGCATGGTTTCAATATAGACTTTCAAATTCCCGACGGAAACAAAGAAAAACAAAGGGGCTGCAAATAGTCTGGACTAACGTTTTTAGCCCTCAGTAGGGCCGAAACGTGAAGATATTCTACCTCCCAGGGCTTAATGAGGTGTATTTTCACGGATCGTTAACGGAATCAATTTCGCTATGTTAGCTTATGTTAATGAACCAAGCTGAACCAACTCATGATTTCCGCATTGCTTATATGATCGGATTATGAGAAGCAGCGACTACTTCTTTCACTTTTGTTCGTGACGTTTCTTTAACAAATCCTGCCTGTTCTATGTATTGCACATGAGTGGCTTTATTCTTCGACAATTGCAAGAGCTGCTTCAAAGCCTTTGAAGTCACCTCTTTCCAAGATTAAACATGCCTCCGGGATCACGGCGTAATTTCTGGGACAATTACGAACCTGCTTCGTTGGTAAATGTCGATTGCTTTTTGCCAACTGGAGTCGTGATTCAGCTGCAAGTTCGCATCGAAGCACCTCTGGCAGAGATCAAGGATCGATTGTGGCGAGAAGCCTGCAATTATCCGTTGTTCAATTTGCTCAAAGACACTGCAAACTACGTGTTTGTGTGCGTAAATCAGAAAGGAAAACAGGAAGAACTGTTGGACGAATCGCGCCAGTTGATCGATGTCCGTCCGTTTAGACCCTTGTTGAAACTGATCCACAGAAAAGGGGACAACGAAGAGAAACTCTTCAATTCTCATATCGGCAACCTCATCGGGAAGAGCTTGTATGAATTCGATCTAATGCAAAACACCGAAGTGGACGATTTCCGTCGAAAGTACCGTCATTTTGCGGAGAAAATAGCCTGCGAACGACGCCAGCTTGATTGGATGGGACGAGCGATGTACGCATACCCTCCCGAGGTAGAAAGCACTGACCCTCCTTCACATATCGAATCAAATTTAATGGAAAACAGGCGTTTCCTAATCCTTGTAGCCATCGAGAGCAATCGAGCCTCGTTGCAGGATATGCACACTTTCAACGTGCCCGCAGATGTGTATCCAGAAGAGCTCTTGGCACTGGTGTTAAAGAAACGAGCTGCGATCATGGGAGTTTTGAATCTGGATAACCCAGAGGATTTTGTTTTGAAGATTGTTGGACAAGAGAGCTATTTGTTGGGAGGTTATCCTTTAGTGCAATACACGGTATGTGACTTATCTGGGTAAAGAAAGGAACTTTTAGTAGAATATCTGGCAAAATTTCCGACAAAACTTTTAAACTTAATTAATTATGCTCATCCCATATTAAATTATGCATATTTGGTTTTGCGGGTCTCTTTCTACTCATGAGTGCTGTTCGTGTGCAAAGAGTAGGAAAGAAATTGCATGCATAATTAAGTATGGAGATATGTGAAAATCTTTCCCTATTTGTTTGGAAAGCATCTTCAAAAATTATTTAATATTTCATAAGCCCATCAACTTTCATTGGTGTATTCGTGGTGTTTTTTTTTAAATTTTTTTTTTTTTTTTGGTTTTTTTTATTATTTTTATATTTATTTAAAATATAAAAAAAATTTTTTTTTTTTTTTTTTTTTTTTTAAATTTTTTTAATTTTTTTTTTTTTTTTTTTTTTTCTTTTTTTTTTTTTTTTTTTTTTTCGCTTTTTTTTTTTTTTTTTTCCCCCCCTTTCTTCATATATTACAATACAAGGTGGATAGGTTATTTTAATCATTTAGATTGAAAAAAAAAAGGGAACTACATGTACTGTCTTGCATTAGCAGGGTGTAAGCCCAGGGGGGTACTTCTCTAAAATGTCTATATGTGCCACCCAACTGGATCGTGATTTTGGGTTCCCAATCTAGAACAGGTTATCCATTTTAGAGACAATTTCTAAAACGGGGTATAATATTTTGAATGCACTAAAGTTTCAAATTATAAGCAGCCAAAATGGGCTGTTAAAAAATTGAACTGTTTCTTGGACGGGGTATCATTTTGGATGCAAATTCTTTCTAAAATGGGTTGCTACTTTGGAGACCCGGGCACTCAAAATATACCTGAGTATCCCCCCCCCCCATCCCCATCTTCATTGCATTTTCAAGTAGCACTAATTCATGGTGACATTGTCCTTTTAAGGATAGCATGAAATAAATTGTATGCATATATGCATGGAGCTACATGTATTAGGAAATCTTTCCCTGACTTAGTGCACTACGAAGTAGACTAGGAAATGCTGTGTTTATAAACCAATCAGAATTGGAGAAAATTTAGTGGTGAACTGTAAAGACTGATATGAGTTGGAGTCACAAGGTGTTAACTAATACCTAACAACCCCTAACCCGAGATTTAGGTTAGTGTCCCTGTCACAGAAAGACAGCATTATTTTATTTATAAATACCCACAATGAAATAACTTCACTGACGTAAACTTTGTGTTATTATCAGAATTAGATTAGAAGTGAAATTTATTTCAGTAAGACTGGAGTCAGGGCCTGTCATGTCCCTGGTGTTATGTCAGTGCCGTAATCAGGATCTTGCATGGGTGGGTGCGTGCGAGTGACAGAGGTGTGAGCATCTTGGGGTGTCCGGGGATATTCTCCCATGGGGAGTTTTAAAAAAATCAAATTGTATTAGTCCACATTTCCTGCATTCTGAGAGTCATTTTAACCCTCACTCCCTGGATAGGCGGACCTTTGTGGCCCATGGATGGGTGTGGGCGCACCCATCACACCCCCCTGCCTACAGCCCTGTATGCACATACATGTACTGTGAATTGCTTTCATGGAACTGGGTATATAGTGGACCAGTACACTTCTAAGGGTTCATATTAGGGCTGTCATTAAGGGCCATAACCCGTAACACCTGTTATGGCTGAGTTGACTCAATGTTACGGGTGAAAATGTTGATTGGTATTATGTTACACTTGCACGCAGAGCAAAATGCTACGGGTGATAACTTTAGTGTGACGGCTGCTTGAAAACTTAATGACAGCCCTGCATATTTTACATGTACGCTGGCCATAAAATAAGCTTGACTAGCCCTGTAATGTGTTTTTTTTTGTCTGTTTTGTTTCAGTACGTTCGTACTTGTTTGTCTAAAAAGGAAAGGCCAATGCTTTCACTTGTCCTTCGTTCCTCACTTCAAGTTGAAATACTTGATGTGAGTGGAGTAAGTAGAAGAGGCCCAGGTAGGGCAATGCCACCACTTCCTCAAAAGTCGCAGTCAGCAAACTTATCACTGTGGGATATTGGGACTCACTTGCGAATCAAAATTGTTTCTGCAGCTAATGTAAATGCTGATGATTCGATGAAGGTATGAAATCTCTTTTGGGTTGTCACAAAGTGTGAGGCAGCAGGGTGTGTGATCCATTCTGGTAAGCCTCGATTAGCCTAAATGGCACTCCAGTTAGCCTAAGTAGCACTCTAGTTAGCCTTCAGTTTGCTTAGGTAGCTTGCGGTTAGCCTTTTTTATTTGAAGTTGGGATTTCTGCCTTGCATGCCTTGCCTCACTGCCTTGCCTCGCACTTCTTGCTGCCTTGCACATTTTGTAAGACTCTATTTTTTTATTACACAGATAGTGCACTGTTAAGAACAATATTTTTTATTATTTTTTTTTATTTCCTTATAGGCTACACTTGCAATGATTGTTAACAGCTCAGTGCAGTGTATTTAAAGGGGCTTCACTACAGATTATAAGAGGTTTTGGAACAGCCAAAATTTGTAGTGCTGTCATGATGTAGAAAACCTAAAAATAATGGTTCATTTTTATTAACAATTGAGCTATATTTGAGCATTGAAACTCTTAACAAGTGTTTTTGGCTTCGGATGGCTTGGATCGAAATGGATTACAACTTGAAAAAATTAAGCTAAACTTTCAAGTTGTATCTGTGTGTCTTCAAAACATAGATATTTCTAGCCATAGTTTGATTTCTACCCGCAAATTAAGGTTATATCTTCCTTTACATGTTCAAAGAGAATGTATATTATGGGTTATATCTTCTACCACTAATTTCAGAATAGTTTTCACCAAAAATCTGCAAAATCCCTGTGACATAGTTCCTTTAAAAGCAGAAGTGGAGGAGTTATTCTGTTAAATGCAATGACTTGATATTATTGCTGATATGTTACCTGTTCACATTTGTTCAGGTTTGTGTCCGGGCAGGTATTTACCATGGTGGAGACGCACTGTGTGACATTACAAGCACAAGTCCAGAGAGTGGATTAAATCCAACCTGGAATCAGTACTTGGACTGTGATTTAAATGTGGTTGACATTCCTCGTATGGCTCGTCTCTGTCTTGTTATTTATACCACAAAGAAATCAAGGAAGAAAAAGGTGACAAATTTTATATATCACTGTAACAATAATTATCTGTTTTGTTCTATAAATTACGTGGGGGCGCGGTGGCCTAATAGTTGGTGCACCAGACTCTGGATCAAGGAGAATGGGTACAAGCCCTGGCCAAAGTCATTATGTTGTGTTCTTGGGCAAGACACTTAACTCTCATAGTGCCTCTCTACTCTCAGGTGTATAAATGGGTACTGGCGACATAATGCTGGGGAGGAGGGGGGTTTTACCCTGCGATGGACTAGCATCCCATTCAGGGGGTCCAGTAGAAACATTCCAGTAGTCGTTTAATGCTACCAAAACCAGGATAAGCTCTGGCAGTATGGGCTGCATGGCCCACCAGTAGTTGATTTCATTAACATTCGCATTTTCAAAAATTCAACTGTTCAAGTATTTAAAAATATTGAAGATCCGATACCAGGATTCATTGTAAGAAGGATTCATTGTTCAAGTATTGGTAATATACAAAGTAAGTTAATTGATGGCATTACCTCCACTGAATAGAATATTTTGATGGAAAAGAAGATCACGTAGTCCTGTTTTTAGTCTTTATAATAATAATAATAAAAGATTTATATAGCGCCATATCCATGGCTCATGGCGCTTTACAGTAAAAATATTATTAAAAAAAAAAAAAAATTAAATGAAAAACTTACTTAAAAAATTTACATCGATGATTAAAGGAAATACTAACAAATAAAATAGCTGAGCTGTAAAAATGGAAATAAAAACTAAGAATCATTGAAATCTTTGAATGAAAAACTAACTCATTAACTAACTTAAACTAACTTAACTAATTAACTAAGTGACTAACTAAGTGACTAACTAAGTGACTAACTCTGTTTTAGACAATGCCAGAAGTACATGTAGCTCTTCCTTCACATATTTTGGTGGCCAAAAAATTTTTGGCCTCAAGAGCTGATAGGATTTGCATCATATTTTGGAATTTTTGATGGCTGACACTTTGCAGCTTTTAATCTTCCGCTTTTGGGATTTTTAAAGGTGTTTAATTTTTTAGATTTCCCTGTGAAGATCATAGTTGTCCAAATGTTTCTTTTGAGTCAATCACCAAATTAATTGTTGTTTTAATTATTGATCTCTAGGAAACAAGTCCCATTGCATGGGTCAACACAACCCTGTTTGATTATCAGGGCAAGTTACGGCAGGGTCCTTTAAAGCTCTTTGCGTGGCCTGTACCTGAAACAGTGACAGATCTTGAACTCAATCCAGTTGGCACTGTAGTGTCCAACATCAACACAGCAACCTCTGTATCACTTAACATTGAGTTTCCAAGTTACTGCCATGCCGTTGTATATCCATCATTTGATACGGTAAGAAGTTTTAGACAAGTGTCTTCTGTATGTGGCATTTTGGGTACAGTGTATATTCCATTCTGGATTTGACTGTCCTTATGTCAGCTAATCCAAACATTTAACAATGATTATTATTGGACAAGGTTGAGCAAAATATTGTCAGTGATTTCCAAAGTAGGCGCATGTCTTTCCAAAACGCATTTTTTTATTTTCATGTGGCATGAAGTGTCAATATTACCATAACAGTATATTTTGAGGTGAATTGTGAAAAAGCCATTTTATTTTCCATGAAATGTGATCTATACCCCCTTCCTTTACACCAAGTCTTTGAGAGTTATCTTCAGGATAAAAATAGAGGTGTGTTTTTTGTTACATGTATGTGTTGCACAGATTGCTGATCTAGCCGCAGGAGTCACAGATGCCAAAATTTTTGTGAGTATTTTAAATATATTATTAATCAGGCACATGGGAGGTGTGGGGGCCTAATGGTTAGTGCGCTGGACTCCAGATTGAGCAATCCGGGTTCGAGCTCTGGCCGTGGTCACTGTGTTGTGTTCTTGGGCAAGACATTTTACTCTCATAGTGCCTCTCTCCACCCAGTTGTATAAATGGGTGCTAACAAATTTAATTCTGGGGGTGACATTGCAATGGACTAGCATCTCATCCAGGGGGGGGGGGTGGGGGGGGGCAGGGTGGCTGAGTGGGGGAGAGGTTAAGAATATGAGTTTATAGTTGCTTCATGCTAAGGAAACCAGGATAAGCTCTGGCCTGATGAGCCACTAGGCTTCACTGAATGCAGACTTTACGAGGGTCATACTTGGAGAATCTTCATTAGTGTGATCAAGGCAGGTTAATTGGTTGGGGGGGGGTGGGGGGGGGGGCAGGGTGGCTGAGTGGGGGAGAGGTTAAGAATATGAGTTTATAGTTGCTTCATGCTAAGGAAACCAGGATAAGCTCTGGCCTGATGAGCCAGTAGGCTTCACTGAATGCAGACTTTACGAGGGTCATACTTGGAGAATCTTCATTAGTGTGATCAAGTGCAGGTTAATTGGTTGATATAAGGGATTAATTACCTAGAATACATATCAACTTTTAGTTGTAAAATTATTGAAGAAGAGCTGTTTCCTGCAGTTACACTGTAGAACTTTATCTGGTCTTAAAAAATGTTGGACCAGCAATAAATCATTCTGATTGGCTGATTTAAATTTTTACTAGTGTAGCTCTCCAGTAAGGTAGAGGTAGTGGCTTTAGTTAATGCTTAATGCACTGGACTTGGGATTGTACAGTCCAAGTTTGAACTCTGGCTGGGGTCACTGTGTTATACAGTATTGTGAAAAAGTAATGCACCCGAAATTCGGCGAAATTCGCCTTTTCGGCTTTTCGAGGAAATTTCGCTTGAAGCGATATTTCTGCGACAATTCGCGCTGTTTCGTCGTATTTTCGTGACGTCTATTGTTTAAAACCACGCGAAATTTCGAAGGATAATTCGCTGTGTGCGGTAATTTGTCGCGAATTATCGCACACTTTCGCGAATTTTCAGGCACTTTCACGCGATAATTCGCTTGATCCTGAACTTTCGTGGCGATATTTCGAGGCAGTTATAAGTGTTTTAAGCAAAACTTGCCGTGAATGAAATTTAGATCTTTTATCTTGATCGTTTTCTTTTCGAAACTGTTGTGTTGTTGTGAGACATGGCTAAAACGCGTTAGGTGTTGTTTTTAAAATTCGAAATGCGAGAATTAGTAACATCTGAAGCGAATTTTGCTTTCGATGTCAGCGCGATCTTTCCGTGAATGTTGTTGCGAACGCACCGTTTGCCTATATGAACTTGGAATTTTTGGTAAGTAATAAATTATTCTTATCACTCAAGATTGTTGTGGTGTTATTTAGACTTAATATGGAACAGTTGTTGTTCACGCTACATCGAATTGAAAAGAACGGTAACCAAGATATATTTTGTGTCAAGTAACATGAGCAGGCGATCGTATCAATCACGCGGAGAACTTTAATCGAAGGGGACCAAACTACTGTTGAGCTGCACGCGAATTTTCTTCTAGTGAGTAGCGAAATATTGCGAATTATCGCGAATTATCGTTGAGGTAAGGAAAATTCGAAGAAATATCGGCCTTTGTTCTCGCAAAATTTCGCTCGAAGTGACGCGAACTTTTTGCGCGACTTTTCGCGCGAAACTTCGCGAGAACAAAGAACGAAATTCGCGCTTTTCGGGTGCATTACTTTTTCACAATACTGTATGTCCTCGGGCAAAACACTTTACTCTCATAGTGCCTCTTTCAGCCTAGGATTATACAAACATACCAGTAAATTAATGCAGGGGGTGGGGGGGGGTAACCCTGCGATGGACTAGCATCCTATCCAGGGGGGTGCTAGTGAACTGGCAATGGCATCCCACCCCATGGACTAATATCCCATCCAGGAGGAGTAAAAATCCTGATAGATGCTTAATGCTGAAGCCGATATATGTATATACTTGGCACTTGGTCTGATGCAGGCTTAAGCTGTCATAAAGTTATCTTATCAGCAAGTTTATCATACAGGAAAAAGGAGATGAATCAATAGTTGAACAGCTTAAGCAGATTGTAGACCGTGAGCCTTTGGCCCCAATCTTTGAACAAGAAAAGGAGCTAGTTTGGGAGCGGAGGTTTGTCTTCTTGAATTTGTTCATTTCCCTGTAACAAGAAATGCACATGACTTGTTTAATATTTAACTCAGCTAGTTTTCTTAAGCAATGTTTTAGTTAATATGTGTTTCCTCTGTCAATTTAGACTGCAAGTTCTCTGTTTCTGTTTGTCTCTGGGTGCTTTTTGAATACAAATTATGCTGTAAATGTTGTTCTACCAAACAGGAACTCTTCTTTGTTGGCCGGTCTATCTTTACTTTTGACGTGGCTTCAAATTAATAAAAAGTAACAACATATCATTGTTGTTACAGAATTGACTGTCGAGAACATTTTCCACATGCTCTAGCTAAACTGTTGTGCTGTGTCAAGTGGAACAGCAAGGAAGATGTTGCTTTGGTATGTTATATCATGGTTTTATCACTCAGAGTAACGTCTGGTGCAAGCATTTCTTAAACAAGGGATTTGGCAACAGTCAAGCCAAGTAGTTTTATTCTTCATTGCATTGTTTGAGACATTGTTTTTGACATATCTAAATTGTATTGATAAATTTTACCATGTTAAAACAATATTTTCAGCAAATGCAAATTAAAATAGGTTTACAATTATGAACTTCAAGATAAAAAGTTAAAACAAAAAATAAAGCTCTAGGTAATGGCCAGGCAGTCAATAAATTCTTGGGTTTTATGTGCGAATGTAGCTTTTTTATTTTAGACACAACGTATATAACTGACATAAATTATTTTTAATTATGTTTTCAGATGCAAATTCTGCTTCAAACATGGCCCAGGCTTGAGCCAGAGCAGGCTTTAGAACTGTTGGATTACACATACGCTGACCAAGAAGTCAGGAAGATTGCTGTGCAGTGTATTGAAAACATGGGGTAGGTCTTTTAATTTATTATTCTTGAATCCTGTCAGCTAATAACTTTACCATCTTGTACTGACCAGGCAACTTTAATCAGTGACTGAAATATTAGCGTACATCGTTAGCAACCACTTACAGGTTACTTCATGGTATATGGTATATATCATGCAAGCTACAATTTAAAGCAGTCTTGCAGAGTCTCAAATTTACCATTTCCCACCCTAAATTTAACAGCTCATCAAATTTTATCATCAAGTATTGTCATAATTTACACTGGGAGGAGAGGTGGCCCAAAGGTTAGCCTACTGGACTCAGGTCAACCATTCCGTTTCGTGCCCTGGTCAGGGTCATCATATTATTCTTGGGCAAGTCACTTTGCTCCCACATACAGTGCCTCTCTCCACCCAGTTGTATAAATGTGTACTGGTGAACTACTGGAAGGGGTAACCCTTTAATAGACTAGCATCCCATCTAGGGCGGGTGGGGGATAGAAATATTAATCCTAGTCGGTTCATGCTACAGAAATGGGGATAATCTCCGGCCTGTGTGGGCCAACAGGCTGGATGCAGACTTTACCTTTGTCATAATAATGTTATCATTGTCATAATTCATTTTTACAAGTTCAAAATTTATAATTTATTTTTACAGTGACAGGGAAATTTCACAATATCTTCTTCAGCTAGTCCAGGTAAGAAAACAATTTTAAAATAACCTTAAACGGATTTATTCCATTAAGCATCCTGGGCCTTGAGAGTGGGTGCTTATTCGAGGTGGGCGCTTATTTGAGGCTGGGCACTCATAATATTAAATTTTCACCATTTCAGCGAGAAGTAACAACAAAACATTAAGCAATAGCAAAACGTGAAGATGTACTAAAGCAGATTTTTAACTGTTTCACTACACATTTTGGTGAAATACTAAGAAAACTCTGTTTTCGAAAAAGTCTTTTAGTAGTACTAAGTTAACAACAAATTAACCCAGTTTTCACTAACTTAAAGTTAATACTCCTCTTGTACACTACATAGCGCTTATTTAAGGTGGGGGCTTATTCGAGGTTGGGCAATGAATTGAATAAATATGGTAAAAGTCGATCCCAGTGAATTGACATGATTTCACTTACCGTAGTGATTCTATTTAGCGCCCGGGGCGCTTATTTACTTTTGGCACCTTAAGGGAGGGCGCTTTTTCGAGACAGGGCGCTTATTTAATTTTTCGAGAAACAACCAAATGTTCAAAACAAAACCTTAATAAATATTAGCAAATTGTTGAAACTTCAGCTACTTTAAAAAGAATTGTTCATTTTAGCAGAAAATATATACATGTACGGTACGATAAATGTTCATGCGTTATCTATTCGACGTCGATGACTTCAGTAGGGGCATTTATCCACAATGGGAGGCGCTTATTAGAATAGGGGCACCTATAAGAATGGGGGCGCTTATTAGAATGGGGGCGCTTATTGGAATAGGGGCGCTTATTTACAAAAACGCATTAGAAGGGGGCGCTTATTGGAAGGATGGCGCTAAATCAAATCATTACAGTACATGTACCAATAACACGGCATTGTCAAGCAAGCAGAAATAGGGGATATTAATTATGGATTCTTCTGTTTTTTGTGTAAGTGAAATAGTTCAGTCTTAGTACAAAGCTTTTGACATTTATCTGTTGTTGTCATATCTACAGGTCCTGAAGTATGAATCATACCTTGATAATGACTTGGCAGAGTTTCTACTGAGACGAGCTCTGAAAAATCAGCACTTTGGACATCAATTGTTTTGGTTTCTCAGGTAAGAAGATCTCTCGGCCTTGTTATTTCCTTTGCTCTCCTTCACCAGGGCTGTCACTTAATTTTAAAGCAGTCGTTGTAAAACAGTGAAGTTATCACCTGTAGCATTTCATTCTGTATGCAAGTGTAATGTAACTCCAATCAACATCTTCACCTGTAACATCAAGTGGACTCAGGCCATCACAGGTGTTACAGGTTAGTCGCCCCTTAAAGACATCCCTGTCAATATATTCATTCTATTACAGCAAGCAGGAGCATCAGTCTTCTTGCCGTTTTGACTTGCAGTTTTTCTGCAACTTATTTGGCTGGGATCAAACATTTTAACCCGGGGGGGGGGGGGGGGCACTCAAAAACGTTTTATACGGGGAGGCTCCGCCCCAAGCTCTTACCCCTTACCCTTTTATATACCATTTTGACAGAAATTGTACCCCTTTCGTATACCTTTTACTGAAAAAAGGTACCCCTTTCATATACCTAAAAGACGTGACATAGCCTTAGAACAGGACGTTTTCTTGTCATTTTCATGCAGCGCTTAATAAATTAAAATAATACAGCCATAAATTGCGTCTGTTCGAAATATTTTAATTACAGGCCTTTTAAAAAGCCTAAATGACGGATTTTCATACCCTTTCATATACCTAAACTTGTGAAATCGCTACCCTTTTATATATACCTGAAGCCTGAAAAAGGTACCCCTTTCGGGCGAAGCCTCCCCGTATAGCCCGTTATATGGAGTACCCCCCCCCGGGCATTTTAAAAGAACGTCTCTTTTAAAGGGGGGACCAACCCTTGTAAAGGACCACCTCTTATTAGTAAGGGATTTCCGCTTGTCAGGGACCACTTCTTGTCAGGGACCACCTCTTGTAAGGGACCACCTCTTGTAAGGGACCACTTCTTGTAAGGGACCACCTCTTGTAAGGGACCACTTCTTATCAGGGACCACTTCTTGTAAGGGACCACTTCTTGTAATGGATTGCCTTTTGTTAGGGACTCCCTTTTGTAAGGGACCACTTCTTGTAAGGGACCACTTCTTGTAAGGGACCACTTCTTGTAAGGGACCACCTCTTGTAAAAGACCACCACTTATGAGAGCCCTCCTCTTGTCAGGGACCACCTCTTGTAAGGGACCACTTCTTGTAAGGGACCACTTCTTGTAAGGGACCACCTCTTGTAAAAGACCACCACTTATGAGAGCCCTCCTCTTGTGTAAGGGACCACTTCTTGTAAGGGACCACCTCTTGTAAGGGACCACCTCTTGTAAGGGGGCACTTCTTGTAAGGGACCACTTCTTGTAAGGGACCACTTCTTGTAAGGGACCACCTCTTGTAAGGGACCACCTCTTGTAAGGGACCACTTCTTGTAAGGGACCACCTCTTGTAAGGGACCACCTCTTGTAAGGGACCACTTCTTGTCAGGGACCACCTCTTGTAAGGGACCACTTCTTGTAAGGGACCACTTCTTGTAAGGGACCACCTCTTGTAAGGGACCACTTCTTGTCAGGGACCACTTCTTGTAAGGGACCACTTCTTGTAAGGGATTGCCTTTTGTCAGGGACTCCCTTTTGTAAGGGACCACTTCTTGTAAGAGACCACCTTTAACCTTTTGTAAGGAACCACCTCTTGTAAAAGACCACCACTTATGAGAGCCCTCCTCTTGTAAGGGACCACCTCTTGTAAAAGACCACCACTTATGAGAGCCCTCCTCTTGTAAGGGACCACCTCTTGTAAAAGACCACCACTTATGAGAGTCCTCCTCTTGTAAGGGACCACCTCTTGTAAAAGACCACCACTTATGAGAGTCCTCCTCTTGTAAGGGATCACCTCTTGTAAAAGACAACCACTTATGAGAACGCTCCTCTTGTAAGGGACCACCTCTTGTAAAAGACCACCACTTATGAAAGCCCTCCTCTTGTAAGGGACCACCTCTTGTAAAAGACCACCACTTATGAAAGCCCTCCTCTTGTAAGGGACCACCTCTTGTAAAAGGCCACCTCTTATAAACAACCACCTCTCCCTTATAAGTGACCACCTTACGTAAGTGACAGTGTCTTGAAAGCCATCGACCTCTTGACAGACCTCTGACCTCTCATCAATCGATTACTTAAGTACTGTAAGTAAAACCTCTCATTAAAATAGAAATGATAGTAAACATATTATACAGAGAAGTTACAGTCATTGTTATTTGACTTATCAGAGCTGAAATGGAGAATCCTGAAGTTTCAGTGAGGTTTGGTCTGATGTTAGAGGCTTATTGCCGTGGTGCGCCATCACACATGAAAAGCTTGCAGCGCCAGGTTAGTATGGGTTTTGTGCGACAATTCCCACATTTTGTACCCTGGGAAATATATTATGCACTGTTGGATCATGGTGCATGCTTCAGGGCCATAACTAGCAAGAGGCAAGATCAGGCACTTGCTTCACTAGATTTTAACCCAAAATTAAAAACAAAATGTGTTAAGTTATGAAAATAATCCCCAGTTAAACAAGATTATTTTTTTCAAGAAATGCCTCATGAAAAATGTTCAAGAGTTTTAGAGCTTTTAGATTTCCAAATGTTCTGGAGGGCAGGCCACAGAACCTCCTAGCAAGATTTTGCCTTGTCTCTACCAAAGGTCTGGTTATGGCCCTGTAGCTTGCTTATACTCAATTTGATTGCGCGGCTCTGCTAGCCATGTGATAAAAAAGGGTCTTCTCCTTCTGCCTGGCAGTGCCAGTAAAAGACAACCTCCAGACACAGATCACAGCATTGAAAAGAAAAGAAAAAGCCACTAAATGTTGGAACTCTTTGCCTTATATATTAGAACTAGCACTAGCACTAAGGCCTTTAAACATAATTATAGTAATTTTATTAAGGAAGGTTATGCCGACTTAGATAGCTTTCCCATGTCATAATTTTTAAATTTTTTATACTGTCACACCCAAATTACTGTTTTATTTTTATCTAGTTTTTATCTATTTTATCTTTTTCATTTTTATTGTATATATTTGTATAGTATTAACTTTTATTCTAGGGGAGGGCCACAGGTTTTTCAGTTTTTAACTGTAATGTGTAACCCTCATTAAATAAAGTTGTTATTATTATTATTATTATTATTATTATTATTATTATTATTATTATTATTATAGGGTAAAAAGACCAGAAATAACAACAACTATCCCGTGGCTTTTGTTGCGAATATAATTATCAAATAAAAGTAAGGTAGAACTGGCAGTTGACTTTACAAAATTCGTTTTTCAGGCCCAGGCTCTAAACAAGATGAAGGCTGTCACTGAGTTACTTCAGCTTATGGACAAGGTATTGTTGATAATTTTTCATATAATTATTTGTTAGCGCCTGTTATCACATTTCTTTTCCATTTTGATGGTATCTTGGAGCTCCAGTGTGTGGGATCGTTCCAGGCCTTTTGTACAGTAATAATATTTAAGTTCTGAAAAATTGTTAATCTTGTAATGGGTCTGTTCTCAACAAGGCAGCAAATGTTAAACAATGTTACAATGTGTAATGTGGTAGACCATAGGGTATCCACCACATTGTCCATCATGCATCACTGTCATCGCCCTATACCAACATAAAGCCATCCTCTCAAGCTTGTACTGTGTTCCACTGTGTGCTACATTTGTATGTGTTTTTGGGCTTGACTCTCTCTCTCATTGCAGGAGCATAAAGTGTTTATGCAATAACTAAGAGAATTATCTTGTACTTTAAGGTCATTCCATCGAAATAGAACTGACAATAGATTTTAGCTCAAACTTTGCCTACTAGTTGTCCATCCTAAGAGAACGTTATTTTTGAATAAAAAAGAGGGGAACCGGTATTCGTTTAGGAGCAGAAAGACCTTGAATATACCCTATAATTAATTACAATATCGGCAATTATTATATTATCACGAGTACTGGCTTAGTTCACATTTCTGTTTGTTATTCATTTTTCTACAATAGAAATTTGTTCATATTCATTTTATAGAAAGAAGGTGATTGCTAAAAGTCAGGAAAACAGAAAAAAATGATGGTTTCCGGTACTCGTTTACGAGAAAACAACGATTTATCTCTCTTACGAGCCAAACTGTATAATACAGGATGCGCAATGCAATACTAAGGAATGACCTAAAATGTGACACTACTCTGTATTTACTTTTTCTCTTCATTTTCAGGACAAAAGTAACAAAGGTTTAGCAACAATGAAAGAACTTCTCAAACAGAAAACCTATCAGGGAGCACTGTCTAAAGTCAACTCTCCTCTTGATCCAAGCTACAAGCTGCAAGAGTTAAGGTGTGAGAATTTACTCTTGTTAAAACCTCGAATTTTGTTGTTGTTGTTTTTTTTTTCAGGACGGAAGAGACAAAGGTTCAGCAACAATGAATTTTACGTTTACAACCAAACGTAGCGTAGCATAATGTAAAGTAATAAAACGCCATGATCAAGATCACATCAGGCAAAAGCACTACATGCTATTCTTTTGTTTAGGAGTTTCTCTTTCGAAATCATGCTCTAAAGGTTTGCCACCCAGGGTGCACAAAAAAACGGGGCGCTTATTTCTCTGTTGTTATAAACATTTGTTGTGCCCTCGCATAGTCAAAATACTTAGGCGACCAGTTCCTTTGAAATGCGGGAATGATACGAGCAGTTCAGAGGCAAAAAGAACTGCAGACACTTTCAATGTACTATTATGGCACTGAAAGTGATACAAAATAAGGGTGCTTATTGGAATGGGGTACTCATGAAATAGGAGCGCTTATCGGTACAGTGGTGCTATTAAAAAAAATTCAAAGGGGAGAGTTATTAGGAAGGGGGGCCATTACTGGAAGAAAAGGGCTAAATAGAATCATTACGGTAGCACCAACTGAGCTATGAAGCTATGAGCTATGAGTAGGTCACTAATAGTTATTTTAATCCAGCTCTCTGCGCGCTTTGCAGACCTACAATGGTAGATTATTCTGAAAGTATGTGGGTTTAATTTATATGTGAGAGAGATACTAACTTGCTTCCTTTATCAGTGTTGAACATTGCAAGTTTATGGATTCCAAAATGCGACCACTGTACTTAGAGTTTAAAAACTGGGACGAGCTTGGAGACATTGTGAGAATTATCTTCAAGAATGGCGATGGTAAGTGTGGAATATCTTCAGATTATTGTAAAGTAAAGCCAGGTTTACTCAGGCAATCTTTGTGATTAATATATTGATTGTTTAAATGACAACAATTATTTGTCAGCAGTTCAAAGTGTAGTGCGCCAGTCATGACCTTTAACAGCAGAGATATGCACGTTCAGTGCCCAGTGGGAGTTTGGGAGATTGGGGACAACATAATTTGCCCCGGGGGGTACTTGCAGTATACATGACGGGGAGGTCCGACGTAATAAATTTTTTTTGGGTTGAAAATTTACACCCTCAGTATTTTTTTGGGTCAAGAGATCTGTCATGTATTTTATTTAGGACTTAAAGTCTGTTTGATTGAATAAATAAGTATCGAGGTGCTCGGTTTTGTATTTTTGGGGGTAGAAAATTTTGTTGCCAGGTATTTTTTTTGGGTGTAAAATTTCAGGCTCATGTATTTTTTTGGGTTCGCAATAAGAAGCTCCGTCGGACCCCCCGTCATGAATACTGCAAGTACCCCCCTGGGATAATTTGATGCAATGTTTGCCACGTTTTATGTGACGAGTCGCCTACACAAGCAATTTTTCATGTGTGACAACTTTTATTTGTCACATATATGTAAAAGCTAACAAACATATTTGTCACATAAAAATTGGCCAATTTTCCTTGTCTACACGAGCAAATGAAATATGTCACATAAACATCGCTCGGGTAAACGAGCCTTAACACTTGTCCATCTGGAATAAGCTCTGTTTGTTTTGTTACCCAGATCTCCGTCAGGACATGCTAACGTTGCAAATGTTTAAAATCATGGACAGGATTTGGTAAAACGAAGGCCTGGATTTAGGGTAAGTTCTCAATACAGTATTTTTAGGGGTGATAATAATAATAATTGCAAAAGAATTATTAACAGCTCCCTTTGATCCTTCCTCTTTTTTATGCGGGCTGAAATACCTAAAGTACCTTAATTAAGAAAAGTATCTGCCCCTGGAACACAAAGCAATGACCCAGCCAGGGCTCCAACTCTGACTGTTCGACTCGGTGGTGTCCAGCACGCTAACCATTAGGCCCCCAGCCTCCTACCAATAGTAATAAATCATATTGTTATTTTTTTTATTTATTTCCTCGAAGAATGATCCCATATGGCTGTCTGTCCACTGGTAGTTCAATTGGATTGATTGAGGTCGTCCACAGTTCCGAGACAATAGCCAAGATACAGGGGCACAAAGCGAGAAAAGCATTAGATACAAAGTGTATTTGGAATTGGTTAAAGGAATGTAATTCCACTGACGAAAGGTGTGTATTGCAAGATTTGTTGAGAGCCTTAAAACCTGAAAACAAAAAATGAAATGGGCTGATTATTTTTCCAGGCCTGATACAAGGTAGCAGGGATAGCACAGTGGTGAGAGCGTTTGCTTCACACCAATGTGACCCGGGTTTGGTTCCCGGACCTCGGCCCCGTTTCTCGAAGGTCCCGATAAGTTTTCGCACCCGGAAAGCTATAGCAAAATCCTGAACCTTATGATTATAGAGCTCCTTTATTCCATGATATTTTTAATATCAACGGAATTTCCCTTCATACAAAATTTCAGGCCTATACACTTCTCTGTTTTTAAGATACAGATAACTAAAAATAGCTTTACAGGCCCGAAAAGTTTCCGGGGCTTTCGAGAAACGGGCCCCTGGCGTCATATGTGGTTCAGTTTGTTTGTTGCTCATTCTCTTTCTTGCTTTGAGGGTTTTTCTGTGGGTTCTCCCGTTTTCCTCACTCTACAAAAACCAGCATTTCTAAATTTCAATTCGATCCAGGATTCAGGGCCACAATAAAAATTACCGGGACATGATGTAAGGAAAAGTTCAGGCGTCTCAACAGAAGGGTGGGACTATAAAGATTTTTTAGGGTATGGTCACATTTTGCTCATAGCTAAAGAAAAAGTTTCCTTCAAAAACTTAAAGACATCACTAAAAAAGACTTTTTTGAAATTATTGAACATGAATCAAAAAGTTCAGAAGGTGCAGTTCATTTTACATGTTTTCTAACTCCAAGTTAATTTATATATGATCTTGAATTATTAACCGGTTTGATTGCTGTTGTTTATCACAAGTAGACCTGGAGCTGTGCGTCGTTTCACGCTCTCCTGTGCAGGGTACTGTGTGGCAACATATGTCCTGGGGGTGGGTGACAGGCATAGTGACAACATAATGGTGAAGAAAAATGGGCAGGTAGGTTGGTGACTGTGTTGATGAGAATCCATAAACAAAGAAAGCAAGCACTACCCCTGTAAGTTGTGCAATAAAAGCATGGTTAAAGTTGCTTATGCAAGATCACTACTATTTTGTTTTTGGTTTTAAACCTGGTTTGGGGGAATGGAAAGGGAGAGTTCTGGGTTAAAGCAGTGGCTGGTGGCACTGCGTTTTGACCACGGTCAAACGATTAATGACGTCTTCACTTTCCTCATTTGCATAATACAAAAATGTAAATATCTCTAAAACTAAAAAAAAATGTTTCAAAACGGAAAACTCCATTGTTCTTTATTTTGAAAAGCCTTCAAACTAAATCGCTTTTTTATCCTTCATGAATATGCATTTTTTTTTCAATTGTAGAGGTTCCCAGCGCGTTGATTAATGAACAATTTGATGTTTTATTCGAATGATTTCTTTTCAGTTGTTCCACATCGATTTCGGTCACATCCTGGGCAACTTCAAGAGCAAGTTTGGTGTTCGGAGAGAAAGGGTGCCTTTTGTGCTCACTGATCATTTTGGGCACGTGATTTCGCAAGGCACCTCCAAGTTTGCAGAAACGGACGAGTTTAAAAGGTAATCTCTTTTCTTGCCTCCTTCAGAACCGTCAGTAGGCAATTTTCGAGTTACCCTTTGCCTCTGTTTCAAAACGAGTCTAGGTGCGAAATCTTCGACATGTAAATGAGTTTCACCTACAGGTCCATTTTCATGCAAATCAAACTCATTTTCATTTGAATGGTTTTGCGCTTAGACTCGTTTTTAAACAGAGGCAAAGGGTAACTCGTAAAAAGGTCAATTGGGTCGCCACTAAGGTTCTCCCAAAGATGCTTGGCAATTATTGGCCAACGCTTCATATTTTGATCATTTTTACCGAATGGTAATGAGGTGTAGTGATGATTCGCGAACTTGAAGTGACGTGTTTCCGTCACTCCATTCTGATATTAAACCGCAATTAATTCATGCATTAACGTGCTGACAGAAAGGTTGTTTAAAACGCCATTCAGCACATGTCAATCAAAAACAAATTATCCTATAACCTCATTCCCAGGGTCTCTCTCTTTCAGGGAACAAGGTTGAATTTTTACAAAACAAATCGAAAGAGGATCAATTACACTTATCCTCTGGTGATAAAA
The DNA here is from genome assembly GCF_052425735.1 of Oculina patagonica. Lineage (NCBI taxonomy): Eukaryota > Metazoa > Cnidaria > Anthozoa > Scleractinia > Oculinidae > Oculina > Oculina patagonica. The sequence continues at coordinate 28,239,706 of NC_135763.1, forward strand.
GAGAATAGAATTCGCTCTACGAAGCCGTAGAGCATACTCTATCAATGACCCATTCACCTAAGAAAACATTCAAACGCAAATGAAGTGAGATTGTGACATAACTGATAGCAACTATAAGCTACATGCAGTTACCGCGTCTTTATTGTAAACACAACATTCATGCTGCACGATTTTGTTTCGCGTCACATTATCTTCGTGTCACGTCATCCGTTTTTCATCTTTTTGAGTCGTGCAGAAACGCCCATCTTTCTCAAGTTTTATTCGCTGCTCAAAATAACGCTATACGTGCTGACAGAAAAGTAAACATATCCACAAAACAAATTTACCTAATGCTAAATGGATCAAAAGTTACACTTTTGTGATGAAATAGAATTCGCGCTACGAAGCCTGAGAGCACGAACCATCAATGACACAATTCCCATGGAAAAATAAAACATTCAAAGGCACATTATTGAACGCTTATTTGAAGAAAAAAAAACTATCAATGACTCATTCACGCAAAAAAACATTGAAAGGCAAATTAAGTGAAATTGTGACATTACTGATAGCAGCTGTGAGTTACAAGTAGTTACGGTTAAAAAATTATTACGCTCGCCATGTGACGTGTTGTAGTTAACACCACATCCACAGCTTGAATCCACAGCACGTTTCTGTTTCGCGTGACGTCACCTCGTGTCACGTCATCTGTTTTTCATCTTTTTGAGTCGAGCAGAAACACGAAGTGCTCGGGCGTATCTTTCTCTCGAATTTTATCCGCTGCTCAAAAATAACGCTATACGTGCTGACAGAAAAGTATAGATATTCACAAAACAAATTTACTTAACGCTAAAAAGGATCAAAGGTAATACACTAACCGGTAAATCAGTTTTTGTGGTGAAAACTGAATAGCGCTACGAAACCTGAGAGCACGAACCATCAATGACGCAACTCATGTGGAAAAATAAAACATTCAAACGCAAATAAAATGAGATTGAATTACTTTATTGGACACTTATTTAGAAAAAAAATGCGAAGGTCGGCACTTCATCGAATTACCAAATTACCATGAGGTTGCTCGAAGAGCCTTTGATTTTCCCTTCTGAGCAACTTTTTGTATTTGAAGCAGTTTCTAGACCAAAGATTTTTGTAGATTGTCTGCCTGTTGTTCGAAAGCCATACAAACGTTTCCGAGCATTTTTGGAACTTTTTCGAAGATTAACGAAGATGTCTCCTCTTTTTACCTCATTCAACATTAAAAACTCGTCAGCAATCATAAACGTCAAACCGGTGTCTTAATGATTGTTCTCAGTGAAAGAAATCCTTATAATTCAACCATTAGAGGCACAGTGATCCACATGTAAGGTTAGCATACAGGACTCCAGATCAAGTGGTCCGGGTTCGAACTCTGGCAGGGTCATTGCCCGCCTGGTGGGGAGACTCCCACATGAAAGGGGCAAGGATACTCATGGTCTCGCTTAGGGGTGTAAATTCCGGATTTTTGGTCTCACTTAGGGTATCCCGGGCAAAGCGTCAATATTTTTAGCTGTCAAGGTCTCATTTAGGGTTGCATGCGAAGAAATATACAAATATAAGTTCTATTTTTCAGTGCTTTAGTATCTTCAAGGAGACACAAAAAGCTTGAGTCACGCCCAGATTGGTCTCTTTGAAGAGTTCCTTTCAAAATTTCAACATCCCCGCCCCTTTGATGTGGGAGTCCCCGCTGGGGGGTCATTGTGTTGTGTTTTTGGGCAAGGCACTTAACTCTCATAGTGCCTCTCTCCACCCAGGTGTATAAATGGATACTGGCGAAATAATGCTGGGGGGTACCCTGCGATAGACTAGTATCCCAATTGAGCCGGGGGGGGGGGATAAAAGTACTCCTGGGCACTCTACCTACTTTCTTACTTACCCCTCCGCCATATCATTCCTGTTCTCCCTCCTTCCTTCTGCCCCACTTCCCATCACTTTGTAAACTTTAGCGATTTGCCAAGTTTTGTGTTTTTTCCCCTCTGTTTCAGGTTTGAAAAGCTCTGTGAAGATGCTTTTCTGATTCTGCGCCGTAAGGGCCCACTTTTGATCAACCTGTTTGTCATGATGTTGTCCGCTGGCCTCCCTGAACTGCGGTCACTTGACGACATTGACTACTTGCGAAAGACACTTGTACTGTCCCTCTCAGAAGAAGACGCCATCAAAGACTTTAGGAAGAAGTTTGAATACGCCATGGACAAAAGCTTTTTAACGTCAATGAACTGGTTTGCGCACAATTTAATGCACTAATGAATCGGACCTCTCCCCACCTACCCTCGAGACAGGGCAGGGAGTTAATGCAGCCATAACAGTGAATTTTACGCGTGGTGAAACTGAGGTGAAACCTCGGGGAGACTAGGAATTCAAAGAGGCTTTGCCACAAGTTAAACAGATTCTTTAGCAGCCAAAATTTACATTTGTATCGTAGGAAACCTAAAAATAACGCTTTATATGAGCACTGAAACTTTTAACAAGGGTCTTTGGCTACAAATGGCGAGGAAGGAAGTTAATGGATCGCAACTTAAAAAGTTACGACTAAACTTTTCAAGTTGTTTCCGTGCGTCTTCAAAAAAAAAAATAAATATTTATAGCTGAGGTTTGATTTTTATCAGCAAATTAAGGCTGTAACTTCCTGTAGATCTATATGTTCAATGATAATGTTTCTCATGGGTGAAGTTGCTCAGAACAGTTTAGTCCAAAAATCTGCCGGGCCATACACTTTTTTATACGTTTCAACAAGAAATTTTAACAATTGGTTGATTGAGACGAGCACTTTTTAGGTGAAAAGTATATTTGATCGTGTAGATAGCACAACAATTATTTGTCAACAGTTCAGAGTTTTGTGCGCTTGTAATGACTTTGGACAGCAGAGATACGCTTAACTATGGCGTGCATATTGCCCTTGCAGCGAGGGGTTTGGGAAACACCAATGCTCCCAATGCTGTCGCGATATTTGACGGTCGTGACGAGTCGTCAACACGAGCAACCTTTCCTATCTGACAACATTAATTTTTGACATAAAAGCTAACATACCAGCTTCTCAGCAAATATATTTGTCACAAAAAAAAATTGGCAAATTTTCCTCGTCTACACGAGCAAACAAGTTGTCACAGAAATTGCTCGTGTAAACTAACCTTTATTTGGTTTTCTTTTAAATTTGATTGACAAGAAAGAAGTGGAGTAATTGTGATTGGTTAGAAGCCGACACTGTAATAGTAGTGGCTTGGGCGTATAGCATACGAGCAAGGGCTCGTTGACAAGCTTTGTTCATGCGCACATGTACAGGAAAACAACTTTTCTTTGACAAATTTACCTTTTGTAAAGTTTGCTTGTTTCCATGTAAGGCAAAACGAAACAAGTCGTTTCTTTACTGGTCTCCTGAAGGTGGTACAGCAGATTGCGACAAGAAATAATAATAATAATAATAATAATAATAATAATAATAATAATAATAATAATAATAATAATAATAATCAATTTTATTTATAGAGGGTAAACACATAACAGTAAAAAACTGACAAACCAGTGGCCCTCTAATATAAAATACAATCAAGAACTAAAAATAATGCTAAAAATCTAACAATCTAAAATTACAAAATTTAGTTAAAAATACACTATAATATAAAAACTAGGTAAAAATTACTCTAAAATTACGAAATTGATATAAAAGAATTAACTAAAAAGTAAAATGATCTAAATGTTTGTATGTATCTTTAAAAAATTCAAACGCAGCCTTCTTAAAACGTACTAAACTAGGCTTGTTCCTTCAATCCGTAAAAATTGCAAGAGTTCTTGTCAAAGGAAAAATGTTTTGTACATACTTACAAATGCACTTTGATTGTGTGCTATTATTCAATTTCATGTTTTACAGAAGTTAACACTGAGTCAACGCTTTATAAATTTAGGACGAAATGACAATTTTCTAGTACAAGTATGTAAATAGGTAGATAGGTAAAGTACAGTTGGATTTTTACTGAGCCAAGTTTTTTATAATGCAATAACTTTTAAGATTATGTGCAAAACTTATAAGTAGGATCCAGATATCAAGTCTTAGAATAATTTACAAATTTGTGCTGCAGCTATAAATGTTGCTTTTACCAGTTGTTCAGTTTTACATTTTTTAGAAAGAAAAAAATGAATTTTTTTCAGTGAATCTTTTAGGTAACTTTAAACTAGTAGGAAATTGTGTTTATGTTATTTATTAGTAGTATTAGTAGTTAGTCACATCAGTCTGTGTACGGTGCAGGAAACAGTCTGAACGCGCTAGTACCTAGTGAACGCGACATTCCACAAGGACATACAGTATATTTTTGTCCCTAAAAATCCGCTTGAACTCCAAGATTTCAAGATGCGGTATATTTAGTTCTTTATTTATTTTTGTTCATTTTTTAAGGTAAATTTTGTCAATGCCCCAAAAACGGGCAATAAAAAATGCTCTCAAGTTTAACTTTGGATTCCGTGGGATTAATTCCCCAAAGCAGTTGACAATTGGCGTCCACTTAAAACAGGACCGAAAGACGTTTTCTATATTCGGTAGAATAAATTCTGCCCTTTGGTGGAAATTGCACATGCTTTTTATTCGATTTTTTTTAGAGTCGAACGTCAACCTAACGTTTTATTTAATCACACTTATACGTAGGGATTTAATATTGTTTTTTGATTATTTTTAAATACAAACTTTGAAAGTTTTTACACGGATAGAATATTTTTCATTTTTGTTAATGCCCATTTCTTACGTGTGAATAAAAGGTTGAACTTAGTTTGCTAGCTAAACAGTGGCGGGTCCAGACCTTGAGCTAATTGGGTAGGTGTGGGGTGGGGGGTTTGTGTGTAATGGGGGTGGAAGGGGGGAAGGGGGGGAAATGGTAAGAATGTCTCTTTACCCCATATCAAAGAAAAGGCCAAGATCCGCCACTGCTAAATGTGTATTTTTTGTAAACGTTAAGCAAGACCTTTGTTCCTGCGAAAAATAAAAATAGTTACGGAACGTATTCTAAATTGTTGATGAATTTGGAAAGTGTTTTTATACAATAAAATCTCGTGTGCATATACGCTACCACGTGTTGTAAACAATTTTTTTCTGTTGTCTTTGCTTTAGAGGAGGGCTTTAATAATCCCGATACAATTAGCTGACATCTGTTTATTAATCATTACTTACTTACTTATTCCTCTTCGTCCCTGGTGGGACATAAGGCGGCAACGATCTGCTTCCATCGGGACCGATCTTTTGCTACAAGTTGTGCCTCGCCCCAAGTCAAGCCCATCTCGTTTAGCTCGGCCATCACAGTCCTCATCTCAGTGATAACCTGCGGTGTTCTTGAGGTCTCGAACATGGTGCGGACATTCCATGTAGCCAGACGGATGTTGGTTTTAGGCCCGAGCAGACTATCCATCGTACTCCTGACTTCCCGAGGGCTTTCATCAGGAGTAGACATGTAGCCAGTTGGTTGGCTCAAGTCCGCTATAGGGTCCACAGTTGTTTTAGCATTTGTTGTCGTTTCCGTAACAAAGTGTTTTTTACGGGGTGGAGTTGTTAGCACCACGCCCAACCCCCAACCTGGAGGGCCAGGTGCTGATTTTTGTCTGGTCTCTACCCCGTAACCTTCCCGACTTGGTTGGACCTGCTCGGTATAGCTCACAAGGGTCACTGAGACACGCAAGCCTCCCCACCACGTCAAGGTAACAGCACGGGGGGAGGGTTTATTAATCATCTTCAATCCTTATTGGTCGTGACCGTGAAATTTCTGATAAACTATTGGTGGATTAAAATAATTATAGATCAATAATTTCGAAGCTTTCGGTGATAAATTTTTCCTCGGAAAGGATTTATATATAATGGAGGACGCAGAAGCATCCCAATACTATTTCACTTTAGTTCTATCGTAACATATCCTCTGATAATAGATAACTACATCTGAATTAGAGGACGGCAGGCGAAGAGCCACCGTGGAAACGCCCGAAGTGCCATTATTATTATTATTATTATTATTATTATTATTAATATACCATTTTACATTGTCTGCTTAGTGACCTGGCCTTTGATTAGAAGTGAGGCTGGAGGTGACCTTGTTTTGATAGACCTCACTGCTTTTGTTTTGTAAATCATGTTGTTTTGATGCTAATTAGTTTGCATTTACATGATAAAGCAGGGAGGTTTGTATCAATGCAAGGTCACCCTCAGCCTCACTACAATTCAAAGGCCAGGTCACTTGGCAGGTAACTGTAAAATGGACTATTCATTTTAATTCTTTCGTTCACTAAAGGGGAAGACTCAGGTTAGGGTTGGATAGGGGATTATCAATCTCGAGCCCAGAGTCCGTCTATGTCGGTCAGCGGTACGGGACGGACTCTGGGAAACTGGAATTGATCTTCCGGTTTTTATTGCGCATGCTCTCAGGTCTAAGCGGAAGTAAATTTCCCAGAACGGAAGTAAATCGAGAAAGTTGAACTATTTCTAACACAGTATTGACAGAACTGGTGTTTATCGAAGCAACAAAAGTAACAAAAACGTTCTGCAGTTAACAAAAGAGAGAGTCAACAAAAGAGCGTCTGGTGTTTTGATTTCTGTTAGTCTCTTTCTTGAGCATACTGCTATATTGGTTTTAAATCAAAGATCTTGTTTTCCTTCCAAGATTCCGCCTGTGAAGACTGTGTGCGTGTGTCCGTTGTTGTTGTTTTATTCACCTCCACTTCGGTGAATAATTGTTAATTATTTCGGGGAGATCATCTCGCTATCCTTGGAGAAAAGTTTTGTCAAAAGTTTGTGAAATGTGTCTCTCAAACTTCACTTCGGTGGCTGAGTCAATTAAAAAAATTGTATCCATTCAGAAACTTTGCCAAAAACGCGAAAAAAAACAAACATTTTCCATCAATAAATCTTAACTATTCCGTTTTAATAGATATGCGCGTTATTCACACCGATGCCAAGTCTTGTTTATCCCAACAACTTTTTATTATAATATTTTAACTTACACTAAACTACACTGCAAAACTTGTAGAAATCACATGCTGCGTATGAAAGAATTGCGTGACAAATAAGAAGAGGTTGTTACAAGAAATGTTTACATCCAAACTCTTTAGTTTCGCGATTAAACTACCAGTGGTTTAGTGCGGTTTTTAACCTGCGATTAGGCGTTCGTTTTTCTTTTCGAGAAAAAAGAACGTCTGATCGGTACAAGTTTCAATGGAATTTATGTTTGCAAACGAGTAACATAAAGATACAGGGCCCCTATGGAGACCAGCCTTAGAGCTGAATGCGCCACCCTGTGTAAATAAAGTTTTACTTTACTTTACTTTACTTTACGTTACGTTACGTTACGTCCGTCCGTCCGTCCTTCCTTTTTTTTGTAGTTTAAAATTTTGGGGGCCAAAAAATTTGTTTTTTTATCCCCCCTGATAAGACATTTAATTTACATAGATACGTGTGTCCTCAAATTAGTATGGGACTTTCCCAGGCTCTGTGGTATTGACTCGTTAATAAAGTCTCTATTCTATAAGTTCTATTCAATTTGTATTTTTTCTAAAAACTCTTACAGCTTTGCTTTACTACAATAACACAATTAAGAATACGTGATCATCTGTATACAAATATCTTTTTCCTTCTCAGTTGATGTTTGGGCGGTAATGCAACGCTTCTTTTAGGAGTATTGCGTGACGACCTAAGTAACAGTTGTAAACCGTTGCGAAGAAGCCTACTGTATATTATATACTGGGAAAACTACTCTTTTCTCTCGTCACACCTCATACAATTTATACAACGATAAGTACCATGACTTGGCCTACATGTGACAAAACGTCACGCATTCTTGTATGAGTCATTGCGTGACCGCTCAAGTAACGGACTACATACTCTTGCTCTACTCTTTTTTTTCCTGTTTTTATTTCTAGAGGATCGTTAGTTGGCTCTACGTCTACTTTATTCTTTTTTTCTACAAAAGAAGTTAAAAACGCTGATTGGCTCGTGACGTTTTTAACGCCGTTTGATCAAGGTACACATCACGCCATCCTTTGGCCGAAGAGTGCCTCTTTCAAGAACGTTGCGTGACTGACCAGGGACCAGAGAAAACTTGAACGTCTGAAGAAAGCGTGACATTAAAACCTTGGCCTCGATCTAGTAAGATGGAACAACAGAAAACAAAAGCCATTAGATAAGTCAGATTTCCCTAGTAAAGAAAGCGACTAGGAGTATTTAAGCTAGTCCATCGTAAGTTACTCCCCAGGTTTCTGTCAAAATACTCATAGGTAGAGAGTGTAGTGCGCAAGAAAAAACACAATGATCCCAGCCAGCGCTTAAACTCAGACCGCTCGATTCGGGATCCGAATACAGTGCATTTCCCATAGTAAGCATAAATGGTACTGAACGGCGAACGCGCGGCTATCCATGTCAAAACGGCAAGTCCTAAGGAACGTTTTCGGGTGAGAGGTCACAAATGTAAATTTGTTATTATGTAAAATCGTAAGAAAGAGTGCTGGAAAACGGCAAAGAAGGAACAGTGAAATCAAAAATAAGGGTTTGATAGATACTCAAGAGAAACCTGTAGGAGGGGTAGGTTTCTAATTAGTGGAGACAGGTTTCCTGATCAAGTTTTTGGGATGGGTGGTTTCGTCATTTAAACAACGGTAGTGTTGTAGAATGCGGCACTAGTACTGTTTTAGTTGCGTGGGGCCCTTCTAGGATTGTTCTGGTAGACGCACACAAAAAACTTCATAAGTTTTACGACGTGTTTGACAATTTCTCGAAAATTTTCCACCGAAGATCGTGGGAAGGTGATACGAAGCGTTCCTCGGTTGGGAACATTTTCTTAACATGCGAAGGATTTTTGAAGATGACGCCTTCAATAAAGTTTATTCTTAATGGTGGAAATTCTAAAAAAAAAAAAAAAAAACAGTGATTGAATTGATAAAAAGCTATTAATTAGCAGTTTGTTTGTTCTTCCGTGAACCTGCTATTACCATGGCAACAATTCACATCAGATGCTAGATTTTTCTCTTCGAAAAAGGATCCCAGAAATCCCAGGGTGCTAAGTTGGTTTCCAGAAGTCCCTAGAGCTTGGAATTCAATTTACCTGCGCAAAGTTTTGTCCAATGCAGTTACGTGGTCCAAGCGCAAACGGGAAGTAAGTGTAGTGAGACCTGAAACACGATAACATAAGCAACAAAAATTAATTGATTTGTTTGTAAGTCCGCTCTAAGAGTTGACAAGAAAATGACCTTAAAACAGCGGCTAAAAGACTTCACACAGACAACGACACCAAAAGTAAGTTTTTCTTTATACCCTTGATTAACTGAATAGATCAGTTCCTAGTCTTTTGCTTCAAAATACGTGGTTAGTAAATATATGGATGGAAAGATCAGGGGAATGTAGAAACATCATCAACAATGATAACAACAGACACAGAGGAATACCAGGGGAAAAAAAAAAATCATAGTAAGCAATCCCAGGGGAATACTCGGGATTTCAAGTGACGGGGATGATCGAATGGGGGGGGGGGGGGCAGAAACCAAGACCCCCAAAAATCCCTAGGGCTTGCAACAAAATACCCAAAAATCCCAAGATCAAAAATTAACCCCCCCCCCCCCCAAAAAAAAAAAAAAGAGGACTTTATTCGCTGAACTACGCAGCCAAGACACTACCACGAATCTCTAGATTGCTTTTAATACCCCAAAAATCCCTTCTTAAATAATGTAATAATAATAATAATAATAATAATAATAATAATAATAATAATAATAATAATAATAATAATAATAATAATAAAAACTTGTCAAATGTTCCTACCCCAAAAAATCCTGGAATCGAAAATTTCAAATCCCAAAAAAAACCTTCGATCATCCCCGTCATTTGAAATCCCGTTTACCCCCCCCCCCCCCCCCTTCCGGGAGACGAATGAACATGGGCCTTTGGGAATCATTGAAATTAGACATAAGAGTGAGTCTGTGTCAAAGTAAAGGTTCGTATTCAAATACCTCTTCACGAGTTCTTCATCGTCAAATCTGTAAGGGTTAAACTCCTCTGGGTTAGTCCAGTAATCAGGAAAGTGACTGGAGACATAGGTGCTCGACTGAAAAAAACAAAACAATTTAATTGACCACGCTCACCAGGGAAATAGCCAGAAAAGCTAACGTTAGGTCAGAATACAAAAACACGAAGGGCAACTATGGAATTTAATTATGCCTAGCAGACAGGTGATAAGATTTGAGAAATTCATCAGATTGGCGGTTTCGTCTCGTTGTCATGAACTAAATGCAGTCGGGAGAACAAGTGCCAGGTCGGAGTGCCAGTTGATGGCGACATCACTTCTCCGAGAAGTGACTGAGCCCGCGGTTTTCCTCTCAGAAGTTGCTAAGCAACATGACGAATTTCTACGCGCAATTGCTTTCGGAGTACTTGAGAGCGCTCGCGCTAGTTTCTGATTGGAAGAAATAATTCGGAAACTCCTTGAGTGCTTCAATGAAGATTTTCTCAAACCGGCACGTATTCCCCCGACTGAAATTACGGCGAACAGTTAACAGACTTGCTACTTCGATGGGTCGGGTAGTAGCTCTCGTAAGATCTCACATGAATAGCTGGTTACCTTTCGAGAGAACAATAGAACAAACAACAGGAACGATGCCCTTGGCCTTGGCCCCAAAAACAATAGCAACTGCTACACATAAGGACCAATAGAATAACAAGCTTATGTAAGCTACCTGCTAAACTACTGCGTTGATCCAGCCGGTGCAGGGACGGCGGAGCAATTTGTGGGGGGGGTGAAGTGACTGAAGTGGGGGGGGGGGCAAGACTCAGAGTTTGAAAATCTGGAGGGGGGGGGGGGGGCAAAGCCCAGCGGCCCGCCGTGCCTGCGGTGTAGCAAACGCAAAGGTAATAACAGAGCGCGAGTTAAGGCCAGCTTACACGGTGCAATTTTTCTTGCAACTTAAAACGCAACAAACGTTGCGGTTTGTTGCGTGGCGAGTTGCCATAAAAAAAATGCTGTGTGTGACATGTCAATTGCAACTTGCATCAATTGCAATTTTATTAAAATGAGCCAATCAGAGCGCGTCCTTTGTTCGCGGGAGACCTCAAAATGATCATTTCTTACACGTGACACCCCCAACGGCGTGACATCCCCAACGGCGTGACACCCCCAAAGGCGTGACACCCCCAACGGCGTGACATCCCCAATGGCGTGACATCCCCAACGGCGTGACACCCCCAACGGCGTGACACCCCCTCTGCAACTTGCAATGTTTTCCAGTCGTCATCGTTGCGTTGCAAGTTGTAAGGAAAATTGCCTCGTGAAACATGGCCTTTAGTAGGAGACGCGCGCGCGAGGAAATGCGCGCGAGGCGAGGGGAGACCTTTATTTCCCTCGAGCGTACTCCCAAACATACTTTTCTCGCAAGAGCGTCTCGCAAAGCGTCATCAGTGGAGACTTTTAAAAGTAAATTGAAGACTTTCCTTTTTAAGAAAGCATTTCGCGTTTAAGCGTTTTAACTTTTCAATCACACTGTTTCTAGTTTGATTTGTATGTAGGTTCATTCTAATTTTTATATTTTTATATTATTTTTACATATAGTAAACAGCGCTTTAGAATATTTATAGTTTTAGCGCTATATAAATGTATAAATTAAATAATTAATTAAAAAGAGCACCCCGAAACGCGCCCTCCCATTTACTCTTGCGCTTATTAAACGGACTTAGCCTGGTACTGGAAGAGTTGAAAACAGAAAGAAGCAAACAATAGCCAAAACACTGTACCAAGACGGCGACATCGGCGGGTATTTTGTATCCTCCAATTTCTTGATCCTTTGCAACCTTTCGTATCAGGCCAGTCGCTGGAGGATGTCGACGTAAAGTCTCCTTTATTACCTGTGATGTCAACAAATTTATTAACAGATAAACAAACCTCATTTATACAAAACGGGTGTGAGTCGGTATCAAAAACGGGTGTAAAGTCGACATTGGTCTGTAGCTTGTTTCAACTTCTTCTTTTCGTGTGAAAAATTCCATATTGATGACGTAGTTCACCAGAGATCCTTGGAGTGACTCTGATTGGTTGCTGTGCGATTTCCAGTTTTCGCGCGCAACCAATCAGCGACACGACACGCATCTCTGTAGTCCAGTCCCTGAACTCTCTCTTCTGCGCGCCGTTTATAGGGGTTGAACCCAGGCGCACCTGGGTTCAACCCCTATAAAGGGCGCGCGTATAAAGAGTTCAGGGACTGGACTAGCATCTCTGTTGACGTAGATCATCAGTATGGAATTTTTCGGGCACCGCAGAGGAAGACTTAAGGGGCTTTATCGCGGATTTTAACAGATTTTTGAACAGCCAAAATATATATTTCAATGTGTCGTAGGAAACCTAAAAATAGTGGTCCATTTTTATTAAAAAGTGCTATATTAGAGCACTGAAACTGTTAACGAGCATCTTTGGCTGCGGATGGCTAGGATGGAAACGGACTGCAACTTGAAAAAGTTAGGCTTACTTTATCAAGTTCTTTACGCGCATCTTCAAAAATCGATATTAATAATTTATAACTGTGGTTTGATTTCTCTCTGCAAATGAAGGTTATATCTTCCTTTAGATGTTCAAAGATATTTTTTTCATAGGTTATGTTGTCTACCCCTAATATCAGAAGAGTTTAGACACAAAATTCTGTAAAATCCTCGTGGCGTAGCTCCTTAATTTACGCACACATGACGTCACCTTTGTTTAATACTGAATAGTCAGGCCTCTGTTGGGAGAAGTGCCACGATAACAGGTAGTGAAATAATAATTTTTTTGTGTCTATTTCTCTGGGCCGCACACATCTCTCACACTTATCCTCCTCGCGTTTGGTTCGAGTAATGACATAATGGCAAGTAGGCCGACCTGTCGTTTGCCTGCCTGCTTACCTTGGATTTTTACCTATAGGTCGAACGCACTCCCTGATCTGATTACTACTAGTTTAATACTGAATAGTCAGGCCTCTTGCCAATGGCCTGAGATACACAAAGGTTTATTTTTGTCCCTAAGAGACCACTAAAAGATTGAGGCATGTTACCAGTCCTAGCTGATGCAATTTAGCCAGATCATCAAACGCCACATTCTGTTTCTCGCCCAGCACATCAAACACCTCACCAACCAAACTACAAGAGAAAAGAACAATTCATTACCAGTAGAGGAAACATCTGTCACATCCATCGGTACTAGTTCAAGAACAAGTATAGAAGAACATATAGAGCGGCTTTCACTTGAGTGTCGAAATTAAATTGCGTTTGCTTTGGTTTTGCGTTCACTACGCTTAGGGGTTGGCTTAAAAATTTCGCGCCACTTTCTCAGCCAATCAGAAGTAAAACCAAAACCAATCATGACTCGCTCGCGCACGTTTTCCCGCGCTTCGTGCCAGCTACATGCATTTGCTTGGAGTTTTGATTGGTTCACTGGATTGTCTGTGTCCTTTGTGATTGGCCAGAGTAATTACTTTGGTTTTGGTTTTACGACACTCAATTGAAAACCGCTCCAAACAGACTAATTATTCTTATGTTTTTCTCACTGGGCACTCTGATCGTGCTTGTGCTTATGATCATGTGGCGACTATTTCTAGTGAGAACAACATAGAAGGAAAAAGTGCATTTGTTCTTATCATGTCTGTATTTATGAGGGAAAGAAGCCCGTGGGAGAGGGAAGTCCGCTGTGACCAAGGTAACGATTATTGCTGCCCCATCCCCGATCAGAAATGAATTTTCCTCGTGACCACTGCAACGTGTGACACTTTTACTCCCCAGCGCAAAATACATCATGAAAAAAAATGCCAGAACACAATATTATACAAAAATGTATGGCTTATGTCGGACTGTAGCCGAAACACATTTCTGGACTCGTAAATTCGACCCGACCCATCCATCTTTAAATCCCTTAAAATTCATACCGTAGAATTCCGGTTATAAGCCCTGGGCTTATACAACTTCGTAAGGGTTTTTGGGTGGGCTTATAAACGGAGGGGCTTATATTCGGGAGGGCTTATAAGCGGAAGGAAAAAAACGTTTCGAAACGAGCCTCGGGAGTGTTGATCAAAATACGTTTTTAAGTTAAAAACGCACAAAAAAGCAACATTTAGCCCTGTTCAGTACTGTCATCCGGTAGAGGGGGGCTTATATCCGGGGGGGCTTATAACCGGGTGTATTTTTTTGTTTCCAGGTTGATGGGCCTATAACCGGGGGGGCTTATAAGCGGGGGGGCTTATAACCGGAATTTTACGGTATACGGAAGTACTCGCGGGGAAGTATGGAGTTAAGTAAGTGAGTTAACGTAATAATAATCGATATTTTAACAGGGTGACCCCTTCAGTCGCAGGACTGGTATCAACGGGGGCCCTGTGTAAAATAAAACAAATTTAAAGTAAAAGAGAGTATGTATAAAATATCTATCTATCTATAAAAACTACTTTAAAAAAGATACCGCTAAAATGCTAAAAAAAATTAAAAAGTTTAAAAGAAGTACTTAAGAGACTTCTCTTGGTTCGGCCCCCTTTCCCCTCACCAACCCCTTGCCTGTCTTTCTTTACTCAACAAACCTCTCCTCTATTTCAGGATGATCTCCAAGCTCGAGAACACAGAAAGCCAATAGACTGGACGTAGTCTCGTGACCTGAAATAGGAGTAAGATACATTAAAAAATTAAGGTAATAGCTGTGGGTGCCTCTTCTACGTGGAATTAGCAGAAGCTATGTATAACGAAAGCTGGCGAGCGTACGCGAGGGAAACGCCGCGATTTTCTCGCGTGCGTCGTTCCAGCTCGCGCCTAACATCACTCCTGCATAGAAAAAGATAGCAGATACACCCGCTTTCAGTGTTACATGCATAGTGGGTTTCTATCGATATTCATCTTTCGACGTGTTAAACACGTAACAGCACGGATCGACATCTTCCAATCACAGCCCACTAGCATGACCTTCTGACTTTGTGGGCTCATTTGAATGAAACCAACAACGGTATTTAATCTGCTCATTTCAAACAGCACGTCGAAAGGTGATGTCGAAAGATGGATGTAGAGAGCTAAATGTGCACGTAACACTGAAAGCGGGTGTAAGCTTATCTATGTTAAAAATAAAGGTCATCGTTATGTCCTACCAGCAATAAAGAAAGTGACAAAATCATCCAGCAAGTCCTCCAACCCAAGGTCAGGCATTTCCTCTGTGAATGAAACACACAAATTATAAAGGTGAGGTCTTTCAGGTCGCACCTGGCAGTCTGCGTAGCAGGCGCGAGTGTAGTTTATGGGAATTTGAAAGGCGCGGGAGATTGCGAGACGGCCACGCGATTTTTTCCCACGCGTGGCCGTCTCGCGCCTTTCGCATTTCCCAAATGCGTGCCCAAAAAATATGCAGGCTACACCTGGCATGAATGCTTCCAAAACAATCCATCTTTGATCAAATGTTTCTCGCCGAAGCTTTTGAAGAAGAGAGTTAAAGGAACCTGACAAGTTGTCTAGTACCTAGGGATGGGGAAGCTTTTAGCACCTTTTCCACAAGGGAGCACACAGAAGATGAGGCTTCTTGATAAAATACGTCAGTGGAACGTCGCTAGCAAAGCCAATAGTGATGTCAATTTTACGCCTACTGCGGGCATACCTTGTTGCTGAATAATCCGCTGTAATATGTCATCTGGGACCTGTTCTCCTCTCTTCATTGCATTTTTTCTCACTTCAATAACTTTTCTTCCTGTTTCACGCAAGAATTGGATAGCTTTGGTGACACTGCGCTGGAAAGGATACTGATTAACTTTGAACTGCAAAACCCATGAATAAAAAGAACGTGTTAGGAAATCTTCTGGTGGGCAGATATCCCTGGGTAAAAGGTAAAGTCTGTGTCCGAGCCAAGTGGCCCATACAGCTGGAGCTTATCCCAGTTTCCGTAATATGAAGTGACTGAGAGTGTTGCTACTCCCCCCTGGATAGGATGCCAGTCCATTGCAGGGATTACCCCCCAGCTGTAAAGTCGCCGGTACCCATTTATACACCTGGGTGGAGAGAGGCACTGTGAGAGTAAAGTGTCTTGCCCAAGAACACAACACAGCACCCAGGCCAGGCCTCGAACCCGGGCCGTTCGACTCGGAGTCATGGCGCTAACCATTAGGCCACCGCGCCTCCCACATATCCCTGGGTGCCATAGCCTATTCTTCCACCCATGTGGACACCACACCTTCTAGACTCAACAAACAAGTTATATAGTAAATAGTTTGAACCCAGGAGTATCAGTAGGTCGTATAGTGTGATCGTCCGGTTGAGAAGAACTGTTGTTGGTGACTGACGTTTCAACAACCTGAGCCGACGTCGTCTTCAGAGTCAAGTGAAAAGTTTTTAGTCGATGATGTTATAAGTCTGGTTCGTTGAAGTTGATTGGTCAGTTTAGCCGTGATGTTATTGGCTGTAAGACTCGTGTAAAGTTTGTCAACAGTAATTGGTCAGTTTCGATCCTTCCATCGTTAGTCAAATAAGTAGTTCTGTTATTGGTTCGCTTGTCGGTTCTGTTTACGTCGTGAATAAGTCGTTTGTAAGATGTCGGTAGTTGTTGACATTTGTTGATAGGCGTCTGTTCATCATTGACTGACAACAACTTTTCACTTGACTCTGAAGATGACTTTCACTCAGGTTGTCGAAACGTCAGTCACTAACAACAGTTCTTCTCAGAACTACTCTCACCCGAACGATCACACTAGAGCAGTTTTCCATTGAGTATCGTAAAACCAAAACCAAAGTAATCACTCTGGCCAATCACAAAGAACACAGACAATCCAGTGAACCAATCAAAACTCGAAGCAAATACATGTAGCTGGCACGAAGCGCAAAAAAACGTGCGCGAGCGAGTCACGATTGGTTTTGGTTTTAGTTCTGATTGGCTGAGAAAGTGGCGCGAGATTTTTTAGCCAATCAGTAAGCGTAGTAATGCAAAACCAAAGCAAACGCAATTAACTTTTGACGCTCAAGTGAAAACCGCTCTATACGACAAACAAATTATAGGTACCTTGTGAAACAGGTCAAACGATGCTTCCTCCACTCCATGAAAACTCAATGAAACTGCTTCAGTAAACTTGGTGTCCTTTGCATTGATGATGTCTATGTCCATGCCAAAGGCGACCTGTGTGAAACACAATGTTAAGGGGCATACACAAGCGTAAACTTGGTATTTACTTGCGACATATGGGCAGGCATTTGCGTGTCTGGTGCAAAAGCAAGCCCATAAGGGCACCATGTAAGCCGTTGAAAGGTCTAGCTCTGTAATATACATATGTCTGAATTTATCAAAACCGGGTCAAAGAAAAGTGACGTCAGTATTCTTGAACAAGTACGTTACTGCGCGAATTGGCTTAAAACGCCACAAGAAAGGGGAAAAAATACAGCGCTGAAAGGTAGAGAAGAGAGAGGAGAAGAGAAAAAAAGACTGACATTCCCTTTAGTTTTTATATCATCGAGTTTGGAGATAGTCTCTGGCGAGAAAAAAAACGCGTTTACAGCGATTTGCGCTTAAAACGGTGAATATTTCCTTGACCTGGTTTTGATAAATTCAGACATACATTCAAATGTTATTATTAAAGAAATCCACCGCACTCAGAGCTAGTCAGAAGTAGTTTGACCCCTGTAGCCAGATCAGATCTAACCTGATGAGAGGAAATGGACGACTTATGCCAGGGTTCCACTTACATTTTTAAAGAGAACCTCTGCCACTCTAACGATACGTTGACGTTGAATTTTTTGAAATAATGCTTAAACTCCAAATTTTTCAGGACAAGGGAGAAATAACATTTAATTGCAACATAAGGAGAAAAAGATGATCGCTTTTAATTTTCCCGCCTAACCCCTCACCACAGGGCATTTGACACCCTTGTTAAGGGATTACAATATCTACGTTTTGCTTCAACTAAGAGTGTTGGATTGTCAATGTCTATTTGGGAACTCTAAGGCCCTATTTCTCAGTTAGGGAAAACTTGGGAAACTCGAGAAGGTTGTAAAATAAACTTTAACTGTCCCCACTGCCACAAAAATGTTAGTGGTAGCTTTTCATAGGAACGTAGCATCCAGGTTGTCAATCAGTTTTAACTGATATCCCCCCCCCCCCACAACCTCCAGGCCTCACCTCTGGTTGCTTTATATTTTGGACTGTTTCTCTGCATTGCAGAGTACCCTTCAAAATTAGTGTTCTGACAAAAAAATGGGAGCGTAATCCAGAGCAGAACGTCTCTACAAAGTGCTTCTTGAATAAAATACATGTCACTGAGCCTAAAATTAACCAATTTAATTATCTACTACACACTTGATGATTTTGAAATTGCTGATCCTAGCAGTATGCAGGACACGTGTCACATATCAACCTAGTAAATGGCCCAGCTCACTACAAGTCTCTCGTAGCTCGGTTGGTTAGAGTGCCCAACAGCTGGGAACTGGAACGCCATGGGTTTGATTCTCGTCGGGGACTCAGAATTGTTCTTTGTCTCATGCTTGTGTCATTTGTTGAAAAATTGATCTTCATTACATGGCAAATTGTTTTTTTCCAAAGTCAGATCTCCCCATATCAAAGGCAGTGCATCAATGAGACCCCTGAAAGTTCCCTTGTGGCAAAAATGTCTTTGATATTTTACAAACACTTAGTTACCTTGCAAATGACATCTAATGCAGCACGGGCAAACTGATCAAACATGCACACTTCTGTTTTGCCATCAGCCATTGTACTCAGATGATTTAGTAGAAGATCAGCCGTGGAATTGAAAGAACTCATTAGATCTTTGAGGCTCCTGAAAAAAAAAATGTTTGGGTTGTGTATTAATAAAACCAAACTATTCCTCTGAGATTCTCAGGAAGGGTAATGAAAGTGTTACCTTTCGCGTCAAAAACTGTTTATAAAAGGGTAATGGTTTTCCCCCACTGCTGGAAACGAGGATTGTAATCCATCAATTACAAGTACAGTGGAACGTACCCCGCTTTACAGACACCAGCTTAATACGGACACCCCTGTATTACGGACAGTTTCGTTGGTCCCAACAAAAACCTAATACATTTTCTCTTAAATTAACCCTAATAAGGACACTCGTTAATATGGACAACAGGCACTTTTCTGTGTCCCGAGTGACAAACTGTCATACATTGTCAACCCCGCATCACAGACACTGTTTATCTGTGCACTGTCAATTTTCATTGACGTGATTATTTGCTAACTTCACCCTGGTCAAATAATAACAGAATTGGATGAGTGAAAACGATTTTTATTACAAAGAGTAGCTTAATAGCGTGACTTTCATAGCCTTTGTCGAATCTTCAGTCCGCCTGGTTGTGTCACAAGCTAAAAGCTTTGGTGCAAAGTAAAGTCACCAACTTTTTTAAATGAGTTTGTAGTGTTTAAGAACTGATGGTTAGGTCAGAGTTTCAGTTACAAAGAAAACATTCTGTTGCTGTTGAAATGCGTTTTATTTCTAGTATATAGCTGGTAAATGTGCGACATTTTTCAAATAATTAGAACTACTGTTGGGTTTATTTAAGTTAAGTTCTAGTTTCTGACTAGATCATAAGGTTTTCATAAAAACTATAAATTTTCGTTAGAAAGTTCACACTTTGCATTTGTTACAGTTACACTACAGCTAAACAGCGTTTTGTTGCGGTAACAAACGTTTGCCATCATCTTTGAGTCGATATAAAACATGTATCCTTGACTTTTTTACTGAGACCCTGCTTAATATCGACACCTAGATAATACGGACAATTTGGCCTGTCCCCTTGGTGTCCGTATTCATGGGGTTCCACTATAATTTACTCAATAGGTTACATATATGGTGACACATGATCAGCAAACCCCAATATATGCTCAAGACTAGCAGTTTGTAGTACTACAGTGGCAATGAGGCCCGTCAGGGTAAATTCCGACAAGCGACATGGCCCAAAAAGTAGCGACAGCACATAAAATAAAATCACGACAAATGACAACCCTTTTGAAAAAACTTAAATTCCGACAAGGACAAGTAATTTTTCTTTAATTTTACTACAGACAGCGACGTGAAGTTTGATAAAACAGCGACAGGGCGCATTTTTAAATTTAGACAAGCGACACAGGAATCCCCCCCTGGCAGGGCCTCAGCAATAGTTCAGAACATTTCTCACTGCACTGATCAGCTTACTTGCGATGAAAAGCTGGGTTCAGTATGCCACGCCTTTTTTTCCAGGACTCATGGTCCAGGTTTGTTACCAGTCCTTGGCCAAGAAATCTATGACAAATAAAAGAGCACGCCCATTAAGAGGTCTGCTGAAAGCACAATTATAGCACAACTAAAGTAAAGCGCGCATCCTGATTGGTTAATTTAGCGTCTACTATTTGCCCCATGGGTGTATGCTGACGTATCAGCCTTCAACTTGAGCGCGCGCACTGTTCTTATGCGACTTGGCACAAGAGGAATTTGAAAAGCTAAACATAAGAAAAACCATTTCTCCATAATGCTGAAAGACTTTGAGGTATAATGCAAGTTTGAAATAATTCAAAAGTTTGCTTTAATGTTTGTTTTTTCTTTTAGGTTTTCGTCAGCGTTTACGCGACCACTACACGCAATTGTTTAAATAAGCGCGTGCACTTTTACCTCAAAGAAACTGTAATAAATCGCCTAAAAGTTGTGCTATAAAACAAATGGTTTATGTCACAGCGTGCACTATTGAGTTACAGATGCACTTGGGAGGTTTGCTAAGCACTCAAAAAGCTAGAGTCGCCCTTGGCTATCGCCTCGGACGACTCTTACGCTTCTTTCGTGCTTAGCAACCTCCCGCGTGCATCTGTAACTCAATAGTGCATACTGTGACGTTTAACATTTGTTAAATTTAAATGAGACAAACAGGTGCCAGATTGCGGCAAAAATACAAAAGGGATGGGATGCTTGTTGTCTCGCTTGAAGGCAGAAATTATGTATTTTGGTTATATTTGGGGTGTCCAGGGCACAAGTATGCCAATAGTTTTCATTGTTAAGGAGCTTGTTTAGGGTGGCACTTGAAAGTTTGAAAGAAAGATTTTATTTTAGTAAAATGTTGCAAGTTTTTTGGCTACCATAACAGAAGACAACAGAAAAATCTACTTCTAAATTCTATGTCTATGTCTATGTCTATGTCTATGGTTCCAATGAAGTAATGAAATCTGAATCTGTATACAGTTGCTTATTGACAATCAACAGACATTTGGTAGGTATTTCTACACACCAAAGGCAAAAACAAATACCTCTGTCCATAGAGACGGGCCAGTACTTCATAAGAAAATGCTTCCTTTGGCAAATTCTTGACTATGTGGATATCCTTTAAAACAAATGTAAAAGTAATAATTAAACCATAGTGTATTAGTAGTCCTGAGTGTCAAATGGTAAATTCAAGACGTCGTGAAATGGAGAGAGATTCATAATCTTTTTTGCAAGCATAACATATTTTTAGCCTTCATAAGACATCATGAAAAATTGAGATGACGATACCCATGAAGTTTGGCTAGAATTCTGCGAGACACGCATTTATTTAAGGACCACACCCCTATTAGTAACAGGTAGGTAGTAATAATCAATTGAAGTTGAATGAGAAAACAACAAAACAAGAAAACCCTATAAAGCTGATGAAACAGGAGTACGTTATGGCAAAGGACCACCATCAGACTGCTGGATACTGGGCACCACCCAGCAGAAAGTCCAGGGGTAGACTGAGAAACAGGCAGTGGAAAATGGTTGAGAGAAAGAGAGAAGTAAGTTTGGATGGGAAGCTAAGGCTGGGACAACAATAATGATGATGACGATGATGATGATAATAATGACAACAGTATTTATATAGCGCACTTTCCAAATGCTTAATGCACTTTACAACACTTTAAGGGAGACTTTTCCCAGAATGCTTTAAGCAGTTTTTAAAGAATGAGGAAATTTTCGCAGATGCCCCCACTGCAATTTCGGAACAAGGGCAGACTACAACACCGGGAACTCCATGCCTTTCTCTTTGTAATGAGTAACCATGAGATGAGTTGGCAAGCTGCTAAGTACTGCTACTGTTACTCAGTTGTTGTTGTTGATTATAATGACGATAATGATGATGATGATGATGACGGCAATGTTAAAGAAGATTATTATGCCTTCATGCATTTAAAACAAACTTTAAAGGGAGGCAAGTTTATTAGAAGTGTTTCCCTGAATAAATATACAAGTCATGTAAAGTTTATTAAAACAAACATTATGCCTATATTTATTTACTATTTGTAAAATGTTCCTAAAGAACATTAAGTCTTTCAAACCTTAACTATCTCTGAATCAGTGACCACAAGAAGAGGGAAGTGCCAGAACCAGACAACAAGGATCTTGCCGTATTCAATATGCCTGTGGAAGAAAACAGATGTCTCTTGGTTAGGGCTGTAATGAGAGTCTTACAAATGAGTACGGCAGCGAGGCATACGACACAAAGAAGCGATGCATGAGAGGCAGAAATCCCTACTCCAAATAAAAAAAAGGCTAACCGCAAGCTATCTAAGCTAACTGTAGGCTAACCGAAGTGCTATTTAGGCTAACCAGAAGGGATCGCATGCCGCAGTGTCAAAGAAAGTGGTGGATATTTACCTCCACTTTGGTGAATAATTGTTAAATGTTAGCTGGGCTCACAGGGAGATTAAGAAGCAGGGAGAGAAGATTTTCTTGTTGGAGACATGACCAAAATAATTTTTTTTTGAAATTTTCTTGGTTATAATTAAGTCATCCCAAATATCAAAGTTTCAGAGCCTAAAAAATATATCAGAAACCTTCCAGCTATACTTGCAATTGAAAGATTGACGGAAACCATGGGAATTCACAATGTATTTATTAATAGATAATATAGATAATAATATAAAGTAAATGAGTTTACCATTCTAGAAACTTGTGATCGGTAGGATACCCCTTATGACGCATGGCAGTTATCTCATCTGCATGGCCCTTGAAAAAACTTACAAAAACAAAACCATGTATATGAATAACACAGTGCCATTATATATTAAATAAAAACCAATCACCTCTTAATACCATAAATTCTATTAATTTTATGCACATTTTAGGGGGGGGGGAGGCTTAATATGGAATCTTGAGAAAGAGTTTAATCTTTCACTAACAAGCTACTCAGAGGCCTTCTGCATACTGTTTGGACATTAATACTCAGAGCCACTGGGGGCTCATTGGAGCTACACCACTGAATTTTGTTTTGTAAGCATCGCTCAGTTTTCACCCTTAAGAAGTACTGAATTAAACTCCTTAGAACTACTGAAACTGCTCCCACACATCTTCTTCAAATTCACTGCAACTATGAACATCTGAAATTGAACAGCCTCTAATAAACTCGATGTATAAAGTTGTCATTAAAGATTTGAATATTGTTTATCGTAGTGTAAGATAGGAATGAACGTTTATTCATTTGTCTAATGATAGAATCACTTTGAGATGTCGATTGTGACATTTTGACTGCAATACTGCTAGTCTAGTTCATCAGGTTTTGAGGTCAATTGTTTATGTGTTGCTATATGCGCAGGTGCAACATGCATAAAATTAATAGCGACGCGTAAACAATCAACCTCATTGCCTGATGAAGACTAGCATTATTGCAGTCAAAACGTGGTGATCAATATCTCGAAGTGATTCTATCATAAGACAAACCAATAATAATAACAACAACAATAATAATAAATTTATTTAAGTGTCAGGGTAAGTATTAAGCTTACAGAAGCTAATTGGGGACACTCTACTACTTAACAATATATTAAAATTTAAAATGTACAGTTAAGAATTCGAAGTTAAGAATTAATTGGGTGCACTCGTCTACTTAACAATATATTAAAATTTACAGTATACAATTAAAAATACGATAGTTTACTATATTAAAAATTAGGATGAATAAAATAAGAGGAAATAATTTAAAAAACTGTTTCTAAAATTACAAATATAATATAATACAAGAGAGAAATAAAAATCTATTTTTAAGTGAGTTAATTGTTCAAGAATCAGAAAGTGCATATAAAACAATTTGAACGTGTGTCCTCGATTAGAGCACTAAGGTCTTCGTCTCTTATAATAAACATGCATTCCTACGTATAATCCTATGTGCAATCCAGCAGGGTTATTTTGCATAACGCAGAACGCTAAACAATGCCCTAACCAACAAATAATCTAACCGCACGCAAACCACCTGGGGTGAAGCTAGCCGCAAGCAAGTGGAGGAGGACAGGGGGCGGGAACCCGGGAGAAAAGGGGCGGGAAGCAGGAGGAGAGAGGGCGGGAAGCGGGATTCTTAAGGTGGCGGGAACCGGGAGAAAACGAGTTAAATTTCGTAACATTTCATTATTTCGCAATAGACATGGAACAAACAGGAGAGAACAGCTACGGAAAGGGGCGGGAGGTGGGAGTAAAAGGTACGGGAGGCGGGAGGTATAGACCCCCCTGTCCCCCCCACAAGCAAACCGGAGTGAAAAATGCAGAATACAGAATAGTGGTCAGCAGGCAGTTTCCTTAGCTTTCACTCCGGTTTGCTTGTGGTTAGCTTCACCCCAGTTTGCTTGGTTAGCTTTCACTCTGGCTTGCTGTCGGTTAGATTTTACTTGTTGGTTAGGGCATCATTCTGCATTCTGCTTTCTGCAAAATACCCCTGCCGAATACAATCCTCTTTTGAGAAAGTCCACACCAACCCCAATTCCCCCTTGGTATGGATGCTTTCTGCAACAGCCATTCTGTTATTGTGAAAAATCAACTTGATAAACAATTTAAGACCATGGACCACCCCATATTCTGATAGCTTTATAGGCCTACGCCCTGTAGAAGAGGTCACTGTTAGAATATAAAGCAACACCCATCTTCATCAGTGAAGATTATTTTCTCTACCGGCATGGTTAAGAAATTGGTGTCTGACATTTGCAGACTGCAGGCTGCAGACTAAGAGATATATTGTGGAATACCATTTAATATTGAAAGCTAACCAGTAAACAGACTAACTACATCAAAGTCGAAGTGCTATTCACCGTATAGTACCGGGGTTATTCAGGCTATCCGGAGTGTATAGTAGGCTAACGAAGTGCGTAATAGGCTAGCGTAAAGAAACCAATCTACATATACAGTGCACGGAAAACTAGGAATCAATCATGATCAGGCATGTATTCAGTATCCAAACATGGAACACACCTTGTCATCGGCGGACTTGGGATGTGGGCAAATTTGCGCCTTGTATTAGACAAGTACAACGCAAAACTCAACAGAAGAACAAGCGATAGCACGACCAAAGTACCAGCCACACACAAGATCAGGTTGAGCATCGTGTAAGAACGTTTTCTCTCAGAGAAAATTGAAAGTGTTTACTTTTGCCTCCCTGCACGAACAATCGAGAAAGACTGGGTTCCAGAACTACATGGTACCCCGGCTAGGGAAGGGAAGGGAAGGGTTTACTACCTCTCTTCAGGTAATGGCATGCCGCATGGGAAGAAATTTTCACTCGCGGTGTGAGCGTACCTGTTTTTAGTTTCACTTGTAACATGCACCGTGCTGTGGATGTTTCTACTAAACACCCTTTACTTCTACAGGTCTACTTTGAATAACTTGTAGCTTTGGAGGGGGAGGGGGGTGGTGAAGTCGGTCTTGGGTTTAGTTACGGGGAGGGCTAATATAGGGAGGGACTACTTTTCGGACGGACATTTGCGTTCAAAATACTGTGTTTAGGATACTGTGTTTGGAAATTTTTTTGATCCATTCAAATAAAATGAAGCTCTCTATAACGACGTAAAATACAAAACAAGCTCCACCAGAAGTACATAATCCATTATTATGTACCGTCTGGCTTAGGGCTTTCCACAAGTTGCTCGAGATTTTCCAAAAAGTTGCCCGTAATTTCTCAAAACGTTGCTCAAAAGTTGCTCAAAAATCCAAAAAAGTTGCTTTTGATAATAAAAGTTGCTCGAAAGTTGCTCCAAAAAATCCAAAACGCTGCTTCTAATCCAGATAATTTCTTTAAATATATGCTAATTTCCTTTTGAGGGTTAGATTTCTAAACAAAAAAAAAGATTTCGAAGCAGTTTTATGCAATTTTATCTTATTCACACATCATGGGGAAATTTTGTAAAATTATGACGTCATGTTTGCTGAGGAGCTTTTGTAATGTTTTAATGCAGGATGAGCCGAAAGTTAAAACGTCTTCAGACGTTTCTCGAAAATCTTCGTCAAACTTCGTAAATCTTCGGAAACGTTCGTATGGCCTTTGAACAGCACTCGGATAATCTTCGGAGATCTTCGGTCTGGAAATTGCTCAAAATGCAACAAGTTGCTCGAGAGGAAAAAAGTTGCTCGAAGGGGAAAAGTTGCTCGAAACATGAAAAGTTGCCAAAAAGTTGCAGAGCAACTTGTGGAAAGCCCTAGTCTGGCTCCACCGATACCATAGCTTTTAATCGGAAAAGTTATACCTTTCTTTGAAATATAAGCCCATCAGCTTGCATTCGACAGGGCTTATTTTTGGAAGGACTTTTGAGGATCCTGAAGTGGGGGGGGGGGGGGAGGGGGGGGGGAAGTATCAATCCCATTTCCCAACCCATTTTTTCCAAATCCCAATTCCCAGTGTTCAAATCCCATTCCCACTAGCAGAATTCAGAAAAAATCCCAGTCTTATACATACCAGCTCTTTTCCCAGTTAGCATCTGAACAATTACAGCTTCTAAATACGACTCAACAAAGACCCAAAAATTCACGAGGATTTGCGAAGATGTTTTGAAGATGATAGGATCCTTTTAGGTAATTAAAAAGTGCAAGTAGGGAGGTTATAGTGATTTAGTTTAGGTTATAAGTTTCTGCCACCTCCTGCTGGAAGTCTGTCGTTCGACTTGTTAGTGTTCTTATTCTTCCAAGCCTGGTCAGACAATCATGCTCAGTGTTGTTTCAAGAGCGTTGTCTACCTCTTCTTCAGAGTCACTGTCACTGTCGCTGGCGCTAAAGATGTCTACCTGTTCGTTGTTAGGAGACTTTGGTGGTAAACTGACTTCCTCATTTGAATTAGGCGGCTCATCAGTTTCGCTTGGAACTCTTTGTACAGCTTTCAGTGAATTTAAATTGACTGGTTTCATGACCGTTTTTAGCCTGCATAGCAGGCGCCGTAGTTTCGAGCGCGCGTATGGGAAACGCGAAAGGCGCGAGGGGGCCACGCGTTCTCGCGATCGCGCACTCTTTTAAACGCGCTAAAAAACGTGAACAGACCGTTTTAGTTTCATATAAGTTCAGAGGCAAAAGTACCCGCCCTGTCCATTGTGTTTTTTGCCTTACATTTCATTGTCTGACGGATTTACCATCCATTAAAAAGGGTCTGCATGGGGGTGTTGGAATTTCAGTTATCAGTTAAAATATAGGCCATTTCTCAGCTAACAGTTAATTTTGACAAATCTGAGTTAACTTCCACTTCTTATTTACTTTTGCTGTATTGTATCTTAGCAACGTTGTCCATCTCATTAGCCGAAAAGTGTCAAGTAGCATCCGATGATTTCCGCTCACTTTCCAGTCACAAGAGGGTCTCAATATGCTGACCTAAGATAACATGAGTTTCATAAAAAAAAACTCACCACCCAAGTAAGAATTAATAATCTAGCACGAAGTTAATATGCTGCTCTCAGATAATGAGTTCCATTAGGAACTCACCACCAAAGTAAGAGGGTATTATCCAGCAAGAGGTCAATATGCTGCCCTCACATAACGTAAGTTCCGTAAGGAACTCACCAGTCAAATAAGTAAGACAGAATAATACAGCACGAGGTCATTATGCCTTCCTAAGATAACATGAGTTCCGTAAGAAACTTACATGCCAAGTAAGAAAGAATAGTCTAGCAAGAGGTCAATATGATGCCCTCAGATAACATGAGTTCCATACGGAACTCACCACCCAAGTAGGACAGAATAATCTGACACGAAGTCACTTTGCTGCCTTAGACAACATGAGTTCCACAAGGAACTTACCACCCAAGTAAAAGAGAATAATCCAGCACAAGGTCAATATTCCATAAAGAACACACCACCCAAGTAAGATATAATGTTCTAGCAGGAAGTGAATATGTTGCCCTCAGATAACAATAGTTCTATAAGGAACTTAGTACCCAAGTAAGACAGAATAATCCATCCACTATGCTGCCTTAAGATAACATGAGTTCCACAAGGAACTCACCAGCAACCACGAGGTCAATATGCTGCTCTCAATTAAGAAGAGTTCAATATTTTACTCACCACCTATGTTAGAAAGAATACTCTAGCACGAAGTTAATATGCTGCCCTCAGATAACAAAAATTCCATAAGGACTCTCGCTCCCAAGTAAGATACAATAATCTAGCAAGAGGTCAAAATCCTGCCAACAGATAAGATGAGTTCCATATGGAACTCACCATCCAAGAAAGACAGAATAATCTGGCACGAGGTCAATATGCTTCTCTCAGATAAGATTAGTTCCATCAGGAACTCACCACCCAAGTAAGACAGAAAAATCTAGCATGAGGTAAATACAGTGCCGTAGCAAGGGGAGGGCCCCCGTGCCCCCCCCCCCCCAGTTTTTTTCCCAACAAGAGTTCCATAAGGAGATAACCTTCAAGTAAGACAGAAAAATCTATTACGAGGTCAATATGCTGCTTGCAGCTAAATATGAAACTCACCACCAAAGTAAGGCATAATAATCCAGCACTGACGAGGTGAATTTGCTCCCCTCAGATAACTTGAGTTCCATAAAAAAAAACTCACCACCCATGAAAGTAAGACAGCAAAATTTTGAGAGAGGTCAATATGGTGCCCTCACTCATAAGTTTCGTTAGAAACTCACCACCAAGAAAAAGAGAATAATCCAGAACATTTCCATAACGAACTCACCACCTAATTAAGACAGAATGCTCTCATATAACATGAGTTCCATAAGGAACTCACCAGCCAAGTAAGTAAGACAGAATAATCTAGCACGAGGTAAATATGCTTCTCTTAGTCAACATGAGCTCCATAAGGAACTCAACAGCCAAGGAAGAGAGAATAATCCAGCACGATGTCACTAAGCTGCCCAGAGATAACATAAGGTCCATAAGGAACTCGCCACCCAAGTAAGACAGAATAATGCTTCACGAGGTCAATATGCTGCCCTCACATAACATGAGTTTCATAAGGAATTTACCACCCAAGTTAGCCTGAATAACTGAGCAGAAGGGCAATATGCTCCCCTCAGATAAAATGAGTACCATAAGAAAATGTAAAATCCATCCAAATAACACAGAATAATCCAGCACGAGGTCAGTGCTGCCCTAAGATAACATGAGATCCATAAGGAACTCACCAGCTATAGATAGAATAGATAGAATAATCTAGATAAATAGAATAGATAGAATAATCTAGTACGAAGTCAATATGTTGCTCTCGGATAAAAAGAGTTCCATATTTAACTCACCACCTATGTACGAAAGAATAATCTAGCACGAAGTTAATAAGCTGCCCTCAGATAACAAAAGTTCCATAAGAAGCTCACCTCCAAGTAAGACACAATAATCTAGCAAGAGGTCAATATGCTGCCAACAGATGACCACAGATAAGATGAGCTCCACATGGAACTCACCAACCAAGTAAGACAGAATAATCCAGCATGAGGTCAATATGCTGCCCTCACATAACGTGAGCTCCATAAGGAACTCACCACCCAAGTAAGACAGAATAATCTGGCACGAGGTCAATATGCTTGCCTTAGATAAGATGAGTTCCATAAGGAACTCACCACCCAAGTTAGACGGAAAATTCTAGCACGAAGGCAATATAATGCCCTCACATAACGTGAGTTCCATATGGAACTCACCACCCAAGTAAGAAACTTGCCCCCCAAAAAAGTAAGACAGAATAATCTAGCACGAGGTCAATATGGTGCCCTCAGTCATTAGTTCCATAAGGAACTCACCAGCAAAGGAAAAGAGGTCAATATGCTGCCCACAGTTAACATTAGTTCCATAACGAACATACCACCTAATTAAGATAGAATGCTCTCGTACAACATGAGTCCCATAACGAACTCACCATCCAAGTAATTAAGACAGAATAATCTATCATGAGATAAATATGCTGCCCACAGATAACGTGAGTTTCATAATGAACTCACCACCCAATTCAAGGAAGAATTAATAATCCAGCACGAATTTAATATGCTGCTCTCAGATAATATGAGTTCCATAAGTAACTCACAACCCAAGTTAGGCATAATATATTAATCCAGCAGCAGGTCAATATGCTGCCCTCTCATGATGGGGTTCCGTGAGGAACTAGGGGGAACTAACCACCCAAATAATTAAGACAGAATAATCCAGCACGACGTCAATATGCTGTCCTCAGATAACATTATTCCCATAACGAACTTACCACCCAAGTAAGACAGAATAATCCAGCACGAGGTCATTATGCTTCCCTAAGATAACATGAGTTCCTTAAGAAACTTACCAGCCAAGTAAGAAAGAATAGCTTAGCAAGAGGTCAATATGATGCTCTCAGATAAAATGAGTTCCATAAGGAACTCACCACCCAAGTAGGACAGAATAATCTAGCACGAGGTAAATATGCTGCCCTAAGATAACATGATATCCATAAGGAACTCACCAGCCAAGTAAGAATTTAAAATCTAGACCGAGGTCAATATGCTGCTCTTAGATAAGATTAGTTCCATAAGGAACTCACCACCTAAGTAAGACATAATGATGTAGCAGGAGGTTAATGGGCTGCCCACAGATAACATGAATTCTATAAGGAACTCAACACCCAAGTAAGACAGAATAATCTAGCAGCAGATCAGTAAGTCCTTTTGTATAACAGGAGTTCTATAAAGAACTCACCACCCAAGTAGGTAAGACATAATAATCTACCACGAGGTCAATATGCTTCGCTCTGATAACATGAGTTCCATAAGGAACTCACCACCAAAAACAGAATAATCCAGCACGAGGTCAATATGCTGCCCTAAGTCAAAACATGAGTTCCATACGGAACTCACCAGCCAAGTAAGGCAGAATAGTCTAGCACGAGGTCAATATGCTGACCTCAGATAATATGAGTTCCATAAGGAACTCACCAACCAAGTAAGCCCAAAGGGTTAATTATAAGGGGTCGTACAGTCCGCGGACCGACACATTTTGTTCTTTCTAGACCGCAGTCCGCTTTAGTCTTCTTCTTATTAAAGACCGAGACCGCCGATTATAATTTCCTTCATTTCTTACGATGTGTTAGTTGTATATTCATATTTCTTCTCACAGACACCACAAGAATATAAGAAAGAGCATAACCCCGTCCGAAAGAAAAGATTTGATATCAAATGAGCTCTTTTCAAACCCAGAGAATGCAGGGTATTTTTTAAAGATGCGTAAAATTAAAAGTTTGGACGGTTGGCCGGTGTGCCCGTGTGGTCTTTCTAACATGAAGTAAGTGTCTTTTATGTGGTGGTTTAATTGTCGGTGAAGTAGATGGCTGTGGGTCGTTCGTTTTTGGCACAGACTTCAAGTTCTGTTGAAAGACGATATCTACAAAGCCTTTCTGCTTTCTGAAATGTGACATTACGTTGAATCACTCTAACAGAAAGTGAAGTACACGAGCCATTCTGGAGCATTTCCAATTGATCTTCAGTTATTAGAGCGAAGGAGGCTTTTTATGAACTTCCCCTTCAATGAAGTCGATGTTAAACACGTCGACAGCAAAATCTGCAAATCCCCTTCGTCTACTCCATTCCTGTTTGCACACATTCTACAAATATTCCTCTCCATCTGGGTCGTTGAACAATCCAATGGTAATTCCAGTTTACAGTTCTCGGTGTGTATGAAAACATTTTGAGTAGAAAAGTACTTAACTTCCACGGGGAAAAAATCGTGACAATTCACGGAAAAATAAAACAGGATGGGTAAACATGCTAAAAATGGACACGAACCAGGTGCTTCAACAAACTACTGCTGTCACAACCCCAGGAAATAAGTGATGTCTCGACTGGACATGGTTACAAAATATTTTTTCCCATTCCCATCTGTCATTTTTTCTCTCCCATCCCCAGCGACCAAATCCCAGTCCCAGTGACCTAAATCCCATTTTCCCAGGACAAAAACCGGCAATCCCAGTTCCATTTTACCCCTTCTGGACCCTCATTTTTGCGTCTGAAATTGGGAGGGGGGGCTGATTTTCGAAATTTTCGGTATAAACGTATAGTTCTACTATTCTACGTATGTGCCACCCCATAGGGAAGGCGCTGACTAGAAGAAACTAGTGCCACTCAGATAATGTTCATGTATTATTTTATTACCATAAACCCTAACGTCTGTGAACACAACAACGAATGACCACTTTACTGATTTATCACAGCTCATTTGAACAAATACATAGTTTGTAACACAATTGCGCATCAAAACATAAAACGCAATAACTAAGAACACAGAAAACGTTTTGTTGCCATGCTTGAAAAACTTTGAAACTTCTTTCGAAAATTTCTTTCGATCTCAAGAAATTTCTTACAGTGAAAGTGTGAATTTTATTTTTTAATAAATTAATAAATGTTTAATATATACACATTTAAAACTCTATACTGCAATTGTTACTCATATAACGTGTATCGCCAAAAAGTTAAATTATTTCCCTACGTAGAAACTTAACTTCAATGTCGTTGCGTGACGAAACTGTCACATTACAATGTTAAGGCTTCATAAGCACTAAACACTATTTAGTCTCTTACGCAGACGTTCTTTTTGCTTGTCACACAATCGCATGACGAGCCAAAAGAACGTCTGCATAGGAGTCTATACACTATTGGGAACAATCCACTTCTGGCCCTCTTTCCGTCACGCAACGGTTCTCTCTTGAGAGAGCTTTTTGCCTTTATTAGCCTTGCGTGACGGATAGAGGGCCAGCTCATTAATCTTAGAATGAGACGCAAAAATAACTTCTTGGTATATTTAGCGTAAAAATAAATTATGCCACCCTTGATTTTACAAAGAAACGAACAACGTAGGGAGAGATGGGTGACAGTATTTCCATGAGGAGGAAATATTTTCTTTAACAGAACGAGTAAGAACGCTGAACAAATTTTAACGTATTTTACATCCCCAGCGATCCAAAAGAAACGAAATTACTATGGATAAATCTTAATTTCGTTTTAGCTAGGCTCTTCCAATGATAAAATTTGGATATCGGGTGCGGAACTCGCCATGTGTCTTGAAAACCTGGTGTTATTCCGCAGCGAACTTGAGGGCATCATCTGCTGCTCAGAATACTTTCGATCATGAGTAGGACTGGGACTACTGCTTGGCCGGTCTGGACTGCCTCGACTCCACGAAAAAGTAGATAGTGAATTGGGATCGAGGCCGCCAGGAGAGATCTTCCGCGGACTCGGGAACAAACCTTAGTGGAATTTAGAATACCATTTAGGGCTACCGTAAATGATCTAATAAACGCCCGGGGCGTCTATTAAATTTTCGGGGTCCTAGGGGAGGCGTTAAATAGATATGAGGCGTTTATTAGAGAGAGGCGTTTATTTCACTTTTACTGTAACAACGTCAACAAAACAAATAGGATGCGTAGTTTGCTAGCGCTAGCGGAGTAAGATACAAAACAGAGTTGGTGAGTAGGAGACTTATCTTATCTGCGCTAATGCAAAACCTAGAGATGCCGTTCATAGTTGGATATCAACGTTTTCATCGTCATCTGGGTCAACCATGTTGGAATAAAGCATTTCATTGGTACGAGCGTTTATTTGAGAGTGGGCGTTTATTAGATCATTAGCACGACAGACGGTATTAAACAATGAGTTTTGTTTTCCCGAGACTAACAGGAAATATCCACCGTCCTGTCTACTTAGGGTAATAGAAAGTTTAAGAGCTCAGTGCTGACAAAAAGATTTACCTACCTTTTGGAGATTGAAGTTTAGGTGCAGATGTTTTGATAGAAAGTTTTGGTGGTGAATGAGTTGAATACGGCTGTCGAACAACTGAAAAAAAAAAACAACAACAGTCAATTAGTCAAGGAAAGTCAAGTAATTTGAATATTTAAAGGAGCCGTAAATGTGAACAAGAAAAACTACATTAGACGTGACAACAGCAGTCGTGGCATTCTCACGCGAAATTAGTATTGATCAAAGGGACTGTGTCGCGGATTTTAGCCAAACTTTGGCATCCGAAATGACCATCAAATTCGGTGAAATAAAAAATAACCTCTTAAAACCGTGAAGGGACATTTCAATAACACAGCAAATACGGATGGTCCAAAGGGACGACGATTGAAACGGATTGCAATATGGGATTTTGAAATATTGTTGGGCTGAACAGTTTTCAAAGTTAGTCTCATTTGCTTGTAACTTTGAATTATAACGCCCAGGAGACACATTTGGTTGCAATGAAGCTATGGCTTTGTCATTTGGATCCAAAGAAGTAATTTCTTTGTAAACATTAAGTTTTATAGCAAGTATTTTGGCAAAACTTTAAAAAAAAAAACTTTACTCAGCCGTGACACAGTCATACTGATTTTCTTTCATTTGTTGCGCTATTTTTCCCGCACTTTCCGCCGGCTACATATTTCTCCCGCGCCCTACATTACACTGGTTACGTGTGGGTCTTTCCCCACCTCTACACCTTGGTCTGAGGTGCGTGCGTTTGCTTTTCCCGCGCTTTCCGCCTGTTGCACAACGTTTTTCCTTTTCCCGCACTTTCAATGTCCTGGAAATGAGGCTATTTATAGCAGCAATAGCGAGTATTTCAGGTTTATTTCTAAGTGAGTCATTGATAAGAAAATGCTGTAAGTAGATTACCACTCGTTGTTCCAGTAATCCCTGTTGAAAGCACGGCTCTGCTAAGGAAATTATGTTGTACCGGACCTGAAATATCAACCAAATAAAAGTGTTTTTGTCCAGTTCATTCTCCCAGTCAATTGAGTATAAGAAAAAACATTCTCGAGCAGCTCTATATGTTAAAATAAACGTCTAATTTGGGGGCTGAGGCTGGGCGTTCTTATTTTTTTACGATTTGAGGCTGAAAACGTTCTTAAGACGTTCTTTAGTGGCATGTTATAGTACTTCGATAAATCATTGCGGGCCGTTACAAGGAAACTAGATCGAAGAGATTGTTCGCAATGGTGGGGGACCGCCAAGAAACCACCAGGAATATAGGGGAGGCCACCTCGGTTAGTAATATGTTTGTAATTTAGTTGTGAATGTGCGGCTCAGACTTATTTCATTAAAAATCCAATCATTTTTTTCTCATAAAAAAGCTAGTCGAACCAGTGATCGATATTGGGAGAGAATTCCAAATTTTAGGACCCTGGTTTAGTATTGTAGTACGACAGTGATGTGGTCGATAATACTTTTTTAACCCAAAACATATTTTGCCTAGTATACAAAACAACAGTAGTATTCGAAACAACAGTCGATAAAGGGCAAGTTGTTCTTGCATATTACAAGGGGGCCCGGATGCTTTTGGCACACGTTATAACTTGAATAATCTTTCATTATTACCTTGAACTGAACTGTGTCTTCCTTCTATGACGTGATTGCGTTCGTTGGGCGTACCCTCGTTGCGTGACAAGTCTTCTATGGGAGTCGTGACAAGAATCACGCCAGGCGGAATAGAGAGATCGTCGTCATCTGATTCGGATTCCAGTTTCTCTGTTTCTTTGTTATCCAACTGCGTGTCACTTGGCGCCGCCGTAGTGAGCGCATGTGCAGAAGGTATGGCCTTCGGAGGTGGCGCGGGCGCATCACCCTGGTGAAAACGATAACGTGACGGTCAACCAACTTACAAAGTGCAGGCAAGGAGTAAAGCCTGGTTTTCACTATCAAAGAAAGCACACGCGCAAGCACAAGCACGATCACGCTGAAAAGGACAAATTTTGCAAGCACAAGCACAAGCATCCAAATGCAATGCGCTTGTGCTTTTGCTCTAGTCGAAGCCGTTTTCACGGAGAAATAAGAGCTGTTATCCTTGCGCTTGTGCTTGGCGCTTGTGCTTGCATCGCTATTGAAAACCAGGCTAAAGATTGGTGTGGCAGGCGTATAAATGAGAGTAAAAGAGGCCAAATGGGCCTGTAATTAGTGCAAAAAGAGAGCGCTGCTAAGGGTGTCCCGTCTTCTTAGTGCAGAAACGTTGGGGAGGGGGAGGGAGCATCGTACTCCAAGCCAATCACATACGCCCCTGGGGGGGGGGGCACTTCCGGTCAACGCTAAGGGAGGAGCATCTGTCAGACGTGCAAGAGGATCAAATTTTCCAAAATGTCTTTAACAGTGTCCGGTGTGTCCGTAATCGATTAATTTTGCGTCAATGAATAACTAGGCGATTCAGACGTTTCTGCTTCAAGGTTCTTTTTAGGTTGTGAAGAATATTATTCTACATGACACGAGCGTGGGACAAAGAAAAAATCTGAGTCCCCGACGGGAATCGAACCCATGGCCTCCCAGAATACCGGTTGGGCGCTCTAACCAACTGAGCTACGTGAGACTCGCTGTGAGCTAGGCCATTTACTAGGTTGTTCTTTAGACGTCAGAGGGCAAAAAATGTACGCTCTGAAGTCACCGATGCCACATGCTAGGTAATGTCGAGTACAGTCTTAACAGGTTGCGGACCTCTCCTAGTAGCATTTTGGGGAAGGAGTTTCATTCCTTCCTACACCATATTATCCCACCAAACACGATCCTGATAAAACGACTTGTGCTGATAAAACGACTTACGCTACACTAGCGATACTTCGGCACTGAAATGTGTGTGTGTGTGTGGGGGGGGGGGGGGGGGGGGGCTCAGTCCCCCAAATGTCCCCTTGTCTTGGGGGCTTCAGCCCTTCCCCTATCCTACTGCTCCGCTGACTATGTAGTACCTGTCACGCAGGGAGTAAAATTAAAGATGACATGTGTAAGGAAAACTGAAAACGTTACTTCACGCGCGCTTCAAACACTGGATTCATTTATCTCACCTTTACTGCCAAGTCAATGAGGTATATCCATTGGTGTCTTTTTAAATTGGTGTCGCACTAGAAGGGTAAAGGAAAAACAACTTTAATATTTGTAAAACCCTCGAGTTCGTATACTCTAGCAAGCTTATTTTATGACTCCAAAAACTACTTCGAGACAGTGCGCAAAAAAGACAAACAGACTGTTTTGCGATGAAATTAATTTTCTTTTATGCGCTTTTTACCTTTTCGGAGTGAATTCCCAGTAACTCAATTGTCTTTACTGCAACACGTTTTTTGTGTACCGTAAATTCCAAATAATTTGAACTAAGGTAAAAACAAAACGTGAGTTTCACGTTTTCACGATTGTCCGTTTTGCTTGGATTGTAATCCATTTCCACGACCATTTCTGCCTTCTCTAGCCTTCCTCACTTTAAATTGCTCACCGTTACAAAATAAGACTGAGTTGTTGTTAGATTTCCTGCAATCTCCTTCCTCGTCCCCAGGCGCCGATCGGCCTGTCGGTAAAGGCGGGAAAACGGGAAGCGCACGTCGCAGGGATAGATTGTTAGGGAGCGAGTTGCTGAGCTAGTCTGAAATGTAAGCTGTCCTCTCGTCCCAACCCCCCAACGGAGGGGCGCGGGACGAGAGGGCGTCTGACATTTCAGACTAGTCGCGGAGCGTGTCCCACTTCCTTTTCCCATCAGTCCCACAACGCCAAGCGAACCGCGCACAATCAATCCCATAAAGAAAAACGCACCGCGCACGACCAAAGAGGAGAACGCCTGGGGACGAGGAAGTGCAACTTCGTTAATTTCTTTACGAATTCTGAAAGAAGTCGCCTTTACCTTGAACAGATGAGTTCCTCGTTCAGTGCTGATGTAGAACGGAAAGCTGTAGGTTCCTCTCTTCGCTACGTTACATTTGGTGCTTGACGTCAACTCGATGGAACCTCTAAACTGCAAAGTACATTTTTAAAAGAAAATGTATCACATTAATTTACCAAGCACGCGGGCCGTATTAGGAGAAGGTCGGCCCCTTGATTTTGACAACGAGCATCAAGGAGTGTTTATTACAAAAACGTGTTCTGAAAAAATTAAAGAACAAAGAAACTTGAATAATACTTAATTTTTTGCGCTTTTAATTTTTTTTTTAACAATATCGAAATTTGAAAATAGTGTAATTGTAGTCAGGGGAAGACATAGTTTGTTGAAGGTTTGTCGCTGACTGTGTTTTTGATGTTATTTTCCAAGACGTTTCGGCTACTGCTTAAGCCTTCATCAGTTAAAAAATCAAAGCTTTCACACGCGATTTAAAATAGCAGCACGTTAGCGCGCGCTTTAAAACATAACGTGTAAAAGTTTGAAACAAAAGAAAACGTGGCGCGAAACTCATGCGCGTGACAAGGACTTGTAAACCTCTGGGATGACAGCATGGTCGTTCCCAGAGTGCGTATCCTTTATGGACAACCAGGCTTCCAAAAAGAGTCGCTTGTGGTAATTTGGCTTATGTCCAACTATATTAACGGCATTGAAATCCATGTGGTGATTATTGTCATGTACATGACAGGAGATCTTTGAGTCATGGTCGAATATCGAAATTTACTGAGTCCAATACATGAAATCTTAGACGGGCACTAAAGTATTCTGATTGGTGATTGGCCCTCGGTTGGTTTGGATACTGGTTGGTATATACGTTAATACGGTAAGCTTGCTTTAAAACAAAACAAATTAAGCGGAAGATGTAAAAGGGTTTGCACGTCCGTTTGCACGTCCGTTTACGACATACTTCTGCTTTGAAATTTTCGTAAAGAAATGAAGAACTGCCTCGGCACTCGAGGTTTTTTAAAGGGCTGTCCTTTGGTCTGGGAGCGTTTGACTGTTTGAGAAAAATATATTTAAAGCTAAATGTATAACAGCGAGTTGTTAATGAAGCCACTATAAATAAATATGCATTACATGAGCGATTTTAAAAGGATGTCATTTAAAGATTAATAAAGTTATCTTACATTATCCCGGTTTGTTGTTGCTCGATCTCTGTAAAATAGCATCCATACTCCTCGAATTACAACCCAGTACTGAATCCACTAAAAGGAAAAAAGAGATAATTAACTCATTAATTTCGCTTTTCTAGCTTAAAATACCCCAGGGAAAGGTGAAAATAATTCGTACGCATATTCGGTCATTGAATTATTTATTTGTGTTGTTGATCTGTTTGTTCTAATGTCTGAACTTTTGTACAGAGCCTACTTTGCATATATATATAAATAGTTTACAATTTATGATTAAATCAAGTCTGACTTCGCAGAACAGCTGGGATTGAAACTAAAGACGCTATTTTTTTCCCATTTGGAAAAAACACGGTATAAATTTACGTAGTTTATTTCCTCAAACGGACAAGAAAATTAACTAAAAATTTGGTGTTTTAGCAGTTAACTTACATTTGTAATCAGCTCGTTAAAACTTCATTTGGTCTTTCACTTTATAATGAATGACCCGCCTGAAGCTGACATCAAATTATCACTTCAATATGTTGGCGAGAAATTAACGTGGTCCAAAATGACCGAATTTCGCTAAAATTATCTCTCGTTTAGACATAGTTTTCCTTTTTTCCGTTCTCAATTTTATGTGTTGTGTACAATGATATAAAAGAAAACGAATATGTCGGTTTCATTTGTTTAAACTTCAATTTCACGCATGGCTAACTAATATATTTAACCCAGCTGTAATCGAAATCATTTTCGTTACTTTTCGAAATCGCGACGATTTCGGTGGTTTTTAACACAAAATACATGACTGTCATTCAATAAAAGTTTTACCACATCTTACCTTGCTACGACCTTCTTTCCTTAGCAGATAATCTTCGCAATATTTCGAACCGTCGTTCGCCATCTGCCTGTCTGTAGCAGAATTAACACCTCGTCAATTCACACATTTGGAAAATAGAGTTTTAAATGCCGGTGATCGAGCGCGAAGAAAGATGACTTCTGCAAATGTCACGCTAGGCAATGTATTTTTTTAGCAAAATGTTTGCTACAACAAGAAAGCGTTTGCTCATAGTCCAGTAAACTTTGCAAATTCGCCGTCTGCCTAGCGCTTCCACTTTTAATTGTCAAACACTCAACGAAATTTGACCGTTTCATCAACATTTTGCGCCAATCTCGTAATTGCCACGAAAGTGCTTGCTTCCTTTCTTGTTTATATAAAAAGCAAGCATGTTTTAGTTCAAAAAATACAGCGCACACTGAAGGGTTTATAAAACAAGAACACTCTAAATTAGTGCAGCAAAAGCTTAATTAGACCTAGCGGTTTTCTTTTCAATTCAGACGCGGCCACAATTGCCCGCCTTACCTCTTATCGGTGGCATAGCCTTGGCCTTCCCTTTATCTAACGCTTACATCTTTCACAAAATTACTATTTATTTATCTGCCGAACTAACTGAAGAATAAAATAAGATTTTGCGACCGCTACGATTCGCACATCAACTGTAAACACTGCAATGCATATTCAATAAACATGGTCGCCGTTGCATTTATATAAACATCCCAATAAATTACTCAAAATTTACGGGTCACAAGATTTGACCACAAAGATTGCTTATCAAACAAATTGCCTTTCAACGTGAGAAGAACGAAAGTTGGACGAAACAACAACAGAATCAGCCTTCGATAACTCGTGTCGCAGCCATGTCACTTTGACAAACTGATTAAAAGCGGGTACTTTTTAAAAGTAAATATAAATTCCTACCTGTCATAAAGGCCTATGGCTTGCCATAATCAAGTCGGGTTCGTTACATGATAGCTTGAAATGAACAAAACCCCAAAAGCTAATTCCCTTCGACCTTTTCAATCATTTTCTTCGCCATTTTGTATCCCAGCAACAACCGCGTCTCAGGAGGCCTGGAGTCACGTTCGCGTGACATGACACTTGTCAGCGTGATGCAAAAAGATCACGCAAACCAACGAAGTCCTCACGGGTACGGTCAGGCGCCGGTTTAAATAGCGAGTGCCCGTGACCTGTAAAAATTGTCTCGCAAAAATACATAGAAAACCATCTTCTTAGAGGAGCTACGTGCACGATTTTACAAATTGTATTTTTCTCCGGAAATTTCGATGCAATGGAGAGGCTCCTGAAGGGGTAAAATGGGAACTGGGATTTGCCTATTTTGACTGGGATTTGCCTAT
Organism: Oculina patagonica; assembly: GCF_052425735.1. Taxonomy (NCBI): domain Eukaryota; kingdom Metazoa; phylum Cnidaria; class Anthozoa; order Scleractinia; family Oculinidae; genus Oculina; species Oculina patagonica. The sequence goes on from NC_135763.1 coordinate 28,280,784, forward strand.
TTGTTCACTGGGAAAATGGGATTTAGGAAACTGGGACTGGGATTCGGAAACAAAAAATGGGAATGGGAAGCATGTCCGTACATGACTAAACCTGCATATTTGTGTGGCGTTTCTTACATGCAACGTGTGCACTAGGGTAAAAATAGTTCGCTAAAATGAAAAATTCAACTACGCAACAAATTAGCGCGACATCTGCAAGAAAAATTGTCGGAACCTTTGTCTAAAGCCATAATGAATAGGAATAAAACCCACAAGTACTAAATTTTTGAATTTAACATCTGTGCGTGCGTTTCCAAAGGTGCTGTCGATTATGGTTTGGTTTCTTCAGCTTCCCCCCCCCCCCCCATTTTTTTGGGGGCGGGGGGGCTGGGGCTGACAGAATTCTGAGAATGCGCATGCAGGTCAATATTAATTTCTGGACTCGCTCAACGACGCCTGTGCCTGGGTTCACCGAAGGGAGAGTTCAGGGAGTGGACTACATTTAGGACAATCAAAACAACAAATATATTATGCTTAAGCCCGGTTTTCCATACACTGGGAATTTTACTACTGGGAATGGGATTTGGACAAAAAATAGGCTGGGAAATGGGATTTGGGCAAAATTTGGGCTGGGAAATGGGATTTTGTACCCCCCCCCCCAATTCAGGACCCTCAATGGAACGAGTAGGTTCTTGTTACTCTATACCCACACTCCCCTCCCCCAGGCACTGTACAGTACCACGGTTGTTCGCTCGCCTGCTTTGCACATACGGCCTAGCCACAAAAAGCTAGGCTATATAGCCTATATTGAGAATCAAAGTCTCTTCGAGATACCGACTTTTTTTGCATGAAGTATGAGTCGAAGGTTTATCCTGTGCAGTCAAAAAGCCGTATGCATGATTTCAGCGTGGATTTTCTCGGAAACTATTGGAGGGATGAAGTTCAAATTCGGCGAAGAGATAGAGCAACAACTCACCGATCGATAGCCGTCGTCAGATAGGTGAGATTTTCAGTAGTTTGGCGTTAATTCCGGTTTGAAGTGGAGGAGGTCGCTGCTGGCGGCCGCCGACTTGCAAGCCTTGTCTCCTCTTTTTCTCTTACTGGCCTTCGGCCGGCTAAATCAGTTAAAAAAGTGCTTAAAACGGCCCGCGCAGGCGAAGAAATACAACACATGAGTCGATAAACGTTTCATTAAACTTTATTGAGATATTTAGAGCGAAATGTAGTTAGATATGTTATTTCCAGAGCTTTATTTCAGTAACCCTTATAGATTTCAAAATTTCTTTTGTTCGTCTCATGTCAACAACAATAATCTGAATAATTAACCACGAACACATAGGGTGGTCTGCCTGTGATGCAACATTGCTGTCAACGCGAGGTCACGTCCCTAACGACCTAGGCTGATGACGAAATAGAATGGGCGCTTGTAGCGACCAAATTTGGCCTAAAAAAGAAGCCTTAAAAGAAGCCCCCATCTCTTGCATTTGTTTTAACTTCAATAATATCTTTGAAAAGAGCAAGTTTTTTGGTATGGTTTATTTTTGACGTTTGTAATTTTTAAACGATGTAAGTGCTAGTGGCTATTTATTCGTGTTTTAGTTACGCAATCCATTGTTTGTGCGACGCTTTTTATAGATCGCCTTTCAGACACACGTGCGTTGAGATAAGAAAGCTGACATGTCACTTTTAACATTGTTATATAACGTTTGTAAATGACAAGTCACGTTTTTTCCACGAGATCGCGTGATCACCCACAGCGGAAAGTAATTCCTTGAGAAATTAAAATATTCCCTTGAGAAATTAAAAAAGTCCCTTGAGAGTAGACAAGAATGACAAGAATGTTCCAAATTTTGCCCCACATAACTGCTATTCTCCTATTTTCGCTTGTAAACAAGCAAAAAAAGTCGCAAAAATGGGTCGCAAAAAAAACACCAAGCAAGTGAGCAACTACAAAAAACGATCGCGACCAGAAGTACATGATTATGTACTTCTGTCGCGACTTAAGGAAACAGTGCTCCCCTCCTAAGCCCCTCTAGGGGTGGTAGGGGGTGTTGTCAATAGATAAGATCAATAATTGATAAAACTCGATAAAATCGAGAGAAACTAGTAGCTAAAAATGTCTGCAATTGAAAAAAAAAATCGATAAAAGGATTTGTTGTGGGTAATTGTTAATTATGTATCAATTTTCCAATTGGTTATTGTTAATGAGTTGGGACATACCAAAGGATAGGGAAAACTTTAGCCTCCTACGCAGACGTTCTTTGGGCTCGTCACGCGTTTCTCCCGTGACGAGCCCAAAGAGCGCCTGCGTAGGAGGCTAGGGAAAACTGTCATTTCGGTTTTTAAAAGAACCTTTCAAAGTATCTCAAACAGACCCACCGAACAGTCGATTCATTTAAGTATTTTAATGAATTATTCTAGTGAAAAATTAAGAAAAAAAGGGATATACCATTTTCCTATCACAGGTTTATGAAAGGGTTACCTTATTGTTACTTATTTTCGCGGGACTTAATTTTCGCGATTTTCAAAAAAAAACCGCGAAATTAAAGACCCGCGAAAATTAATTTTAAACGACTTCTATTGTATTTTTTTATGCTTATTACGTATTTTTGGCCAACTCGCGAAAATAAAGTCTCGCCAAATATTCCTGTTCCATTTTCGCGAAATTAAGTTCCCGCTAAAATAAATAAGGTACCTTTTCAGTCAAAAAATGGCATATGAAATGGTAAGGGGGGGGGGGGGGAAATGTTGGGGTGGAGCCTCCTTATCCCCATAAAATGTTTTTCGAGTACCCCCTAGGTATGTGGGAGAAAATCAGTTCTGAAAAGATGTTTACCTCTGCGCCAATTTATAGTTGGTGTTAAACAATATCACACTAGTCAGACAACTGTTCCACCATGCATAAATATATTAGTGATCTCCCATTAAATATACTATTTACATTTAATGATATTGTTCAACGAGCATATAGCATATCAACAATATAGTTAGTCAAAGTACTTAATAGTAACTAGCTCTAGCTAGGTTACTAGTTTGCAAGTGAGATGGATAGATAGGGTATATGGTTCAGATCAATGACTGGACTCTAAAGAAACCAGTCAGCTGCAGGATCAGTGCCAGGGCAAAAATACTTTGTTTATGATTTATTAAATACGATTTTAAAGGTAGCGTAATCACCTGTATTCAAATAAAAACTGTCAGTGCTTTGAGTGTTAGACCTATATTGGGAACTTTTCTGCTCTAACAAGAGACAGTTATGTTACTGCAGTGTAAGTCTAGCTTTAAGTGTTTCAAGCTGCTAACGACTAACAACTAAGTCAGCCTATCTCAACATACAAATTCTCTTTACTGATTTGTATAACTTTCTTATGGTATTAGATTACAGAATTTTACTTACTTATGTATTACTTACATATCGGTATCATGATGAAAAATTTGATGTTGATATGACCATGCACATCAGGCAGCCTTTTTGTTTCATTAGTTTTTGTCAAAATAAAACTTAATGGTTTCACTGATATATAAATGGGTTCAGGCAAGCTGGGGGTTACCGGTATTCCCTGTGATGAAATAGTATATTATATCATCCTCCTTGTGGCTTCATGCTACAAGAATTGGGATTAAGCACCACCAGGGTGGGGGGGGGGGGAGGGGTTGGGGACTCTAAACTGCTAAGGAGACCAACCTGGGTGTGGCTAATTTTTTCTTCAATCCCTACAAGAGACCATTTTCATGCCTGATTGTTGTTGGCTGCCAACACAGTATGTCAACTTTTTATTATTATTTCTTGGCAACCCTAAACAAGATCCTCATGGCTAAAAACATTGCCATACTGTCTTAACCACCCTATGTGAGACAAAAATCCCTTATTTTCACCCCTAAAGAAGATAACAAGCATTCCCACTCTTTTCTCTTGTATCTCCCCCACAAGGCTCAAGGCTAGAACCCAGACTTGACTCAAATATAACTTTATGCTGACTTTAAGGGACCGGTCATTATTTATGTAGAGGGGGGGAGGGAAAAATATGTTGGAAAGATCAAAATTTCTGTAAGGCCCCCCCTCCAGGCCATGTAAGTAGCAAGTGACCCCCCTTCTTTATTCAATATTTACGTGATGACCCCCCCCCCCCCACCTCATATCTCCCTTTATATGCCTCAAGTACCGGTAATTTATTATTAAATGCATGTTACATACAATCTTAATTGCACACTTGTTCTAATTCAAAAAGGCTGGATCAACACTTAGTCAACCAAGGCTTCTTTGCTATGGATACTTGTCCAGCAATACGGCAAATTTTTGGATGAGTTATGTGTATAGTAAACATACCTCTATTATTAACTCCTTAACTTTGGAAAAGTGGTAGTTTTTACAAATTATGCTCTCATGGTGAACACAAATGTAATATCCATGCAAAATATAATTCCTTTCCAATGATTTTCCTAAAGTTGTAAAGGGATTACTTTGAATTCTTGTTGTCATTAATATCATGTTTTATTACTTCTTGGGCTATTGCAGTGATAATCATTTTGTAAAAAGAAAATAATTTCAGTCAAACCAGATATTAAAGCAGATTATAAAGGTCTGGTTTCTTTATTAACTAAAATTAATTTTAAGATAACAATGGAGTTTAGAGTGAAAACAGTATTTCTGTAAAATACAACTCACTAAAGTTGTACATAATAGTGGAGTTTAAACAAAAGAAAACAATAGAAATAGCATAAAATTGTACAATTTAGCATCTCACTGTTTCATATATGGTGTTTGCACTGTTCTATTTAACTGTTTTACCCACCTCAAACTGCTTATCCCCCCCTAAACTTCTTTATAAAAAATTTTAGCCCCCCCTCTTGCCACTCTGAAATAGCCTTGACCCCCCCTTCTTTTTTTCCCTCCCCCCTCTACATAAATAATGACCGGTCCCTAAGATTTCAGGGAAACCAAGTAACTAATTTTATAACAATAAGAACACAAATTTAATGTTCACTTTGAAGGAAAAGTGAATGCCACTCCCTTTGACTGTGTGATTCACAAAATGAACATGAAAAGGATGATCTTGCACGATACTGACTGTTGATGGTCTTCAAAGGGTAATATAACTATGAACTTGTTGGCACGACTGCCATAGAAGGTCTTGACAAGTCCTCCAAAAGCCCCTCTCTCCTTAATCGGGCTCTTTCATTCTTAAACCATGTGTTCACATGCCGAGCAAGTACTTGTTCTTTTGTTTTACGCTGATCCAAATTGTTGAGGATTTCAGCATATCTAGTCAAATCCTTCAGATCTGGTTTAGGATTCTCCTCGTACCACTTTCTGAGTAATGGAATTTCCATTGAAGAATTAAAGACAATTTTCTTGCCACGTAGACTAATGAGCATTCTCTTTCCAGGTGACACTGATCCATCTTCTTCTTGTTCTTTGCTCAGCTGGGAATGTTCATACCATGCCGCAAAAAGCTTAATTTTCTCAGACGACAGACGACAAGGGTACTGATCTCTTGATATCTGTGACAGCATGCCCTACCAAAACCAATAACACAGGTGGTTGTTACTAAAATACTATGTAATAATGTATATGAAATGATTCATATATGAACTGCGGATGTATATGAAAGTGATAATTTCGCAGTGTTCTTTTTTATTAAATAAAGAAAAAATGGGGGGTTTTTTTTTTAATTTTTATTATTTATTTAGGGAAATAAGTTCACTACTGACAAATATCTTTATAAGAATGTCGACACAACATCTAAAAAAGACAACATAAAATAGAGATCATACCTTATTGTTACTTATTTTTGCGGGACTTAATTTTTCGTGATTGGAACATTTAAAATATAAAGACCCGCGAAAATTTACTTTAAAAGTTTTTTTTTGTTGTCTACGCATTTTTGGCCAAATAGCAAAAATTACGAACAGACCAACGAAATTTGCCTGTTCTACTACTGACACAAACAAGACATTCTTCAGTTTCAAAAGAATGGTAAGCTGCAGTAATGTATACAACAGTCAGATTTAATGTGATTATAGCTACATAATTACCTGTGAGAAGGGGCACATCATTCGCTCTAAATGTGTTTGACTGTAGAATTCTAGAAGCTTTTTAATGGCCGTCTTGACCTTCTGATCATCCCAGTCTTTACTGTAAAGAAAGTTTAATTTTAAGTGTTTAACAGTCAATTAACATTTTATGAGCTGGGGAGAATCATTCCCTGCAATTTTCAGATTAAATTAATCATTTTTCTATAGGCATCTATAGCTACCAGAGTAAATAAATCCGTATAAAAGTTGGGTGTTGTGTTGGACCAGCATCCATGAAGAAACCAAGAGAAAGATCAGGCTTGCAAACAACTCTTGGTAATATAATGCAATTGCAAAATAAATTATTGTAGTTAACTGGCCCCAAGATCTTTTTTCTTTTCTTCAGGTGCAGATAGATATGATAAGCAAAAAAAAAAGCTGTTGAGTGCTTACGTCATGATATATACATGTAAGGTATAGTTTTCACTGTACTAATAACTTACTCGTAACACAAATGGACGTGAATGCTGATTGCTGCATCTTTGGCAAATAGAATCTCACCAAATGCTTCATGTAATGTCGCTTCCAAGTCACCACCAGAAGTGTAGTCGGCAAGTGGGTGCGGCTTCCAGTGGTCACGCACTTGAATGAAAACTAGCAAATTTTAAAAATATTATTATACTGGTTAGACTCCATGTTAGTAGGAAGTTTAATTATACAAGGTTACATTCCAAAATTTCTTGCATTGCATTCCCGCACCCTCCCCTCTCTTCCTCTTGAGGTTTTAATTCGATCCTATCTACAAGCCCCAAAGTCTCAACATTTATTTGACAGTCTGTGATTACGGTCAGTGAAAGAATTGCCTTTGTTGAAAAAACAAAATCCCTGTAAGCACTAAAAGAGTTTGGATGGAATTATCAATCATCCATTGGCGAGCTATGAGGGCCACGGTAATTGGCTCATGAATGCTGTTTTTAACCCTTATGAAATAAAGTTGTTATCACCATTATGTTAAAGATGATTTCCAGTCTGTACTGCACAGACTCAGGGTTTGTTTTCATTTTTGTTTTGAATTCGTTGAAAAGTTACACTTCGGTGATAGCGTACATGAAGTTTTTTAGTTCGCCATTACAGATAGTTTCATTCAAAAGAATTCACGATGAGCTAAAACGTCCGTTTGAAATAGCGTCAAGCTTCTTTTACTCATTATTATTGTTTTGCAAGGATATCTGGCGTTAATAATGAAGAAAAAGGTAAGTTTTGTCCCGCAATTTTTATTTTTGCTAGTAAACATTCCTTCCGTTTGTGAGACTCACAAACATTGCAGGCGGAGATTGCGCAGTACGGACTGGAAATCATCTTTAATTTGATCCTACATGTATCTACAAGCCCCCAAGTCTCAACATTTTTTTGACAGTCTGTGAAAGAATTGCTTTTTTGAAAATAAAAAAAATCTTTTTGAAAAAAAAAAATTTTTGGAAGGAATTTTTAAAATTTAGGTTTTTGGGGGGCGTGTTTTTTAACCCCTATAAAAAAAATACAATTAAAAATAAAAGAACAGGCATGCCAAGATTGCCACACGCTGCTAGATGGGGGTGGATAGGGGAATGCAAATCCACCAATCCATGCTATTTGTTTGGCCAAATGGGTCAATAGGTGACTGTTTTTGTTCAAATCTGAATCCGCATTACCGCCGTACTTAAAAAAATTTGTGTGGTATAGTTTCCCTACATATGATGATAGGTGCTGTTTTAGACGCCAATTGCTTAAGAATTTTTTGTTTTATTGCTTGGTTTTGATTTGCAGCAATTCTGCCAACATACTGACGAGGACCAACCAAAGTGTCAGAAAAGTGATCCGAACTTCGTTAGTATCCATAATCAGAGCTTTCTAACATGAACAGTCCGGAATCGGAGCCAAAACTCTCAGCTTATCTGCGATCTGCTGCATTTTTGAAATCTGCAATGCTGGACACATTTTAAGGCCAAATCCATCGACCCGCAAACCTATTCACTCTCTCCCTGCTAGCATATAGTAGTGTTGGGATACCGTAGAATTCCGGTTATAAGCCCTGGGCTTAACAACTGGAGTTTTTGTGTGGGCTATAAGCGGAGGGCTAATTCGGTAGGGCTAAAGCGGAAGGAAAAAACGTTTCGAAACGAGCCTCGGGAGTGTGACGAAATACGTTTAAGTTAAAAACGCACAAAAAGCAACATTTAGCCCTGTCAGTACGTCATCTGGTAGAGGGGGGCATATCCGGGGGGAACCGGATGATTTTGTTTCCAGGTGATGGGCCTATAACCGGGGGGGCAAAGCGGGGGGGGGGGGGGGGCTTAAAACCCGGAATTTTACGGTAGATGAAAAACTAGATTGCAACCCTATATTTGTTGGTAGTGGCCATGGGTACTTAGTTCACCATATACAGTGAATACAAGTAAACAAAAAATAAAAAAAATGTCACCTTTAATTCACTTTGGGCAAGGTTTATTTTTGGCACAAGACAAATTACCAATCTTAGCAATATACTTCTTTTTTGGATCAAATCAGTTGGAACGTCGAAATAAGAAGTTTACCATCATCTAACATGGCATCTTATGAGTTGATGTACTGTAAGCTTTAGCTTGGAAACAAAGGAAAGTAGCCATGAGGTTTTACGGAATTTTAAACTGCTTGACTTGTTAGCTGTCAAGTCTATAACTTTCAGAGAGTTTTGAATTTTTTTTTTTCAGAATATCTTCAGTTAAAGGAAATACAATTTAAATTTCACGCCCAAAATCACTGCCCTTGTTTCCATATTCCGTATTCTAATGCGAGCGATATGGGTGGCCAAGTTTTTCTTTGTACCGATCAATGAAGCAAACACCGATACCTTACAGAATATTCAAAATGACACATGTAAGAATCACCGTGAGTAGACTTATAAAAAGAACACAATCGCGTCCACTGACCTTTAGCATTGTCTGCTTTCATGATAACTTTGCCGTCGATTTCTTGTTTCTGAAACATTTCGCTCAACACGCTCGCGGCGAGACTTGACAATTGTGTGCTCGGATGAAGTTGAATGCCATTTCCCCTTGCCACTGTTTCGACTTCGAGTCCTTCTTCGGTGAAAGTCGGATAGTGAACGAAAGAATTGAAATGAATCGAAGCCTCTGAAGCCTCCATTATATATATATAAATCCTTCCCGAGGAAAAAAATTGGCACCGAAAGCTTCGAAATTACTGATCTATAATCATTTCGAAGACAATATACAATTTATAAACATCCAACATGGCGGACCTACTCTATTGAAATTTGATAAGGGATTATTTTAATCCACCAATAGTTTATCAGAAATTTCATAGTCGCGACCAATAAGGATTGAAGATGATTAATAAACAGATGTCAGCTAATTGTATTGGGATTATTAAAGCCCCCCTCTAAAGCAAAGACAATACAAGAAATTTGTTTACAACACGTGGTAGGGTATATGCACACCATCTCGCGGGGAAGAGGATGATATGCACACGAGATTTTATTGTATAAAACAAACTAGCCCCATTTATCATGAAGAGGATGATCCGCACTAGGACACCCCGAAATGATCCAGTGGGACCCCTCGAGCGCAGTCACCGAGGAAGGGTGGCCAGCGGGACCGGGCCCGAGATGAGGGACCAGCGGGCAGAGACCCCCGAACGGGGGCGGTGACCCCTAGGACGGGAGGAGACCGGCGGCCCCCTGAAATGGGGCCTAAAATTTAGAATCATTACATGTAACGCACAGTATCTATTTTAATTTTTCGCAACCAGAAAGGTCTTTTTACTTTGTAAAGAAGTTGCATGAAATAATTTATACACAAAATTTATAGATTTATGATATAAATGGAAACTAAATTCAACCTTTCATTTTAGGCGTAAAAATAGACTTGAACAAAAATAATTATGAAAATATTAATCTATTCATGTAAAATTTTTTTCGAAAATTGTATCAAAAAATAATGACAAGTTTGTCTTGCTCTCTTGATAACTCGGGGTGAATCCCACGTGGAGTCATATTAACTTAAACTGAAACATAGAGCATGGCGCCCGTTTCTGGGGTCATCGACAAAATGTTCCTTTAAAAATGAACAAAAATAAATAAAGAACTATATACCGCATCTTAAAATCTTGCAGTTCAAGTGGATTTTTAGGGACAAAAATATACTGTATGTCCTTGTGGAATGTCGCGTTCACTTGGTAGAGCCGCGTTTAGACTGTTCCCCACACCGTACACAGACAGACTGATGTGAACACAGTCTTTTTTCTAAATAACTTTTTAACACTAACTACTTAACTAATACTACTAATAAATAACTTAAACACAATTTCCTACTAGTTTAAAGTTACCTAAAAGATTCCCTGTAAAAAAATTATCATTTTTTTCTTTCCTAAAAAATGTACCGGTAAATCTGGACAACTGGTAAAAGCAACATTACAGTGCGACGCGCCCTACCGTGGCCACCCAACAAACTTTTTTACAGGTATAATCTGGTAATATTATTATTTGTTTGACGATCACGCCTTCTTGCAAGGTTGAATACGATCTAATGGATACTTGTTACATCGTATTTATCAACAAAAGGCAGTGAAAACGTAAAATATTACAAGATGACACTTGTAAAAAAGTTTGTTGGGTGGCCACGGTAAGGCGCGTCGCACTGTAATAGCTGCAGCACAAATTTGTCAATTATTCTAAGACTTGATATCTGGACCCTACTTATAAGATCTGCACATATCTCAAATGTTATTGCAATATTTAAAACTTTGCTCTAAGAAAATCCAACTGTACTTCATCTATCTAACTATTTACAAAATTTGTCTATTTAGAAAATTGTCGTTTCGTCCTAAATTTATAAAACGTTGAATATTAACTTCAGTAAAGCATAAAATTGAATAAAAGCGCACAATCAAAGTGTATTTGTAAGTATGTACAACAAAACTTTAGTCCTTTGGCAAGAACTCTTGCAATTTTCACGGATTGTCGAAAATCTGCTCAACAACCTTCAGGAGACTAGTAAAGAAACGACTTGTTTCGTTTAGCCTTACATGGAAGCAAACAAACCTTACAAAAGGAAAATTTGTCAAAGAAAAGTTGTTTTCCTGTACATGTGCGCATGAACGGAACTTGACAAGGAGCTCTAGCTCAGTTGGTTGTGTGCTGTATGATAGCGATAGCTTCTGTTGAAAGAAACCTAGGATAGCGAACTTCATCATTTACAATGGAGTCAAAAGTACGCCCAAGCGAGCGAGACTACTACAGTGTCGGTTTCTAACCAATCAGAATAGAGCTCTACTTCTCTCTTGTCAATCAAATTAAAAAAGAAATCAAGTAAAAAATAAGTTCTCAATCTTCGAATTTATAAAAAAAAATTTGTTTAAAGGAATTAGGGTGCATGCCCAGGTTTATTAATTTAAGATCTCAAAAGATGAAAGTATCCACTTCCCACCACAAACTATAAGAGCGTTTAACCCCACTTCCAGTACAGCGTTAAATCCCCGCCAAAATGCCCCGCTCATTGAAGGCACGTGTTCAATTCCCTGTCTCCCCCTGGTTTCATCTCAGTTTTACGCCGCGTTAAATCCCTGCGGTCTGGCTGCGTTAATTTCCCACCCTGTCCCAAGGGTCAGGGGGCCGGGTTTTCATTTGACTAGTGAGCTAGACTATGCGTGAACCACATCATTGATGTTGAAAAGCTGTTGTCGATAGCATATTTGAACTTCTTCCTAAAGTCTTTGATAGCGTCTTCTTCTGAGAGGGACAGTACAAGTCTCTCTCGCAAGTAGTCAATGTCGTCAAGTGACCGCAGTTCAGGGAGGCCAGCGGACAGCATCATGACAAACAGGTTAATCAGAAGTGAGCCCTTACGGCGCAGGATCAGAAAAGCATCTTCACAGAGCTGTTTAAACCTAAAACAGAGTAAAAAACAAAGCAAAAAAACAAAAAATTGTTGCAAATCATAGTGACAAAGAGATGGGAAGGGGGGTTGGGGGAGGGGGTGGGGCAAAAGAATGATGATCAGATAACTTTATTTAAACACGGTTTAAAAAATCCTTCAGCATACAGTATATAAATATAAATAAAATGAAGATCTATCTTTCTAACTGCACTAACTAATAATTACAGAATTACATCTTATTACACACTAAGCTTCCCTTTCAAGGATGCCGTGTACAGAACTAATTCGAAGCTGTGTTGACGCAATTTACGTTTAAAATCTTTTAAAGACACCGCAGATCGTAGATCATAGGATAGGCTGTTCAACAACTCAGTTCTACTCAGGTGGAAAAGCAGGACTGAGAGGGAGGGTGTAATAATAACTTTAAAGAGGTTAAAAGAGATTTACCTTTCAAACTCAACCGTGACTTTCCCTTTGCCCTCAGAAATCACCTGCACAAAATGATCGGTGAGCACAAAAGGCACCCTTTCTCTCCGAACACCAAACTTGCTTTTGAAGTTGCCCAGAATGTGTCCGAAATCGATGTGGAAAAGCTGCAAATAAAAAAAATTGCGGATTATACATCAAATTGTTCACTAATCAACATCATGGCTGGGAACCTCTATGAATTCGAAATAAATGAAGCCAAAGTGAATCCGGAAAGCTTACGTAAGCGTTAGCTCTTCGTCGAAGGAAAAATGGAAGATGGCGTGTTTTCGTATAGCGATCGCACGAGTTTATTATCCTCTCCACTGCATCAGATAGCTCGCACAAAATCCTGCATTTGACCAACGCTCGAAACGTCAGCCTCTTAAATTTGCTGTGGAGGTTGGATTAAAGGTTGACTTTCAAGAAGATAATTAGTGCATGCCGATGCAGTACAATAGTTCCTTGAAGTGTATATGACATGAAAAATATTTTCTGCTAATTTGAAAGGCCTTTCGAAATACAGAAGAATGGCGTTTTTCTTTTCGAAATATTTTTTTTCGTTTCAGAGATATTGACGTTTTTGTATTATGCAAATTAGATCAGTGATGACGTCACAAGATTTGACTCTAAAAATGGTATAATAAGAGTTTACTGAATAAACACACATTCAGTAAAATACTGAATAAACAATATCTCTGAAACTATTAAAGCAGTGTTCTTGGAACTTGGCACCACAAATGTGCATCACAAAAGAAACAAAATGTTACTCTTAGGGCTGTTGCCATGAAAACAGTTTTGCCGCTGGTGCTGTCTCAATAAAAACTGAAATTCCCAGTTTTTGTCTTAAACCAAGAACCATCTAGCGCAGCCAAACCAATGGTGGGAATTAAGGCAATATGGGAACTATGTCTGTTCTAAGCAGGACCCTTTGTCTCACTTTAGAGGTCAGATATGGGGATATTTGTCTTTTTGACAGAGAGAGACTGGAGCTGAAAGAGTTGCTATGGCAACAATACTAAGGGTGTCATTTTGTTCCTTTTGTGATGCACATTTGTGGTGCCAAGTTTCAAGAACACTGCTTCAATAGTTTTAGAGATATTGTTTATTCAGTATTTTACCATTTTTAGAGTCAAATCTTGTGACGTCATCACTGATCTAATTTGCATAATACAAAAACGTCAATATCTCTGAAACGAAAAAAATATTTCGAAAAGAAAAACGCCATTCTACTGTATTTCGAAAGGCCTTTCAAATAAGCAGAAAATATTTTTCATGTCATATACGAAGAACAAACTGTTGGGAGATGCCTTACAATCAGCCATATCAGGTACTGAGCTCTGCCTCTCGATTCAGAGTCGAGTGCGCCTTCCATCCCGCAAATAAGGATTCAGTCGAAGCTCTCGTAAACGGCCACCATCGGGACGCGAAGAAAGTGTCCGTAACTGGAGCTGGCCGCTTACTAGAATCGTTCTCGTAAGCGGCCACTAGAGGTGAAGGAGATAGATGGCCGCTTACGGAAGCTTGCCCAGCTAACAATAACCGGACGGATGGTACTGTAATTACTGTAAAATCATTGTGACGAATGGCGATGTGAAGTTGATTGATAAAAACAAGATACAGAGGTTGTTAATAGGATTTTCTTTGGGGTGTCCGCTTGCGGGAGCTTAAAAACAAAGAAAAGTCTAAGTCGTAATCTCTGAAAATGTCCGCGGCCGCTTACGGAAATGTCCGCTTACGAGAATGTAAAAATACAGAGTTTGTATGGGAGTTAAAACGGGGTTTCAAACAAGGCGGCCGTAAGTAGAGCTGTCCGCTTACGAGAGTGTCCGTTAAGAGAGCTTCGACTGTAGTGATTTTGCATAGGCAACTTTTCCTGTCTTTCTATTGCACTTCTTACTGGGGTAGTGCTTGCTTTCTTTGTTTATGGATTCTCATCAACACAGTCACCAACCTACCTGCCCAGTTTTCTTCACCATTATGTTGTCATTATGCCTGTCACCCACCCCCAGGACATACGTGGCCACACAGTACCCTGCACAGGAGAGCGTGAAACGCCGCGCAGCTGCGGATAGACTGAATGAAAATCAACAGAAAACAAAGCTGTGTTAACATTTCAAGGTCAAACAAAGTTTTTTAACTAAGTAAACACGTGAGAACTTTACCTATGGAGCAATTGTATGGCCGATCAGGTATTCTTATTAAAGTACAGTAGAACCCCGGTAACTTCGGATAACTCGAACAACCCCGCTTACTCGAAAAAACTTCCATTTCCCTTGAATTTGAACCTACCTTTCAGTCTTGTTCAATCGACCCCGATAACTCGAAACCCCGCTAACTCGAACTGTTTTTCGTTTCCCTTCAGAGTTCGAGTTACCGGGGTTCTACTGTATTATAAGAAATTGCTCTTTGAAAAGAGCTACAATATGGAAGAGACCATTTAAAAAAAGCCAACTGTGTTTAAATCAACTTTGCGATTGTGCATATTTTGAACTATGAAAAATTAATGGTTAAAATCTGACAACTTTAAAGTAGTCCAACTTGCAGTGTATTTGACTGACATTTTGTCAATCAGACTATCACAGATTGTGATTGTATAATTGAACCATGAAAAGCTCCTAGCTCTTATTCGTTTATTATTTGACTACAAATAATTTTTATAGGTTAAATATGACCAAAAAAATGCAAATTTATGACATCACAACTCCGTGGGGGTTCACCTGTCAATCAAACTCTCATAACTTATGAAAGCTAAATTGTGTACTATACCATATATAGTTTACCACGCTTTCCATTCTTTGTTACGCTTTTAATACCAGTAACAACAAGCCCCCTTGGAAAAGCCCACAGAGTTAAACAGCACTAAAACATTTAAAAGACCACTTCATGTTTTTTATATGCGTGCTTACCGATACGTGGTTCGAAATAAGCCCTCCTCCTTCCCTCGTCCTTTTTAATAAGGTAGGCTCTCAACTCAATTAAGCCCCTCAAAAGGTCTTGAAAAGAAGTACTGTGTGCCGTCAAGGAACTGAACTGAGCTACTATGGTATTTCTCAAGTGTCAATGCGATATTTCAACTTCCTGAATTTTTTTTTTAACATCGATATTGTTCATACATAAAATAATTTATTTTCTATAACATTTTGCAGACCCTCTCTCCTCGGCAGAGGCTCCTTCAGTGGGGTAAAAACACGAACCCTTCCCAGTGTCCCCTGCGCGCTTTCGTTTCGATTGTCTTCAGGCTCCGCACGTTTACTGATAGATAGTTTTATTGATATTTTTATATGACAGTCTAAAACTGAATTGCGTAAAAATTTACAAAGAGATAAATTATTAAAATCAAAGGCTCTTCGAGCAACCTCATGGTAATTTGGTATTTCGATGAAGGGCCGACCTTCGCATTTTTTTTTCTAAATAAGTGTCCAATAAAGTAATGCAATCTCGTTTCATTTGCGTTCGAATGTTTATTTTTCCACATGAGTTGCGTCATTGATGGTTCGTGCTCTCAGGTGTCGTAGCACTATTCAGTTTTCACCACAAAAATTTTTACCGGTTAGTGTATTACCTTTGAACCTTTTTAGCATTAAGTAAATTTGTTTTGTGATATCTGTACTTTTCTTTCAGCACGTATAGCGTTATTTTTGAGCAGCAGATAGAATTTGAGAGAAAGATACGCCCGAGCACTTCGTGTTTCTGCTCGACTCAAAAAGATGAAAAACAGATGACGTGACACGACACAAAAACGTGCTGTGGATGTGGTGTTAACTACAACACGTCACATGTCGAGCGTAATAATTTTTTAACCGTAACTACATGTAACTCATAGCTGCTATCAGTAATGTCACAATTTCACTTAATTTGCCTTTCAATGTTTTCTTGCGTGAATGGGTCATCGATAGTTTCTTTCTTTAAATAAGCGTTCAATAATGTGCCTTTGAATGTTTTATTTTTCCATGGAAATTGTGTCATTTATGGTTCGTGCCCTCAAGCTTCGTAGCGCGAATTCTATTTCATCACAAAAAATATTTAAGTGTAACCTTTGATCCTTTTTAGCATTAGGTAAATTTGTTTTGTGAATATGTTAACTTTTCTGTCAGCACGTATAGCGTTATTTTGAGCAGCGAATAAAACTTGAGAGAAAGATGCGCGTTTCTGCACGACTGAAAATAATGAAAAACGGATGACGTGACACGAAGACAATGTCACGCGAAACAAAATCGTGCAGCATGAATGTTGTGTTTACTAAAACGCGGCACATGGTAAGGAAAACTGCATCTAGCTTATAGCTTCTATCAGTAATGTCACAATCTCACTTCATTTGCGTTTGAATGTTTTCTTACGAGAATGAGTCATTGATAGCGTATGCTCTACGGCTTCGTAGAGCGAATTCTATTCTCTTTTATCACCAGAGGATACCGCATTTTCTCGATTAAACGCCGGGCCCCGAATAAACGCCGGGTCTCCAAGTTGTATTTAAAAATAAACCCCTTAAACAATTATTAAAGGTTCAATATGGTTTAAAAATAATGTCTAATTATATAGCTGTCAAAAATAATGAATAAAATCATTTTTTAGAAACATAGGGCTAGAAAAAACTCCTGAATTCAAATAAACGCCGGCTCTATCGGGCCAAGTTTTAAATAAACGCCGGGGCGTTTAATCAAGAAAATACGGTAAGTGTAATTTATCCTCTTTCGATTTGTTTTGTAAAAGTAAATCTTGTTTCCTGAAAGAGTCAGACCCTGGGAACGAGGTTGTAGGATAATTTGTTTTTGATTGACGTGTACTGAATGGCGTTTTAAAGAACCTTTCTGTCAGCACGTTCACGGTTAAATGCATGAATTAATTGCAGTTTAATATCAGAATGGAGTGAACGAGTGACGGAAACACGTCACTTCAAGTTCGCAAATCATCAACACCTTATTACCACTCGGTAAAAACATATATGATACAACTATTTAAATCTATTATAACTTTATTAAAAATTTGCCATAGAGGAAAAAAAGGATGTTTAAAACGATTGGTTCGAGCCTTATATGCTTGAAAATGACATTGAATTCTTAATTTATACATATTTACATTTTCCTGTGGTGAGAACTTATGTAATTTATGGCTACTATCGAGCATAATCTTATTGAAGAGTTTCTTGCACAGGATAGAACGTCGTTCCTTTAGGGAGCTTAGATAACAACATGATAAATTATCCTGATATGATGCGTGTGGATCGATAATAAATAGCGCGCGTTTCTGTACACGTTCTATATCGCCGCTTAAGTAAGCGGGAAGGCTATGGTGAAAAGCCGGCGCGCAATACTCTAGAACTGGTCTTATGCATGTACAATAGAAGTTAAGAATGACCTTTCTTGGGACACAAGCTCTTTTTAGTAATTTGATGAAATATAGTCTTTTGTTGGCCTTCTTTATGATTTCCGTAACGTGGTTATTCCAATGTAACGTATCAGTAATGGTGACACCTACGCAAGGCCTTACCTCTTCCCATTTTCCAGCCTGTACGAAACACGAAAGAGGCCTCTGCGGGGGAGGAGAGAGTTGCGGACTTGTAAAACTAATCAAACCATATCAATTTTTTCCAGATTTAGGCTCTCAACAAATCTTGGAATACACACCTTTCATCTGTGGAATTACATTTCTTTAACCAATCCCAAATACTGTTTTTATCAAACGCAGCAGTTCCTTTGTGTTTCTGTATCTTGGCTATAGTCAGAGAATCATGGACGACCTCAATCAATCCAACTGAGCTACCAGTGGATAGACAGCCATATGGGATCATTCTTTAGGAAAGAAATAAAAAATAATTAATGTTTTGGTAGGAGCGGTAGCCTAATGGCAGGAGCCCATACTAATGGTTAGCGTGCTTGACTCTGAATCAAGCGGTCGGAGTTGGAGCGCTGGCCGGGCCATTGCCTTGTGTTCTTGGGGAAGATTCCGAGTTTGGCGAAAATTAAGGTACTTTAGGTACTTCAGACCGCATGAAAAAACAGTGATGGCTAAAATAATTTAGGAAGGATCAAAGGAAACTATTAACAATTTTTTTTTGGAATTATCGCCCCTAAAAATGCTGAAGAACTCACCCTAAATCCAGACCTTCATTTTGCCAGATCCTGTCCATGATTTTAAACATTTGTAACGTTAGCATGTCCTGACGGAGATCTGGGTAACAAAAACAAACAGAGTTTATTTGAGATCGTCAAGTGTTTTCTTCAATAATTTGAAGTTATTAAAAACTAGGAATGGTATATTGCAATTTCTGAGTTTTGATTGGTTAACAGGCAATGGTATATGAGCTCATGACTATTGACCACAAATATGGTAGCCGATACGTGTTAACGAGAACAGCCGGGGAGCTCAAATATTGCAATTCTGGGCGTTTTTAATAAAACAATTATTTCACTCGCACTTGTTGGATATGAGATCGTTTTAGCCAACCAGGCGCTACGTGCCTTGTTGGCTATCTATGCGCTCATGCAATAATTGTTTAATATTCTACACTTACCATCGCCATTCTTAAAGATAATTCTCACAATGTCTCCAAGCTCGTCCCAGTTTTTAAATTCTAAGTACAGTGGTTTCATTTTGGAATCCATAAACTTGCAATGTTCAACACTAACAGAGAAAGCAAGTTAGAATTTTGCAATTAGGACATGTATCTCTCTAGTACCATAGGTCTGCAATGCGTACAGAGAGCACGAGTAAAATTATTGACCTACTCTCAATGGGCCCCCCTTCCTTATAACTCCCCCCCTTTGAAC
The DNA here is from genome assembly GCF_052425735.1 of Oculina patagonica. Classification (NCBI taxonomy): domain Eukaryota; kingdom Metazoa; phylum Cnidaria; class Anthozoa; order Scleractinia; family Oculinidae; genus Oculina; species Oculina patagonica. Next base: position 28,299,928 of record NC_135763.1, read on the forward strand.
ACGTTTCTTTAATAGCACCACTATACCGATAAGCGCTCCTATTTCGTGAGCGCCCCCACCCCAATAAGCGTGCCTATTCTGTGTGTAATTACAGCGCCATCATTCAGTTCTTTTCGCATCTGAACTGCTCATATCATTCCTGCATCTCAAAAGAACTGGTCGCCTGATTGATTGTTTGCTTGTTTTTTTTTTTTTTTAATGCAAGGGCATATCAACAGAGAAATGAGCGCCCTGTTTTTTAAGCTCCCTGGACGGCAAATGAAGCCCAAACCTTTAGAGCATGATTACGAAAGAGAACCTTCTAAACAAAAGAATAGCACATAGTGCATTTGCCTTATGTGATCTCGATCATGACGTCTTATTACTTTACGTTATGCTATCATGCCATTTTATTTGGTTGAAAACGTAAAATTTTACTGTTGTTAAACCTTTGTCTCTTCTGTCCTGAAACAAAAAAAAAAAACAACAACAGCAAACTTTGAGGTTTTAACAAGAGTGAAATCTCACACCTCAACTCTTGCAGCTTGTAGCTTGGATCAAGTGGAGAGTTGACTTTAGATAGTGCTCCCTGATAGGTTTTCTGTTTGAGAAGGTCTTTCATTGTTGCTAAACCTTTGTTACTTTTGTCCTGAAAATGAAGGGAAAAAGTAAATAAATGCCACATTTTAGGTCATTCCTCAGTATAGCATTGCGCATGATTGTAATCACTTATGATTAGCACACGCACGAAAATGGCTTGTTCTATACGGCTTGGCTTGCAAGAGAGATAAATCGTTGTTTTCTCGCGAGTACCGGGACCCATCATTATTTTCTATTTTCCTGAGTTTAGCAATCAACTCCTTTCTATAAAATGGATATACCTTATTATAGGAAATTAACGCGTCATGTAATTAACGCGTTTTCAAACTTTCGGTTTTTTTGTCGCGTTATTTTTTTTTTCTTTTTTTTCCCCGCCGTTAATTAGTGGGCGTTATTTTCCCGCCTTATTTTTTTTTTTTTCCCCTTTTTTTTTATCCTTTTATTAATCTCTGGGAAAAATTTTTTTTTTTGGCCCTCACGTCTTTTTTCTCCCCTTTTTTTTCTTTTTTTTTTTTTTTTTTAAATTTTTTTTTTTTTTTTTTTTTTTTTTTTTTTTTTTTTTTTTTTTTTTTTTTTTTTTTTTTTTTTTTTTATTTTTTTTTTTTTTTTTTTTAAATATTAATATATAAAAAATTTACTTGACACAATTGCAGTAGGATTTTATTTAGGCAGTCTTTAGACGAATTATTTTTATAGGTTACACAAGCACAAATTAATAAGATTTTTAACTTTTTGTCTTTTCATATGATGTTTTTTATCTTTTTATATTGTTATATATTTTTCTTTTTACAGAACCCCTTTGATAACAGTACTCGCGTACTGAAGGGCCATTCTGTTTAAATATTCGTTATTATTATTATTATTAACAAATTTCTATTGTAGAAAAATGAATAACAAATGGAAATGTGAAATTAGCCAGTACTTGTGATAATAATTATAATAATTGCTGATATTGTAAGGAATTATAGGGTTTATTCGAGGTCTTCCTGCTCCTAAACTCCTAAACGAATACCAGGACCCCTCTTTATTATTCCAAAAATAAAGTTCTCTAACGGATGAACAACTAGTAGGCAAAGTTTGAGCTAAAAACTATTGACAGTTCTATTTCGATGGAATGACCTTAAAGTAAAGAGAATTCTCTTAGTTTATTGTATAAACAGTTTATGCTCCTGCAATGAGACAGAGTCAAGCCCAAAAACACATAGCACAGAGTGGAACACAGTACAAGCTTGAGAGGATGGGTTTCTGTTGGTATAGGGCAATGACAGTGATGCATGATGGACAATGTGGTGGATGCCCTACTGTGTACCACAGTACACACTGTAACATTGGGAACAGACCCATTCCCGGGGGATAATGGCCTATACGGGGAGGTTCTGCCCGAAAGGGGTACCTTTTTCATGCTTCTGAGGTATATAAAAAGGTAGGAAATCTGTCATTTAGGTATTTCAAGGGGCCTTAAAGGGACTATGTCATGGTATGTTATTCTTATAAATTTATTATTATATTTTGCAAATTTTTATGAAATATATTTTGTAAAGAAATAAATTTTTTATTTTATAAAAAATTTTTTTTATTTCCGGGTTTATAAAATAAATAAAAAAAAATATTAAACGCTCTTTTTTTTTTTTTTTTTTTTTTTAAAATTAAAAATTTTTTTAACTTAAATAAAAATATTTCGAACAGACGCACCTTATGGCTGTATCATTTTAATTTACTAAATGCTACATAAACATGAGAATAAGACTTCCTGTTTTAGGTATGTGTTATTATATGTCAGTCCATAGGCGTACGAGGGGGGGGGGGGGGGGGGGCCGCCCCATTGGGAAAAAAAAAAAGGGGGAAAAAAAAAAAAAAAAAAAAAAAAAAAAAAAAAAAAAAAAAAAAAAAAAAAAAAAAAAAAAAAAAAAAAAAAAAAAAATTTTTTTTTTGCCGGCAAAATAAAATAAGAAAAAAAAAAAAAAAAAAAAAAAAAAAAAAAAAATTAGGTATTTTTGTGAAAGGGGTACCTTTTTTCAATAAAAGGTATACGAAAGGGGTGGCTTTTCTGCCAAAGAAGGGGGAGGGTTGGGGGGGGGGGGCGGAACCTTCCCATATCAAGCCTTTTCAAGTAGCCCCCATGGGGACCCATTACAAGATTAACAATTTTTCAGAACTTAAATATTATTACTGATATGTGAAAAAATTATCAACAATACCTTGTCCATAAGCTGCAGTAATTCTGTGACAGCCTTCATCTTGTTTAGAGCCTGGGCCTGAAAAAAGAAATTTTGTAAAGTCAACTGCCAGTTCTACGTTACTTACATTTGATAATTACATTCGCAACAAAAGCCACGTGATAGTTGTTGTTTTTTCTTGTCTTTTTTCCCTCTTTTTTTTCTCCCCAATGCTGTGATCTGTGTTTGGAGGTTGTCTTCTACTGGCACTGTCAGGCACAATGTAAGTCCTCTTTTATCACAAGGCTAGTAGAGCCACGCAATCAAATTGAGTATAAATAAGCTACAGGGCCAAAACCAGACCTTTGGTAGAGACGAGGCAAAATCTTGCTAGGAGGTTCTGGGGGCATGAACACCAGGAAATTTGGAAATCTAGAAGCTCTGAACCTCTTTCTTAACCATTATTCATGAGGCATTTCTTGAGAAAAATTAATCTTGTTCAACTGGGGATTATTTTCCTAACTAAACATATTTTGTTTTTTATTTTGGGTTGAAATCTAGATGAGGCAAGTGCTTTGTCTTCCCTTTAGCTACTTACGCCCTGAAGCATGCACCATGATCCATTATAGTTCACCACTTAATTTTCTCCGATTCTGATTGGTTTAAATTGAACACGTGACGTGATAGTGCCCGTCCGCCGGAGGGCACTTCACCCTATTCCCTCCCCTTAAAAATCCCGTCTACCCCCCTTTTTTTTTTTTAATCCCAAAAAAAAACATTTTTTTTTTTTTTTTTTTTTTTTTTTTTTTTTTTTTTTTTTTTTTTAAAAATTTTTTTTTTTTTGTCTCCGACAAAATTTTTAAAAAAAAAATTTTTTTTTTCTATTTTTTTATATTTTTTTTTTATAAATCCCCACCAAAAAATAGTGCATACTGATAGTGTGAGCAAATCACTTTGCCAGAAAAAAATTTTTCTCGTTCGAATTTTTTTTATGGGCAATGTTATAAAAAGATTGGTACATGCTCTTAGCTGTGCACTATCAATTATGGTACACTTGGGAAGCTTAAAGAGCACTCTGCAAGAAGCTAGAGTTCCCCTTAGCTATTGCCTTAAGCAATTCTTATGCTTTTTTATGCTCACCAAACTTCCTGCATGGAACCATAACTCAATAGTGCACGCTAAAGCTTAAACCAGTAAAGTTTTGTTAAAAAGTCAGAACATGTAAAAAAAAATGTACAACAATCATCCTTTCAGAGATGCAATTTATACTCATCAATTACTAAACCTACAATCTTGGACAAAACTAGTTGACACATACGCATTTCATGCATTTTTCGCAAATGACTTGACTTGCAAGCGGGTTAAAATATCTTATCCCCCTCCCCCCCCCTACTCAAATTATGTTGTTTCTTGTGGTTTGCGGCTCGACAGGCTTTGTTTTAAAAACACTAAAGCATTACCAACATTGAAATGGGGGGAAGGGAGGTTGAAAAACTGAACTCCGTTGGCTAAATAAGTGGAAATTTGCTAAGTGTTTCAACAGTTTTGTCCAAGATTCAAGTAGTATGGACCAGCTCCCAGAGTCTCTGACAGCTCATTGGTAGAATGTCTGACTAATGTACAAAGGTCTCAGGTTTGACTGCTGTTGGGATAACTTAAAAGTTTTCTGAGCTTGAGTCACGGCCTGATTTAAATATTACCCAGACCAGGGTACTGATAACCTTATATGGGACTGGTCGCACAGAACCCATACTAACCTGGCGCTGCAGGCTTTTCATGTGTGATGGCGCACCACGACAATAAGCCTCTAACATCAGACCAAACCTCACTGAGACTTCAGGGTTCTCCATTTCAGCTCTGATAAGTCAAATAACAATGACTGTAACTATTCTGTATATGTTTACTATCATTTCTAGTTTAATGAGAGGTTTTACTTACAGTACTTAAGTAGTCAGTTGATGCTTGCAAGAGGTCGATGGCTTTCAAGACATTGTCACTTACATAATGTGGTCACTTATAAGGAAGAGAGGTGGTTGTTTATAAGAGGTGGCCTTTTACGAGAGGTGGTCCTTTACAAGAGGTGATCCCTTATAAGAGTGGCCCTAAAGGGGCCGCAAGAGGTGATCTCTTACAAGAGGAGAGCTACCATAAGAGGTTGTCTTTAACAAGAGATGGTTCCTGAAATAAGAGGCAATCCTTTATAAGAGGTGGTCCCTTACAAAAGGCACTCCCTTACAAGGGATGGTCCCTGACAAGGGGCAATCCCCTATAAGAGCTGGTCTCTTACAAGAGGTGGTCCCTTATGAGAAGTGGTCCTTTAACCCTTTCACTCCCGTGGGAAATACCACATTTTTGTAAAACGGTTACTGTGGACCCGGAGACCACATACTATATCCCATTTAAATGGTATTGTTTGTGGCATGTCATAAATCATACAAACAGACATAGAGAAAGTCACTGTTTTAATTCAAAAGGTGACAAAACCGAAAAAATAAAACATTAAAAAATATCTCATTCCGCCAATATTTTGGGTATACCCCTAAACTATAGCTTAATTTGCAGCTCTTAATGTGTGGGTTGTTGTCAGATGTTAACTTGATTTTAAAAGTGAAAGAGGAAAAAGTTGCAAAAGTTGTAGGGGTGGTAAATCAGGTCTCATATGCTAGGGGGGTATGATTTTATGCTTTAAAAAGACAGATCTGTTCAAGACCATTATTCTGTCCAAATTGCATATAAATTGACCAAATATTGAGCATGTAATGGCATCTTGTGCCATATGGCACTCTTGGGAGTGAGAGGGTTAAAAGAGGTGGTCCCTTACAAGAGGCAAACCCCTACAAGAAAAGTTGATCCCTTACAAGAGGTGGTCCCTTACAATAGGTGGATATTCTTACCTGAGAAACCAAAACAATTGATGTCCAAAGTGCTGATTCTTTAGAGCTCTTCTCAGTAAAAACTCTGCCAAGTCATTATCAAGGTAGGATTCATACTTCAGAACCTGTAAATATGACAACAACAGATACAGTCACAAATGCTTTGTACTGATACTGAACTATTTCACTTACACAAAAACCAGAATGGAGTTCATTATTAATACCTCCACTTCTGCCTGCTTGACAATGCCATGTTATTGGTACATGTAAGTGAAATAAGATGTCAATGCACTAGGATCAAGTGAATTGAACTCAGTTCATTAACAACTAGAGATGAGGTTGTTTTGTTACCTGGACTAGCTGGAGAAGGTATTGTGATATTTCCCTGTCACTGCAAAAATAAATTTTATTTTAACTTGTAAAAATGAATAATGACAATAATATTACAGTATTATGACAAAGGCAAAGTCTGTGTCGAGCCTTTTGGCTCATACAGGCTGGAGCTTATCCCAGTTTCTGTAGCATGAACTGACTACTTAAGTCCACCGATCAACTCCAACCACCATGCCACAAACCAGGGCTGCAAATAATTTTTTTTCACTTGTATGTCCTACTAAGACACCATCTTGGTCGGACAAAAATCAAAGCCTCTTCGAGCCACGACTGAATTTTTTTCACCAAGTTTTACGTTTGGTTTTCATATCCTGAATATATATGAGCGGCAGATGTTCAAACATTTCTTTGATGCATTTAAAAAGCAAAAAATAAAAAAACGAGCAAACATGCGTGACAATTGCCGACAATCGGCAGTTGACCCCACAATGTCTGTTACATTGATATAAGATCTTTTCATTTTACGTGACTGTGATCGTCGGATTAGCTCAGTCGTGTAGGTTTCAGGATGGAGTGTGAGAGGTCGTGAGATCAAAACCCAGAAGTGTCTGTTCCTTTTTCCCTTTTTTGTTTAACAGCACTAAAAATGGTTTGTTTATTCTATCGCTCCTGTATACATTGGAGAATACAAGCATTTACATGTAAACAGTAAAGTAATAACGCTGTAAAAAATAAATATATCAGAACATATAGACTGATTCAGGTAAGTATATGAAAGAGATCGATGGGTGCATCGCTTTTGCGGCTCTTAATGTGGAAGATAAACTTGTTTATCGTATTGAAAATTCCGGCCTTATCTTTGCAATAGGAAATTATGTTATGCGAGGAAACTTCGATGTAGAGTATGAATGCGCGAGTGTCAGTTTCATGCATGCGTTACAAGCAGCTGTAATGCATACAAATATCGCATGTTGCATTGCTTTTGCGGCTCTAAACGTCCACACATAAATACCTTCCACACATAATTTTCAGCCGCATTTTGTTTCTTTTCTTTTTTCTTCCTTGTTAAACCTAAATTAAGCCACTTCCACTGCAGTAAACAAGATATTTGGCCAGTAAATCACCACTTTCACTAGCTAGCTATAGCATGCCGCAAGTACACATCGATATTCGGTCGCTGTGACAATTTGTGTGAGCCTACAGTGGTCGCGGCAGATAATCAGCAGCTCAATGGACCCCACGTTGTCTATTGCGTTTATATAAATATTTTGACACAGACGTCTTAAAGATCTCAGATTAGCACAACGCGGTAGATGACGCTCTAAGAAGTGAGAGGTTATGAGTTCGAAACCAGGTTGCCAGTTGTTTTATTTGTTTTTTTACCCCAAGCTGGAAATAATAGAATATGTTGAACCCGATTTAATTTTCGAATGGTCATAGATGTGCGACGCTAGCTTAAAACAGTGATACATTGGAGAATAAAAGCATTCACATGTATAAACCCGTAATTATAACGCTGTACGAAAGAGATCGATCAGTGCATCGTTTTTTGTGGCTCTTAATGTGGTACAGGTGTAGATAAACTTGTTTATCGTAGTTGAAAATTCAGGCGTTATCTTTACAATAGGAAATTATGTTATGCGAGGAATCTTCTCTGTATAGAAGATGCGCGAGTGTCAGTTTCATTTATCGAGCGTTTGCCTGTGTTACAAGCAGCTGTAACGCGTGGAAATATTGCATGTTGCATCGCTTTTGCGGCTCTTAATAACGCTGTACAAAAGAGATCGATCAGTGCATTGCTTTTTGCGGCTCTTACATGGACGGCGGAGCATTTTTCCAACTGGGGGGGCTGACTAGTGACTTGAAGTGGGGGGACTTTAGAGACTCTTCTCTTATTAACTCTTTATTTTTTCTGTAAAAGTGGGGGGGGGGGGCTAAAGCCCCCCAGCCCCCGGCTCCGCCGTCCCTGTCTTAATGTGGTAGAAAAACTTGTTTATCGTAGTTGAAAATTCAGGCGTTATCTTTGCAATAGGAAATTATGTTATGCGAGGAATGTTTACAGCTGATGGACCAACCCACCAACCGACCAACCATGTGAGTGAAGTCGGGCTACCCACAATACTCCTTCATTGAAAATTCAGTCGTAAAAATGGGGTCAGACAGATATTTATTCATCATTGCCGTAAAATGATTTATGATCAAAAAATTGTCCAGACATCATGTCCGACCACACTTGGGATTTCGTCGGACATTAGCAATGACCGACTGTTATTATTTTGCAGCTCTGACATACACCACATCATGGTGCTTACTGTCAGTAATAATTCCATTTAGTCACAATGGGTGCTAATTTCTTTTTGATACCTCTTGTAAGGGTGCTAATTGGAGAGGGGGCTCTTGAATATATGTGACCCTCCACGGGAAAACAGGTAAAATGGTGATGACACGGGCACGCTAATTTGACACGCTAAACAAAGGAAAATTCTGTTGACACGCAAGCAGCGTGTCAGAACGCACAAATCATTAAAATTTTCTTTTGTTTTAAATGGCACGGAAAAAACAAAAGAGCGTGTTCAATATAACAAAGAAGTGTGTCAGCATAATGCAAAACAAAAACAGCGACCAAATGACACGCTTAGCGAGCGAAATGACACGCTAAGTGAGCAAAATAACACACTAAGCGAGTGAATAGCAATACATGAAAATAACGTGAACTTCGTGATAACCAAAAGTGCCGCCGCCGTGTTTATAAGTGAATGACTCACATGTCTCACTTTTGTTAATTCGATTCAAAAACGTCTCGGCTAATATTGATCGAATAACTCGCTGTTTGTGGCTGCAGGCTTTTGCTCTAGCTTTTGAAGCCATTTTATGACTTTTGCTCCGTGTGAAACGTACAGCGAAATCGCTCTTTTCGATCTAAAACACTAATACTGTTTACAGACGTCGGGAACTAAACATTTTGCAGAGCACGAAATCCTTGACCAAATAAGGAATCAAATGTCAACAAAACGCTATATATATCTGATCGCCTGCAAGCGCTTTTGTGTGAAATAAACATGGGGCATTGCGGAGTGGTTATCTGTCGTATAATGATTTATACATATAAAAGATTTTTCTTCCTTCGATGAAGTTGAATTTAAAAACAAAGCGGCGTTTTCGCTCGAGCATAAGAACGATCGTGAGCTTACGCTCCACGAACTAGTAAGTTACGTTATTTAAGCTTATACGCTAAACTTAAAAATTCCCTTTTCTTGCTTATCAGTTTTATAAACAGTTATTTTCATCAGATAATAATGTTAGTCGCTTCTTGGTTTTCTTTTCATGTTTATTTATGCAACACACCTTTTAGTATTTGCTAGTTCGGTGGAGATTATTAATAATAGTGAACCGATGCAAACATGCTTGTCTCATCCGATAGTAAAGCTGTTATGCGAGACCGCGACGATGTTTTGATTTTCTATTATTGCTTTACTAGGCCCAGCCGTGCCATATCGCACGATTTTACCGTGTTATATCGCGCGCTTAGCGTGACATTGAACACACTAACTTAAACAAAAGCTTAGCGTGTTAAAGTGGTGCCAAACAAAAGCTACCGTGACACCCATTGTTTTGCTTATTAAATATGCGCATATCCGTGTCAAATGTCACGATTAGCGTGCCGTGTCATGGCATGCGTGCCCGTGTCATCACCTTTTTACCTATTTTCCCGTGGAGGGTCACATATACTGTATAAGGGGCATTTTAAATTGTAGACTCTGCGTGACTGCATTACATAATTTGTAGCTTGCATGATATACCATATAACATGAAGTAACCCACAGGTGATTTCTAAAGAAGTATGCTAATATTTCAGTCACTGATTAAAGTTGCCTGGTAAGTTATTAGCTGACAGGATTCAAGAATAATAAATTAAAAGACCTACCCCATGTTTTCAATACACTGCACAGCAATCTTCCTGACTTCTTGGTCAGCGTATGTGTAATCCAACAGTTCTAAAGCCTGCTCTGGCTCTAGCCTGGGCCATGTTTGAAGCAGAATTTGCATCTGAAAACATAAAAATTAATAATTACAATGGCAGTTATATACATTGTGTCTAAAAGAAAAAAAAGCCTTCTTCACACAAAACCCACAAAAGACAGCACAGAGAATTAACATTCACAAAAATTGATCCATCTGACATGCTAATTTTAGAATGAAATTATTGATTGCCTGGCCATTACATGTACCTCTATAAGAAATTTGTTTTATATAACTTTTTATTTTGCAGTTGCTGATATATTGTTTTAACATGGTTAAATTAATACAATAGATATGTCACAGACAATGTCTCAAACAATGCAAACCCTCTAGTTAAAAACAGTTTGGATGAAGGGACCATGCAACGAAGAATAAAACTACTTCACTTGACTGTTGCCGGATCCCTTGTTTAAGAAATGCTTGCACCAGATGTCAAGTGCTAGAGCTAAGTGATAAAACCATGATATAACATACCAAAGCAACATCTTCCTTGCTGTTCCACTTCACACAGCACAACAGTTTAGCTAGAGCATGTGGAAAATGTTCTCGACAGTCAATTCTGTAACAAAAAATGATACCTAATTCATTTGTTACTTTTTATCAAATATTTGAAACCACGTCAAATTTAAAGATTAAAACAACATGTACAAGAAAGTTAAAAGGCCAACCAATAAAAGTTTCTGTTTGTTAGAACAACATTTTTAGCGGAATTTGTATTGAAAAAGCCCCCCTTTTGTTTTTTCTCCAAAATAGCAGCCAAAAACAGAAACTTACAGTCTAAATTGACACATGCACGGAAACACATAACTAAAACACTTCTTCATCTTTATCTTGTGGTGCAATTAACTATACCTGCCACCTTTCACGCCTTATGCGCAAGTTTCATGACTGCGAGTTGGAAACTTCAATCTCATGCCAACTCACGCTTACCAACCAATTTCTCACGCCTATAGTTGAAAAATGTGAGACACACTTTCCAATAAATATGTAAAATTAAACCAATGAGAGAAATGAAAACTCCATGTAAAATGAGTAAATGAGGATACTTTTACCGAAATCTCAGAGTTTTAACAAGAAAAGCATTGGAAACGAGGTCATGTTTAGTAAAACACATCACGCATTGGAATCGGGATATGTTCGGAACGTCTTTTGAATACTTCAGAAGTCTTTGGAAAACTTCCGACATGGTCGTATCGTCTTCAGAAATCCTGGCACTCTCAGGATAAAAATCTCACACCTTTGACCCAGAAAAATTTGGCAGGTATAGGGCAACTTCAAATTTTGCACTTTCTAAGATGGACAGACACTTGCTATTCAAACCATGTACATTTTTTTGTAACAGGGAAATGAAAGAAAACAAACCTCCTCTCCCAAACCAGCTCCTTTTCTTGTTCAAAGATTGGGGCCAAAGGCTCACGGTTTACAATCTGCCTTAGCTGTTCAACTATTGATTCATCTCCTCTTTCCTGTATTAATGATAAATTTGCTGATTAAGATAACTTTATGATGGCTTTTTAAAAGTCTGCATCAGGCCAAATGCCAAGTATATCGGCTTTAGCATTTAGCCTCTAGCAGTATTTTTACTCCTCCTGGATGGAATACTTATTAAGTCTATGGAGTGGGATGCCAGTTCACTAGCTCCCCCCTGGATGGGATGCTAGTCCATCCCAGGTTTAACCCCCACCCCCGCATTACTTTGCCGGTAACTATGTTTAAACATGGGTTGAGAGAGGCACTGTGAAAGTTAAGTGTTTTGCCCTAGGACACAACACAGTGACCCCAGTCAGTGTTCACATTAAGCAATAGGCAACTACCTCTAGATCTTCTTCCATAACTGGACAGCAACATTTGTAAAACTTAAATCAGCCAATCAGAATGCTTTATCGCTGGTCCAATACTTTTTAAGCTTGGACTAGGTCACGTTCCTACTGCAGCCAGCAGCTCTTTTTCAATTATAATCTAGAAGTTATGCAGTAACAATTTAAACCCTTATTTACCAAGCTTGCTCAGGACCGAAATGGAAGAATAATGGAGCTTTGTTTTTTCTTTACAGACATCCCTGCACTTGACCCATTTTTTATTTTATTTTTTTATTTTTATTTTTATGGAATTTATTTATTTGCAATACTCATGTTACAAACAGGACAAAACTTAAAATACAACACTAACAATGCTTACTTTACATAATTAGATAAAAAAAACGTTTACAATGCTACTTGTCCTACCATATTGAGTTTATGAGGATTATAGTGACTTTATGAATTCATTTACTAGCAGTCATTACTAGCAGACCCAAAGGTTTTTTCTAAGCAGCATAAAACCGTACTGCGTTATAGGACAATAATATTTTATAAAGCCGTATTATACATGAAAAACATTCATTGCATTCATTCATTGGATTCATTTACTAACGGTCTTTACTAGTTAACAGACCTAAAGGTGTTTTTTAAGCTCGGATTCTAAGCAGCGTAAAACTGTAATGCGTTATAGGACAGTTTTAGAAAGCTGTATTATACATAAAAAACTATAATACACTACAGAACTATGACACAGTTAAATAAATTGAAGATTGACATTAACAAGAAATAATAAAAAAAGTAAATAAAACAGAAGAAAGAAAAGAAAAAAAAACCTTGTTGTTTTTTCTTTAAAGACATTCCTGCACTTGACCCATACTGTCAAGACCTAATAGTATACCGGTATAGGGTTGAAATTATCTGAGTATCCCCCCTTGCTTGGTTGGCTAAAGTCTGCGTTAGAGCCTAGTGGCTCATCAGGCCAGAGCTTATCCCGGTTTCCTTAGCATGAAGCAACTAGGTAAGGTAAGGTAAAGTCTGTGTCCGAGCCATGAGGCTTATACAGCCGGAGCTTATCCCGGTTTCCATAGCATTAAGCGACTAGGAGTATTGCTACTCCCCCCTGGACGGGATGCTAGCCCATCGCAGGGTTACCCCCCAGCAGTAAATTCGCTGGTACCCATTTGTACACCTGGGTGGAGAGAGGCACTGTGAGAGTAAAGTGTCTTGCCCAAGAACACAACGCAGCACCCGGGCCGTTCGACTTGAAGGCGAGCCCGCTAACCATTAGGCCACCGTTCCAACTAGGAACAAGTAGTTCGCATTATTACTCCTGCCCCGGATGGGATACTAGCCCATTGCAGGGTCATCCCCAGAATTAAATTTGCTGGCACCCATATGATAATTATGTTGTGGTTTAATTTTTTCTATGGTTTAAAGTTTTTCAAACCAGTTCAATTTTTAATTCCCTTTGTTTCAGATTATGAAAACGAACATAAAACAATGAAAAATGAAAATCAAACTGGTTTGAAAATTTTTTAATCCAAATGTAAACTTGAACCACAACATATACACCTGGTTGGAGACTGGCACTACTGTATCTCTCTCTTGCTCAAGAACAGGACACAGTGACACGGCCAGAGCTCAAACCCAGATTGCTTAATCTGGAGTCCAGCGCAATAACCATTAGGTCACCACACCTTTCATGTGCCTGGTTAATAAGATATTTAAAATACTCACAAAAATTTTGGCATCTGTGACTCCTGCAGCTAGTTCAGCAATCTGTGCAACACAAACAATGTAACAAAACACAGGCCTCTATTTTATCCTGAAGATAACACTCTTAAAAGTGGAGGGGGACAGGGGGGCGGAAGCCTGGGAGAAAAGGGGCGGGAAGCGGGAGGAGAGAGGGCAGGAAGCGGGATTCTTAAGATGGCGGGAACCGGGAGAAAACGAGTGAAGTTTCGTAACATTTCATGGTATTTCGCAATAGACATGGAACAAACAGGAGAGAACAGCTACGGAAAGGGCCAGAAAGCGGGAGTAAAAGGTACGGAAAGCGGGAGTAAAAGGTACGGCAGCAAGAGGTTCAGATCCCCCTGTTCCCCCCCCCCCATTAAAAGAGGGTGGTAAAGGGGTGAGGGGGGTGGGGTATAGATCGCATTTCACAGAAAATAAAATGGCCCTTACACAATTCATGAAAAAATATACCGGTAATATTGACACTTCACACTTCACGGAAAATGAAAAAATGCATTTTGGAAAAATCACAGTTCAGGGCTACTATGGAAATCACAATAATTATTTTGCTTAACGTTATAAATTATTGTTAATAAAATTTTTGAACCAGCTGACATCAGGTCTAGTATAAAGTTTACAGTCAAATCCAGAAAAAACACTGTACTCAAAATGCAACATACAGAAGACACTTGACTGTCTAAAACTTCTTACCGTATCAAATGATGGATATACAACGGCATGGCAGTAACTTGGAAACTCAATGTTGAGTGATACAGAGGTTGCTGTGTTGATGTTAGACACTACAGTGCCAACTGGATTGAGTTCAAGATCTGTCACTGTTTCAGGTACAGGCCACGCAAAGAGCTTTAAGGGACCCTGCCGTAACTTGCCCTGATAATCAAACAGGGTTGTGTTGACCCATGCAATGGGACTTGTTTCCTAGAGATCAATAATTAAAACAACAATTAATTTGGTGATTGACTCAAAAGAAACATTTGGACAACTATGATCTTCACAGGGAAATCTAAACAATTAAACACCTTTAAAAATAAAAAAGCGGAAGATTCAAAGCTGCAAAGCGTCAGCCTTCAAAAATTCCAAAATATAATGCAAATTCTATCAGCTTTTGCTGCCAAATATTTTTCGCTACGATAATGCGTAAAGGAAGAGCTGCTTCTGGTATCATCTAAAACAGAGAAAGATTGAAAACATGACTACATGATCTTCTTTTCCATCAAAATATTCTATTCAGTGGAGGTTATGCCATCAATTAACTTACTTTGTATTATCAATACTTGATCAGTTGAATTTTTGACAATGTGAATGCTGATGAAATCAACTACTGGTGGTCCATGCAGCCCATACTGCCAAAGCTTCTCCCAGTTTCAGTAGCATTAAACGACTAGGAATTTTTCTACCGGACACCCTGAATGGGATGCTAGTCCATCGCAGGGTACAACCCCCCCCCCCCCCCAGCATTTTGTCGCCGGTACCCATTTATACACCTGGGTGTAGAGAGGCACTATGAGAGTGAAGTGTCTTGCCCAAGAACACAACGCAGTGAACCTGGCCAGGGCTTATACCTGGTCCACTCGATGCAGAGTCCAGTGCACTAACCACTAGGCCACCATGCCTCTCGGTAATTTATAGGGCAAAACATGTATATTGCTAATATATAAAATTTGTCACCTTTTTCTTTCTTGATTTCTTTGTGGTATAAATAACAAGACAGAGGCGAGCCATACGAGGAATGTCAACCACATTTAAATCACAGTCCAAGTACTGATCCCAGGTTGGATTTGATCCACTCTCTGGATTTGTGCTTGTAATGTCACATAGTGCTTCTCCACCATGGTACATACCTGCTCGGACACAAACCTGAACACATGTGAACAGGCAACATATTAGCAATGAAATTAAGTCATTGCACCTAACAGAGGCCCTGCCAGGGTAAATTCCGACAAGCGATATGGCCCAAAAAGTAGCAACAGCATAATGATAAAATCCCGACAAACGACAACCCTTATACGGAAAAACTTAAATTCCGATAAGGACAAGCAATTTTCCTTCAATTTAATTACCGACAGCGACACAAAGAGCGATAAAACAACGACACGGCACATTTTTAAATTTAGACAAGCGACATGGGAACCCCCCCTGGCAGGGCCTTCTAACAGCATAACCTCTCCACTAATTATGCTTTTAAAGGAACTACGTCACAGGGATTTTGCTGATTTTTGATGAAAACTAAATTCTGAAATTAGTGGTAGAAAACTTAACCCATAATAAACATTCTCTTTGAACATGTAAAGGAAGATATAAACCTTAATTTGTGGGTAGAAATCAAGCTACGGCTAGAAATATTGATGTTTTGAAGACACGCAGATACAACTTGAACTTAATTTTTCAAGTTGTAATCCATTTCCATTTCCATCCAACCCATCCGAAGCCAAAAACACTTGTTAAGAGTTTCAAATGCTCAAATATAGCAATTGTTAATAATCAAAGATCTCTTCGAGATATCGACTTTTTTGCATGAAGTTAGTATGAGTAGAAGGTTTATCCTGGGCATTGTTGTTCGAACATATTATGGAAGAATTCACATGCCATTTCTAAGGACTACCGGTACATTTCCAGTAAAACAGTTGCTGTTTTTTTTTTCTAATGGGGATGCATTAACTTCTGACAGAAGCAAAAACTTTTAGTGTTTACTGCTTCCACCAGAAGTAATTTTACAACAGGCTACAAAAAAACTTGTATCACTTCACATCTGCATTGAATGTTGCAATTCTAAATTGTGCAACTCAGAAGAAATAATCAATTGTCACGAAATGAGTTCCCTTTGGTTAACTATTAGCAACGTTTTAGTGTGTGAAAGACTTGTACCAGTACAAATTAATTTTGCGTTGTTTATCATTTTAGGTTAAATTAATATTAGCGCCTAAAGACTTGTACCAGTACAAATTGCGTTCTTAATTGTTTTAAACTACGCTGCCTTTGAGCGCTAAACCCCTCACATTCTTAATTGGTTATGTCACGTAAGATTTGGGCTACACACGTTTTTAATTGCTATATAACATTTCTAAATTTGACAAGTCACGTTTTTTCTACAAGAATGGAAGTGCTGAAGCACAACTATAGAGTGACAGCTTTACAAGTCACATGCTTTGATCACCCACAGCGGAAAGTATTCCCTTGAGAAATTAAAACAGTCCCTTGAGAGTTAACAAGAATGTGGTTTGAGATTACCGTATTTATTCGATTAAGCGCCCTGGGCGCTTATTAAATTTTTGGACCTTGACGGTGGGCGCTTATTCGAGGCTGGGCGCTTATTAAATTTTCACCATTTTCAGCAAGTAGTAAGTTTATTTTGTAACGAAACAATAAATAATAACAAAACGTGAAGATGTACCAAAGCAGAATTTTAACTGTTCATTGAAAGTTTCTGTAAAATACCAAGAAAAAATGGGTCTTCGGGGAAGTCTCTTAGTAGTACTTAGTCAATTTTAACTCCTCTTCTGCACTTCACTTTTTTGTGGGGTGGGGGTGGGCGCTTATTCGAGGCTGGGCGCTTATTAACTTCTCCTACCTTCAGGGTGGGCGCTTATTCGAGGTGGGCGCTTATTCGAGGTTGGGCGCTTAATCGAATAAATACGGTACCCAACTTTTTGCTTGTAAACAAGCAAAAAAAAAAGTCAAAAAAATGAAACATTATTTTTAGGTTTCCTACGGAGTACATCACGACTACAAATTTTGGTTCAGGTTGCTCCAAAATCTCTTCAAATCTGTGACAAAGCCCCTTTACATACACTATACTGAGCTGTTAAAAATCATTGCAAGAGTAGCCTATTTGAAAATAAGAAAAAAAAATTAAACAGTTTGTTCTTAACAGTGCATGTAATAAAAAATAGAGTCTTACAAATGTGCAAGGCAGCGAGGCATGCAAGGCATGTGAGGGCAAGGCATGTGTGATGCATGTGGGGCAAGGCATGCAAGCTACCTAAGCAAACTGAAGGCTAACTGGAGTGCCATTTAGGCTAACGGAAGTGCTATTTAGGCTTACCAGTATGGATCGCACGCCTTACTGACTTGCACTTTGTGACGACCCAAAATAGATTGCATACCTTCATTGAATCATCAGCATTTACATTAGCTGCAGAAACAATCTTGATTCGCAAGTGAGTCCCAATATCCCACAGTGATAAGTTTGCTGACTGTGATTTTTGAGGAAGTGGTGGCACTGCCCTTCCTTGGCCTCTTCTACTTACTCCACTCACATCAAGTATTTCAACTTGAAGCGAGGAACGAAGGACAAGTGAAAGCATTGGCCTTTCCTTTTTAGACAAACAAGTACGAACATACTGAAACAAAACAGAAAAAAATAACACATTACAGGGCTAATCAAGCTTATTTTATGGCCAGCTTACTATATGTAAACAATTCACGGTACATGTGTGTACCTAACACAAGGGACATGACACACCCTGACTTCACAGTCTTCCTGAAATGAATCTGACTTCTAATCTAATTCTGATAATTACACAAAGTTTATTAAATAGATTTATAGCCAAGCCTAAAAGTGGAGCTACCCGTTTATTTACTTTGCCCTTTTGTAAATCCAAATTTACTGACCACTGACAGGAAAAAAGGGCTTTCGCCTGCAAAAGTGGAACACCATTGCTTGGTCAGCAGTCAACTTAAAAAAAACGCGACAACAATGAGTTCTATACTTGAGCCTGCGATATGGTCATGTGATACTGGTCAGCTGGTACCTTGTTTTGACAGCTGCCAATTGGATGTCCAATATCAAAGAATGAGCTGACATTAACATTTAACGTATAGCCTCCATGTTGTGCGACATTGTTGTTGTTGGGCCCACGCGCCTGCAAACCATGCTGCTAGCCAAGATGACCATGATAAATGAGATGCATGGGTTCTCCTATTTCTGTGCAATTTTTCTACGCCTGCATTATGGTTATGGGGCTCCACTCTGCGGCCCTTCGGACCGCTAAGGAGCTCTGCTATAATGTCAGTGCAGTTATCTCATTGTGAGTATTTTATGAATAAAATAATGCTGTCTTTCTGTAACAGAGACACTAACCTAAATCTGGGGTTTGGAGTTGTTAGATACAGTGTATTAGTTAACACCTTGTGACTCCAACTCATAATTATCAAACTTTACAGTTCACCACTAACGTTTCTCCAATTCTGATTGGTTTATAACCATAGCATTTCTTAGTCTACTTCATAGTGCTCTGAGTCAGGTAAAGATTTCCTAATACATGTAGCTCCATGCATATAATTTATGCATACAATTTATTTCATGCTATTAACGAGACAATGTCACCATGAATTAGTGCTACTGGTACTTGAAAATGCAATGAAGATGGGGGAGGGGGGGGAGTAGTCAGGTATATTTTGGGTGGCCAGGTCTCCAAAGTAGCAACCCATTTTAGAAAGAATTTGCATCCAAAATGATACCCTGTTCTAGAAACAGTTCATTTTTTTAACAGCCCTCAGGGAGTGACCAAAGGAAACAAATCCTACACCATGCCTGTGTATGTCCCTGGGGTCCACCCCCCGGGATGGCCGCTGATAAGTGCATAATAATTTAAAAATTAAGAATGTCCAAAATATCATACCCCATTCTAGATGTTGTCTCTAAAATGGATACTGTGTTCTAGATTGGGAGCCCAAAATCACGATCCAGTTGGGCGGCACATACCTGAAAAGGCATTTTGGGGGAGTGCTCCCTGGGCTTACACCCTGCTAATATGGTAGTTCCCTTTCTTCAATCTTAATGATTTCAATAACCTATGCTACCTTGCACTGTAGTATTTGGATGCTTTCCAAACAAATAGGGAAAGGTTGTCTGTATAGCTCTATACTTAATTATACATGCAATTTATTTCCTTCTCTTTCCACATGAATCAGCACTCATGAGTAGAAAGAAACCCCCAAAACCAAATATGCATAATTTAATATCAGCTGAGCATAATTAATTAAGTTCTGAGCTATACCGGAAATTTTGCCAAATATTCTACTAAAACTTTCTCTTCTTGCCCAAATAAGCTACATACCGTGTATTGCAGTAAAGGATAACCTCCCAACAAATAGCTCTCTTGTCCAACAATCTTCAAAACAAAATCTTCTTCCTTATCCAGGTTCAAAACTCCCATGATTGCAGCTCGCTTCTTTAAAACCAATGCCAAAAGCTCTTGTGGATACACATCTGCGGGCACGTTGAAAGTGTGCATATCCTGCAGAGAGGCTCGATTGTTCTTGATGGATACAAGGACTAAGAAACGCCTGTTTTCCATTAAATTTGATTCGATATGTGAAGGAGGGTCAGTGCTTTCTACCTCGGGAGGGTATGCGTACATCGCTCGTCCCATCCAATCAAGCTGGCGTCGTTCGCAGGCTATTCTCTCCGCGAACTGACGGTACTTTCGACGGAAATCGTCCACTTCGGTGTTTTGCATTAGATCGAATTCATGCAAGCTCTTCCCGATGAGGTTGCCGATGTGAGAAATGAATAGTTTCTCTTCGTTGTCCCCTTTTCTGTGGATCAGTTTCAACAAGGGTCTAAACGGACGGACATCGATCAACTGGCGCGATTCATCCAACAGTTCTTCCTGTTTTCCTTTCTGATTTACGCACACAAACACGTAGTTTGCAGTGTCTTTGAGCAAATTGAACAACGGATAATTGCAGGCTTCTCTCCATAATCGATCCTTGATCTCTGCCAGAGGTGCTTCGATGCGAACTTGCAGCTGAATCACGACTCCAGTTGGCAAAAAGCAATCGACATTTACCAACGAAGCAGGTTCGTAATTGTCCCAGAAATTACGCCGTGATCCCGGAGGCATGTTTAATCTTGGAAAGAGGTGACTTCAAAGGCTTTGAAGCAGCTCTTGCAATTGACGAAGAATAAAGCCACTCATGTGCAATACATAGAACAGGCAGGATTTGTTAAAGAAACGTCACGAACTCAATGCGGAAATCATAATTTGGGCTTGCTTAATTAAGTTGGTTCAGCTAGGTTCATTAACATAGCGAAATCGATTCCGTTAACGATCCGTAAAATACACCCCATTAAGGGGAGGTAGAATATCTTCACGTTTCGGCCCTACTGAGGGCTGAAAACGTTAGTCCAGACTATTTGCAGCCCCTTGTTTTCCCTTGTTTCCGTCAGGATTTTACTACAGTATGTGAAACCATGCATACTTCCTGCTGAAACAGCCGCCATCTTGGTTTCATACGACGAGCGGGATCTGGGGAGAGTACCAATCTACCACGGGAGCTGGGACTGGGTTTGAAAGAGGCGGGGAAATCCCCTATCCAACCCTCAAATCCAACCCTAACCTGAGTATCAGGCCTTCCTAAGGGGAGGGGGTGGGGGAGGGTAGGGAAGGAAAGAGGAGCTTTCGCGCTTCTACCCTTTCTCCCTTCCCCTTAAGAAAAGCCTGATACTCAGGCTAATCCAGCCCTACCCTTGTCAACCCTTGTCTATTTATAAGAATGCGTCTTGTTGAATATCTCATAGAAAACGAGGTTGAACCAACAACTCAAATTTGAAGGCTAGTACTACGGAAAAGAAGAAAAGCAGTTTTTTTATTAGGCAAAGGGTCCGGCGTTGAGTGGTCCTCAGCATTTTCAATTTGTGACAGTCTTATTGTTTTAGCACCCCCCCCCCCCCAAAGGATTGCACAGAATTTAGCATAGTGAACGAAAGAATTAAAATGAATTGAAGCTTCTGCGCCCTCCATTATATATAAATTCTTTCCGAGGAAAAATTTATCACCGAAAGCTTCGAAATTGTTGATCTGTAATCATTTCGATGACAATATACAATAGACCATTTTACAGTTGCCTGCTTAGTTACCTGGCCTTTGAATGAAAGTGAGGCTGAAGGTGACCTTGTTTTGATACAGACCTCACTGCTTTTGTTGTGTAAATCATGTTGTTTTGATGCTAACTAGTTTGCATTTACATGATAAAGCAGAGAGGTTTGTAACAATGCAAGGTCACCTTCAGCCTCACTTTCATTCAAAGGCCAGGTAACTAAGCAGGCAACTGTAAAATGGTCTATTTATAAGCATCCAAGATGGCGGTCCTACCCTATTGAAATTTGATAAGGGATTATTTTAATTCACCAATAGTTTATCAGAAATTTCACGTTCGCGACCAATAAGGTTTGAAGATGATTAATAAACAGATGTCAGCTTATTGTATCGGGATTATTACTGAAGCCCCCCTCTAAAGCAAAGACAACAGAAAACATTTGTTTACAACACGTGGTAGCGTATATGCACACGAGAGATTATTGTATATAAAAAAAAAACGTTCCAAATTCATCAACAATTTAGAATACGTTCCGTAACTATTTTTATTCTTCGCAGGAACAAAGGTCTTGCTTAAAGTGTATATGACATGAAAAATATTTTCTGCTTATTTGAAAGGCCTTTCAAAATACAGAAGAATGGCGTTTTTCTTTTCGAAATATCTTTTTTCGTTTCAGAGATATTGACGTTTTTGTATTATGCAAATTAGATCAGTGATGACGTCACAAGATTTGACTCTAAAAATGGTAAAATACTGAATAAACAATATCTCTAAAACTATTGAAGCAGTGTTCTTGAAACTTGGCACCACAAATGTGCATCACAAAAGGAACAAAATGACACCCTTAGTATTGTTGCCATAGCAACTCTTTCAGCTCCAGTCTCTCTCTGTCAAAAAGACAAATATCCCCATATCTGACCTCTGAAGTGAGACAAAGGGTCCTGCTTAGAACAGACATAGTTCCCATATTGCCTTAATACCCACCATTGGTTTGGCTGCGCTAGATGGTTCTTGGTTTAAGACAAAAACTGGGAATTTCAGTTTTTATTAAGACAGCACCAGCGGCGAAACCGTTGTCATGGCAACAGCCCTAAGAGTAACATTTTGTTTCTTTTGTGATGCACATTTGTGGTGCAAGAACACTGTTTCAATAGTTTTAGAGATATTGTTTATTCAGTATTTTACCATTTTTAGAGTCAAATCTTGTGACGTCATCACTGATCTAATTTGCATAATACAAAAACGTCAATATCTCTGAAACGAAAAAAGATATTTCGAAAAGAAAAACGCCATTCTTCTGTATTTCAAAAGGCCTTTCAAATAAGGAGAAAATATTTTTCATGTCATATACACTTTAACGTTTACAAAAAATACACATTAAGCAGTGGCGGATCTTGGCCTTTTCTTTGATATGGGGTCATGGTAAGAATGTCTTAACTTTAAAATACCATGGCGGCATTGACGTTAAAAAACTTTTGTCCAGGGCGTTGCTAAACTTCACCCTAAAGTCTTTGATGGCGTCTTCTTCTGAGAGGGAGAGTACAAGAGTCTTTCGCAAGTAGTCAATGTCGTCAAGTGACCGCAGTTCAGGGAGGCCAGCGGACAACATCATGACAAACAGGTTAATCAGAAGTGGGCCCTTACGGCGCAGAATCAGAAAAGCTTCTTCACAGAGCTGTTCAAACCTGAAACAGAGGCAAAAAACAAAACTTACAATCTGAAAACTCGTTTCAAAATAACAGAGATGGGCATCGAAGTGGGCAGAAGGAAGGGGGGAGAACAGGAATGAGAAGGGGGAGGGGTAAGTAAGAAAGTAGGTAGAGTGCCCAGGAGTATTTCTAATCCCCCCCCCCCTTTTAAAAGGGATACTACACTATCGCAGGGTTACCCCCCAGCATTATTTCCCCAGTACCCATTTATTCACCTGGGTGGAGAAAGGACCAGTTGGAATCTGGTTACCGGTTACCGATTTCACATTTTCAGTTACCGGCAACTACACAAGCGGGCACATAACTAAGTGACTATCCATCGTAAGTGCGTGGATATCCATCGCAACAACAGTTATCAATTTATTCGGGTACATAACGACACTGTTGCTCAATGTCTGGAAATGACTACTTCCGGTTCTGCTACCCGGATGCCGATTTTGTGGTTTAATAACTTTTGACTCCGACCGAATCTTATAACAAAAACCTCACTATCGCGAGATAACAAGGTGTATCACTCATCGCAATCACCTACAATATCATCGCAACGTTCCTCAAATAAATCTCGGCCAATACTTGCCATTTTCAAAAAAGTTATAACTTACACTCCTCGAGTATATAACTGAAAAATTAACAGTATTGTTAGCTAATAAGTCTTCTATACATCTTCATTCACCACATGCCATTTTCAATAAGTTGTAACGTTATATGCAGACATTGAAAGGAAATGCAACTTAACAAGGAAACACGTGAATAAGTGTAATGCCAATCGTAAGTGTCAGTGGAGAATAATATTCCACAACCATAATCTCAAAATAATAATTTAATAATAATAATAATAATAGTAAAAATAATAATAGTAATAATTATAAAAGCAATATATAATTATAATAAAAACCTTCCCAAAATCCTTTGCAGCTGAAAAATCGTCAATGCCAAATAACTTGGTCAGTTTGAAGTCAGCAGGAGTAGTACGTCGTATAGAAATAACTCTTACCATAAACTACTTATTGTACAAGACTTAAGGCGATGTCGTCATTAGTCACGTGACATTGCCCTGAAGTTCGTTTTTGCTCACTGTGACGAAGATATTTTGTTACTGAAAAAGCAGTCATTGCAGTTTGAAGCACATTGGTGTGAGGCATTTCAGACTGCCCGGGTAGCGAACAAAATTTTTATTTAGGGGAGCTATGTACAATTTTCCCGGCCCTATCCCCCACCAGGGGGCAAGGAACTAAGAGATGTCCAATTTTCAAAAAGTGGGAGTCTGGGTACATGTGCGTATCTGGCGTTGCATTAAATGTGAGGAAGCAACAAATTACATGTTGGTAGATATTTATATGTTAAGTACATTTTTATCACTTTTATTGTTATGACGTCATCGGTCACGTGACCAGAACGGACGGCATTTTTAAATTCGCTTGAAAACTTTACTTGTATCTCTCTCTTAAGACTTTTTTAAGCCAAGTTGTAGCTTTTTAAATAGTGTTTTTAAAAATGGCCATTATTACTTTTTCCTAAAAAAGTACGGCAGTAAAAAATACAACTGAAAAGTTTGTTGACTTCCTTCTCAACGACCATTTGCAGTAGGAATAAAAGAAAATTTTGCCAAAGGCAGGAGTGTATGCTCTTTATGATGGCGTTGTCTTTTTCTTCTCATTTCAATTGATTTTGGCGAGGTTGGATGTAATTTCCTTCAGACGAAAGGAGTGGACCTGGGGAGAAGTTAAATAGCTGCCCCTCCCCTCCTCCCCTGCTGGGGGCCACCCCAGCGGATTCCCCCGTGGTTCGTATTGTGGGCTTATAAAAGAGCATTTTCAAAATGGCGACTATGTAGGCGACAAGAAAAGGGAATCTAATGGATTTATTGTGAGTTATAGAGGACATTTTTGTCAATGTTTTTCCTTCTTGACGCGTTTAAAACGAGTCCCCAAACGTAAGATACACCTCCTTTATTTGTATTCCCGATAAAGAAGAATATGGAATGAGTACAAACGTGCGAAAACGTGGGTAACAGAAACTTACAGGGACCTGAGGTGAGCGTTTGCTGCGTTTCTCATTGAACTCAACGATGATTTTTTTAGACTGGTTAAAGCTTATGTCTTCGATGTTTATCATGATTATCAAATAGCTTACTGGAATTAAAGCCGGGCTAGGCGTAAAAAGAACGATAGTATTTAATGGCAGTCATTTCGTCGAGGCATGCAACTGTTATTTACGTTCGTCATCTGAATTTTAAGCTACTGTTTTTCAAATTAACTAGTTGTACCTATCGGTAAGTGCCAACGAGCGAAATACTTATGTTTGTTCATAAGAACAGATATTGAATGGTTTTTGATAGAACTATATTTGAAATGACCAAAATATGGTAAATTGTATTTTATGTAATATGCGAAAAAAGTGCTATTTCTCTGGTGTTCATAAGTGACACAGGCTTGATAGCCTGCGTATCAGGCGCCGTAGTTTCCAGCGCGCGTATTCTCGCGATCGCGCACTCTTTTAAACACACTAAAAAAAACGTACACAGATGTCTGCTACGCAGGTTACAGGTTTGACAGATTGATTACTCTTGACAAATTTTAAATTCTGTTCAACGTTAAAATGTCACAAAATGTAGGCAATAATTAATTAATAAATGAGGTTTAATCACTGTTTTTTAAATACAACACGCGATGGTTAAAATGTTTCCGTCCACAAAAGGGATAGTTGCATTTCAAGAACTTCTTATAAATCAAATCCCAAAATCAAAACTGCTAAGATGCTTTTTTAAAACTAATTTTCAGTAATCAGAGACAGTAATGCACGGGTCAGATTTCAGTCTCGCATGCGAAGTGTCATGGTCAGTTACGCAAAACTTGAAAAATTTGAACAGAAAACAAAACTTGAACGGTCAAGGATTATTTTGAGACAAAATTTTTATTCAAGTTAACATTACATTTGCCGTTAGAAGCAAAAAAACTTTTGACTTTCTTGTGTGTGACATGCAGTAATTTTAGTGAGCGTCGCTTTGTATTGATGTTATTCCTACGCGGAGCGAAAATGCGTGCCAAATAAAATATAAACGGTATTTGATTTGGAATAAATCATCGGTCAAACAATTACTATAAACACAATCAACACTAAAAGGAAGCATTTACCCGACTTCAGCATTCTCATAAGTCAAGAAAACTATATTTGAAGTCAACAGTCCGCTTTTGATTTTCATGTCTATCTTCGATCGTAAATTAAAGCACTCCAAAGTCGAAAGATTATTTAATCGCTTTAAAGACCTTGATGTCCATTTTTTCGGCGGTCGAATATTCTGTAGGGTATTCTTTTTCGATTTATAATTCCCTAAAGGTGTACATATTTATCGGTAAAGGGATGAATGACCACATTGAAAATTTTAACAGCGAGCCGCGTGGACGCCATTTTGGTCATTTGCTCTCTAGCAAGGAGTGAGAGACTGGGAACCAGTTGGAAAGAACAATACAACCCAAATATGGGGTTTACTTACACCCAAATATGGTCAAAAAAAAGTCCCTTACGCAGAACTTAAGATTTTCTCTGCCTATACACTCATAAGCACACGGCTCTATGATTCTGCCGCCTCGACAGCCTCGCCTCTTGGCTCGGCTGTCTCGTTGGCACTAAGAATCGCATCCTTTCATTATTTATATACATGAGGAAATGTTCCTCACAATATTGACCAAGTGGCCATTTTAGGCCGCAAAGAAAAATTACGTCAGTAACATTTGATGTGATACCTTTGAAATTGGAAGAAACATTTTAGCTCAGTGTGATCTCTTTTTTAAGTTACACTAGAGACTACTTGCAGTCAACCTGGTAGCTAATCTAGACTTCAATTAAACAGTGCTACTCACGTTTTGGAATGCTTCTTTGGGCATGTTAAATAAATGAGACCATTTCTTAACTTAAAATTTGTTCTTCCCTGAAGAACAAACATAGATTTACGTTTCCTTTGCATTTTGTGGTCTACAGGTAATTTTTGGGACTTATAGAATGCCTAATGTTTTGAAGGACATTCTGGATTACTGTTCAGTGAGTGAAACTAAGGTCAGGTAGTTGTTGATATCTCAGTTTTACACATAGTTATGTGACAGTCAATTCTAGCAATTCCCTTCCTTCTCTCTACACACATTCATTACCTGAGGCATTACATTCATTACCTTTTTGACCTGACATTTGTCTACTTTATAAAAAATCTGTTTGACATTTTTTTAAGGCCTGTATTTTCAGTTATTGGATGACCTTCAGTAGCATTTTAAAGTAGCAATGTAAAAATTTGCAAGGCCTTAAACTTACAAGCAAGCCAGAAAACCCTAATCCCAATGTAAAGCTAACTACAAGCAACATGATATGATGTACCCTTAGGCAACCATTGTGCTTTTAAGGCTAGCCATAGTACTATGTAGGCTAACCGAATCTTATGTAGGCTAACTGGAATGGTTCGCATGGCTCGCACGTTTCATGACAAATAAGTGCCATACAAGCCAGAAATACCTAACTCAAATAAATAGCATAACCTGAAACCATAACATAATTGAGCTTCATATATAAGATCTTAATAAAAAGTGGAAAAAAACTATACTCAGGCTAACTGGAGTACTGCTTAGGCTAACCAGGAAGCTTTTCAGGCTAACCAATGTGCTATTTATATATAGTGGAATGGCTCTCATTACTTGTTGGCTCGCACTTTCACAAGACCCACGTTTTTTTTAACTCATATTGAAATGAGCCAAGCAGTAGCTGTAAATTTGATTTAAATAAACTCCAGTTTAGTTTTTGTTGGCAACTTGCTCTACAAGAATACCAAACATAGATTTCTGTGACGTAAGGCTTTGAAATGCACAGATTACAAAAATTCAGCTTTAGGGTCCAAAATTTTTTTAAAGATTATTAAAATAATATGGCATTTTTCTGCAATAATTAATGAAAGGAAGGGTCTAAAGAAAATTGATTTCTTCCTTGCCTGACTCAGGTAGACTGGGCAAGGTGAAACCATTATAAGCTTACCCAAAGTCCCATGTTTCTTTCAAAACAACTACAACAAAAAATAAAAATCCAGATATAAATGTCATTTGGCTATCTAGCAAGAGGAAAAACAATATTGGATCCACTAGCCCAACATAAAAGCCGCCAGTTTTTTTTTCACACACTGAAAAAGGCCATTTAATTTTAATATACAGTCTGCATGCTAGAAAATATCAATTTCATAAAAAATAGTTTTTTGTTTTGTTTCTATTTACAGGTGACTTGAAGACTTTGCATGGGCATTCCTGTCAGTCAAAATGAACTAAAAAATACACACTATGTCAATGTAATAAAATTGTCACATGATTGATTCCGACATGTTGCCAGTTTAAACCTAAATATACTTTAGTGACATTTATGGCTTTTTATATAATATGAACATCCCAGAACCCAATAAGGCAACATGTAAATACTGACACTTAATTACATGTAAGTTTTAAAACCATTCTGAGGTTCATGGCAAAAAAATTTTGTTTCAATAAAAACATGTAAAAATAATTTACATAATTATTATCGCAGACCATAAAGTTTAAATTTACTCCAGGTTAAGTTAATGTGTCAAGTTTTTTTGCAGCACAGGCTTGGTTCCACAGGGAATATCCATACCTCCCCCAAGGATGGTTCTGTGGTTTGGACCCTCCCACCCCTTGGGATTTCCAGTTTAGCTTTATACTTTCTTTTAAAAATTTGTGCTATCGAGACCCTTATCCCCCTCGGAATTTCCAATGACCATCCTTTGGGTGGGTATGGATATTCGGCTGGAACAGCACAATGTAGGCATTTGCTTATGAAAGTAAGCTGCAGATTGATCTGATTGATACACACTAACCTATTTTCACATTTACATGTTATCTATGGGATATTTTACCGGTTTCACTTGTAATAATCATAATGATAATAATAATAACGATAATCTCAAAGAGATTGTCGTACAGATTATCGTAACCTCAACCATTATATTAAATTCGTCGCTTTGCTAAAATATGGCCTTCGTGCCATTAATCGTTACAACTTTCTAAACATATTATATTTCCAAAGAAATCTTAATTGCAAGATTGAAGTCAGAAGATCTGAAATTGACCAAAATTCGCGCGATCGAATTAAACACTCAAATATAAAACTGTATCTGTTCCTGAACACTATAAAAAATATCTGTAATTTCAGAATTTTTGGATTTTAATACATTTCACTTCTTATTTGGAACAAATGAAACACTGGCCGTATTTTGTTGGCTGATATATATTAGACATTTGATGCGATAATCACTTACACTGTTGCGATAGATGGAGAACATTATAAACTAACAAGGTCTAACAATACTGTTAACTTAAGTGATGTTGTCAAGAAGAGAAATTAAGCTCTTAAGTACATTTCTTTGGTGAACCGGAAGTGGTAAATTTTCGACCACTATCAAGATGGTGCCATAATAAATGGATCACTGTTATTGCGATAGACATTCATGATTATTCAGAAAATTATGCATGCCAACAGCAGGATCAAGTCCAGTCGATGTACTATGGGCAAACTCAAGCCTCCATTCACGTTACCGTGCTACATAGCCACGCATTATTTGAAATTGATGGTGAGCAAAGAACGGAAGAAGATCCAATAATTGTAACTAAACATATTTATATCTCAGAAGATCTAAGTCACGACCATCATTCAGTCCATGCATGCCGCATCTCCTTACTTGCGATGGGTAGCACACTTAAGTATGTGCATGCTTGTGTATGTTGCATTTGGTTTCAATATCTGTATAGAAAGTTATAACTTTTTTTGAAATGGCAAGTGGCAAGTCAAGAGTGATGGCGGCCGTACTTTGTTGGCTGAGATTTATTTGAGGAAGGTTGCGATGATCTTGTAGGTGATTGCGATGAGTGAAACGCCTTGATATCTCACAATAGTGAGTTTTTCGTTATAATATTCGGTCGGAGTCAAAAGTTATTAAACCACAAAATCGGCATCCGGGTAGCAGAACCGGAAGTTGTCATTTCCAGACATAGCAACAGTGTCATTATGTACCTAAATGAATCGATTACTGTTGTTGCGATGGATATCTACACACTTGTGATGGATAGTACACTTAGTTATGTGCCCGCTTGTGTAGTCGCATTTCATTTCAATGTCTGCAAAGAAAGTTATAACTTTGTGAAAATGGCATTTGGTTAGTAAAATGTAAAGCCGGCCATATTTTGTTGCCTGATATATAAATGACATTTGTGGCGATGGTCTGTTGGTGGATTGCGATGAATAGAAGACCTTATATGTTAACGATACCGTTAATTTAACAGTGATATTCTCAATGAGTGGAAAGTTATTAAGCATCAAAGTTGATTACCGGAGTACGTAGACTGGAAGTTGGTTTCTTAGGGCCCGGAGTATCGGTGTCATTTCGTTAAATTTGCCATTGCCATAGCTATTTTGGATTTTGCGATGTATAGTACACTTAGTTATGTACCTGTTTGTTGCGGGCCTAAGAGAGGCCCGCAACCCTAATCTTGACAGTGACCAGCAGATTGCGTATTACGCGTGCGCGCCACGTTTGTAAGGCTATCTGCAAACCGGAAGTTGAAAATTTTGTTCTTCCACTAAGAACGATCGGAATGCAAAAAATGTATCAATCACGACAGTTTGTCGTAACACAGGAAGAGAAAAATCTTGTCTCCAAGGGCGATAAGAATGTGAAAAATCAACAGTTTAATTGTCACATTAGATCGAGGCTTCTGTCTTGCGGACATTACGTTTTGCAGACGTTGTTTTATAGGTGTTGCTTTTGAGAAGATCTGCTGTGATTGTATTACAGATAAACTACGGCAAAGCGAATGATTCCAACAACGGTTATTCTCGAGAAATTCCTTATAACACTGACAACAAAGCAAGTTTGCCGACGGAGGAAAATCACATCTCAATTCACACCGCGTGCTCGACTACACTTCGCAAAACTGTCAATCAAAAAAACAACTCTGATTGGTTGCGGCAATAGGAAACGATAAAAAACATTCGTGACTTAAGCGTGACGCGTTACTACACCTTACTCGGAATAATTGTCTTTTGTCCAGTGATTTAAAAACACTTCCCTCCCAGTACCTTCTCTTAACTGCATCGAGGCTCGCACTTTCTAACCTGTGGTTACCACTAGTTTATTTCTGTTAAATTTCATTGCCGGTATAGAAAGTTATAACGTTTTGAAAATGGCACATCGTTAGGTAAAAAGATGCATCCTCCAAACTTTGTAACCTGATATACCTTGAGCATGTGGTGCGATCAGCGAGTGAAATATTGCGATGACTACACCAACGAGTGTAACATCACGCCTGCCTTCTCTAAGTTATAACGCTTTAAACTTCGCAAACCTTGCACAACGAACAAAACGTGACAAGAAAAGCTATTCTTAACAACAGATGCAACATAATGCACTTTGTTTTTGTTCTAGCACTTTGTTTGCTGTATCTGTATTAGGCAAAAGGCTGCCAATACCTCACATATGTTTTTTTTTTTTTAATTAGACCGAGGAAAGGTAGTTTAGATGCCAAATGAGAAATTGGTAACCGGTAACTGAAAATGTGAGAATGGTGAGAAAGGCACTATGAGAGTTAAGTGCCTTGCCCAAAAACATAACACAATGACCCCCCAGCGGGGACTCCCATATCAAAGGGGCGGGGATGTTCGTCGGAAATTTTGAAAAGAACTCTTCAAAGAGACCAATCTGGGCGCGACTCAAGCTTTTTGTGTCTCCTTAAAGATACCAATGTATGCAACATAACATTGATGTATAGTCATTCTTTATTTAGTCCGTAAAAGGCCGCCATACGTTTGCTGACGAGTTTTTAATGCTGAATGAGGTAAAAAGATGAGACGTTTGTATGGCCTTCGAACAACAGGCAGACAATCTACAAAAATCTTTGGTCTAGAAATTGCTCCAAATACAAAAATACAAAACATTTCTCGGAAGGAAAACAAGTTGATCGAAATATGAAACGTTGACCAAAGTTGCCGAGCACCTTTGGGACAGCCTTATTGACGACCTAATTGATGGTTTCAAGGAGGAAAGAAAAAATATTACCTTTTAAACTCGTCCGTGTCTGCAAACTTGGAGGTGCCTTGAGAAATCACGTTCCAAAAATGATCAAAGAGCACAAAAGGCACCCTTTCTCTCCGAACTCCAAACTTGCTCTTGAAGTTGCCCAGAATGTGTCCAAAATCGATGTGGAACAACTGCAAAGAAATCATTTGAATTAAACATCAAATTGTTAATTAATCAACGTGCTGGGAGCATCTACAAGTGAAATCAAAGTCTCTTCGACATACCGACTTTTTTGCATGAAGTATGAGTCGAAGGTTTATCCTGCGCATTTTTCTTCGAACTTATCATTACAGTTGCTTTGTAGTTTAGTTTAACAATTTCCTATCTTCGCGGAGGAAATGCAGCCGTATAATTTTGTCAAAAATGGCTGGTCCGCACCGGGGATTTATACACATATTCCTCAACATTACACAAATAAACAGTACAAATTTCATTGAGATCTGACAATTCTATACTTTAAAATTGCAAGGACCTTTCGAAGAAGAAGCCACCATCTCTTGCATTTGTTTTAACTTCAATAATATCTTTGAAAAGAGCAACTTTTTTTGGTATGGTTTATTTTTGATGTTTGTAATTTTTAAACGATGTAAGTGCTAGTGATTATTTATTCGTGTTTTATCGTTAGTTACACAATCCATTGTTTGTGCGACGCTTTTTATAGATCGCCTTTCAGACACACGTGCGTTGAGATAAGAAAGCTGACATGCCACTTTTAAAATTGTTATATAACGTTTGTAAATGTGACAAGTCACGTTTTTTCCACGAGATCGCAAGTGATCACCCACAGCGGAAAGTAATCCCTTGAGAAATTAAAAAAGTCCCTTGAGAGTTAACAAGAATGTCCAAATTTTTCCCACATAACTGCTGTTCTCCGTCTTTCGCTCGTAAACAAGCAAAAAAGTCGAAAAAATGCATGTGAAGGGGGAAAATTGCGATTTATTTTGAAGGCTTTTCAGAATAAAGAACAATGTCCTTTTCCGTTTTGAAACATCTTTTGAAACTATTCGCAAAGAGTAGGGCACGAAGCTCCCGGTGTTGTGGTCTGGCCTTTACAATTGTGTAGTAAAATTACAGTACGTGTAAAGCGCATTTGAACATATACATATGAAAAATGCGCTATATAAATACATTATCATTATCATTATCATTATCTTTTTTAGTTTAAGAGATATTTACATTTTTGTATTATGCAAATGAGGAAAGTGAAGACGTCATTAATCGTTTGACTGTGGTCAAAACGTAGTGCCACCAGCCACTGCTAATTAACCCAGACCTCTCGCTTTCCATCCCCCCAAACCATGTTTAAAACCAAAAACAAAATAGTAGTGATCTTGCATAAGCAACTTTACCCATGCTTTTATTGCACAACTTACAGGGGTAGTGCTTGCTTTCTTTGTTTATGGATTCTCATCAACACAGTCACAAACCTACCTGCCCATTTTTCTTCACCATTATGTTGTCACTATGTCTGTCACCCACCCCCAGGACATATGTTGCCACACAGTACCCTGCACAGGAGTTCGTGAAACGACGCACAGCTTCAGGTCTACTTATGATAAACAACAGCAATCAAACCGGTTAATACTTCAAGGTCATATATAAATTAACTTGGAGTTAGAAAACATGTATAATGAACTACACCTTCTGAGCTGTCTGAATCATGAAGACTTTCAAAAAAGTCTTTTTTAGCGATGTCTTTAAGTTTTTGAAGGAAACTTATTCTTTACCTATGACCAAAATGTGACCATACCCTAAAAAATCTTTATAGTCCCACCCCTCTGTTTAAAGCCTCCACCTGTCTGATAAGCCTACCTCTGTGTTATTAGGTCCCTTCCGTCCTTCTTAGATAATAATACAGTTGAACCCCTACTGAGCGGGCCACCCTTGGGGAAATGGTAAGTGACCGCTTTATAGAGGTTGGCCGCTTTATTGGGTTTCATCCCAAATTAGCATAGGCATGGTGGAAACATCACTTTTTTGCCAGGAAACCAAAAGGTCATCACTTGTCTTATGGACAACAGAATCACGTCAAGGCGATAATAAGCTTGTGTTTCAATGTTTTATCAGTCATCACTTCACTATTTTGTATCATTAGGTTGTTTAAAACAAGGCCAAAGTATGTGTATTAAATTCTTGGTGGCCGCTTAAAAGAGGTAAAAACAACAGACAAATCCTCATTGGGATGTCTGAAAGGTGGCCGCTAAATGAAGGTTTTATTTACAGTATTATATTGGCAATACTTTTGGGACCTTAATGACTGGCCGCTTTATAGGGGTTCAACTGTGAATCAGCACAATTTATGAACAAGAAAACAAGGCGGTTTTTATCAATTTAGAGAGTAACTTTTGTAATAAACGGCACGCAATGCATGCAGAAGAGATGACGTTTCTCATGACAAGCGCCTCTTTAGTATTTTTTAAAAGTCGCTGACAACTTGTGAAGCGTGCCACTGATTTGACTGACTCGCCAGAATTTTAGGAATCTTAATTTGATATTACAGGAATCGTATATTTATTTTTAGATATCCTGTTGTTGTTGTTGTTGTTGTTGCTGCTTTAACAAAATTTGCGTTACATTTAAGAGTCACAATTCGTAAACGACATTCGATACCTAGCGTGGGTATGATCTAGAAGTAGTAAGGTCAAATGCCGTCTTGTTTACACTGTTTTGAATGAAGAGCTGTCTGCTTAATTAATTTTGAATTCTATTTACTTATATTCAGAAAATGCCCATTGATCCTCTTCAAATAAGCTCAATATGATCGTTAGAGTTTACGGATGTTTGCTTACGCTTTTTCTTTTCTAATCGAATCCACTATCTTACCTTATTATAGGAAATTAACGCTTGTGTTAATTAAGGTATTTGAAATTAACGCGACTTAAATTAACGCGAATTGAAGAAAAAATTACTTCCCAATAAAGGAAATTAACGCGAAAGAGGGAGTAACATTTCAAAGTAAAGGAAATTAACGCGACGTACACAACAAGGACAAGTTTAGTTCAACACTTGTAGGCGTATAATCTTAAACGAAAACAATGTTCGTGGTACTTTTCCCACTTTGGGCGTTCTTCGCAGTATCAATGATAGTGGCAAGATAAAATTATGCTTTTTCCTTGGAGTCAAGAACATCTGGACTGTAACGAAAAATTGGGGCCAAAATAATGGAAATTAACGTCATGGAAATTAACGCTCCACTTAATTAACGGCGCGGAAATTAACGTTAACAAAAATTAACGCGACTTAAATTAACGCGAAAATGTGAAATTCGCGTTCATTTCATGACGCGTTAATTTCCTATAATAAGGTATATTATCCAACACTCTCTCCTTACCCAAAGTCTCCGTTTTAACAGAAAGAAAGCAAACACAGTTCGCCGATAATACAAGTTGCAAAGAAGTATTCTCTTTCACAAATAACATATACCACAAGGAAATGAGCACTTGGGGTCTGTGCCGCACGCAATGTATCAATCACACTGCACAAACTACTGATACTACTGCAGATAAACCAGTTCTTCACAAAACTGTAAAGTATGAAAAGATCCAGTGAATTGAAGGAGAGATGGTATTCTTCATGTTTCAGAATAGACCGCCTGAACTTTTCCTTACATCAATATTTCCACATATTGACTTTAACACAAACTGATGTCCCGGTAATTTTCATTGTGGCCCTGAATCCTCGATCGAATTAAAATTTAGAAATGCTGGTTTTTGTAGAGGGAGGAAAACCGGAGAACCCAGAGAAAAACCCTCTGAGCAAGGACGAGAATCAACAACAAATGAAACAAAAAAACTGAACCCACATATGACGCCAGGTCCGGAAACCAAACCCGGGTCATATTGGTGTGAAGCAAGCGCTCTCACCACTGTGCTATCCCTGCTCCCTTGTATCAGGCCTGGAAAAATAATCAGCCCATTTCATTTTTTGTTTTCAGGTTTTAAGGCTCTCAACAAATCTTGCAATACACACCTTTCGTCAGTGGAATTACATTCCTTTAACCAATTCCAAATACACTTTGTATCTAATGCTTTTCTCGCTTTGTGCCCCTGTATCTTGGCTATTGTCTCTGAACTGTGGACGACCTCAATCAATCCAATTGAACTACCAGTGGACAGACAGCCATATGGGATCATTCTTCGAGGAAGTAAATAAATAAAAATAACAATATGATTTATTAATATTGGTAGGAGACTGGTGGGCCTAATGGTTAGCGTGCTGGACACCACCGAGTCGAACAGTCAGAGTTGGAGCCCTGGCTGGGTCATTGCCTTGTGTTCTAGGGGAAGATACTTTTTCTGAATTAAGGTACTTTAGCTATTTCAGCCCGCATAAAAAAGAGAAAGGATCAAAGGGAGCTGTTAATAATTCTTTTGCAATTATCACCCCTAAAAATACTGTATTGAGAACTTACCCTAAATCCAGGCCTTCGTTTTGCCAAATCCTATCCACGATTTTAAACATTTGTAACGTTAGCATGTCCAGACGGAGATCTAGGTAACAAAACAAACAGAGCTTTTTCCAGATGGACAAGTGTTAAGGCTTGTTTACCCGAGCAATGTTTATGTGACATACTTCATTTGCTTGTGAAGACGTGAAAATTGGCGAATTTTTATGTTTACTTACAAATATATTCTGAAGAATATATATAATCTGAAGATATTCCACACTTACCATCACCATTCTTGAAGATAATTCTCACAAAGTCTCCAAGCTCGTCCCAGTTTTTAAACTCCAAGTACAGTGCTCTCATTTTGGAATCCATAAACTTGCAATGTTCAACACTGACAGAGGAAGCAAGTTAGAATTTCACAATTAGGACATGTATCTCTACCCCGATCTCTACTAGATATAAACCCACGGTACACTCACAATAATCTAGTGTCATAGGTCTGCAATGCGTACAGAAAGCTCGATTTAAATTATTGACCTACTTCCAATGTATAGGGCTTCATAGCTCAGTTGGTACGTGTTACTGTTATGATTCTATTTAGCCCCTTTCTTCCAGTAAGGGCCCCCCTTCCTAAAAACTCCCCCTTTGAACATGTTTTTTTTATTTAATAGCACCACTACACTGATAAATGCTCCTATTCCATGAGCGCCAGTTCCATAAGAGTACACTGAGAGTATCATCAGTTCTTTTTGCCTCTGAATTGCTCATATTTTTTTTTTTTGCATCTCAAAACATAGTTACTAACTATGCTCAAAAGAACTGGTCGCCTCGGTCTGGGTCTTTTGAATGTTTGTTTTTTTAATGCGAGGGCACAATTCCTTTAAATGAAAGATCTTGCTCTCTTTCGTTTTTCCTCATTCAAATGTTTATATTAACAGAGAAATAAGCACCCTGTCTTTTATGCATCCTGGGTAGCAAATGAAGCCCAAACCTTTGGAGCATGATTTCGGAATAGAAACTTCTAAACAAGTGAATAGCACGTAGTGTATTTGCCTTATGTGATCTCGATCATGGCATTTCATTACTTTACGTTATGCTACGCCATGTTTGGTTGAAAACGTAAAATTTCATTGTTGCTAAACGTTTGTCTCTTCTGTCCTGAAACAAAAAAGTTGAGGTTTTAACAAGAGTGAATCTCACACCTCAACTCTTGCAGCTTGTAGCTTGGATCAAGTGGAGAGTTGACTTTAGATAGTGCTTCCTGATATGTTTTCTGTTTGAGAAGTTCTTTCACTGTTGCTAAGCCTTTGTTACTTTTGTCCTAAAAATGAAGAGATAAAGTAAATAAGTGTCACATATTAGGTCATTCCTCAGTATTGCATTGCGCATCCCGTACTGCGCATAATTAAATTTTCACTCATGATTAGCACATGCACATTTAGAAAATGGCTTTTTTTCTATGCGGCTTTGCTCGCAAGAGAGATAAATAGAGATAAATAGTCATAAACGAGTACCGGAACCCATCATTATTTTCTATTTTCCTGAGTTTAGCAATCACCTGAAGTCTTTCTATAAAATGAATATGAACAAATTTCTATTGTATAAAAATGAATAGCAAATGGCAATGTGAACTTACCGGTAGCCAGTACTCATGATAATATAATAATTGCTGATATTGTAAGGAATTATAGGGTATATTCAATGTCTTTCTTCTCCTAAATGAATACCGGTTCCCCTTTTTTTAATTCCAAAAATAAAGTTCTCTTAGGATGAACAACCAGTAGGCAAAGTTTGAGCTAAAAATCTATTGTCCGAGTTCTATTTCGATGGAACAACCTTAAAGTACGAGAGAATTCTCTTAGTTTTTGTATAAACGTTTTATGCTCCTGCAATGAGAGAGAGAGAGTTGCGTCCATAACTCACAGTCGAAGCTCTCTTAAGACTCTTAACGGACACTCTCGTAAGTGGACAGCTCTACTTACTCTCCCAGACAAACTCTGTATTTTTACATTCTCATAAGAGGACACTCTCGTAAACGGCCACGGTCACTTTCAGAGATAACGACTTAGACTTTTTCTTTGTTTTAAAACTCCCGTAAGCAGACACCCCAAAGGAGATTCCTATTAACAAACTCTGCATCTTGTTTTTATCAATCAACTTCACATCGCCGTCCGTCACAATGATTTTACAGTAATTACAGTACCATATTTAAGTGTTTGTTTTGTTGTCATTCACGTCTGTCCATTATTGTTAGCTGGGCAAGCTCCCGTAAGCGGCCACTTATCCCCTACAACTCTAGTGGCCACTTACGAGAACCATTCTCGTGAGCGGCCAGCTCCAGTTCCAAACACTTTCTTCGCGTCCCAAGGGTGTCCGCTGTTTAGGACTGACTGTATAGGGCAATGGTAGTGATGCGTGATGGACAAGGTGGCAGATATGATATGGTATACCACAGTACACATTGTAACATTGTTTAACATTTGCTGCCTCGTTGAGAACAGGCCCATAACAAGATTAACAATTTTTCAGAACTTAAAAAATATTTTTACTGATAATATGAAAAATTATCAACATAATGCCGGTACCTTGTCCATACGTTGAAGTAACTCAGTGACAGCCTTCATCTTGTTAAGAGCCTGGGCCTGAAAAACGAATTTTGTGAAGTCAACTGCCAGTTCTACCTTACCGGTACTTATATATTTTGATAATTATATTCGCAACATAAGCCATAGGATAGTGTTGTTTTTTCCTGTTTTTTTTTTCATCTTTTTTCTCTTTCCAATGCAGTGATCTGTGTCCGGAGGTTGTCTTCTACTGGCATGAAGGGAAAGCCCCTTGCAACAGCATTCAAGATGATTTTTTAACATGGCTAGCAGAGACACACAATCAAATACAGTATATGTAAGCTACAGGGCCAAAACCAGACCTTTTGGCATAAACAAGGTAAATTCTTGCTAGTAAGTTCTGGAGGCATGCCCTCTAAAACATTTGTAAATCTAGAAGCTCTGAAACTCTTTCTTGAACATTTTTCATGAACATGAAGCTTTTCTTGAAAAATAATAATCTTGTTCAACTCGGGATTATTTCCCTAACTGTTTTAATTGTTTTTAATTTTCATGGGTAAAAAATCTAGACGAGGCAAGTGCCTCATCTTGCTTCTTGCTAGCTATGGCCCTGAAGCATGCACCATGATCCAATAGTACCGTACATGCTGATAGCGTGAGCAATAGCCCTTGGCTATTGCCTTGAGCAACTCTTATGCTTCTTTCATGCTCACCAAACTTCCTGCATGCTGGTCACTGATGCACCATAACTCAATAATAATTATAGTGCACGCTAAAGCTTGAACCAATTAATTGTTGTTAAGAAGTCAGAACATGTAAAATAAATGTATAACAATCCTCCTTTAAGAGATGCAATTTATACTCACCGATTACTGAACCTAGTAGTATGGACCAGCTCCCATGAGTCTCTGACAGCTCATTGGTAGAATGTCTGACTAATGTGCAAATGTCACAGGTTTGACTGCGGTTGGGATAACTCAAAAGTTTTTGGAGCTTGTGTCACCCCCTGATTAAAATATTTCCCATGGTACAAATATGGGAATGGTCGCACAAAACCCATACCAACCTGGCGCTGCAGGCTTTTCATGTGTGATGGCGCACCACGACAATAAGCCTCAAGCATCAGACCAAACCTCACTGAGACTTCAGGATTCTCCATTTCAGCTCTGATGAGTCAAATAACAATGACTGTAACTTCTCTGTATAATACTATATTTACTCAAATAAGCGCCGCCCCTGAACAAGCGCCGCTTTTGAATAAGCGCCGCATTTGGGCCAAAAAAGTTAATAAGCGCCGCCCCGAAATAAGCCCAGCAGTCCCGATGGGGTGCTTATTCGAGGAATTTCGTTTACCTAAAAACAGTGCTCACTACGAAGCAACTCTAAAACAAACTTGGACATTTTTATCCAGCAAAAGCGATGTTTTGCAGTTCAAAGTGATATTTTTACCCCTCGACTATTAGTTTTTGCATTCAGCATTCTTACAATAGGTAGTTCTGTAAATGTTGTGAAGGCTGCCAACTTTGCCAGCAGGACAGCTAGCACCACTTCTCTCTTCAGAAAGAGACAAATACTGATAATCAAACACGCTATTTTCTGTTACTACTGCAAAAGAATAAATTCTTTTGACGGACAAATTTTAAATATGCGCCACCCTCAAATAAGTGCCGCTCTCGAATAAGTGCCACACTTGAGGCGTGAAAAATTTAATAAGTGCCGTGGCTCTTATTCGAGTAAATTCGGTATGTTTACTATTTAATCAGAGGTTGATGGCTTTCAAGACATTGTCACTTATGTAAGGAAGTCACTTATAAGGGAGAGAGGGGGTTGATTATAAAAGGCGGCATTTTACAAGAGGTGGTCCCTTACTAGAGGTGGTCCCTGAGAAGAGGCAATCCTTTTTAAGAGGTGATCCCTTACAAGGGCTGGCCCCTGGCAAGGGGCAATCCCTTAAAAGAGGTGGCCTTTTATAAGAGGTGGTCCCTTACAAGAGGTGATCCGTTGCAAGAGGTGATCCCTTACAAGAGGAGAGCTATCATAAGAGGTGGTCCCTGAAAATTAATAAGGCAATCCCTTATAAGAGATGGTCCCTGGGAAGAGGCAATCTTTTATAAGAGGTGGTTCCTTACAAAAGGCACTCCCTTACAAGGGGTGGTCCCTGACAAGGGGCAATTCCTTATAAGAGGTGTTCTCCTACAAGAGGTGGTTTCTTACAAGAGGTGGTAACAAACAAGAAGCAATCCTTTACAAAAGGATCCCTTACAAGAAAAGGTGGTCCTTTACAAGAGGTGGTCCTTTACAAGAGGTGGTCCTTAACAAGAGGTGGTTCCTTACAAGAGGCGGTCCTTTACAAGAGGTGGTCCTTTACAAGAGGTGGTCCTTTACAAGAGGTGGTCCCTTACAAGAGGTGGTCCTTTACAAGAGGTGGTCCCTTACAAGAGGAGGTCCTTTACAAGAAGTGGTCCTTTACAAGAGGTGGTCCCTTACAAGAGGTGGTCCTTTACAAGAGGAGGTCCTTTACAAGAAGTGGTCCATTACAAGAGGTGGTCCTTTACAAGAGGTGGTCCTTTACAAGAGGCAGTCCCTTGAAAGAAGTGGTCACCTACAAGAAATGAAGTTCCCTGATAAGAGGCGGTCCCTTTCAAAAGGTGGTCCCTTATAAGAGGCAGTCCCTTACAAGAGGCGATCCCTTATGCAAAGCAGTCCCTTGAAAGAGGTGGTCCCTTATAAGTTGTGGTCCTTTCTTTACAAGGGGTGGTTCCCCCTTACAAAAGGTGGTCCTTTCCAAGAGGTGTTCTTTTAAAATGTTTGGTCCCAACCAGACAAGTTGCAGAAAAACTGCAAGTCAAACCCGCAAGAAGACTAGTGCTCCAGCAGGGCTTGAGACTAACTTTTTAACTCACTGGTTTAATGGCTAGTGACATGTCAGATTTTACTAGCCAAAAGTAGTTTTTCACTAGTCAGATATATTGATTTCTATTAACAACAGTTGACTTTTCCAAGTTTTTCATTAGCCAAATGGCTAGTAGAAATGCTAAACCTGGTAGCCAAAACCTTAAAGTAGTTTTAGTAGCCTTTGGCTAGTTGGCTACCGTTAGTCTTGAGCCCTGTCCAGCTTGCTTGAGTAGAATGAATGCCGGTAATATTATATTTACAAGGATGTCATTAAGGGGTGTAACCCATAACACCTGTGATGGCCTGAGTTCACTTGATGTTACAGGTGAAGATGTTGATGGGTGTTCCGTTACACTTGCACACAGAATGAAATGCTACAGGTTATAACTTCAATGTAATGACTACTTTAAAATTTAATGACAGCCCTGATCGAGGAGAGCAAAGAAAATAACGAGGCAGAGAGATGATTTTACCTGAGAAACCAAAACAATTGATGTCCAAAGTGCTGATTCTTCAAAGCTCTTCTCAGTAAAAACTCCGCCAAGTCATTATCAAGATACGATTCATACTTCAGAACCTGTAGATATGACAACAACAGATAGATGTCAAAAGCTTTGTACTGTTCACCTACACAAAACCAGAAGAGAGTCCATTATAGATACACCCCACTTCTGTCTGCTTGACAATGCCATGTTATTGGTACATGTAAGTCAAATCAGGATGTCAATTCACTAGGATCAAGTGAATTCAGCTAAGTTCAAATTCATTTATTTAACAACTACAGATAAGGTTGTCTTCTCACCTGGACTAGCTGAAGAAGGTATTGTGAAATTTCCCTGTCACTGCAAAAATAAATTTTAAATTTTAAACAGGCAAAAATGAACACTGACAATAATTACAACACATGACAAAGGTATGTGTAAAGCCAAGTGGCCCATACATATAATTTCATGTTATTTGTGAACTACAATCTTATATAATTATTATATATTATTATATAAGGTAATTTTTATTTATTTGTGTACCATTTTATTTATCCACTTTGTATTTTTGTTTTTATAATTTTTTCTTGAAAATATTAGCTAACACTAGCACTAGCTACTCAGATAATCTGGCAGATCCAGGAATTTTTGATTGGAGGGGTCCAAACTTTGATTCAAAAAACACTGTCGAAATTTTTGCACCAAATTAATTTTTCAAGGATACATTTGTGAGATCAGACTAATTTATGTGGGCGAGAGTTGTGCAGGCCTGTCATTCTGACTACCGGTACTTGTTTTTGCAGGATTGTATCACTGTCAATGCACAAATTTCAGTGTCAAGCAAGTTTTAGGTCTGATAGGAGGCTCGGGATCCGCTACTGTATGTCACTACGGGATGGAAAAGTACTGGCATAGTTCAAGGATAATAAATAGAAAGACCTACCCCATGTTTTCAATACACTGCACAGCAATCTTCCTGACTTCTTGGTCAGCGTATGTGTAATCCAACAGTTCTAAAGCCTGCTCTGGCTCTAGCCTGGGCCATGTTTGAAGCAGAATTTGCATCTGAAAACATAAAGTAATTAATGTCAGTTATATACGGGTACGTTTTGTCTATTAGTAAAAGAAAATAAGCCTTCCTCACACATTGCTAAAACCCACAAAAGAAAGCACAGAGAGTTTGAATTTGAATTTGAAGTTGAAGTTCGGATGCAGGGACCATTCAACAAAGAATAACAGGGTTGGATTAACTAAAATTTCAGAGCACTCGCTATCTGGGTGAGTGACCTTCAAATATTTGCACTTGCCCAGATCAGTTTCCTCCATAAAAAAAGGAAAAATTAGCCCCCTCCCCCCCCCCCACGAATAATAAAATGTACAACTTAAATTTTTAAGCACGTTTGATACTCACCGTGCCACCGTAGTGGTCATGACGATAGAGACTGCAATTTATTTTCTTATATGAAGTCACCAAAAATAGACCTTACTCCACTCATGACAATAAAAACGCGAGCAGTTGAAACACAGTTTAATCTGATTTGTATTCCCAAATACCTGTAGTTTGCAAGCAAATAGCTTTGATGTTGGTAAGCTATTGGCTTATGGACAGTGTAGATTTTTTTTTAAAGTGGAAAGTAAAAGTCCCACATATTTTGAATACTACATGTACCATATTTTCTCAAATAAACGCCCCCGGCGTTTATTTCAAACTTGGCTTCGTGAACCCGCGGCATTTATTTGAAGCCGGCGTTTAATCAGGGCCCGGCGTTTATTAACGGACTGCAATTTTCTACCAATTTTTCAGATTGATTTATTGTTACCGATCTTCGGGACCAAGGGGCAGTTTGTCAAGGCGGGACGATTTTTTCCTTCGTTCTTCCACGAAAAAGTGTCCCTGTGTATCCATATGTGATTATTTCTCAAAGGTGCACTATTACGGATTGGATAGTTTATGTTGCAATCGAGATTCGTGACAAACAGAATATATTTACTTATTAGCTTGACCTCAAATAAACGCCGGGACCTCGAACAAACGCCCCCGGCGTTTATTTTAAAACTAGCAATTTTGACCCGGCGTTTATACGAGGCCGGCGTTTAATAGGGGTCCGGTGTTTAATCGAGAAAATACGGTATATTGAAAATTGTACTCGCCAAACCGGGTAAGTGATCCGTGATTTGTACTCGCCCGGCAGTTTTCACACTCGCCTGGGCAAGTGGGTGAGCGCTAATTTTCAACCCTGGAATAAAACTACTTAGCTTGTCTGCTGCGGGATCTCTTGTTAAGAAATGCTCGCACCAGACGTCACTCTAAGTGTTAAAACCAAGATTGAACATACCGAAGCA
This sequence comes from Oculina patagonica, assembly GCF_052425735.1. Lineage (NCBI taxonomy): Eukaryota > Metazoa > Cnidaria > Anthozoa > Scleractinia > Oculinidae > Oculina > Oculina patagonica. The sequence continues at coordinate 28,344,768 of NC_135763.1, forward strand.
ACATCTTCCTTGCTGTTCCACTTCACGCAGCACAACAGTTTAGCTAGAGCATGTGGAAAATGTTCTCGACAGTCAATTCTGTAACAACAATGATATACATTGTTACTTTTAATTAATTTAAAACCACGTCAAAAGTACAGATAAAACAACTATAAACCCGCAAGCAATCATAGCAGCCAGACAGAAAACTTGCAGTCTAAATTGACACATATCTTGTGATGCAAGTACAAACTTTACATTTTATAATATGGAACTTGCTGTTCCTAAAGAGAGTGATTGTTCTAGAATCCTAGCTGAGTTGAATATAAAACAAAGTCATGTGCATTTTTTGCTACAGGGAAATGATCAAATTCAAGAAGACAAACCTCCGCTCCCAAACCAGCTCCTTTTCTTGTTCAAAGATTGGGGCCAAAGGCTCACGGTCTACAATCTCCCTTAGCTGTTCAACTATTGATTCATCTCCCTTTTTCTGTATTAACGATAAAAAAAAATTGCTGATTAAAATAAAGATAAAGTCTGCATCACGCCAAGTGCTAATTATCCTGGCTTTAGCATTAGGCCTCTAGCAGGACTTTTTACTCAGGACTCCTGGATGGGATGCTAGTCCATCGCAAGGTTACTCCCCACCCCCGGCATTAATTTACTGGTATGTATGTATAAACCTGGGTTGAGAGAGGCACTATGAGAGTTATTAAAGTGTTTTGATGAGGACACAGCACAGTGAACCCCCCCTGGGGGGGGGCACCCAGTATATTTTTGGGTGGGGGTGTGCCGCTGGGAATTTGAAGCCCTTACCCTATACCAGACCATGTTCAGCTGATTTTTGCAACCCTATACTAGACTAGACACTGAAAATCCCTACCCTATCCCAGACTTGCATTTTGTTAGAACTGTATCATTATCAGTGTTTTAATGGAAAACCATCTGTGAACAACGATGCCGCGATGATTTTATTTACGTTTAGGAAAGCCTCTTTCTCTTCCGAGTTTCTGGACTATTTTCGTCATACCGTCGATCGGTTTCCCGGCAAATGCTACCCTTTTCTAGACCAAAACTCTCTGATTTCTATACCCTATCCCAGACTAAACTGCTTGAAAACCATACCCTTCACAGCGGCACATACCTATATAGCTCATGTATGGGAGTGCCCCCCCCCCCCCCCCCGGGGTGAACCCAGTCAGAGTTCAAACTTGGACTGCTCAATCTGGAGTCCTGAAAAAACAGAATGTTTTATTGCTGGTCCAATACCTTTATGTATTAACCAATACTTTTTAAGTATTGGACCAGGTAACATTTCTACTGCAGCCAGCAGCTCTTTTTCAATTGTGAACTAAAAGTTATGCAGTTAGTAATAAATCCCTTATTTACCAACCTTGCTCAGGACCAAAATGGAAGAATAATGGAGCTTTGTTTTTTCTTTACTGACATCCCTGCACTTGACCCATACTGTCAAGACAATACTGTTGAAATTCTCTCAGTATTGCAATTGCATTCTTGCTTGGTTGGCTAAAGTCTGCATTAGAGCCTGGTGGCTCATTAGGCTAGAGCTTATCCCAATTTCCTTAGCATGAAGCAACTAGGAACTCATATTCTTACTCACCCCCTGGATGGGATGCTAGTCCATTGCAGGGTCAACCCCAGAATTAAATTTGCTGGCACCCATTTATATACACCTGGTTGGAGAGAGGCACTATGAGAGTAATTAAAAGTGTCTTGCTCGAGAACACAACACAATGACCCCAACTAGGGCTTGAACCTGGACTGCATGATATGGAGTCCAGCAGACTAACCATTAGGCCACCACACCTTTATTTCATGTGCCTCAGGTTAAGAAGATATTTAAAATACTCACAAAACTTTTGGCATCTGTGACTCTTGCAGCGAGATCAGCAATCTGTGCAGCACACACATGCAACAAAAAACACGCCTCATTTTTCATGTGTGTAATCCTGAAGATAACTCCCAAAGACTTGGTGTAGAGGGAGAGGGAATATATCACATGTCATGGAAAATAAAATGACTCTTTCACATACAATTCACGACAAAATATACCATAATATTGACACTTCATGCCTCATGGAAATAAAAAAAATGTGTTTTGGAAAAAAATGCAGCTATCATGGAAATCACAATATTTTGCCCAACCTTGTCCAATAGTAATTATTAGAATTATATATTAGAATTACTTTGAAACGTGATTGGTAGAAAGCATTCAGTCAATATACAGTAGCATGTGAACTTTGACACGACTTATCATGTCAAGTTCAAAGTCAACCTAGTTTCCAATCCCCTTGTCCATGTAGTGCTGTCAAACTTTTGAAAATGTGGCTGAGCAATTCGCCTCTGTTTCCGAAGAGGAACTGAAAGTTTTGATCGAGAATAAAGATTCTAAAAACACCACGAGAACAACAAAAACGTGTCAAAATTCTGAGTGATTATTTGAGGGAGAACAACCTGGAAGAGCCACAAGATAAAACCGCTTTGGCCAATGTTCTGACAATGTTTTACCCCGGTGCTAGAAAAAGTGATGGCAAATAAATTTGTTCAAAAATGTATAATAAAACAATTATTACCGGTAAATTTGGTTTGCGCATAATATCGTGAATTATTATACATTGGTGTCACCAGCTTGATTTTGATTGGCTATAAGCACGCAGCTAATTCTTGCTTGCTGTTTCTCTTACGTCATACCTACAGACATTAGATTTTACATATGTAGAAGTGACGTCATACCTACAGACAATAGTTTTATGCATGCAGAAGTGACGAAAGGTTGTAAGCTTATAAAAGTATATTTTGTGCGCGCTCTTGTCTTTACAAGTGCAGCTCAGGAATGTGCATAATAAAACAATTATTGGATTCGGTTTTCGCATGATAGCGATAATTATCAAGGCCTCAGTTTCTGTTATCCGCCTCAGCCTTCGGCTTCGGCAGATAATAGAAACTTTGGCCTTGATAATTATCGCTATCATGCTCAACCTCATCCAATAATTGTTAATTATCAAAACCTCATGTCTGTGTTATCTGCTGAAGCCCTTTGTTTTAATAATTCACAATATCATGCTCAACCTCATCTAATAATTGCTTGTTGCTAAATGTTTGGATCAGCTGACATCAGGACAGTCAAATCCAGAATATAAACTGTAACCCAAATGCCACATACAGAAGACACTTGTCTAAAACTTCCTACCGTATCAAATGATGGATATACAACGGCATGGCAGTAACTTGGAAACTCAATGTTGAGTGATACAGAGGTAGCAGTGTTGATGTTGGACACTACAGTGCCAACTGGATTGAGTTCAAGATCTGTCACTCTTTCAGGTACAGGCCACGCAAAGAGCTTTAAAGGACCCTGCCGTAACTTGCCCTGATAATCAAACAGGGTTGTGTTGACCCATGCGATGGGACTTGTTTCCTTAAAAGATCAATAAAACAGTCTTTAATTGATTCAAAAATTAATTGATTAAAAAAAACATTTGGACAGCTATGATCTTCACAATTTGAAAAATCAAAAAGCTGAAGATTAAAAGCTGCAAAGCGTCAGCCATCAAAAATTCCAAAATATAATGCAAATTCTATCAGCTTTTGTGGCCAAATATTTTTTGCTACCACTTCTGGTATTGTCTAAAACAGAGAAAGACTGAAAACATGACTACATGATCTTCTTTCCCATCAAAATATTCTATTCAGTGAAGATTATGCCATCAATTAACTTACTTTGTATATTACCAATACTTGAACAGTTGAATTTTTGACAATGTGAATGCTGATGAAATCAACTACTGGTGAGCCATGCCCAGGGGGGGTACTCCGGCTTGAAAATGACGGGGATGATCGAATGGAGGCAAAACTCAGGACCCAAAAAAATCCCTCAGTCTTCCGACAATACCCAAAAAAATCCCTGGACCAAAACTAACTCCCAAAAAAATCCCTTGTCAAATTACCCCTAAATTGCCAGAAGGGCAATAATATAACACAAAGAAAATCATAAAAAAATGAACGCTCATGTTTGTTTATTCATCATACCATAAATACGCCAAGGCCGCGCCAAGGCACATTAAGTTCGTTTTTAATAACCAACAAAATCCCCTATTTAAATCAAGTCACCCAAAAAAATACTTGCCAAATTTTCCTACCCAAAAAAATCCCGGAATCGAAAATTTCAAACCCAAAAAAATCCTTCGATCATCCCCGTCACTTACAAACCGGAGTACCCCCCTGGGGAGCCATGCAGCCCATACTGCCAGAGCTTCTCCTGGTTTTGGTAGCATTAAACGACTAGGAATATTTCTACTGGACCCCCTGAATGGGATGCTAGTCGATCGCAGGGTACAACCGCCCTCTTCCCCAGCATTATGTCGCCAGTACCCATTTATACAGTAGAGAGGCACTATGAGAGTGAAGCGTCTAGCCCACACAATGACCCTGGCAAGGGCTTGTACCCATTTTGCTTGATCCAGAGTCCAGCGCACAAACTATAAGGCCACCGCGCCCCTAGGTAATTTATAGAACAAAACAGATATTGTTACTAACAGTAATATATAAAATTTGTCACCTTTTTCTTTTTCTTTGTGGTATAAATAACAAGACAGAGACGAGCCATACGAGGAATGTCAACCACATTTAAATCATAGTCCAAGTACTGATTCCAGGTTGGATTTAATCCACTCTCTGGACTTGTGCTTGTAATGTCACACAGTGCGTCTCCACCATGGTAAATACCTGCTCGGACACAAACCTGAACAAACGTGAACAGGTAACATATTAGCAATAATATCAAGTCATTGCATTTAACAGAAATATAACTCCTCCACTTCTGCTTTTAAAGGAACTATGTCACAGGGATTTTAAAGATTTTTGGTGAAAACTATTCTGAAATTAGTGGTAGAAGACTTAACCCATAATAAACATTTGAACATGTAAAGGAGGATATAACCTTAATTTGCGGGTAGAAATGAAACTACGGCTAGAAATATCTATGTTTTGAAGACACACAGATACAACTTGAAAGTTTAGCCTAATTTTTTCAAGTTGTAATCCATTTCCATCCAAGCCATCCGAAACCAAAAACACTTGTTAAGAGTGCTCAAATATAGCAATTGTTAATAAAAATGAACCATTCTTTTTGGGTTTTCTACATCATGACAGCACTACAAATTTTGGCTGTTCCAAAACCTCTTATAATCTGTAGCGAAGCTCCTTTAAATACACTGTACTAAGCTGTTAACAATCATTGCAAGTGTAGCCTATAAGGAAATAAAAAAAAAGATTGTTCTTGACAGTGCACTATCTGTGTTATAAAAAAATAGAGTCTTACAAAATGTGCAAGGCAGCGAGACGTGTGAGGCAAGTCGGTGAGGCATGTGAGACAAGGCATCCAAGGCAGAAATCCCTACTTCAAATAAAAAAGGCTAACCACAAGCTACCTAAGCAAACTGAAGGCTAACTAGAGTGCTACTTAGGCTAACTGGAGTGCCATTTAGGCTTAACGGTATGGATCGCACACCTGGCTGCCTCACACAACCCAAAATAGATTTCATACCTTCATTGAATCATCAGCATTTACATTAGCTGCAGAAACAATCTTGATTCGCAAGTGAGTCCCAATATCCCACAGTGATAAGTTTGCTAAGTGCGACTTTTGAGGAAGTGGTGGCATTGCCCTTCCTTGGCCTCTTCTACTTACTCCACTCACATCAAGTATTTCAACTTGAAGTGAGGAACGAAGGACAAGTGAAAGCATTGGCCTTTCCTTTTTAGACAAACAAGTACGAACATACTGAAACAAAACAGACAAAAAAAAACACATTACAGGGCTAGTCAAGCTTATTTTATGGCTGGTCCACTATATACCCAGTTCCATGTAAGCAATTCACAGTACATGTATGTGCTTACAGGGCTGTAGGCAGGGGGGTCTGATGGGTGCGCCCACACCCATCCATGGGCCACAAAGGTCCGCCTAACAGTGCTCGACACTAACTATTTTGGATACTAGGCAATTGGCTAGTAGGTACAAATAATCACTAGCCCACAAGGACAAGTCACTAGCCCCACCCCCCACCCCCTTAAAAAAATAAAAACAGCCAAGTTTGAATCAGCTAATCTCCTAGCACTATATTTGTTTGAGTCCACACAAGTACATCTTTCCTTCACTGAGACGCAGCAACGATGCTATCATCCAACTCGGTTGAGAATTTCTTGACCGTAGATCACACTTCTTTTTCTCTTCATGCTGTGGTCCTCTGGTGAACAATGTAAATCTGGCTCACGATTATCGGCCCTTGAAGGCGGTTTTCTTGTAGGTAAAGTGTTACAAAAGCATGAAATCATGCTCGCGCGGTCGCTTGCGCGAAAACCCCAAGATGGCCGACTTATTATGGCTCTCTCCCAGGTCCCTTTTGGGTGTCATAGAAGCGAGGACAGAGGGTCTTTTCCAAGATGGCGTCAGGTTTGCGAGTTGATCGTACGATATAAATCCATACGCGATGTAGTTTAAATTACTCAAGCTATGGAAACTAGATCCTGATGAAGGTTTCTGGGAGAAAAACTTCCCAAGTTATAGAGTTGTAGTTGATTTATTTTTCCACGAATCTTACTAGTCTATGGGCTAGTAGGAGAGTTCTTTTACTAGCCAAGCATGAAATTTTACTAGTCTTGGGCTAGTGTACTAGCGTTAGTGTCGAGCACTGCCTAACCGGGGAGTGAGGCTTAAAATGACTTGCAGAATGCAGGAAATGTGGACTAAAACAATTTGATTTTTTTAAAACTCCCCACGGGAGAATATCCCCGGACCCCCCGAGACGCTCACACCTCTGTCACTCGCAGGCACCCACCCATGCAAGATCCTGATTACGGCACTGGCATAACACCAGGGATATGACAGGCCCTGACTCCAGTCTTACTGAAATGAATTTGACTTCTAATTCTGATAATTACACAAAGTTTACGTCAGTGAAGTTATTTTATTTTGGGTATTTATAAATCAAATGCTGTCTTTCTGTGACAGGGACACTAACCTAAATCTTGGGTTAGGGGTTTGTTAGGTATTAGTTAACACCTTGTGACTCCAACTCATATCAGTCTTTACAGTTCACCACTAAATTTTCTCCAATTCTAAATGGTTTATAAACACAGCATTTCCTAGTCTACTTTGTAGTGCGCTAAGTCAGGGAAAGATTTCCTAATACATGTAGCTCCATGCGTATATGCATACAATTTTTTTTTTCATGCTATCCTTAAATTATGTAGTACTTTCCCTTTTTTTTAATCTAAATGATTAAAATAACCTATCCACCTTGTACTGTAATATATGGATGGTTTCCAAACAAGTAGGGAAATATTTTCACATATCTCCATACTTAATTATGCATGCAATTTCTTTCCTACTCTTTGCACATGAACAGCACTCATGAGTAGAAAGAGACCCCCAAAACCAAATATGCATAATTTAATATGGGATGAGCATAATTAATTAAGTTCTGAGCTATCCCGGAAATTTTGCCATATATTCTACTAAAACTTTCTCTTCTTGCCCGCTACATACCGTGTATTGCAGTAAAGGATAACCTCCCAACAAATAGCTCTCTTGTCCAACAATCTTCAAAACAAAATCCTCTGGGTTATCCAGATTCAAAACTCCCATGATCGCAGCTCGTTTCTTTAACACCAATGCCAAGAGCTTTTCTGGATACACATCTGCGGGCACGTTGAAAGTGTGCACATCCTGCAACGAGGCTCGATTGTTCTCGATGGCTACAAGGATTAGGAAACGCCTGTTTTCTATTAAATTTGATTCGATATGTGAAGGAGGGTCAGTGCTTTCTACCTCGGGAGGGTATGCGTACATCGCTCGTCCCATCCAATCAAGCTGGCGTCGTTCGCAGGCTATTCTCTCCGCGAACTGACGGTACTTTCGACGGAAATCGTCCACTTCGGTGTTTTGCATTAGATCGAATTCATACAAGCTCTTCCCGATGAGGTTGCCGATATGAGAATTGAAGAGTTTCTCTTCGTTGTCCCCTTTTCTGTGGATCAGTTTCAACAAGGGTCTAAACGGACGGACATCGATCAACTGGCGAGATTCGTCCAACAGTTCCTCCTGTTTTCCTTTCTGATTTACGCACACAAACACGTAGTTTGCTGTGTCTTTGAGCAAATTGAACAACGGATAATTGCAGGCTTCTCTCCACAATCGATCCTTGATCTCTGCCAGAGGTGCTTCGATGCGAACTTGTAGTTGAATCACGACTCCAGTTGGCAAAAAGCAATCGACATTTACCAACGAAGCGGGTTCATAATTGTCCCAGAAATTACGCCGTGATCCCGGAGGCATGTTTAATCTTGGCAAGTGGTGACTTCAAAGCCTTTGAAGCAGCTCTTGCAGTTGACGAAGAATAAAGCCGCTCATGTGCAATACATAGAACAGACAGGATTTTTTAAAGAAACCTCACGACCAACAGTGAAAGTTGTAGTCGCTGCTCATTAAACAATACGGAAATTATAATTTGGATTTGCTTCAGTTGGTTTAGGTTCATTAACATAGCGAAAGTGATTCCGTTACCGATCCGTGACATGATGTAAATAATACACCTCATTAAGGGGAGGTAGACAGGGACCGCGGAGACCATTTTGAAGTGGTAGGGCTAAAAAGCTGGCTAAGACAAGCAAACATTAGGGGTCACTTTTCCGCTATTTATCATGTGAAAATTCATAGCGGAGCTCCCGCGCGCACAGAAGGCGCGACGAGCGAAATTTTGGGGGTCGCCGCCACCCCCGCACGTACGCACGGATTAGGCCTGGGGACGAGGAGGTTTCCCGCCCGTGGCTAAAAAAAAGAAAGGAAATTACAAACAGCAAATAAAGCTCACAGGGCAAGACAAAATGTAGATAACGGGTAAAATTACTCAGCGACACTACACAGCAAAAGATCTGAGAGGCTTATTATCCAACTGCTCTATTTTGTTTGTCTTTTTTCAAGTGTGAGTGTATCGAAACCTCGATGCGCATTTACGCCAAAAGAATTTTAGCTCTCGTTCAATCGCTGCACGGTTAAATTTTAATTTTATTGGTCTCTGGTCGCATTTTTCATAGCCGTACAACGAGCAATTGACGTTACCGTATTTTCTCAATTAAACGCCCCCGGCGTTTATTTCAAACTTGGCTTGGTGAACCCGGCGTTTATTTGAAGCCGGCGTTTAATCGGGGCCAGGCGTTAATTAACGGACTGCAATTTTCTGCCAATTTTTCAGACAGATTTATTATTACAGATCACTGAAAAACCTCTTTAGGAGTGTTCAATAAAATTTTATCTTATCTTTTTTTATCTTATCTTCGAGATCAAGGGGCAGTTTGTCAAGGCGGGACGATTTTTCTTTTCGTTCTGCCCCGAAAAACTGTACCTGGGTATCCAAAGGTGATTATTTCCCAAAGGTGCATTAGTACGGATTGAATAGTTTATGTTGCAATCAAGATTTGTGACAAACAGAATATATTTACCTGTTAGCTTGACCTCAAATAAACGCCGGGACCTCGAACAAACGCCCCCGGCGTTTATTTAAAAACTTGCAATTTTGACCCGGCGTTTATATGAGGCCGGCGTTTAATCGGGGTCCGGCGTTTAATCGAGAAAATACGGTATTTTCTATCGACTGGCTGATGTGGACGTTTCAGTTCTAGATTTCATTGAAGTTATAATAAGAAAACGCGGGAAATTTGTTGCACGGTGTTTGCTGTGTAGGCTGAATGAAAACGCGAGTAAAAAGAGCGACAGAGAAAATTCTTTCTCCCAAGATGTCCTCAAAAGTCATCTATATCAGTCCATGAAATTGTGGAAAACGAAAATTGTTTACGAGGAGATCCGAAATAATTGCGAATGATATTCCTTGTGCAAGTACAGTTTGCTTGTTTCTGTTGTTTGCTGTTGAATCTGCGGCTGTCATCATCAAGAATATAATAACTTTAGCAAATGGTTGTGTTAAAACGGAGCTAAACACTACATAGATCAAGTCCGCTGAAGAAAGAGACAGGACCCTGATGCAAGCTAGCAACCTCTACTGAATTGCCGAGCCTGATTTTATGACAGAAAATTCCATGATGTTTTTACTTTCTGAACGCAGTTTCGATAGATTCCGCGTGGGCAAGGTTTAGTTTTTATCCATTTAGGTCATTTTTTAATAAATGTGGAGCTCCGCTTTTTTGGCTTGCCTATAGCTATATATTACATTATCATTTTCATGAGCCCTAAAATATCAACCCAACCAAAAAAATGGTAGGGCTATAGCCCTACCAGCCCCTCCCCCTCCGCGGTCCCTGGTAGAAAGGTAGAATATCGTCACGTTTCGGCCCAACTGAGGGCTGAAAACGTTAGTCCAGACTATTTTCAGCCCCTTGTTTTTCCTTGTTTCCGTCGGGATTTTACTACGTGAAACCATGCATACTTCCTTGGTCTTCCTGCTGAAACGGCCGCCATCTTGGTTTAATACGACGAGAGGGATCTGGGGAGAGTACCAAATCTACCATGGGAGCTGGGACTGGGTTTGAAAGAAGCGGGAAAATAATCCCCCACCCCATGCACCTGCAGGCCTGAGAGGTTACAATTCTACCCGGCCCTTGTCAACCCTTGTCTATTTATAAGAATGCGTTTTGTTGAATATCTCTCATAGAAAACGAGGTTGAACCAACAACTCAAATTGCAAGGCTTGTACCACGAAAAAGAAGAAAAGCAGGTTTTTTAATAGGCAAAGCGTCCGGCGTTGAGTGGTCCTCTGCATTTTCAATTTGTGATAGTCTTATTGTTTTAGCACACCCCCCCCCCCTCCCAAAGGATTGCACTCCAAAAACCTACAATTTTACGCATTTAGCTAAAAATTACGACCAATTTGAACAACGCGCACGCGATCGTGTTTTATCAGCCAAACAATGGAGTGTTTCTGTCGAGGAACTATTGGTCCGATAGTTGCCCCGCGGAAATTTGATATTCTTAATTACCCCGAGAAGCGAAGCTTTGAGGTCAGATATGTTAGTTTTAAGAACATCTAACTTCCAAGGGTCAATTATCACTAATCAGACCAATACTTCCCAGATAGAAACAGTCTATCGTCTTTATTCAGTTTATTGCTCACCATTAAAATTTCTGCAAGAAACCCACTTAATGCAGATCAATCAAATATTGGCTCGATTTCTACTAGAGACGGATGATCCGTCTGGACGAACTTGCATTTTAATTAGGCGAGCATTTTTTAGTTCGTCCGATAATTCGTCTGTGTATAAATACGGGCAAACAGACGGATCATCCGTCCAGACGTACTATCCGGCAAGTTCGTCTTGGCAGACGAATTACGAAGGTAGTTCGTCTGGCTGGATGATCCGTCTGTTTGCCCGTATTTATACACAGACGAATTATCGGACGAACTAAAAAATGCTCGCCTAATTAAAATGCAAGTTCGTCCACACGGATCATCCGTCTCTAGTATAAATCGAGCCAGTAGTTTACGGTCGTTTACGGCTTCGTCGCTTACCTCCGCGAAGCGAGAATCCATTTGAATTTTTTTGTCTGTAGGCTCGCTTGTTTACAAGAAAAATGCACGGACGGCTCGGGACGAGTACTATCCATCCGGGTATTTTCCTCGGACGGGCACTATAGCTCACTGCTATGGGTGATAGTGTCTCTCCGCGGATGAACACTATCGCGTCACTTGATCAATTTAAGCCAATCAGAATCGGAGAAAATAGAGGTGAACTATAATGGCTGAAGCATAGAAAACAGTGGGAATAAGCAGTTAGACTCGCTGATTTCTAATAGAACATGGCTTGCGCTGAAAAGGGCGTTTTTTTTATAAGTCCATGTGCTCTGACCTGGGGCCAAGCGTCTCAGCTGATGCCTCAGTTTGAAATTGTATATTAAATTTGAACATAAAACAGTCACACAGAAAATCATTCTTCGATTTAAGAGCCGAGACTTAAGTTTATTAGATTTAAGTTAGAGAGTAGACACTTCACAAAACGACAGATTATTTTACCAACGACGCTATTAAATTTTCTGTTTTTTTGGTGTCAAGTACGCTCGAACTTTAGAAAGTGTTCTGAGTTCTTTTGGCTAATAGCCATCACGTATGATGTATGGGAAATTGATTTGATTCAATTATCAGAATTAGTCCATGAGCCAGGACCTCAAAAATCTATTTCCGTAGCACCCCCAACCGAACAAAGTTTCATTGGTACCAAATCAAAGCTCAGGGCCTAGTGTTTTATATTCAACTTGTTTCCAGCTGTGAAAATGGAGCTTAACAAAGAAAATGAGGTGTTTGTAACATGGGGTGGGTGGGGATAAATTTGAAACATTAGATCGGTGTTATATAACAATGCTGATATCTATAACATCGTTACACCAATATTCATTAAATTTGGATGAGTTAAACAATCGATCATACTCTATAATATGAGATGCTATTTAATGAATTAGCGAACGCCATAGAGGCCGTTGCTAAGGCCTATTTAATGAATCAACGACACTTCAAATCCTGAGTTTCAGAATGAAAGTTAAATAGCTTTTTTTAATAAAAGCTGTATTAGCGCAATAAAGGTTTAAAATAGGAAGCAATGTACAAACTAAACTACTCTCCGGGTGAAGAATTTCGGAATTAGCAAGTATTTTCTTGCATTTTGAGGTATTTAATACCTTAGCAACCATTTGTTTACATGCAAACCTTTCTGTACAGTATGCACACTGTCAAGCACACTGCACGGTTATATCCAGCAAGTACAGCGGTTATGAAATAAATGTAGTGAAATACATTGTGCTAGAATGATATGTGGTCGTTTTTGTACCAGTTATGTCATTATGGCAAAGATTGCCAGGCAAGGTCATTGAAAACGTTGTTCTTTAATACCATTCGCAATGGTGAGTATACTGTACTTCACGAATAGCTGGTATATCAACTTCACAAACCCATCTCAGTTTTGTGTTCATATATGTTCCTAAACTCATTGAAAATCCACGAAACATGAAGAAATAAGGAAACTGTTAAAAATATGGGGAACCGCTAACACATTCCTATTCAAACAAAACGACAGCTTCTATTTACAGAAATGATGGTAAATACAAAATGCTATTGATAATGCCTGCAATGGCTCTAATCATTCTTTTAGACTCAAAATGTAATAATAATAATGATAATGATAACAGTAATAGTAGTAATAGTAATAATAATAATAATGATAACAATAATAATAATAATAATAATAATAATTAATTAAAATTAAATAAAAACTTTATTAACCAATTTCTAAAAGAATTACAATGATTTGACTATTCGAATAAGAACTTTATATATAAACATATTATTTACATAATAATAAAAACAGTGTCTTTAAAAATGTAGAAAAATAGTAAAAGCGACTTCGAGAGCAATAATAAAAGAAGAACTATATATTAAAAAAAAATTATTCGATCTAAATTGCAGTACGAGAATTCTCTACTTGAAAGTCCATATCATAAATGTCAATGTTCCTGTTTCTCTTTACAGTTCTTGATCCCCTTAGGCAGATTAAGGCGGATCGGAGGATCGCAAATGAGACTTTTAATCTGATCCAAGACACCGTTGTTGCGTAATCCTCCCCTTTCTTTGCGGCGATTAATTCTGCAAGCCTACTGTGATACCTCTTGCACTCCTCGCCCATTCCTCCGGTGGATGTAAACACCAATGGAGTGAAAGTTCCCTGTTCTACTTGAAGAACCCTGTCTGCGTAAGCCCTCTTCTTCTCATTCTCATAATAATAATAATAATAATAATAATAATAATAATAATAATAATAATAATAATAATAATAATAATAATAATAATAATAACAATAACAATACCAATAAAAATGATAACAATAATTATAACTAAAACACATTTAAACAAGATTACTGCATCATTTTTTAAGAAAAAACTACTATCAATGCAGGTCCTGAAAAGAAAAATATCTAACAATATGTATAAAGAATCACAGTATTTGAAAAAAAAAAACATAAAAAAGAAAATTTCAAACTTTCCAATGGAGCAATGGTGTCGCAAATTCTAAAAAATGTGTTTTTCTACACATAGTAATTCTAGGTATTAACTAATTAAAAGTCAGTATCTTTGGGTTCGCTCTTATCCCCGTCTATGTCCTCCTTGCTTGACCAGTTGGTGCAACTACTGTCCTCGCAAAGACATGCATCTCTGCAAAGCATACCACTTCTTGTCCAGGATCAGCGCCGACTCCGGCACTGTACCTTGCAGCCACAACAAACCAGCTCCATCACCGCCTCAGGTGCTAGAGCTTGGTCTGTCTAATCAATATTCAGTTCCTGGTCCTTTTATATATCATCCGTTACCAACTGTATTATGGGCTGTCGGGTTTGCCTCCAAAGCATTTCTCCAAATATAAGCCTGTAAGGTTGCTGTATATGTTTCTTGAGGGCAGACATTCAGTGGCGGGAGGTGGTGCGACTGTAATTCTTCATTTTGCAGAAAAAGTGGTATCTAACTTGATTAACATCTTTCCCTACCTTTCCATACAAAAAGCACACAAGTTCTTCAACATCTGCTGCATGTTCGTCCCTCACATGTACATTATCGTGACCAAGGGGACAAACTAGTTCTCGTAGTTTGTTATTTCCTTAACTAGCTTAAAAGCTTTCATTTTCCGTTTGCCGGAGAAGGCACCAACCGAATCGCAGCCAGTCAGTGCATGAAGGCCTGGAAGCACTTTGCATACTATTTCCGCTAACTGATTGCAAACACTGAAAATGTCCATGATTCGAGAATGATTCTGAGTCCTACTAACAATGGCAATTCTTGCTGGGCTGTTTGTTTGATGATGGCTTGCCAGCACTTTTACGTCTGCATCAGAAGAGTAAATACTCAATTGTCGATGACCATTGTGAATGCATCCAGAACGTGCAAAAACATCCCAGTTCTTCCTGCTCGGTATAAAGCTCTGGGAGTGCCGTTGACAACACACGACCATCGCTTTCCGTAAGTTTTGTACCCAAGGAGCCATCTGTGACGTACACAACACGTCCTTCTAGCTTGTGAGAATATGAATGTCTTGCTCATTCACAAGCAAGGAAATGAAGCAGGCAAGTCTTCCCAGTGCTCAGAAATGTCTTCCGGCCATTGTCGTGAGCAATTCAACGTTGCTGTGAGCTACTAAACTCCACAGTCTGTCCATCCCGACTGCGCTTGCTTCTTTCAGCATTTGTGATTAAAATTACAGGGTATTGATGCCCGGCTGATAGCACTATATGCACTGAAATTGTCTGGCACATGTGTCATTGCCTGGATCACAGCCATGGCATCAATGATAACAAAGGTAGAAAGTACTGAAGAGGGCAATACAGGAACATTTTTATCCAGCAGCTTAGTCAAAACGGCTTTGTTTGTCTTTGCCAGCGGTGATCCATTAAGTGCTGCTAAAGACCAAGGTAGTTGGTGTACAAACAAGTCTCTGATATACCTTGCGATTCCCATCTGGAATCTGACCAATAACAAGAAGTCTGGCGATGAGATTTCTGTCTGCCTTGAGAATTACATCCCTGCCACCTGTCTCCGCGGCTTTGGATTTCACTGCATTTGTAAACGTTTACAGCTTCAGTTTGGTGAGGGTGTCGAGGGTGGCATTTGTCAGGATTTGTTACCAAGATACTAGGTTGACAGATGCGCTTTTGCACGGGCTCATTGGTCACTTCTCGTGTGCTGCTGGTTAAGAGGAGAGTTTCACTTTTTTCTATCAGCTCTTGTCGCGTGGTCTTTATTTGTGCATGGCCAATAGCACCTCTTGTGATATCCTCCCTTAGGACCTTCGCTCTAACATCCTTCCATTACTCTAAACACTCCATCTTTCCTGATTTGCACAGGTTTAAAATGACTTCTATATGTCTTATTGTTAGAGATACACAGATTGCCATTAACATTTCTAACGTGGCAAAGGCATTTACCTTACTGAGTTTGGTTTACTACCATTGACTGATCGAGCACGTTTTCCTTGAGGAATATTTAGTTCAGTCATTACTGTGTACAACAGTAGAGCCACTGTGCAGCAGGCAATATGGTTCAAGACGCTACATTATACATACAAAATATTCAAAGCTTATAAACAACAGCAAAGGCACTCGAAACCCTCGAAATGAAACACACAGTCAAGAAAATGATACTCGAACATTGTGCAAATGGCATGCACTATTGATGCTGCAAAAATTGTGTTATCTTATTCAAATATAACCAGCAATAACCTAATTAGATAATTACATAATAATAGTATTGATAATTAGTATACGTACCAACCACAGAAACCACAGATACAGAATAATGTAAAAAAAACATTGGGAACTTTTGCAATCGTAATTCTCTGTTTATAATATACAATATAACATTTTACTATACTTGACAGTCACCCATGAAAAATGAGTTTTGAAGATCATGCTCTCGTTTTACTTTTTTAATCGTGCGATTGATTACAAAATCAGCGAATTGGCTGATTTTGGGGATGTTCTCAGAAAACCCAAGGAACAGCCACATGACAACCAAGTTACTGGCATCGTATATAAAGTGGAATGCAAATCGTGTCCTTTTGTATACTTTGGTGAAAGTCAAATATCCTGGAACTCTCGAGGGGCAGAGCACTACCCTGGCACTCGTGGCAATAATGAGTCTAAGAAGAATAAAATAAACTTTCAAGAGGAGGCTCCCCTCACATGACGTCGTTTTCAGAGAGGTCCTCAAATAAAACTAATTACCAGGTTAAAAATCAAGTCTGCCATAAAACAGCACTCGGAGACCACTGGACATGACATTCATCCAAACTTTGTAGAAATACTGGAACGAGGCGTTTGCAGCCGAAACAAAAGTTTATTTTTAAAATCTTTGCATTCCACTGTAAACACCGAAGCTGTTAATGAACGCCAGCCTTTCCCTAAAGCGTATTTGCCACTAATTGTATCCCTTAGGGACCGTCAAGAAGTTTTGAACTTTTAAACTTATTCTATTAGTAATTTCATTCTGAGGAATTTTAACATTTTAAAGGTAAGATACAACCATATTTTAAATTTTTATTATGACCACTGATCACCCAAACAGCAATAATTTTTGAAATACGACTATATTTCAGCTCATCGTACTACGTTTACGTCCCAGATGTTCAAAAGTCTACATGTAAACAAATGGTTGCTAAGGTACTAAATGTCTCAAAATGCAAGGAAATATTTGCTAACTGAGAGATTTTTAACTCGGGGAGAAGTTAAGTTTGTACATTTCTTCCAATTATAGCTTTCATTGCGCTATAACAACTTTTATTAAAAGCGTGTCCATTTAACTTCCATTCTGAAACTCAGGATTTGAAGTGTCATCGTTTTATTATATAAGCCTTAGCAACCGTCTCTATGGTGACAGTTAATTAATTACAAAGCATCTTATGTTAAAGAGTATGATCGATTGTTTAATCCCTCCAAGTTTAGTAAAGTTTGGTGTAATGAGATGGGAGATATGGGCCTTGTTATAATATACCGACCTGAATGTTCTAAAGTTACCCCCACCTACACCCTGATAAAAACCTCTCATTTTTTCCTTTAAGCTCCATTTTCGCGGCTGGAAACAAGTTGAATATAAAACACTGGGCCCTTAGCTTTAATTTGGTACCAAGGAAACTTTGTTCGGTTGGGGGTGCTACGAAATTGCTTTTCCAGCCACTTTTTACGAATTGGCTCATGGACTAAATGAGCTTCGTACGACCTAGCGTTGAAAGATAACGTTTCATACAAGGTATGTACCATGCCATTCTCACGGGTCGTGATGTGTTTCCATATATGAAGTTATATCCAAATTATTTCACAGGACGTGTTATTTCCATGCCGATATCATGTACGAGACTTGTGATATCCTCGCTAAATGAGCTTAAAATACCTGATATCAACTGTGCTTTTATTCCAGAAGGATTAGTCAGGTATCCCATTGTGTTAGAGCAAAAATATTCGCTTTTGATCTTTGCAGGAGAGATGATTTTAGGAAGGAGAAAAATGTTGTATTTCGTAAACAAGGGCTTCTTTGTTAACATTTAAGGTGGCCCGCGGGTATTTATGAAGTTGACAGTTCCCTTTTTTAAGCACGTTTTAAAACGGCGGGAAAACGTGAAGCGATTGCTTAGATTTTTTAGAATCTGAAAGAATAATCCTTAAATTATATAAAATCATAAATTTTGTGGCGATCAAACGCGATTTGTTTAAGCTGTGAGCGATTTTCGGAAGCCTTTCTTTTTTTTTAACAAAATGCGATTATTTTTAAAATGCCACGGTGAATTTTTTTTGTTATTACCTCAAAACGCTGCCAAACAGTTAAAGTTTACTCGCAACAAGTTACCGAGGATAATCCAATTCGTAGCTTTCGTAGGTTTCGCTCGTTCGATCGTGGCTTCGCCACTCAATCAACGATCGCAGCTTCGCCGCTCTTTGTCGCCGCAAAAAAAAAAAATGGACCCTCAAGAGGAGATTTTATAGCAGTCTCCCTATATCGACGGATCAATCGATAGCTTCTAAAATCCATTGTTCCCCTTTTTCGGTTTTAAACTGTTCTAATGTAAGACCGGGATGTACGAGAAACACATTGTTTGCAAAGCTTCCTTAACCAGCTACTATTTTAGCTCTTTTTGTTGTGCATGTTTCCTTTTCACATTTCAATAACACTACATTGTGGGAGAGGTTATAGCCCTCCATTCCTTCTGGGTTCCCCCCCCCCCCCCCCCCGCCTCCATTCTAAAATATTTTAAATGTGTCGTTTTTAATACTCGATGGAGAGGAGAAACTTGAGTTGAAAAGCTGTTTTATTTTATTTTTCACTCAATTAGAATATGTAACAGGACTACGTTTTTTCCAATTTGGGACTTACCCGTAAGCCGAGCCAAGTTTTAAATCCAATTGATTATTTCTCAGATTTGTTAGGTTACGTAGTCGTATTACAATTTACGTGTTAATCACATTATACAGGGGAATAAGTTTTGCCCATTTCGGGAAATAATTGGATAGTTGCTCGAATGGGCTTTAAAACTAGCAATAAAATTATGTCAAAAATTGTAACAGGATTGCATTTGCTCATAGCACGCAGGATAACCCTGCAAAAATTTCGTTGATTCGGGAGTAGCGGTTGTTAGATTTCTTTGAGGTTCACAAAAAAAATTTGCCCCATTTACACGTGCACGCGCTAAAAAATCGGCACAGCACGGCAAATTTTTGGCACCGTGACCAAACCATTTCGGCACGGCACTACCTTTTTACACGACCAAAACAAGAAGGTTTTTCCTGCTAAGCACGGTTCCAATTTTTATATCGGCACCCCTAAAAAATTGGGCACTGGTGCCACATAACATTTGGAACCGGCACGTTTACACGTCGATAATTGGGAGTGCCGTGCCCAAAATTGTCAGCACGGTGCCAAAAATTTGCCGTGCCGTGCCGATTTTTTTTTTGCGCGTGTAAATGGGGTTAAACTCTCGCTCAATTTAAAGCGTGGGATATTTGCAAGGTGACAGATTATTTTGGCAGCTTTTAGCTCGTTTCCTTACGTGTCAAGTGCACTCGAACTTTGAGGAGAGTGTTCAGCATTCCTGTGGCTAATAGCACGTATGATGGATGGGAAATTGATTTGATTCAATTAAATAAGCTTAGTGCGAACGAGCGCTGAAAGATACCATGCCCATATCATGTGAAAGGCGTGTAATATTCTCGCCAAACAAGCTAAAAATACTAGACGTTAATTAAACTTTGGGCTCAAACGTTGACCCTTTACTGTAAATTGAAATCCGAAATATTCTTTTATGGAAAAATTACAGCGAAGACGTCGCAGTTTCTTTGTAACTGATTTTAACATCTTTATTTTAAGTTCCAAGGTGGAATCTACTCGAAAAAGTGAAAACAACGTTTTTAGCTAAAACGGCGTTAGCACTATGCAAATAACGTTTCTGACAGTAAATGTTTTAAAAATTGCCCGGCGTTAACTGAATGTGCACACCTTAGCATAACGTTACTAAAACATAATAATCAGATGATAAAAATGACCAAAAATATCTGTTTTGAGGAAATATATTAAACAGTTTTGTCGACGTGAAGGCCTCTATTTTCTCTAGAGTTTTCATTTTTCCCGAAAAATGGCAGTATTCCCAAGACTTGTTTCGAATTATCTACCTCAATTTTTACCCTGCACCGTTTGTAAGAGAGCTTATAAAAACTGTACGTTTGTCAGGGATTCAATCAGTGAAAGCTTCACTAACACAGACAGAAATTTAAAGTAATTTAATCAGGGTGTTTCTTGGCGCCAAGTGGCTTACAGTTCCTAGCGGTTCAGGCGCTGCGGGACTTGTAATTCGAAGGCTTTCAAAAATCCGGAGGTCCCAGATACAAATTCGGTCAGCCTCATACAAGGCCCCACAGGCTTTAAGCTTTAAACACATAAACACAGCCCTGTGTATGTATGTAAAGAAAGCTTCTTTTCTTTTTTGTCAACGAGCAAAATAATCTCTTTCGAGGCACGAATAGGAAACACATCAGTTACCAGTTATTTCTCAAATTGCTTTCCGAGTGGGAGACACCCTACTCGACCAAGGAGAAATAAGAAAAAATAAGACAGACTAGCAAATGTTATCAGTCAAGGGAGGATGAATCTATCCAGGGCCAGGTTGCCAAAATTTCACCAAGAAGGATAAAATAAACTTCACACTAGCAGGGTTTCCCAACGAGGCAATTTGTCAGATTTCATCAGCGAACTATAACATAATGTTTTGGCGTAACAGACGTAGACTACGTACAGTTCGTGAATCACGATAACTCGAGCCCTCAATAACCCGAACCTCCTGCTAACTTGAACCTTGTCCGATTCCTCTCCAGGTTGTTACTGATACAACGTTTTGGATACAAAGTTAACACTTGAACAAGTGCTTTTGCACGAACAGGATATGAGATTTTCCTAAAGGACAAGATCAGTGGAGATCATAAATGGCCGTTGCGTTCGAGCATATACCGAAAAAATACAAAAATTCAGGGGCACCCAACGGAATATTTCGTTAAAATATGGTAATTAATAATTGTTCACTTTTAACGGATTTTTTTACTCTAATAAGGTCACCTAGAATTTTCGGGAGCCTTTCTCTGGCTGGTATTTTCGAAAAGGTAAGTTTTGATCCCTATAACTTTCGGATCACTAGACTTTCAGCTAGGAAATCCGAACAGATAAAAACATTTTAGGGGATAAAAATATGCCTATATCTACCGTTGAAATACTAAAATACGTTAACAGTGCTATCTTTAAGTGGTTTTGAACTATATTCTCGATGGGTCAGGGTGCCCCTGAAAATTTTCACAAGTAAGAGCTGTCACCTAATCGACATCGAAGGAAACTTACCACTACATCCTCTCTTGCCTCATCTGCGTCCATAATTTCGATTCTAAAATATAACAAATCGCACCGACGAAAAGCACTTCACAAACAAAGCAAAACCACGTTGTAATTTAGACGTAGAAGCCCTAATTTTACACAAAATTCGACGAGTTCGCTTAATTCAAAATGGCGGATGCCTTTGAAACTCAACGAGAAGTGAATGAAATCTCGCACATGCGCAGGTCGTGACGTAGCGCCTTTAACACTTTTGAAACATAGTTGATGGCAAAGACAAGTAACGATCTGTTCTGCACACCTGATGAGAAATGTGTAAAGTTCTCTTTCCCAGGGAGGTTTTAAAAAAATCTTCTAGGCAAACTACTGCTGTGGCGAGAAGAACAAAATTTATGCCTTCAGTGGTGGGAGACAGGAAAATTGGGCGTGGCACACGGTTACAAAAAAAAAAACGGAAACGAAAATTTAGAGACGTCAATCTTAATAACCGGGTACCCTTGAGCGCAAAACCCTTCCACAAAAGAAATATTTTTCTACAATTAAAAAAATCTCCTTGTGAGTCCAGTCATCTTTTCTGGGGCCTCGGCGAGCCTTGCATACCGTAGACATCTCGAGCCGGAGACGGTACTTGATACCTCCTCCGCGATTCTCAGAAGAAGCGCAACTTTTAAAAACGTGAGAGGTTACAGAGATGCCCAAGCATGTAATCATTCGAGTAATTCGCCCTGAAAACACTTGCAACTGAGCTGGTTGAGAGATAAAATGCTTTACTTAACCGGAAGTTTGCTCACGAGCTTTTGTCGCCTTGTAAGTGAGTGTTAGCGGCTTGCACGGCCATGCTTAGTGCTTTACGTAGATTTCAATTTCAGGAGATGAAACTTTCAGACCAGTTCAGCTTTCATCGTAAGTATCTATTAGCAATGTTGAATCGCGAAAATGCCAAAGAAACCATGTAAAAAACATACATGGTTGTCTAAGATTGAAAATTAATGACGTTCGTTTCATGCAAAGTTGCTTAAGCCTGCGAATCTCTTTACAGTGGATAGAGACATCCGCCGCAAATCGTTTTCTTCTAGAAAGGTGCTTGAAAACTGTAGTGTGATTTAGGCCTATGCTGCTTAAAGGCCTGATTACTTTGCGAATTTCATAAAACTTCGGCTCTTAAAAGTTTTCAATTACAATTGAGACCCTTGGCGGTTCTTCTTTATCTCAATAAACTTCTAATTATATTTTAAAAGTTTAAAAGTCTAAGTATTTTAATGTGAGGATCAGAGAGATCTCCGGCATAATTTCGCAAATTGTTTTTTTAAGGTGCTTGAAAATGTAGTGTAATGGCCTGAGCTGCTTATGGAAGCTTCTAAAAACCTATTGAAGCGGGATTGAAACCCCTTGCGGTTCATTTTATCTTCCTTTGCCACAGCGACTTCGAACATTTCGTGCTTATGCGAGTAAGTAAGCTCATTTGCATAATGTGTATGAAATACTCACATAAGCACGAAATGTTCGAAGTCGCTGTGGCAAAGGAAGATAAAAAGTGAAAGGTATTTTTATATTTCTATGCTTCCTTACATCTGTTTAGTAGGATTCAGTTGGAATTTAGAATGGTCTGGTCTGGACTCGTGAAATAAAGGCCGGCGAAGACGCCATACTTTTTCATGTTTACAAAAAGCGATCTAACGGTTTCTAATATTAAAATTTTCACGGACCCGTAAATCAAAATGTATCAAAATTAACATGCGTTTCCAACCTTTGAAGGACCACTTAACTTAGGAATAATAATAATAATTTGGTGCGTTTGGTTGTTTTTGAGCGGCGAGCTCGTCAACTTATTAAATTTCTCGTTCTGGCCAAGCTCAAAATTAGGCCTTTTGCAGCCTTCACTGTTGAGAGGTCTAAAAAATATATTTTAACGTATTTCCAAAAACTAAAGTCGTTGCATTTACTTACAACCTAAGATAGTACACTGAGCAAAGTTTGAGGGAAAACTTTTTTCCGAACCCGAAATGCGATGGACCGCTTTAAGAGAAACTGCCACTTATAAAATGCTACGAGGTGCAATTAAGTATTTGAAGTAAACTGCAAAAAATGCGATGACTTGCGATGGGTGGCCAAACGGTGGAAAAATCGCGTTACCAAATTTGATCTCGACCAAAGTGAACGCAAGTCAACTCGAGTCAACACAAGTGCACGCAAGTCCTGGCCGAACGGAGAAGCAAGTGGACGCAAGTTTTCAACTTGCGTTTACTTGCATTGTCGTTTGGTCAGGGCTTTTAGTTTGTTAGATTTAATTAGAGATTGGGCACTTCACAAAACGACAGATTATTTTATCAACTTTAAGCTAATTTCCTGTTTTTTGGTGTCAAGTACGCTCGAACTTTAGAAAGTGTTCTGAGTTCTTTTGGCTAATAGCCATCATGTATGATGGATGGGAAATTGATTTGATTCAATTATCAGAATTAGCTTTGTACGACCTAGCGTTGAAAGATCACGCTTCATAGAAGGCATGTATCATGCCATTCTCACGGGTCGTTTATGTGTTCCCATATATGAAGTTATATCCAAATTATTTCACAGGACGTGTTATTTCCATGCCGATATCATGTACGAGGCTAGTGATATCCTCGCTAAATAAGCTTAAAATACCCGACATTAACTATGCTTTTATCCCAGAAGGATTAGCCAGGTATCCCATAATGCTTCGAAGTATAAGATCGGTTTTTGATCTTTGCAGGAAAGATGATCTTGAAGAAGGGAGAAAAATGTCGTACCTCGTAAACAAGGGTTTCGTTGTCGACGTTAAAACCATCCTGGCCATGCTAGTTTTTATTTAAAGTAAAAAACTCCTAGTTTACCATCTGTGAATCAAAGAATCAAAGCATGTTTTGTAGAAGCTTGGTGGCGCGATGTACCGGTTTGTTGCCAAAATGAATTTAGTTGTCCCCTTTTTGGGTTGTGTTTTTGATAGCTAAGTTAAAATCAGTGCCCTTACACATCTCGTTCAAGCAGTACTCATAGTTAAATGAATACAATCCATGCAATGGACCTTACTTTAGATTTTTTATAGGATAGCAAAACAATTAGACAAGCTACTGTGCAACCTCAATTGTGTTGTTACGTTGTATAAAGTAAGGTGTTCCATGACTTTATACAAGTTCCTATACAACCTATACAAGTTCCTAAGCTTTCCTGGCAGGCTAGGGTATAATCTGAGAGGCCAAACCAAACTAAAAATGAGTTTAGTATCATGATATGCTAAAGTGGCGCTGCTTTTCCAAACTTTGACCGTACAAAGCTGCCCCAAGAAACGAAACATCCAGATGGTCGACTAGAGAAATAGAACCCATATCCGTTTTCAATAGGGACTATAAGATATAGTTTTAAAGATCATGACAAAAAAAATCTCTCGAAAGTTCTTTCTAGCATTTCAAATGAAAATCAAACAGGGGTGCATCACACTTAAGTAGAAGCTAGTAGATGTACTGGAAAAAAATACAGGCTAATACAATACATACTAATGAAGGAAGCAAGTTTAGAAAATGTACCTGGTACCGATCGCTAGTTTATTTTAAAAAAGGCCAGCAAAGTGGCTCTGGAAGCACGAGCGTCCATACGTGATCTCGCATCGGTCAGCATTTCTTCCTCGGTGATGTACTTCACATCACTTCCGACTTTACATACTGATTTAGGCAAGGGTAGGCTGATTCTTATGAAATCGATTGTTTCCATTGGGGAATAAATATAGTTGTTATTGTTGTTTGTTGCCATTTCCATCTGCAGGAATTATGTTGCGAAAGAATCAGTCTATGCATAGAATGCGTTTATCGAGTTACGGATGCGTTTGGACGGGCGAGCAGACACGATTCTTGCGTTGCCAACTTCGTGCGTGTATCCACTAACTCGATAAACGCAAACTAAGTGTGGACAAATTCATTTTGCACTGACACATACATATTTGGTACGGGTACGAACTCTCTCAAATTCCAGTATTTCAATGTTCATTTTTTCACTCACTGGAAGAGGTTTTAAAGGGCAGAGACTATCTGTCAGGCGTGGAGAACAGAGCGAGCGATCACTCTGACAAGGTTAATTCTAAATTCTATAGCTCTTACTTTTCGATTCACGGTTCATGTAAAAGAAACACGTTCTCGGCAAAAGCTGCTTAACTAGCTACCTTTTCTACAGCTCTTATTGCTTTGTTTCTTTCTAACTTGTCCCAAAATA
Source organism: Oculina patagonica (assembly GCF_052425735.1). NCBI lineage: Eukaryota > Metazoa > Cnidaria > Anthozoa > Scleractinia > Oculinidae > Oculina > Oculina patagonica. Next base: position 28,370,390 of record NC_135763.1, read on the forward strand.
CAACATTGTCAACTACGAACTACCTCACGTGGAAAAGTTTACAGTCACCTCCTTTCTTATTTATTTCCAATAATGCGTTTTTTATTCTCGATGGATAGGAGAAATTTGAGTTGAAAAGCTGTTTTATTTTTATTTTTTACTCAATTAGAATATGTAACAGGCTTACTCGTACATTGCAATTTGGGACTTGCCCGTAAGCCGAGCCCATGGAGTTTTGAATCCAATTAATTATTTCCCATATTTGTAAGCTGTACGTAGTCGTATCACAATTAACATGTTAATCATATTATTGTACAGGGGAACATGTTTTGCCCAATTTGGAATAAAGTTGCTTAAATTGACTGGAATTGTAACAGGACTGCATTTGCTTAAAGCACGCAGGAGAGTCCTGCAAAAACTTCTTCGATTCGCCCCGGGAGTAACGGTTGTTAGATTTCTTTGAGGTTCACAAAAAGTCTCGCCCAAATTAGAGCGTGGGCTTTTCACAAGACGACAGAACATTTTGACAGCTTTGGCTCGTTTCCTCTCGTGTCAAGTGCGCTCGAACTTAAGGAAAGTGTTCAACATTCCTGTGGCTAGCTAATAGCAATCACGTGAATGGATGGGAAATTGATTTGATTCAATTAAATAAGCTTAGTGCGAACGAGCGCTGAAAGATACCATACCCATATCATGTGCGAGGCGTGTGATATTCTCGCCAAACAAGCTTAAAATACCAGACGTTAATTAAACTTTGGGCTCAAAAGTTGACCCTTTACTATAAATTGAACTCCGGAATATTCTTTTTTTGGCCAATTTTTCGAAAAATAACAGCGAAGACGGTCCAGTTGCTCAGTGACATTTCTGTCGATTTCAACATATTTTCTGTCTCCCGAGTTTTCTTATTCCAAGGTGGAGCTTACTCGAAAAGGTGAAAACAACGTTTTCAGCTAAAACAGCATAAGCACTAAGCTAAAATAATGATGTTCTGCGAGTAAATATTAAAAAAAAATTGTTCTAAAAATGTAACGTTACTGAAACATAATGAGCAGATAAAATACATGTTCTAATTGAGCAGATAAAAATAACCAAAAATATCTGTTTTGAGGAAATATAGTAAACAGTTATGTCGACAAGGAGGCCTCTTATTTCTCTTGAGTTTTCATTTTTCCCGAAAGATAACAGCATTCTCTTAGTGATACGTTTCAAATTATCTACCTCAATCTTTACCCTGCACCGTTTGTAACAGAGCTTGTAAAACCTGCACGTTCGCAAGGGATTCAATTAAAGCCTTACTAACGCAGACAGAAATGTATAGTCATTTAATCAGGGTGTTTTTCGACGCCTTGTGGCTTATAGTAAGTGCCTAGTGGTTAAGGCGCCAATGGGACTTGTAAACCGGAGGTCCCAAATTCAAATCTTCCTTCATACCGCTAGATGGATTTGTGTCCGGTGGTCCTGAATTCAACTTCTCCACGGTTTGTAAATAGCTAGCTGGTCAGCCTCCTACCAGATGGGATTAATTGTTATGTTCGCTTAATACAAGGCCCCAGAAGCGAAACACAGCTCTGTATCATCATCATCATCATCATCATCATAACCTTTATTTACACACGATAGGGGTTTAAAGCACAATGCTTGTGGGGTCGTGTATTATACTAAATATAAATCAAATAAAATTACTTTACTTTTTTGTCAAAATGCACGCCAGATATAAATCTTTCGAGGCACGTATAGGAAACACATCTTCATTAGAACCAACCCCCGCCCCCAGGAAGAAATGAAACAGAGTAGCGAAATTCGTCAGTAGAATCTGCCAGGGCCAGGGTATCCTAAATTTCACCAAGAGAGGGTAAAGTAACTCCACACCAGAATGGGCACCCAACGGGACAATTTATCAGATTTCAGATTTATCAGAATTATCATCAGGGGAGTACGTTTTGGCTAAAAGTTACAGAAACAGTTGCTGGGAAAAGTTATACCTGTTCCGCAAACCCAGGTGAAACGTGTATTAAAATATCTTACAGGCAAAATGTTGCAGTGGCTGTGACAAAGGCCAAATTAATACCTTTAGCGGTGGAGAACAGTTAAATTGGGTTTGGCAAAAGGTCGCAAATTTACCTTCAGTGGGGAAGGAAGACCCTGATGCGGAATTATTAATTTAGAGACGCCAATCTTCATATCCAAATGTAGTGCAAAAACCTTCCACAAAAGAAATATTTTCTTGGCAGAAACAAAAAAACCCGCCTAAAGCCCAGTAATCTTTCGTGCCAACGAAACACTTTTGCGGAACAATTTCTTTGAGTGTCTCTGCACCAAGTCTCTTCTGAGACCAACATCGATATTCTATATACTGCTTTCAAACATTTTCTTTCTTTTTTTGGAAGAATTTAATTCGAAAATTAGGCTTCAGCCAAAATAATGTTTTCGAGTTAAACAGGTTCTATATCTTCATGCAGCGTGATGACGTCATGCAAGAGATGAATGAAAGTAAGTAATATATATCTACTGTTTTTGCACGGTCGAAGGAAGATGAATCTCATTGTTAATATACGTGGGTTATAAAGTATCTCAAAACACAACTACACAAAGGCCTGGGCGAGCCTTGCATACAGGCAGGTCGAACCGGGGACTAGCCTGACTAACCCGCCTACGTGATACCCCCTCCGCGATTCTCAGAAGAAGCGCAACTTTTTTAAACTTGAGAGGTTACAGAGATGTCCAAGCATGTAACAGATCTAATAATTTGCCATGAAAAACGCTTAAACTGGCCGAGAAATAAAATGCGTTCAGCTCTTAACCGGAAGTTCGCGCACGAGTTTTGTAAGTGACTGTTTAATAGTGGCTTGCGTGATGCTAAAGTGCTTTTTACAAATTCAATTTTAGGAGACGAAACTTTCAGACCACTTTAGCTTTCATCCGAGTATCTGCAATGTCATTGAAGCAGCGATATGCGAAAGAAACCATATCATGGTCGTCTAAGACTAAAAATAAGTGACGCTCGCTTCGTGCAAAGCCTTGCTGAAGCCTGCTAATCTTCTTCTAGTGAATAGAGACATCCGCCGCAAATCGTTTTCTTCTAGAAAGGTGCTTGAAAAATGTAGTGTGATTTAGGCCTGAGCTGCTTATGAAAGCCAGCGTTCGTTAAATTCCGGCTCCCTTTACTAAGAAGTTTTCAATTGTAATTGAAACCCTTATTAGAGGGGTCATGAATGGTCCCTCAAAATGTCGTAGTGCTCGCAAAATTAAGCTTTTGCTCGCAATGCTCGCAAAGTTTTAGTGGGTGCTCGTTTGTTCGTGCTCGCACATTTTTACAAGTGCTCGCATGCTCGGTTTTTAGTGGAGGTAGGTTCTTGAAAAGTGCTCGTTGCTCGCAAGGCTAATTTTTGTCAATGCTCGTGTTCTCAAAGAAAAACGCTGGCTCGCATCTCTGCTCGCATGCTCGCAAATGCTCGCATAGACCATTTGATACCCCTCCTTAGCGGTTCTTCTTTATCTGAATAAACCTCTAATTTAAAAGCTTAAAAGTATTAGTATTTAATAAAGGGATCAGAGAGATCATAATTTCGCAAATTGTTTTCTTTTCTAGAAAGGTGCTTAAGAAAAGTGTAGTGTAATGGCCTGAGCTGCTTATGAAAGCTTCTATAAGCCACTGAAACGGGATTGAGACCCTTTGCGGTTCATGTTAATCTGAATAACAATGCGATAATACTTTGAAGTCTTACGTATAGTATTATAGGGATCAAAGAGACATACTTTCGCAATTCAAACCACGCAGAAAAAATCGTGGATTGCAAGCTGTTTCGGAGCTGAATCACTTTTTACCGAAGTTTGCCGTTTCGTGCTAATAAGACATTATCTCCTTTAGATAAGATAAAAATCGCGCAGACACACAGGAAAAGCCTCTGTCGCCATTGCTAACAAGTCAGGAGCTTGTGATAAGATAAACTTTGGAACACGAAACATGTTCACAAAGTGTTTGGCCGTTTTGTTGACGGAAAACATTACATTAATCGGAAATACTCCCGGTAAAATTTCCGTTGAGTTTTAATTTGTTGGAAGTACTTTCCTTTTCTGTAGCAGTGCTGTTAAGAATTGCCTGTTTTGACCAAACTTTTCTTGGGAGTTTAGCCAATGCGGCAACTTTGCTTTCTATCCGTTTTATGCTAAAATCAGATAACACTAATCGTTCCATTAAACGGCGCAATCTTGTAGCCTTTTGAAGATCTTGATGAAATAACCATGTCAAAAAACACAGTGAGATGCAGACGTGAATTACGAAACATCATGAATTCATATTTTCCTTCCATTCTTCAAATCTTCTTTCTCTCACAGTCTGGCCTTTGATATTATAATAAAAAAGCAGAGAAAAACGCACCCTTGTCAACACCGAATTCAAAGTTCTTTTCCATCCTAGATGATCGTTGAATAAGTACAATAGCCCCTCCGTGAGCTCGAGACAAGACAATCTCTCTTGTTAAAGTAAGGAAACTGTCTTTTCGACGGCCTTTTTTATCGATGTAATAAAATGGGTAATAAAGTGCCAAAAACTATTTTTTTAAAAAAACAGACGTTTCGGGCAATAGCCCTTCTTCGGTGGTAAACGTCGCAAAAGAATTTTTTTTATCGATGTTTGTTTTCGGCGTTTACTACCAAGACGTAAACATACTTAATTTCTTTTCATGTCTCCCCGAATGGCCCTGTGTTCCTGGGTGGCAACTCTAATTAATACGTCAATACGTACTCCTCACCAAATTATTCCCCTGCGAGACAGAAATCCCCTGCCATTTCTGCTTTATGACTCGCAGAGTACAAAATCAGTGGCTAGGTGTGTCACCCTTACTCGGTTTTGAAATCCCCTCCCTTTCAAAAAATCTGTTCTCTACTTCAAAACCGAACTTGATGGCGTTTTATCAAATCAAGAGACACTTTTTTCTAACAAGCAAATTTAATATAACCGTTTTTCAGTCAAAAACCATACCCATCAAGGGGAAACAAATCTATACAATGGAGTGCTCATTTCACGGCTGAAAGTAAAGAAAAAATACATAAACTGCAGTGTTGTTAGCTTCCTTCTTTGGGCTCGTATCAAAGGAGGCTACGGTGTTGTTAGATTAAAAACTGCACTGATTGGAGGTGAAACCAGCTAAATAAACTCTGCTCCAAGAGAACATAAATTGTGTCAAGGTGTCCGACCCGAATAATATACCATGAAACAGTGTTAACAAACATATTTCAGTGTACTGCCTTAAGAAATATCGGGAACATGAGCTTAATCCTGGGAAAAAATGGCGCAAATTTTTCAAGGCGACCTACATCGGTATAGCCACCGATCGCTTTGCTGGTTGCATTGCTGGTTGGTACTGCTCAAGAAGGGTTTGTTTGAGATGTCAGCCTCCCCTCCGTAAGACTTTTAAATACTACATCAAAGCAACGAGTGGTTTGAAGTTTTCCATTGTAAGACTAGAGTTATAAATCAGTGGCGCGCAGCTAACATTAGTACGATTAAGTTTGCGGAAAAAAGTACGAGAAAATCTGATTGTCAAATTATCGCGGAATCCGTGACATGTGTTATTTTTTTTAATATTTGTAGTTCTGTATGTTGGTTTTAGTAAGCGGAAGCACTGCGGAATGTTTTCAAACGGAAATGAACTTAACAGACCAAAGGCTATTAAGAGATAAACTGGTCGCGCCACAAAAATACGAGAAATGCGTCGTCATTTGCCGTGTTATGCATTCCAACCAAACAACAAACTTCCTCAATTTTTCAGTTGTTGTTGAGATGACAGAAGTGATGAGAGCTTTTGTTGTTTTCCCCTTCCTCGAAAATGGTTAAGTTTCCGTAAACCATTTTTCACTCCATTTGAAATGTAAACTTGGAAAATTGGCCGTCCATACTGAACTGTCTGTCCATTTAGTGTAGCGGTTGCTATTGTTTGGGGGGGGGGGGGGGGCGTACGAACGATTCATGTGAACCACATTTATTGCATTACAAACTGTATAAACATGTTTAAAGCATATTTGGGTATCTTAGTTTAAATTACTTTGAATTTTTTTTAGATACTGCGTTTGTAAAACAGGACTGTCACGCAACAACGTAGCTTTTTGCAGTGCTTTCAGCACATTGAATTTAAGGGACTGACAGCCTCAACCTTCATTCAAGATGTGGCAAAGCAAATTCGTATTTTTCCTTGTGGTTTTGTTCCTGTACAAAATATTTACAAACACGATGTTTGATCAACACACCTCAGAACCATTAAACCTTGATTAAAAACAAATTTTGAATGCTCGCAGCGAGCAACACGTGGAAAGACGGTACACAGAACTGCGATAGGTGAGAACGATTGCTCAAAACAAAACTTCGCAGCATGAAAGCAGTTTTTTTCCTTATCAAAACATGTTTCAAAATACATGTTTGACAGAGCAGAGTTCATTAAATAAATGTTCTAATTCTTTTACACTACGTATACACTGTTTATTAAAAGTAAAGAAAAGCGACAATATTGTTTGCATGTTGATAAATGGCACATTAAGATTTTCCGTCCTGAAACGATTTATCATGCAGATATTTGTTAATTAACTGTCTATAAGGTTAAGCCATTGCCATCCAAAATGATTTATTTGCTGCTGAAATCTTTGAAACAAGGACAATTATCGAAGTAATAGCGATTATTACACTTCAACCGGAGGCCATTTCGAGTCTTTAACCTCTCCAAACTAATTTCGCGGCAAACTAACGTTGTTTACCAAAATTGGTGGGAAAGTGAAAAATTCCAGACCAATTGCCGAACACAATAGAACATTGAGACAGAAATTCATGCAGCCCCGGGAATTTCCTCCAAGACTCGACCGTATATCATTGCAAAGGTACCGCAAATTAGGCGCTCTCGTTTAATCTGTCAACAGTGCTTCTGGATAGCTCACACAATTACCTAAAGGCTCTTCTGTAAATGACATTTTTGCGAAGTTAACGCCTTTCCATTGGTTGATCCTCGACTCGATTCCTGGGCTTGATAAGCGCATTATTGACGGGTCGGCGGGTGTATAAAGAGTCGTATTCCCCCTGTCAGAAGGTCATTTGTATCCATTTGTAGTCATTTATCTCGTGGGTGTTAACGTTACAGTGGCCATCGGAGACCATCGGAACGTTGTTGATCGTATAGCTTTCGTTTTCTTAAACGGGCATCTGCGAAAAACAAAGGTCTGCTGGACAAACCACTAACTATTTCAAGAATTTAACAAAAGGTTAGTGTTATTCTTTGTTGTAACATTTTTCAGTTCCAGGTCAGTCTTTTGAAAGCGCATGGCCCGAGCTGGGATTAGAAATGCGCCCGGGTGGAAAGTGATCTCATCGAAATTAACGCCATTTATACCACTTGTTTCCCACCTGTTAGGTCGGTTGAGTTTTCAACGGCAAAAATGCAAGTAAACCTCATTTTAGCGTTTTTACTTGTGATGGAATTAGCGAACATGGCGTCATGTGGCAAGAAGCTTTCAGGACCAAGGAAATCCCGTAACTCGTTTACCCTGGTAAGATATTTTTGCATTTTTAGTAATTGTTCGCATTTTTATACGTACAAACAACAGCAACAACTGTAAAAGCTTCAAAAAGATCAAAGGTGTGTACGAAGAAATGAATTATTGGACAAATCATGACAAACGCAAGAGGCATATCTTGACCCCCCGTTACCACAGACAAATTTCATATTACCCCATGCCCGTGTGATAAAGTCCAGTACGGACTCCACATTCGAAAAATGTAGGAAATTGTTCTCATTATAACACGAATGTTGCGGTCGAAACGGATACAGTAAACAAACAAGTAGTTGTATGTTTAGTTATGCAAAGAAATCGTGAAGGCGAAATCTAACCAAAAGAGAAATATTTTTGCAAGGGTATATGATTTTCATCAAGCGTAGTACAAAACAACGCCAGAACTTCGTGCCTCGAACAACAGCGTCAGCCGAGAAGACAAATTGTTTCCGCGGTGAATTTTCAACGCACCGAAAAATTCCTGTTTGGTTTTCCTTAATTTACACGAAATTACAATCCTGAGGTGTCGACGATATTTTTTGTACAGGATGAAAGTTGGCAAAGTGACAGAAGCGTGCTCAGTTAGAAATGCGTGGAGGTTCCACGGCAGTGAAGTGTCAATCACATGCCCGACTCCTCCCCACCAATTAGGAATATAATCACCAATTTAATTGAATCCTTATCGTTAATTAGTGGGGCGGGGCTTAAAAGAACCTATGGGGTTGAGTTGTACAATCTGTTTATTTCAAGTTTTTAACGCATCAAATATTTTTATTACCAATTCTGTGGCTTCCTTCGGTGGAATCATTATCTTCGTACGAACGTGGCGCGTGAGCTATTACGAAAAGAAACAGATTTCGTGAAGTTTCTACAGATGTGTGCTTCCGTATTTCATCACCGCTGGTCTCCCGACATTTATATATCGCATGAAAATTGCCAAGGCCATTGGCACACGGCTTTAATTGATGCCCAAATAAATACATTCGAGAAATCGATGGTATCAACGCGACCTTAACCCTGAAGGGAAATACCAATATTATATTTCTTAATTCTGCGACCTCCCGTGCAACCCGGGTTAGACATAAATTGAGCGCCACTTTGGGTTTTCAGCCAGTTTTTTGTGCTCGTCGTTTGTAGCGCGCTCTCTCTACGAAAAGATGGTTGATCTTCAATATTTGGGCGTTGCTCGTTCTCTATTCTTCGCCGTAGTTGCCTTTCTGTTTTGCCTCCAAATCGCGAGCGTTTCTCCTACTGGGAGTTCACCGGGAGTCTTACCGTCGCAAACGTCTCAAGGTAGTCAAGAAAAAACCAAGGAAATACCTACAAACCTCGAGAATTCAAATGTAAGATATTTTTCATGTTTGTTCTTTTGTTTGAGGGTTGTCCGATAAGTTATCTTAGTTTGGGACCAACAGATGGTGAGCGTACGTGAGGGGCTCCCTTTTCCCACGCCCCACCGTTCGCCATGAAAAACCATCGGGATTCGTTATCAACGAATGGCGAGCAATTGTACTAAGATTTTCTCAATGGGGTGTCTCCTTGCTCTTAGACAGCCCTTGAAAAGATGAAACCATCGGCGTGAAAATTAAGAATACGTATTGGATTGAAGAGAACATTTTTACATCACAATTTAAGACGGCGTTGCGCTGAACGAGTTTTTTGCATGAATACAAACACTTCTATTTTTGGATACAAGCAAGCCTTCTATAGATAAGAACGCAATGCGACTTAATGTTTTTTTTTTGCTTCTAATTCTGTAGTCAGAAGAGGTTAATAAACAAGAACATTTTAAAAAGGGTGTTAATTTCGGGTCGGCCTCTGTTAGAGAGTAGTCTCTCGATCAGTGCGGTCTTTCGACTTGTGTTTAAAAGGCAATTTGGTGTCAGAGGTTTTCGTTTTTTTTACGTGTCAAACTATCTTTGCAACAGATTAGAGTTGAAGAGGAACAGATTACCCCTTTAGGGTGATTGCGCAACTTATTTCGCCTTAAATCAATACACTGTCAAACATATATAACTTGCGTGCCTCGTGAAAAAAATCAGTCGCATGTCTTAATGTACATCCGAATTGTCAAAAAAGCAATTAAAACACATTTGCTAAAACCAGTCGGAAAAAAATGAAAATAAATTGGTTACACTGAATCAATTTTGCATTGCATGCCATTGAGACCTTCTGTTCGTGCAAATTTCAAAGCGCCAAAACAAATGATGACTTTTTGAGCAATTTGTTTTCACGGCTTCCAGCCAACAACTCCAAAACTCAAAGATCTTCTGTCAAATGTGGAAAAACATGTTTCCGATTAAGCTATACACGCTAGTTGTTGTAAAAACAGATCATTAAAGTTTTAGACCGTTGATTGATTATACAGGAACTCGTGTCACGTTTATTTAAGATGTTGACATTTTCACATAAATCAGACTCACTAAATCAGAGATCGTTCAAGGTTATCGTTTGTACAATGTGTCATCTATTTAAACCGTTTGAAGTCTCAAAATAGCGAAAAATAGCGGTCACAACCTTTGGGAAACCTGTCTGAAAGAGTCGAGCAGACAAATTTTAATTGAAGGAATTCATACAGACATAATGATCCCATACATTTCTGTAAATTTGTGTGCAGAATATAATACGACGGTCTTTTCTGAGGGATAAACTTCCATACAAGGGCATTTTTCGGGATGTTTTGTCGACTATTCGCTTGAAATTCCGAGCGCATTTTCAAGGGTCAGTCTTCGGAGCTGGAGATAAAAGGATATTTGTTTAGCTTTCAGAAGTCTATAAATCAAAACTTAAGTCAACAGCGACTTGTGGGTCGATTAAGTGCTGTGAGCGATTGTTGGCAATTAGGGCAATACATGTTTAGCGCGAATTAAGGTAGCGCTGTGGAAGAATTTTGAAAGAATTTTTTTCAAAGCAAATTTGCGGTGGAGTCACGAGGCTTTACCAAATCTTTACCCGAATGTATATCCACACACGAAGTTTGTTTCGCAGGCAAGGTTGTTTATTTTGCAAAAAAAGAAGCATTCTTGGGCCTATAACGCTCATTACGTTGCATAAATTAAACATGGAGGTCCAAAACTACTAAATGCTTTGGGTCTTATCGTTTATTTTTGAGTTGTAACAAAACCTCGAGTGTAACCATTTCAATGAAAGGTAATTTAGAGAAGCCGGGTACGTTTTGTATGTTTTAGAAGGTGGTTCTAACGTTGAAGTCTGAGGATGAAACCCAAATGTGTGACCATTCATATCAAAGCTATTGAGCAGTACTTTCATGAAGTACTGTTTATTATGTTGAACAAGGTGGCTCTAACTTTTCAGTCTGTAGATGAAACCCTAGTGTGTGACCATTCATATGAAAGCTATTGAGCAGTACTTCCATGCAGTACTGTTTATTATGCTGTGCAATGAAGCTCTAGTGTTTAAAGCTGAAACCTTAGTGTGTGATCATTTCAATGAAAGCTACTGAACATTACATTCATGTGGAGCTCATTTTTAAGGCTGTGAATGAATCCCTAGTGGGTTACCATTTAAATAAAAGCTACTGCGCAGTACTTTGTGTGGTACTGTGGTACTTTATGCTGTACAAGGTGTTTCCAACCTTTTGAGACTGTGGATTGTTGAAGTGTTCGTGTTTGAATGAAAGCTATTTATCAACGGATTCTTTTGCCATATTTTTGTTATGTATTCACATTTTTAACACGCAAGTAGAACGTCATCGTGAAGATTAAATTAATAAAAAATCCTTGAACATGTTGAAAAAGATTCAGTGTTATAAGTTCAAGATGGTCTTAATAAAAATGTCTGTAAATAATAATAAAACGCCTTGTGTTTGAAACCATATTGCGATATAGGCTGTCGATTTTACGTTAATCGTTTTTTTGCTGTATAAAAAGATTTTAACTTGAATTTTTTTTCGTGGAAAACTTTGGGTTTAAATTAAAGGTATTGATAATTCATATTCATAATACATTATGGTATGGCACACCCTTAAGCGTATGCGAAAATTTTATACCAACATCGATTTCAACATGTCTTAAACACAGTGCAACTTTTTTCGTGGATTTTTAAATTCAAACTTTTCTACTATTTCGGACACCGCCGTTCTGTTTCTGTATTACATGTAGTATCAGCATAGACTTTTTCGAAGACAAACTCCAAAGGACTAATAAGTATTCAGTTTCAAAATGAAAATGGCCCTCATCTTTCATCAATTTAAATTTGGCCCCCTATTCAGCAATTAAGCTGAGTATTATTTTTTGACGACAATAATGCGATATTACATTTTTAATTTGATAAATCCCTCAGCCTTCATTAGCTGTCTGCTTTTCCAATCCATGTTCCGCTTCTAGTCACTAAACACTATCCGCCGATTGTCTCTTTCACTATACTCCCTTGATGAAGGAAGGAAAAGGTGGGGGGGGGGGGGGGGGGGGGTGGGAGTGGTTGTGCTCCGTGGAATTTTCAGTGTGGGTGTAATGCCAGTTCTAGAAACCGTTATCTTTTTCTAACTTTATGATTTTACGCATCCTTTCTCGGGCATGACCTATTTATTAAATCTGCATAATTTTCTAACATGGCTTTTTAGTATTGAGCTGAAGAAGTTCGGTTGATCCGGACGAAATACTCCTTCGTTTCAGTTTCTGACTGAAACTTTCAGCTTAAAGTTTGCTGCACTCCGGAGTTAAAAAAAAATCCATTTCTTTTAAGCTTTTTGCCCTGTATTGCATTGCGCATCATTTCTGCCTAGAATTTTACGCGTAATTAGCGCGCGCACATAAACAAAATGGGGCCTTTTTTTTCTTTGCGGCTTTGTCCGCGAAAAAAATAAATCGTCTCTTTCTCGTAACCTATCAATTTTTTCTTATATTTTGGGTGTAGCGATCAAGTTCTTTCTGTAAAACGAAAACAAATCAATTCCTATGTTTTTGAAAAATAAATTATCACTGGAAATGTGTACTTTGCCAGTACTCACAAGGGAATTATTAAGGAATTATGTGGTATATACAAGCTCCTCGTGCTCCTAAACGAATATGGGGACCCCACTTTTTTATTTCAAAATTGAAGTCCCCTTGAGGTAATCAACATGTAGGCAAAGCTTGGTTGAAAATCTATGTTCAGTTCTTTTTCGGGGAAATGATCTTAAGTCACTTCAGGTAATTTCGGGTTCCTAGCAATTATGAAAATACGAAAAATCTGCAAGATTGTTAATTTGCAAATTAGATTGGGCTAGTTTCGAATACTAGCATCTGTATGTGATTCGATGTTTTATCTTTAAAGTTACAGGGCCCTGACAATGGCTCCGATTCAGTGAATCCGGCAGAGAGTTGGAACTTCTTCAGAAAACGAGGAGGGAAAGGAAATAAAGGAAAGAAAGAAAAACACAGCAAAGAAAACTCCAAGGTACCTAAAGGTTACTATTTTCCCGGGGGGGGGGGGGTTACTCCCTATAATGATCTATACGGGGAGGCTCCGCCCGAAAGGGGTACCTTTTTTAGGCTTTAGGTATATAAAAGGGTAGGGATTTCACAAGTTAAGGTTTTCAAAAGGGTAAGCAATTCTGTCATTAAGATATTTAAAAAGGCCATCAAATTAAATATTTCGAACAGACGCAACTTATGGCTATGTCGTCTTAATTTATTAAGCGCTACATAAAAAAATGTCAAGAAAACGCCCTGTTTTAAGTATATTTTGTGTCGTGTAGGTATATGAAAGGGGTACCTTTTTTTCTATTAAAGGTATACGAAAGGGGTGCTTTTTCTGTCAAAATGGTATATAAAAGGGTAAGGGGTTTCACCCCGGGGCGGAGCCTCCCCGTTTTAAACTTTTTTTAAGTGCCCCCCCCCCCGGGACTATTTTTAGCGGCTACTATTTTTAGCGGTTTTTTCAGAGCAAGATTTAGCGACTATTTAATAAAGCGATTTTCCGAAAAATTTAAAAAGTTAGTGATATCGTGTAAACCAGTTTTTAATGGATGTCCAGTAAAAGAACAAACTCACTTCAAATTGAACGAACATTCGCGTTGCCAGAAAGAACAAAGTTACCGGCATCTATTTTTAAAATAATTTTTCAAGTTGACTATTCTTGTTTTGTTTCCCTTTGGGGTGGGAGGGGAGATACTTAAATTTAACGAGTATCAAATTTGACCGACACATATTTTAACAAACACTAAATTTAGCGATTTTAGCCCAACTTGCTAAAATCGCTAAAATTATTAGCCGCTAACAATAGTTATTATCTCTTTACCTATCGTTGCTAAGCAGCAAAAATTTTGAACGGCTTTCGGCTTACAGCTTTTCGATGGGTTGAAGCCGTTCTGTTTGACTAGACCATAGCGTGCTAAATTGTGATTGGTCAAAATAATTAGAGCTGTACATGTTTCGATTTTATTTTGACTGTGAAAATGTTGTCACTAGCACTGGTTCTTAGAGCCTTAAAGAGCCAAATTCTGTAACGTAGACTATCCATGTTGATTAATTTTTTACTTAAGTCATTTCATTAATAATGTTTTGTTACTTCTAGTCGCCGTGTGAACCAAGTCCCGGTCTCCCAGGCCCCCCCGGGCCACCCGGTCCTGCAGGGCCTCCCGGAGCCCAGATCACCGAGGCCACCATGATGGCGGAGTTTAGGAGCATGGTGCAAGGTTAGCTTCAGTCAATAACAAAAACAAGCTAGATGACCATTACTTTCAAATAGAAGGTGTTCAAGAGAGAATAGGTATTATGCTTATAAAAGCATAAGGTTATCAGTAATCCACTCCAAATCGCATACCAACAAGACTGAAATTTACTTTGCTCCCCTAAGATCTTTATCCCAGTTTGAAGTTCATTAATCGTATGACGGCTATATGATAATATGATATGATATAATACTTCTAATGTGAAAATTGTGTTAATTTTTTTTAACAGAAAGCGCAAATCGACGATCAAGGCGAATTGCAGACCAGGTATCCTAAAATCATTGTTGGTAACAAGAGAAAATCAGTGTGATTGATACATAATCATAAAATTTGTCAACTTTTACTATTAGGAATACACTAAGACGTGCAACAACACAATGTCAGTGTTCACGTTTTAACCTTGTGCTTACCACGAGCTTATCACGTGATTTGTAACAAAGGATCTCAAAAACGAATCTTATGAAAATCTTTTCCAAGATAATATTATAATGCTAACAAGGACTAACGATCTTTTCATCATGTTTTTGTTTTAGAACATTAGTCTAATGGCTGCAGGAATCCCGGATCTTTTGTCCGCGCACCATATTGTCCTACGATACGACGTGACTGTTCCAAAGAAATCTCACCAGGAGTTGAAAAACTACAAACTACCAGTAAGTAAAAATGTATTCTCACGCGCCTTTTACTTTTTTTACTAAGAAAAGTGCGCGCCACAGTAAATGTAAATGGTCAGTCATACACTTAGCTTCATATCTTCTTGATCGCTTGCTACAGGCATGCCACTGAAACAGCGGGAAAAAAATATGTTAAAGGAGCTATGTTGTAATCTGTTTTAGTCTTCGTCAGTCGAAACCATCCTTGTTAATTTTCGGGTTTTTCTAACTTCATTGGTGTATTTGATTTTCTACAGTAGAAAACTATTATTTTGAGTTCTCCTTCGATTTGAAAGTAATCCGAAAAACTCAAAATACCGTGAAACAGCTCCTTTAAGTGAACATAACATAGTTAAAAAACCCATCTAACAGTAGGCAGATGAGTTGGCCAGTGGTAGAGTGTAGGGTTTTACAACACCACTGCGCTGAACCATGCGGCCACGCTACCTCCTTATTCATTTCAAACTAAATATTTTCCCAAATTTTGTTTTGCAAAATATTGAAAAACAATCAGTACCACATGATAGTACTGCTCGAAAGCTTTCAATTGAGTGGCCACACACTAGGGCTTCATAAAACAAATTTCAGTATTATCCTCCAGAAAATATGTTGTGAATTCGACTTTTTCTTTCAGGGTGATCACTCTGGAACGTTTGTGCGTGGAAATGATATTGACCTGCGTACCGGTCGATACGTCATTCGGTATACCGGTATATACCAGCTTACAGCCCATTTGGTGATATCACGCGACAGGGAAGCAAATCTGCGCCCGCGAGACTATGTGAAAATCAGCGTCTGCATCAGCTCCCTGTGCGAATTGAACACGTGAGTAACGCTTTGTTGCGCAGGCACTATTTTGGTGTAGTTTTGTAAAAGACCAAGAAATCTACTACTTATTATCATATGGAGGCAGACATTGCCTTGTTTGTTGAAACGCACTGAAATACATACTTTTGTGCTGGTTTTGCTTCTGTAATTGTATAAAATGAAACGAAATTCAGGAAAAACTGAAGAATTCTTAACGTTTTAGGAGTTTGAATACCGCAATTTTATTTTCCAGGTCTTTGACTACAATTACAGGAATGGAAAGCAACAGCCTGAAGTTTACAGTCTCGGTGACTGGAATGCTAATGCTCAAGGTAATAAACTAATCTTTAGAAGAATAACTTATAGAACGATTTTCGACTGAGTGCATTAAAACCAAAACCAAAGTAATTATTCTGGTGAATTGAAAAGGACACAGACAATCCAGTGAACCAATGTAAACTCGAAAGCAAATACATGCAGCCGGCAGGAAGCGTGGGAAATCTTGTGCGAGTGTGTCACGGCTGGTTTTGGTTTAGCTTCTGTTTGGTTGGGAAAGTGGCGCGAAATTTTTAAACCAGATCACTGAGCGTAGTAATGCAAAAACAAAGCAAACGCGAATTACTTTCGACCCCAGGGGGGGAACTCCGGCTTGTAAATGACGGGGATGATCGAAGGATTTTTGGGGTTAAAAATTTTCGATTCTGGGATTTTTTTGGTTAAGAAGATTAAGCAAGTATTTTTTGGGTGATTCAAATAGGGGATCAAAAAACAAACTAAAGTGCTTTGGCTCGGCCTTGGCGTATTTATGGTATGATGAGTACCAAACGCGAGCGTTATTGCCCCTCCTGGCAATTTAGGGGTAATATTTGACAAGGAATTTTTTTAGGGGTTATTTTTGGTCCAGGGATTTTTTTGGGTAATGTCGGAAGACTAAGGGAATTTTTTTGGGTCCTGAGTTTTGCCTTCATTCGATCATCCCCGTCATTTACAAGTCGGAGTACCCCCTCCCCCCCCCCCCTGGGCTTTCGACACTCAAGTGAAAATCACTCTGAGTTTCATAGCCAATTGGGTTTTCTGCACACATGTCGCGTGAGACGTTAAAAACTAACGTCCAATCTTTTGATCAGTTAACTAATCAGATCCCCAATTGTTTAGTTTGCAAACGTAGTGTCCACAATTAATAAACAATTGACCATTAACAGCAGACTGGCTGTTGAAAGCCCATAATTTTAAACAATTTTACCAGAGAACGCTAGCAGTGTTTAACTTCACAAAGTACATTATAGAAACCCAACTGTGTTCTAGCCACTCCTATCCCTTTCCTCCACTTTTTAAAGGAGCTTTGTCACGGATTTTACCAGATTTTTGAACAGCCAAAATTGATATTTGTGTCGCAGGAACTAAAAATAATGGTTCATTTTTATTAAACGTTGCTACGTAAGAGCGTCTTTTACTGCGGATGGCTCAAATGGAAATGGATTGCAACTTTAAAAAAATTAAGGTTTAACTTTTCAAGTTGTTTCCGCGCGTCTTCGAAAAGTCGATATTTATAGCAGTAGTTTGATTTGTATCCGCAATTAAGGTTCTAACTTCCTTTAGATAATGTTTTTCATGGGTTAAGTTGCCTACCACTAATTTCAGAACAGTTTAGACCAAGACTCTGCAAATCCCCATGACGTAGCACCTTTAAAATAAGTTTTCCCCCTAGGGTGTTGATTTGATTCTTTTTTTTTAGACTGTATAATGACTTTAATGACATGCCCGTCCCAGGGGGGGGGGGGGGGGTACTCCGGCTTGTAAATGACGGGGATGATCGAATGGAGCAAAACTCAGGACCCAAAAAAATCCCATAGTCTTCCGACATTACCCAAAAAAAATCCCTGGACCAAAAATAACCCCCCAAAAAATCCCTTGTCAAATTACCCCTAAATTGCCAGGAGAGGCAATAATATAACACAAAGAAAACCATCAAAAATTGAACGCTCGTGTTTGTTTATTCATCATACCATAATTACGCCAAGGCCGCACCAAGTTCGTTCTTAATACCCCAGAAAAATCCCCTATTTAAATCAAGCCACCCCAAAAAATACTTGCCAAATTTTTCAACCCAAAAAAATCCCGGAATCGAAAATTTCAAACCCAAAAAAATCCTTCGATCATCCCCGTCATTTACAAGTCGGAGTACCCCCCCCCCCCTGGGATGCCCGTACTGTTGTGACAGGATATTTTGATTATTTGTCCCGTTGCTTACTAGTCAAGAAGCAAGCTAAGTCTGAAAGCTGCACTAAATAAAACATTAATCGTTATTTTATCTTTCACTAGGCTGGTCATTATGTGTCAATTTACATCGAGAACAACACCAACAAACCAATCAGCATCTTGGAAAAGTCCTCTTTTTCTGGCCTTATGATTGGTCGCTAAGGCTTTGACGCAAGAGCGAGAGCGAGAGAGAGCTCATATGTAGTTGATACAAACGCTGGACATAGGACCGAGGCTCCAAACTTTGAGCATAACTGAAAACTACCGGCGCTCTCTTTCGGTGTAAAAAGGCCTGGAAACAAGACAGATTCTCCTTTATTTAGCGATAGTTAAACCGTTGTTATTATTGCTGTATTGGAGTTTGATTGTTTTTTCTTCGAATTTATTATTCTACAGAGAATGAAGCTTTGACACTTTTCCAGCGCTGTTTTAACGTTGTAGATATGTAGAGTGTTTATACGTCGATCGATCGGGGAACAAGTACCGTTTTCGGCAAATCTTCGGCGCTTGAAGCCCTCCCCCCCCCCCCCCCCATTCTCAAAAATTTCTGATTCGTATTCTTTTGATGAAAATATTTCGAAAACCGTTCAGAAATTTTCCACCTCAGCTCTTTTCCATCAAGATACATCGTTTTACCTAGCAACACCGCTCACATCGTGGGCTCAGTCAATTGTACCGCGACCGGAAAAGGTGCTTGTTCCTCGGATTATTACCATGGTTACCTGTATGAATAGCACTGCGCATGATCATAAGTTTTAAGCCTTATGGAACAACAATCAACAAGAAATGTTTGAAAATATTTTTTATTGTGCAAGAACAAAAAGTTTTAAAGATGTTCTAAACGATCAGCCTGCGTAGAATTCATCTACGAGACCGCGACTAAGGTTTTTAAGCTCGTGGCCATTCTCGTTCCCAGAGCCTCCGTTTCTTTTGGTCACGTGGTCGGCGAAACGAAGGGCTCTGGTAACACTGACTACCGGATGTCGTAAAATCCACGACATCCGGTAGCGCATGCCCTCTGCATAAATGTTCGTCTGCGCCTGCTCAGTAAAAAAAAGGGGAAGGCTGGGGCTGACTGAGACGAGAAGAAAGCATCCTCTTCCCCAGGGCCACGCGTATTTTTTTAAATGACATGACGTAGTGGCCCTGGTAACGGTAAAAAACATGATTTTTTTGATTGGCTGATAAAAACTGCATGCGTAATTAGGTAAAAAAATGAAACTCTTCTACGCAATTTTCGTTATACTTCCGGTCATCGAAACAATTGAAGATGTAGCGGGCAAGTTTGAAAATGTTACCGGAAAAAGACCGAATAACACTGGGAGTTTGTTGGAATAACGTATTCACGAAGCAGACCTTTGTTTATGAACAAATGACAAGTACATCTTTTGTAAGGTGTAACTCGGTTGTACTTTTTATTGCATTAAAAATATTGCAAACATTTGCACTATCAACTTAGCTTACACAAGATATACACACTAAATGGAGTTCATGAATACATGAAGACTTTGAAATTCAATGTGATATTTCTTACCGCCGCTCAATAGAATGATACCTCATCGCTCAGCCGCTTTTTTAGCTCTGAATTTTCTACAATACCTCCGCATGGCCATAAATAAATTTCACAGTATCATTAACCGTCGGAATGTTATCAGCTGATGATATCCTCGACTCCGTGTTTTTAAAACACTATGACTCCAATTCCTCTGGATTCTAACTTTTCTATCTGCAGACTTCCTGTTCCATTCCTTGTTTCTTGATGTCTTCCGACAATTGTAGCAAGGATTGCTGTACGGCTCTTTCGAACGCCAAACTCAAATGTCGTATCTTCTTTCAAATTCGCTTTCTTCTCGTCTCAGTCAGCCCCAGCCTTCCCCTTTCTTTTACTGAGCAGGCGCAGACGAACATTTATGCAGTGGGCATGCGCTACCGGATGTCGTGGATTTTACGACATCCGGTAGTCAGTGTTACCAGAGCCCTTCGTTTCGCCGACCACGTGACCAAAAGAAACGGAAGGCTCTGGGAACGAGAATGAGAAGAAAGCGAATTTTGAAAGCTGGTTTTGGCAATTCAAGTCGTTGATATTTTAACTTACACAATTCGATTCGTTTGGAACTCATTGAATTGCATGGCTGATAGATGTGTTGATGTTGTTGTGTCGTCTCTACACGCAATATTATCTGACGGCAGATAGAAAAGTTAGAATCCAGAGGAATTGGAGTTATTACATGGAGTCGTGGATATCATCAGCTGATAACATTCCGACGGTTGATGATACTGTGAAATTTATTTATGGCCATGCGGAGGTATTGTAGAAAATTCAGAACCAAAAAAGCCGCTGATCGACGAGGTATCATTCTATTGAGCAGCGGTAAGAAATATCACATTGAATTTCAAAGTCTTCATGTATTCATGAACTCCATTTAGTGTGTATATCTTGTATAAGCGAAGTTGATGGTGCAAATGTTTGCAATATTTTTAATGCAATAAAAAGTACAACCGAGTTACACCTTGCAAGAGATGTACTTGTCATTCGTTCATAAACGAAGGTCTGCTTCGTGAATACGTTATTACAACAAACTCCCAGTGTTATTCGGTCTTTTACCGGTAACATTTTCAAACTTTCTGCTGCATCTTCAATTGTTTCGATGACCGGAAGTATAACCAAAATTGCGTAGAAGCGTTTCGTTTTTTTACCTAATTACGCATGCAGTTTTTATCAGCCAATCAAAAAAATCATATTTTTTACCGTTACCAGGGCCACTACGTCATGTCATTTAAAAAAAAATACGCGTGGCCCTGGGGAAGAGGATGGCTCGTGGCTGGAGATGGCGCAAAAAAAAAAATACCAGCGCCATAATTTAGCTTTCACACGTTTCTTGCGCCATCGAAATGAAAACGTCTTCTACGCAGGCTACTGAACAATTAGATTGTAACATTGTAGTCATAAAATAAATAGGAAATGTAGTGAATAAAAGTATGTCTAAAAGAATCGATGAAATCGATATGACTATAATTGCCGGTGCTGGTAATTGTAATATTGATTTTGTTTGGCTGCAAAAATCGCTCATTTGATTGTACGTGGATATGGTAAACAATCTCTTCAGTGGAATAACCAGTGAATTTACTTAGAGAGGAAAACAATAATGAGTGAAAAGATGATCTAAAACAGATTTTGTTGGCAAGTTGCTAGGAAAGGTTTTTATAATTTAATTATTTTACAGTCTCTTGAGAAGTTTATTGTACTGCACGAGGCATATTTAGATGGGGAAATTTATGATTATTTTTATTAACTTAATTAATATTCGCTTCCTTAAAGGGATCAATAAAAAACTTCCTTTTTGGCTTTTTAAAAAGCGTTCAGCTTCACTTTGTGATTTTTACCCACCCACTTTCATTTGAAAGGTTTCGAGAGGTTCTACAGCGCGTGATGGAAACCAAACTCCTAGAAACAAACAAAAAAGTTTCAATGGACAAAATGTTGACTCATAAACTTGTCCCAGTTGCCCATTTAATGATTAACCATTGAAAATGAAATTTTTTCTTGAAAAAAGATTTCATTTGTGTTCACACGAGCCCAGGGGAGTACTCGGGATATCAAGTGATGGGGATGATCGAATGGGGGCAAAAATCAAGACCCAAACAAATCCCTAGGGCTTCCAACAAACCCCCCCCCCCCCCCCAAAAAAAAAAAAAAAAAAAGTTCCTAAACCAAAAATTAACCCCCCAAAAATCAACAGCAAATTACCTTTGTTTGTACTTTATTTGCAGAACTACGCAGCCAAAGTGCGGGATTTTGGGCCATTGTGTTGAAATACCACCATGTAGATGAAATTTCATTTACACTCCATTTCCAGCAAAACCGGCCAGTTTTAAACTTGAAATATATAGTTAGGCCTGTTTGAAAAAATGCCATCACGTGGATTCATGCTTATTTTTTTGTGTTGAAATACCACCCCGTAGATCCAGCAAAACCGGCCAATTTTAGAGACTTGAAATGAACCTCCATTACGTGGATTCATCCTAATTTTAACTCCAAGTCCAAAAGAATTAAATAAGAAATATGAGTCACTAAAATTAAAATGACTATTTTGGGCCCTTGTGTTGAAATACCACGTGTAACACGTACATTAAAGCTTATACAGCAGCACCTGCCAACCTCTCTTCGAGTGCTGTCATCGATTGAAAGCTGGCCGGAAAGTACTGGAGCTAGATGTTTATTGGCCAAAACATGTGATTATGATCATGTCGTTATGATTGTCATGTTCCACTTCAAACTGATAAGAGCGACATAATCAAAGAGACATTAGATCATTTTCTTATGATTACGATTAAAGGAACTTATCACGCAATTTTTGGCAATTTCGGCACTAACCAGCTGGTCATAGAATTAACTGAAATATCACAACAACGGCTTAAAACTGTAGACGAACTCAAAAGAAAAAAGGGGCATGGATGGGCAAAATTCGCGAAGATAAAACGAATTACGTTCGAGTAAGCTTGAAAAACGACGGCCCGACGTTTTTCAGGTTTATCCCAATTTGTTTGAAAATGTCATTTACAATGCTCGAAAATCATCCTTGTTTGTTATGTGGCCGTGATTTTACCAATAAAAGGCTTTTGCTCTGCCAATTTGAAGTTTAGAGCTCTTAAACAACGAAATGACAGAATTAGGGCACTTATGTAATTATTTTCTTGACGTTCTTACTAAGACATCGGCGACAAAACGGCGTTATGCTCAAGCTTATATTTATGGTAATGAACACTATTTTGTAAAAGGCTCTTCCCCTATTTAATAACAGAACTTGAATTTTGTTTAATTACTTTTTGGTTTAAAAGACATAAATAATTTATTTTGATATGTGACCGATGCTGTTCATTTTAACTAGCTAACAATACTAAGGGTGACATTTTGTTCCTTTTGTGATGCACATTTGCGGTGCCAAGTTTCAAGAACACTGCTTCAATAGTTTTAGAGATATTGTTTATTCAGTATTTTACCATTTTTTAGAGTCAAATCTTATGACGTCATCACTGATCTAATTTGCATAATACAAAAACGTCAATATCTCTTAAACGAAAACAGATATTTCGAAAAGAAAAACGCCATTCTTCTGTATTTCGAAAGGCCTTTCAAATAAGCAGAAAATATTTTTCATGTCATATACACTTTAAAAAAAAACACACAATCTCGAGTGTTTGTTTTCTAACTAGTAAGAGGCGTAATATCCAAGCAACTTTGACAGAGCTATCACTTTTAAAATCAAGTGTTCACTAAAATAGACAAACAGTCTAATGCAATAGGACGCTCTCTGCTGATTTCATTGTTTACATAGTGCCTCATTAGCATGCGACTTTGCGTTAAGAAAGCATCATGCTAAATACAAATTGACTTTAGATGTTTAAAGAGCTTGTCATCCAAATAATCTACGAAATTTTCAGCACTTTACGTTAAGTATTAAAGGAGCTATTAGCTTCAAAAACTGGAAAATTTCTGCACTAAAGAGCTAAAGAGCCCATTCATTCTTTGTAAAAAATTGAGTTTTCAAACCCCGCGTAACAGAAAAAGTATTAAATATATAGGGCTCAAATTAATTGCGAAAATTAATGATGCAATGTTTTTTCAATATTCAAAATTGGTATATTTTTTGTAGTACGTTCAGACCTTAAGTGCTTATGCTAATGGAGCAAATATTGTAAACAAAGATTCTCCTATAAACACCGGGCCTTTATTTAAATAATAATGGATAGGCTTATTATTGCACAAGTGGGTGTATTATCAACGACATATGAAATCATTATCCCAAAATAAAGTTGTACGCGGATGCTTTAAGCTTCATAAAATTTTTCTCAACTTCGTGCAGTGTTCAAGGCAAGCTTACTGAATTTTCTGACCATCCAAGAACAATGGCGAACTTTACTAGAGAAGGAAACTGCACAAGCAAGCTGAACCAAGCACTCAGCGCACCACCAGCTGGCTTAGCTGAGTTTTTGTCAGCTCTGAACATTTTTCTTTCCATCACCGCATCTGTGGGCAATGTTCTCATCCTTTTTGCTTTAAAGAATGTCTCTTCTATTCATCCTCCAACAAAACTGTACTTTCGATGCCTGGCGGTCACTGATCTTTGCGTTGGACTTATTGTGCAACCACTCTTTATAACCGACATTATGTCTCGTATAATAAGAACGAACGTGAATATTTCGTACTACGTTCCCGAAATTAGTGGAGCTTTAAGTATAATGTTATGTGGAGTTTCGGTCTTGACATCGACAGCAATTAGTGTGGACAGACTTCTCGCCTTGTTGTTGGGGCTGAGATACAGAGATGTAATAACATTAAAGCGAGTTCGAGTCGTTGTAGTTTGTATTTGGTTTATTGCAGCTCTAAGTGCAGGACTCCGGGTGTGGAGAAGAGATATTGCTTATAAGGAAGCTTCTGTTGTCGTAATACTATGCTTGGCAACTTCAATCTTCTGTTACACGAGGATCTTCTTGAAACTACGACATCAACAAGACGTAGTACAAAACATTGTCCCTCACGGACAACAGAACGCAGAAGGGGTTCAACTGAACATAGCAAGATACAAAAACACAGTTCTTAGCATAATGTGGGTGCAGTTGGCATTAGTTGCCTGCTATGTTCCATGGGGCATTGCGGCTGTGCTATATGGGAATCAACATTTCGTGGCCTGGAAAACTACATCAACTCTAGTCTACTTAAACTCGACTCTAAACCCATTCCTCTACTGTTGGAAGATCAGAGGAGTAAAACAAGCAGTTAAAGGCACAATCAGGCCGCTTTCTTGTTAATAAAACTACGAGTTGTGCACATCGACATAAAACTGCGTATTCTTACAATATGAAACATTACCGTCAAATCAAACTGAACAAAACTCAGCATATTGAAATGGAGAAATTTACATTTTATTTTGTCTATTCGTTCTGTTGTGCTTTCGCTGTTTTAGTTGATAAAGCCAACAATAAATAGCTTCTGCATTTCATTTTTATTTTTCAGGCTTATTTTTTCGGTTCAATTCTTGGTTTTCGTGTTACGTAGTAAAATTCTGAAATCCTAGGCCTACTAAATTTTAAACAGTTATTGGATGAGGTTTTTGTGATATCCGGAATAATCAAGGTCGAGGTAAGTGTTATCAGCCGAAGCCGAAGGCTGAGGCTGATAACATTTACCGAGATCTTGATTATTCCGGATATCACAAAAACCGAATTTAATAATTGTTTTATTATACATTATTTTTCTGGAAAAAATAAGGACAAAACGACTACAACCGTTCTACTAATTCCTACTTGTCGTCTTGCTTTTGAATGCTTTTCTCTCAAGGTATTCGTGGAATAGTTCCTCCGCAATCTTTGTCGGTCATTTTGTGTTTTCCGAGAATTTATTGTCCAGCAATTTTTCAATTTATGTAAATGTTTTGCTCGGTTGAATCTTTGTTTAGTTGTTCAAAGATACAAGGTATTTTCTTGCTCTGTTTGGCCATCCCCTTTTTTTTCTCTGTTTAGCGTCGTCCGACCGACCCAGATTTTCGCGTTTTCAAAAAAAAAAAAAAATTTATACAGAAGGTATAGAAGGCAATGACACATTATTTTAAATAATGTTTCATCCTTTTTACGCTGTTCTTGTTTGAGTTTAACCACGACGTCGATTTTTCCTTCCACCATTGCCGCCATGTTGACTTTGTAACCATGTCTTCTTGTTTCCAGGCTCCACGGACATTATGCTGAGGTACCGGGCCTCCTAGTTCCAGACTCCTTATCCACTTTTTTTTTAAATTTTTTTTTTTTTAATTCCGACCGACCGACCCAAAATCAGAAAACACATACGACGATAAACGAAAAAAAAAAAAGGGGATGGCCTTTGGAAGTTACAAAGCGAACAATAAGACACTTTATTTGTGTGTGCTTTTTTAATTAGCTTTCTGCCGGTGTATTTTTCGGTTCATCAGGTGGAAGAAATTGCTGTTGTTTTGTTCAACCGCACCACCAGAAGTACAACCCGCTTCAAATAAGATCTGAAGAGAACTTTGAATTGTAATTGTGTGATACCAGCTTTTTGTTACGGCTCTTACCCAATCACTGTGTTTCAGAAGTAATGAATGTTTTAAAATTGTCACATTTCTTTGTCCAATCCCACTTTTGGAAAATGTGATATAATTGAAGTGTTAATTGAATTTTTTCACAGAACAAATTTGTTCTTCGGACATATGAGAATCCACTGACACCTTACAATTGCATCAAACACATTCGCTTTGAACATGAAGGCTGAAAAACTTGTTTAGTCGAAGGTTTTGCGGATTACTTCAAAGTTTGTGGTAAGATATTTCAGTTAATTGTTGCTTACAAATCATTTCTATTTTTATGGACAATTCGTCAGCACGTTGTTTTGAAAACAATTCCATAAAAACAGTTAGGCAGAAACTAACTCGAAAATATTTATGCTTTTTTAAAAAATGTTTTATTTTCTTGTTGAATTGGTTTATTGTCTTCACATTTTCCAGCATTTTGGAACCACTCAAATATCTGTTCGCAACAAAAGATTTCTGTTTTTACATTTATTGATACGGACCAATAGACTTTTGATAAAATTCGCGCTCGGGCCACAAATGACACTACAAGGGAGCAAATAAACAATATTCCCGAAAAAAATCATTTTATTATCATTATTATTAATAAACAAGGCCAAATAAAATCCAGATAGGTAACACATTCAGTTTAATGAAGTAAGCATCACGATTTTCAATTCAAATAACACGTACAAGTACTTCGTCGCAATGAAAATTATACACGATGCTACTGAGGCTTATGTATTATTGTGTAGTTGTAGTATAAAAAAGACTAGCTGCAGTGTGTCTGAAAATAATGAGCAATGGGTTGATTCATGAATAATAATACTTTACTAACTTACATTTTCCGATTGAACGTCCGCGTAAAATTCCTGCAACTGCTTTATTAGTATACGTAATTATATAGCTGTCAGTAAATCCTATATTGTCAGCGCAGGTATTTTTCCTTAATTTCTGAGAACTGTCCAATTTGGGATTAAATTTGGATAGTTTCAATTAGGACTTTCAGGTAAAATGCACAAACTGTCCAATTTAAGAAAAATTGGACAGTTTTGTCTCAGCCAATCAAATCGAAGGAAAAACGACATGTGACAGATATCAGCCAATTAGCATTAAGCATAGCGTCAGCCCGGGAAACTTGTCGCATTGTTAGTCGACAATGGCGGAATTTTTAAGGCAAGTTTGCTACGTTTTTCCATTCCTTTTGAGCTTTTCAGCAATAGTAACAACAAAGAGAAATTTTCTACGTTGTCAGAAGAGGAGCTAGCTACACTAAGAAGCAAAAACTAAGAGCAAAACGCCTCTAATAGTACAAAACTTGGCTGAACGTAAGTGCAGCGAAGCGAAGCAAGAAATCTGTCAGATATTCATCGCCACGAGCTAGATGCAATTCTTTGTCGTTTATGCTGAAATTCGAAAAGAAAAGACGGCCATGAGATATGAACGAAATAGTGGAAAGGAGTATGTCAGATTCAAGAAGTTGTAAAGCTCTTCGGACACTTTGTTTACGACTTTCATTGATTGATGCAGTGTTTTCACTCACTTTGTAGCAAGCTTCGCAAACTCAGGTGAATAAACTGTTGCACTGTTTTGTTTAAGTTTTATTTGTGATACAATGCTTTGAGTGAGTTGCATGTGCTGTGTTATGCCTACTATTGTCGAATGTTTTTCCCGTTCTGGACATATAAAAAGTTTATTGTTTACGCTGGATTGACTGACTACAAGCTATATAATTAATATGTAACCGGACTACATGCTTGTCCAATTTGGAAATAATTAGATTCAAAAAATTCCTCTGACAGCCAAATTGGACTCGGCCTACGGCCTCGTCCAATTTTAGCTGCCCTCGGAATTTTTTTCATCAAATTATTTCCAAATTGGACAGCATGTAGTCCAATTACGTATACTAATTATATAGCCGTCAGTAAATCCTATATTGTCAGCGCAGCTATTTTTCCTTAATTTCTGGGAACTGTCCAATTTGGGATTAAATTTGGACAGTTTCAATTAGGACTTTCAGGTAAAATGCACAAACTGTCCAATTTAAGAAAAATTGGACAGTTTTGTCTCAGCCAATCAAATCGAAGAAAAAACAACATGTGACGGATGTTAGCCAATTAGCACAAAGCATAGCGTCAGCCCTGGAAACTTGTCACATTGTTAGTCGACAATGGCGGAATTTTATAAGGCAAGTTTGCTACGTTTTTCCATTCTTTTTGAGCTTTTCAGCAATAGTAACAACAAAGGGAAATTTTCTACGTTGTCAGAAGAGGAGCTAGCTACACTAAGAAGCAAAAACCAAGAGCAAAACACCTCCAATAGTACAAAACTTGGATGAACGTAAGTGCAGCGAAGCGAAGCAAGAAATCTGTCAGATATTCATCGCCATGAGCTAGGTGCAATTCTTTGTCGTTTTTTTGTTGAAATTCGAAAAGAAAAGACGGCGATGAAGTACGAACGATATAGTGGAAAGGAGTATGTCAGATTCAAGAAGTTGTACGTAAAGCTCTTCGGACACTTTGTTTACGACTTTATTGATTGATGCAGTGTTTTCACGAGGATACCTAAACTTCGAGCCAGGATCCGTGTTTTCACTCACTTTGTAGCAAGCTTCGCAAACTCAGGTGAATAAACTGTTGCACTGTTTTGTTTAAGTTTTATTTGTGAAGACAATGCTCTGAGTGAGTTGCATGTGCTGTGTTATGCATACTATTGTTGAATGCTTTTCCCGTTCTGGACATAAGTTTATTGTTTATGCTGGATTGACTGACTACAAGCTATATAATTAATATGTAACCGGACTACATGCTTGTCCAATTTTGGAAATAATTAGATTCAAAAAATTCCTCTGACAGCCAAATTGGACTCGGCCTACGGCCTCGTCCAATTTTGGCTGCCCTCGGAATTTTTTTCTGATTATTTGAAACGAAGGAATAGTTCCAACGCTGTGGGATGCCATTTGTGATATTAAAACCAAAAAGTTTCGGAACTCAGTAGGTTTTAATATTTCGGCTTTTACTGTTTATGTAAGTAACGGATGAAGACTGCAAAAACAACGATCCGAATGAACTGCCGAGTGAACAGCCTGACGTGCATAAGCACGTGAAAGGTCTGAACAAACAGATTGAGCAGACGAAGGTCGAAAGTGCAGAAAACCATCCATAAGACTGACTGACTAGAGGGTTTACTGACTAGATGGTAAAGAAAAAAGTCCTAATAGTTTAATGTTACTTTGTGTAAGTAACCGACGCAATGAGTGGCTATGGTGGTTTACTAAGTAGTGATCTGTTGTCCCTATTTAATTTTATCGCTTAGGTAAATTACCATTGTTAGTTAAATTGAAGAATTTATAATAGTGAGCTCACTAATAAGTTTCCCGGGATCGGAGTAGATTGCCATGAAAGCTCAGAAAGTCTGCCATTCTCGTCAGGGGCACAGTGACAGACCCCTTAGAGAGATAATTATTTCGCGAAGAGTAAGCTAGAAAAAAAGGGGGTAAGCGCGCGCGGGAAGACGTTACATTGATCTTTTATCCGTATTGTAACGTATCGATAAACTAAAAGCCAAATCAGGGTAAATCTCTCTAAACCACGTTTCAAACTGTGGTACCACAGCTGGCCCTACGTGGCTGAGCTAACTGTTATCAATCTATACCGATGAAACGTTAACAAAATGTTAAAATAAGGCAAAATGTAATGACTTAAGTTATAAAAGTTCGTTGAATGTGTTTTTAATAAATGATGAGATTATATTACTAATAAGTGCCGTAAACTAAATAAGCTTTCGCAGCTATGTTTTAAACATTGTTGTTAGGATTAAATTTGGTAAATTGAATCTTTAAAAACAAAAATAACAAACTCACCATCGGAAAAACCGAGCGCTTGGTACGGAACAAACTCTCTTGGCTGTTAACATTAATTTTGTTTGCTCGCGAGAGCTAGTTGTACGCGCGTGCTTTATTTGAACGTCTGCATCTTGCGCGCGCGTAACCTGGGCTCCAAAGAGAGTCGATACTAGCATAACTCGCGATTCAATTAAAGCGAGGGAATAATTTCAACGTCGTGGAGACGTGGAGTGCTACTATATTAAAGAAATTTCGGAAATTCGGCTGCTAACTTGCTGACTATCTATTGGTTTTACTTCAGTGGTAGAAATATGTTGTTTATACAAGAAACTATTCCGTTTAAGTTATTTTACCTTCAGTTTAAAACTAACTTACTTTATACCTAACAAAATGGCAAATACCACAAAAAGTTATCGAGCCATGAGGGACCTTCCCAGATACATCCTACCGCTTTTACAGGACCCAGTCTTTCTCAAGGCTGGCTTTCTGTGGGTACAAAAAAACAATAAAAAGTGCTGTTCTACAAACATGCTCGTCTATCTCAAGGGCGAGTAGAGGTCTGACACAGCTGACCCACGGGGACTGCATCTTAGGTTGGACATGGTCCGCCATATGGTGGGATATTGATCCGGCATATGGTTTAAAGCAAATTGTTTTTGATTATTTGAAACGAAGGAATAGTTCCAACGCTGTGGGATGCCATTTGTGATATTAAAACCAAAAAGTTTCGGAACTCAGTAGGTTTTAATATTTCGGCTTTTACTGTTTATGTAAGTAACGGATGAAGACTGCAAAAACAACGATCCGAATGAACTGCCGAGTGAACAGCCTGACATGTGCATAAGCACGTGAAAGGTCTGAACAAACAGATTGAGCAGACGAAGGTCGAAAGTGCAGAAAACCATCCATAAGACTGACTGACTAGAGGGTTTACTGACTAGATGGTAAAGAAAAAAGTCCTAATAGTTTAATGTTACTTTGTGTAAGTAACCGACGCAATGAGTGGCTATGGTGGTTTACTAAGTAGTGATCTGTTGTCCCTATTTAATTTTGTTTTGTTTTGTTTCAAGCAATGGACTGGTTCCAATGCAGTGGGATGCCATTTTTTATATTAAAACCTTTATTGTAATTCAGGTTTTAATATTTCGGTTATTAAAAGATTAAAGTAAGGAAAGCAAATTCCATAATCTCGACCAATCAAATGCACAGTAAGAACGCCATTGATAGATATGGATGTAATCCATAAAAATCAGAGCGAACGAAACTGGGCAAAAGGAGGCCGAAGCTCTGAATAGCTTTCTTTTGAATGACTGTCTAGTGTGTTTTATTTCATTATTACATTGATAACATTGAATCCATACCCAAAAGATTTGGATCCCTTAAATTTTTACTTAAAACGATTTAAGGTTGACTAATCCAAAACTACAGCCGACCAAATGAACAGGCGAAAGATTCAAACAAACATGAGCAGACCCATGGATGCCTAACCAGACGGAACCGAGCAAAAGGGGGCTAGAAGTTTGGATTACTATCTATTTTAATCTTATGATTTAGATTTGTATTATTTATTTATTACTTTGATTAAAAAATTATTCATTATTGTTTTGACAGCTGCTTAATATATCTTAGTTGTGACCCGGATGAAGTGGTTAATGGTTAGCTGATAACCGTAGAGGTCTAAATATTTCTTGATGGCAATTCCATCGGTACGGGCTTTAAAGGTAAATGCTAATTTATTTATTAATTAATAGAAATTTAACTTTAATATTAGAAAGTTCCGATTTTAAAATAATTTTCCTTAAACTGACTGATTAAGGTAAACTTTTTATGTAAGTGCTTCTTGTCCAACACACCCCCAACATACCAGGAAAACACGCAGACCAACTAGCCGTCCATAGGATTTACCCATAGACATCCAGACAGATCAAACAAATCAACCAGATACGAGTGGTGCGGGAAACAAAACTTGTGTTTGACTAGTGAAATGCCCTAATATTTAGTTTTAAATTGATTATTTATTTTGTGTTTACTATCTGACTAGTGTCTAAGATTCTCTAAAATAAAATTTGTTTAATTTTTTGATTGGGAGTAGAAATTATTAAGTTCACGAGTGATTTAAATTAAGACATAAATACTTAGGATGGGGGTAGATTTGATTTAATGCATTTTTTCTTCTTCCTAGGTTACTGCTTGAGACAATCCTGGTGGATGCTTGTTTATGGAGGCATAGGAGATGTCAATGAGACCCATTGAAATTTAATGTCCTAGTTTTTGGTACCCTTGTTTTTTTAAAAAATTCCCACCACCATAATTTTCTATTACATTATAGTGCGAGGATTTTCCTTTTTTGTTACATAAGAAATAAAATTTTTTCTTTTTTCTTGACTCCTTTGAGTTTCCTTTATTTTGTCTATTCATATAAATTATGACATAACTCTTACAATCTTTGAGAAAAACTTATAACTTTAGAATCAAATTTTGGGTGCTCCTTGTGAGCACCCGTAATTCCTTGGTCATTTTGGTCAGTTGAGCAGACAGTTGTTTCGCTCTTATACACTGTTTTATGATGACGTCAATTTGTGCTTTTTTCATGTTTTTTTGCATTTTTGCTTTTTTGCTTTTTTCTTTGATTTTCTTTTTGATACTCATTTTAGAGATTAGCTTTGTCTTTCTTGGTTCTTTGTTTCTTCTCCGCGCCAGCCTCTTCAGTTTTTTAATGACCTGAAACAAAATTTTAGTTCTATTTCTTTTTTTGTCCATCAGGTGTCACAATTAAATTTTATTACAGAGGTTGAAAGGGAAAATTCATTATGTATTTACCTATAAGTGAGCTCACTTTTTTTGAAATATTTCATACCATTTCATTTTAAAAACAAAAGATATAGCCCTTTTCTCGTCAGGAGTCCAGAAGGACTATATGGCTAGTAGGCACGGGCTTGGGTAGGGTTCCCCCCCGCTTCCGATATCTGTTTCCGATAATATTCAAAATTTCCGCACGAGGGAGGAGCTGGGACCGAGTTTACATTATAAAATGTCCTACGAACCTGCACGTTTCAAACCATTTGGTACCAACTGGCTGGACTCTACGTGCAGTTTTGTTTTTAACCATGGTATGAAGTCTAAGAGTTATGGCAGAGGTCAAAAACTACCTTCTTCTTGCGTTCCTTTCTTTCCGTTTCTTCCACGCTACGTACCATAGCATCTTCGATGGCTTGGTCGTCGTTGATGAGGCTGTCGGCCATTTTCTTTTGACAGTGCAGAGGAGCGAAACGTAAGAAGACAGATTGGTGAGTTGAGATGTTCAATTATAGTTTAGGAATTTTAAAACAACTATTTCATTGGAAATGTTCTCACCGGTTGGGGTCACCTCCTTGAAAATATTTGACTGCGATATGGCGTAGCAGATTCGACATTATTTTTGAATTTGAATGGCGAAATTTTTAGGTCTTCTTTTGCTCGTTCAACATGAAGATTTTAGCGCGTGCTCTGAGTTTTAAATGATTTCGTTTTAATTTCGGTACATTTTTAATAGGCTAAAATATCGAAGTCTGTATTTTAAACAGAACTTTGATTTGCGTACATTTATTTAATCGATTTTCTAATCGATTGAGTTCAATCTTATTCGGTTCCTTTTTCTTCATTTTTGAATAATTTCGTTATTTGCTCGTTCTTGTTTAGTTTTTCATTCGAAAATTTTCGTTAGCTAAGTTGTGGCGTCATTTGTTTCGTTCAAATGATAATCGTTGCTAAATCGACATTTTGATGGGGAAATTGACATTGTGTTAATTTTGTATACCGCTTATTTCTTTGTAATGGCTTCGAATTCCTCTTTGAGTGCCTCTATTGAAAATTGGAAAAAAAGCTTCAGGAAGACTAGGGGTTTGACTGGCCCGCTTCGCAGTGATCTGTATTCCATCAATAATTTGTACGACAAGCTTTTGGATCACTCGGTGGAGTTGTTTAAGTTTAATTTTGCAAATGATGAGGAAATTATTTATAAAGCTGGTGAGGTACAGCCAGATTCAGATAAGACACTAAGGAATGCTGAGATAAGTAAAACTCGAGCCGTTTACGAACAGAGAGTGACCGATTTGAGGATGCAGATTGATGAGATTATTTCAAACCGTCTGACTTTGCTATGCAGTGAAATTCCTTTGCTAAGGCGGAAATTAAAAAAACAAATTGGGAGGAAGCGAAAGGTCCGAATGGCTAGTACAATTGATGGAAGTTACATGGAGATAAGACGGAATATCAAAAACTTTGAGAGATTTTCTCTGAAGAGGTTGGAGTTGTTTAAGAAACAAGTAACTTCCAAGATCGAAATGTTCCGGAGAGAGCTTGAGGAGGATGAACTCCAAGTTGAAAATGCGAGGAAAAAATCAAATTTGCATAACTTTACTGACTACCATATTCAGAATGTCTATGGTTACATTTTGGGAAAGAGTGGAGGCTATGTGCCATCAAGCGACGGGTCAAGTTCTTCTATGAAATTTGCAAAACAGTTTAAACATTCTGCTGAGGCTGCCTTGCTACAGTATGTTTTAAAAGTAACTAATCAAAAATTAAGGAGTAATTTGAAATTAAGAAATGCTATTTCTAAGGGGAGATCTCGTAAAATTTCAGTTCCTTCTTTGAGGTCTGAGATTAGGTATCATCTTTGTCATCCTCGACTTTGTCGAAAAGAGAGGGACTTTGTTTATGCTTCTTTGAAATTAATTGATAGATTTGTTTTAAAATACAGGCAAAATAAGAGTTCGTTGAATGACATGGGCAATCGTGGTGAGCTACAAATTCTCGATCACTTGGGGAGGTATTTGAAAAAACTTCCTGTTATTTTGCGGGAGAGTGACAAGAAATTGGGATGGTCCCTTAACAGTATTCGTTGGTACCGGGAGGAGTATAAGCGCCAATTATCTTCTTCAACATATAAATGGGTAGGCAAGTTAGATATGGCTGAAAGCTTGAAAAGGAGTTGCAGGATTAGGTTGAAAACATTGGTTTGTAAACATAGAGATTTGTTGTGTGATTCCGATTACAGGCATTTTAATTTTGAGGGAAAGAAAGAATATATTTTACCTAGTTTGAACTTGCTCCCTAAGGTACATAAGTTATCTGAGGAAGCTTCTGTGTGTAATGAGAATTTATTAAGGGGTAGGCCTATAGTTACTGGCCATAGTTGGTGTACTATTGAGGCTTCCAAATTTATACAGAAGGAGCTAAGAGAGGTTATATGCAAATTTAGGGGTTACTTGGCTAAAACGGGTAGGAGGGATACCATTCTGAATAGTAGTGATGAATTAGTTAAAATTTTGAATGATGGGAGTTATGATTTTTGGGATACAAATACTTTGGTAACTTTTGATTTTAAGGATTTATATACAAATATTTTATATGAGGATGCATCTCGTACATTAAGAAACTTAGTTGGAATGCTGAAATTAGATGGTAGGAGAATTTCATTCTTACTGAAACTTTACAAATTTTGCAATGACTGGAATTACTTTAATGTGGGGAATAATCTATATAAACAAGTGGAAGGATTGAGCATGGGTTGTTACTTTAGTAAGGAAATTAGTGATCTTGTACTAATGTATTCCGAGTATCAATATAGTCTTGTTTCTGTTGGTAAAGGAATACGATTACTGAAAAGATATGCAGATGATGGTATAATGATTGTTACCGGTGATTTTAAATCAGTTAAAAGGGAAATAAGCTCATTGATGATGTTTTATCCTAATAACTTGATTATAAATGTAAAGGTAAATAGGGTGTATTGTCAATTTTTAGATCTGTGTTTGCTTATTGATGATGTAACTGCTTTACAGGGTAGGATACACCATAGGACTTTTTTTAAAAAATTACATAAATTTGCATATTTAGATCCTACTTCTAATCACCCAAAACATGTTTTTAGGGGCTTGGTAAAAACTGAGTGTATTAGATATATTAGAAATTCATCATGCCTTTCTGATTATCAACATTCTTTTAAATTGTTCAGGATGAGGTTATTAAAATTAGGCTATAAGAACAAATTTATAAATAAACATGCTATTACTTATTCTAAAATTGGTATACAGAAGGGGGGTACGGGGTATGACCCCTGTAATAGTGTTGTTTTTCCTGTAGAGTATGATAGCCAAAATGATATATCTGGGGGTTTGCAAAATTTGTTTTCTTGCGCCTCACGCGGGTTGGAATTGAAAAAATCTCTTTTGATATCTAAAAGGGTTAAACCTAAATTAAGGAATGTACTTAGCACTCGTAAGATTTTACATGATAAGCTACAACAATTCAATTTTGATTAAAGATGAATTTTAATTAATTTTGGTTGGTTATTTAATTTGCACTTAAAAGAATACCCTTAAACGAAATGACAAAGCCCACTAAAAATTTTCGGGCCATGAGTTCCTTCCCGGATACATCCAACCGTCTTTACAAAGAAACTGAGTGCCATAGACAAACTATTTCTTTGTGGGTACTAACAAGGTCGTTTTATAGACGTATTCGCCTATCTCGAAACGAAAAGAGGTCTAGCACAACTGACCCACGGAGGACTGGATCTTGAGTTGGCCATGGTCCGCCATATGG
Organism: Oculina patagonica; assembly: GCF_052425735.1. Taxonomy (NCBI): domain Eukaryota; kingdom Metazoa; phylum Cnidaria; class Anthozoa; order Scleractinia; family Oculinidae; genus Oculina; species Oculina patagonica. The sequence continues at coordinate 28,406,807 of NC_135763.1, forward strand.
TGGGATTAAAATCCGGCATATGGAAAATAAGATTGTTTTGTTTTGTTTCAAGCAATGGACTGGTTCCAATGCAGTGGGATGCCATTTTTTATATTAAAACCTTTATTGTAATTCAGGTTTTAATATTTCGGTTATTAAAAGATTAAAGTAAGGAAAGCAAATTCCATAATCTCGACCAATCAAATGCACAGTAAGAACGCCATTGATAGATATGGATGTAATCCATAAAAATCAGAGCGAACGAAACTGGGCAAAAGGAGGCCGAAGCTCTGAATAGCTTTCTTTTGAATGACTGTCTAGTGTGTTTTATTTCATTATTACATTGATAACATTGAATCCATACCCAAAAGATTTGGATCCCTTAAATTTTTACTTAAAACGATTTAAGGTTGACTAATCCAAAACTACAGCCGACCAAATGAACAGGCGAAAGATTCAAACAAACATGAGCAGACCCATGGATGCCTAACCAGACGGAACCGAGCAAAAGGGGGCTAGAAGTTTGGATTACTATCTATTTTAATCTTATGATTTAGATTTGTATTATTTATTTATTACTTTGATTAAAAAATTATTCATTATTGTTTTGACAGCTGCTTAATATATCTTAGTTGTGACCCGGATGAAGTGGTTAATGGTTAGCTGATAACCGTAGAGGTCTAAATATTTCTTGATGGCAATTCCATCGGTACGGGCTTTAAAGGTAAATGCTAATTTATTTATTAATTAATAGAAATTTAACTTTAATATTAGAAAGTTCCGATTTTAAAATAATTTTCCTTAAACTGACTGATTAAGGTAAACTTTTTATGTAAGTGCTTCTTGTCCAACACACCCCCAACATACCAGGAAAACACGCAGACCAACTAGCCGTCCATAGGATTTACCCATAGACATCCAGACAGATCAAACAAATCAACCAGATACGAGTGGTGCGGGAAACAAAACTTGTGTTTGACTAGTGAAATGCCCTAATATTTAGTTTTAAATTGATTATTTATTTTGTGTTTACTATCTGACTAGTGTCTAAGATTCTCTAAAATAAAATTTGTTTAATTTTTTGATTGGGAGTAGAAATTATTAAGTTCACGAGTGATTTAAATTAAGACATAAATACTTAGGATGGGGGTAGATTTGATTTAATGCATTTTTTCTTCTTCCTAGGTTACTGCTTGAGACAATCCTGGTGGATGCTTGTTTATGGAGGCATAGGAGATGTCAATGAGACCCATTGAAATTTAATGTCCTAGTTTTTGGTACCCTTGTTTTTTTAAAAAATTCCCACCACCATAATTTTCTATTACATTATAGTGCGAGGATTTTCCTTTTTTGTTACATAAGAAATAAAATTTTTTCTTTTTTCTTGACTCCTTTGAGTTTCCTTTATTTTGTCTATTCATATAAATTATGACATAACTCTTACAATCTTTGAGAAAAACTTATAACTTTAGAATCAAATTTTGGGTGCTCCTTGTGAGCACCCGTAATTCCTTGGTCATTTTGGTCAGTTGAGCAGACAGTTGTTTCGCTCTTATACACTGTTTTATGATGACGTCAATTTGTGCTTTTTTCATGTTTTTTTGCATTTTTGCTTTTTTGCTTTTTTCTTTGATTTTCTTTTTGATACTCATTTTAGAGATTAGCTTTGTCTTTCTTGGTTCTTTGTTTCTTCTCCGCGCCAGCCTCTTCAGTTTTTTAATGACCTGAAACAAAATTTTAGTTCTATTTCTTTTTTTGTCCATCAGGTGTCACAATTAAATTTTATTACAGAGGTTGAAAGGGAAAATTCATTATGTATTTACCTATAAGTGAGCTCACTTTTTTTGAAATATTTCATACCATTTCATTTTAAAAACAAAAGATATAGCCCTTTTCTCGTCAGGAGTCCAGAAGGACTATATGGCTAGTAGGCACGGGCTTGGGTAGGGTTCCCCCCCGCTTCCGATATCTGTTTCCGATAATATTCAAAATTTCCGCACGAGGGAGGAGCTGGGACCGAGTTTACATTATAAAATGTCCTACGAACCTGCACGTTTCAAACCATTTGGTACCAACTGGCTGGACTCTACGTGCAGTTTTGTTTTTAACCATGGTATGAAGTCTAAGAGTTATGGCAGAGGTCAAAAACTACCTTCTTCTTGCGTTCCTTTCTTTCCGTTTCTTCCACGCTACGTACCATAGCATCTTCGATGGCTTGGTCGTCGTTGATGAGGCTGTCGGCCATTTTCTTTTGACAGTGCAGAGGAGCGAAACGTAAGAAGACAGATTGGTGAGTTGAGATGTTCAATTATAGTTTAGGAATTTTAAAACAACTATTTCATTGGAAATGTTCTCACCGGTTGGGGTCACCTCCTTGAAAATATTTGACTGCGATATGGCGTAGCAGATTCGACATTATTTTTGAATTTGAATGGCGAAATTTTTAGGTCTTCTTTTGCTCGTTCAACATGAAGATTTTAGCGCGTGCTCTGAGTTTTAAATGATTTCGTTTTAATTTCGGTACATTTCTAATAGGCTAAAATATCGAAGTCTGTATTTTAAACAGAACTTTGATTTGCGTACATTTATTTAATCGATTTTCTAATCGATTGAGTTCAATCTTATTCGGTTCCTTTTTCTTCATTTTTGAATAATTTCGTTATTTGCTCGTTCTTGTTTAGTTTTTCATTCGAAAATTTTCGTTAGCTAAGTTGTGGCGTCATTTGTTTCGTTCAAATGATAATCGTTGCTAAATCGACATTTTGATGGGGAAATTGACATTGTGTTAATTTTGTATACCGCTTATTTCTTTGTAATGGCTTCGAATTCCTCTTTGAGTGCCTCTATTGAAAATTGGAAAAAAAGCTTCAGGAAGACTAGGGGTTTGACTGGCCCGCTTCGCAGTGATCTGTATTCCATCAATAATTTGTACGACAAGCTTTTGGATCACTCGGTGGAGTTGTTTAAGTTTAATTTTGCAAATGATGAGGAAATTATTTATAAAGCTGGTGAGGTACAGCCAGATTCAGATAAGACACTAAGGAATGCTGAGATAAGTAAAACTCGAGCCGTTTACGAACAGAGAGTGACCGATTTGAGGATGCAGATTGATGAGATTATTTCAAACCGTCTGACTTTGCTATGCAGTGAAATTCCTTTGCTAAGGCGGAAATTAAAAAAACAAATTGGGAGGAAGCGAAAGGTCCGAATGGCTAGTACAATTGATGGAAGTTACATGGAGATAAGACGGAATATCAAAAACTTTGAGAGATTTTCTCTGAAGAGGTTGGAGTTGTTTAAGAAACAAGTAACTTCCAAGATCGAAATGTTCCGGAGAGAGCTTGAGGAGGATGAACTCCAAGTTGAAAATGCGAGGAAAAAATCAAATTTGCATAACTTTACTGACTACCATATTCAGAATGTCTATGGTTACATTTTGGGAAAGAGTGGAGGCTATGTGCCATCAAGCGACGGGTCAAGTTCTTCTATGAAATCTGCAAAACAGTTTAAACATTCTGCTGAGGCTGCCTTGCTACAGTATGTTTTAAAAGTAACTAATCAAAAATTAAGGAGTAATTTGAAATTAAGAAATGCTATTTCTAAGGGGAGATCTCGTAAAATTTCAGTTCCTTCTTTGAGGTCTGAGATTAGGTATCATCTTTGTCATCCTCGACTTTGTCGAAAAGAGAGGGACTTTGTTTATGCTTCTTTGAAATTAATTGATAGATTTGTTTTAAAATACAGGCAAAATAAGAGTTCGTTGAATGACATGGGCAATCGTGGTGAGCTACAAATTCTCGATCACTTGGGGAGGTATTTGAAAAAACTTCCTGTTATTTTGCGGGAGAGTGACAAGAAATTGGGATGGTCCCTTAACAGTATTCGTTGGTACCGGGAGGAGTATAAGCGCCAATTATCTTCTTCAACATATAAATGGGTAGGCAAGTTAGATATGGCTGAAAGCTTGAAAAGGAGTTGCAGGATTAGGTTGAAAACATTGGTTTGTAAACATAGAGATTTGTTGTGTGATTCCGATTACAGGCATTTTAATTTTGAGGGAAAGAAAGAATATATTTTACCTAGTTTGAACTTGCTCCCTAAGGTACATAAGTTATCTGAGGAAGCTTCTGTGTGTAATGAGAATTTATTAAGGGGTAGGCCTATAGTTACTGGCCATAGTTGGTGTACTATTGAGGCTTCCAAATTTATACAGAAGGAGCTAAGAGAGGTTATATGCAAATTTAGGGGTTACTTGGCTAAAACGGGTAGGAGGGATACCATTCTGAATAGTAGTGATGAATTAGTTAAAATTTTGAATGATGGGAGTTATGATTTTTGGGATACAAATACTTTGGTAACTTTTGATTTTAAGGATTTATATACAAATATTTTATATGAGGATGCATCTCGTACATTAAGAAACTTAGTTGGAATGCTGAAATTAGATGGTAGGAGAATTTCATTCTTACTGAAACTTTACAAATTTTGCAATGACTGGAATTACTTTAATGTGGGGAATAATCTATATAAACAAGTGGAAGGATTGAGCATGGGTTGTTACTTTAGTAAGGAAATTAGTGATCTTGTACTAATGTATTCCGAGTATCAATATAGTCTTGTTTCTGTTGGTAAAGGAATACGATTACTGAAAAGATATGCAGATGATGGTATAATGATTGTTACCGGTGATTTTAAATCAGTTAAAAGGGAAATAAGCTCATTGATGATGTTTTATCCTAATAACTTGATTATAAATGTAAAGGTAAATAGGGTGTATTGTCAATTTTTAGATCTGTGTTTGCTTATTGATGATGTAACTGCTTTACAGGGTAGGATACACCATAGGACTTTTTTTAAAAAATTACATAAATTTGCATATTTAGATCCTACTTCTAATCACCCAAAACATGTTTTTAGGGGCTTGGTAAAAACTGAGTGTATTAGATATATTAGAAATTCATCATGCCTTTCTGATTATCAACATTCTTTTAAATTGTTCAGGATGAGGTTATTAAAATTACGTATACTAATTGGACTACACGCTGTCCAATTTGGAAATAATTTGATGAAAAAAATTCCGAGGGCAGCCAAAATTGGACGAGGCCGTAGGCCGAGTCCAATTTGGCTGTCAGAGGAATTTTTTGAATCTAATTATTTCCAAAATTGGACAAGCATGTAGTCCGGTTACATATTAATTATATAGCTTGTAGTCAGTCAATCCAGCATAAACAATAAACTTATGTCCAGAACGGGAAAAGCATTCAACAATAGTATGCATAACACAGCACATGCAACTCACTCAGAGCATTGTCTTCACAAATAAAACTTAAACAAAACAGTGCAACAGTTTATTCACCTGAGTTTGCGAAGCTTGCTACAAAGTGAGTGAAAACACGGATCCTGGCTCGAAGTTTAGGTATCCTCGTGAAAACACTGCATCAATCAATAAAGTCGTAAACAAAGTGTCCGAAGAGCTTTACGTACAACTTCTTGAATCTGACATACTCCTTTCCACTATATCGTTCGTACTTCATCGCCGTCTTTTCTTTTCGAATTTCAACAAAAAAACGACAAAGAATTGCACCTAGCTCATGGCGATGAATATCTGACAGATTTCTTGCTTCGCTTCGCTGCACTTACGTTCATCCAAGTTTTGTACTATTGGAGGTGTTTTGCTCTTGGTTTTTGCTTCTTAGTGTAGCTAGCTCCTCTTCTGACAACGTAGAAAATTTCTCTTTGTTGTTACTATTGCTGAAAAGCTCAAAAAGAATAGAAAAACGTAGCAAACTTGACTTATAAAATTCCGCCATTGTCGACTAAAAGTAAAACAGGACAAGTTTACAGGGCTGACGCTATGCTTTGTGCTAATTGGCTAATATCCGTCACATGTTGTTTTTCTTCGATTTGATTGGCTGAGACGAAACTGTCCAATTTTTCTTAAATTGGACAGTTTGTGAATTTTACCTGAAAGTCCTAATTGAAACTATCCAAATTTAATCCCAAATTGGACAGTTCCCAGAAATTAAGGAAAAATAGCTGCGCTGACAATATAGGATTTACTGACGGCTATATAATTAAGCTATTAAAATTAGCTCGACCGGAGATACACAATTCAAGTGAACGATGTTTCGTTTCTCGCAAGACAACAAGGAGTTGCTTTCTTTGTCTCTTCGCCTTGTGCATTTGCTTCAAAATCCGATTTTTTGGCTGTATTTTGTTCCATTTACAACAAACAGACTTTGAATTTTCCTACCGAACACAATTCGCTTGTCGAAAAACTGTTCGAGACTCTTGCTGTACGCGTACACACCTGAATGGTTTTCCCGCGTCAGCGACGCTGATTGGTTAAAATTAATCGGATGATGAACTGAGAACCAGTCAGCTGCAGGGCCGTTAATGCATTAACAGCCCGCTAGGAGTCATTTGCGGCCTGCAAAGCGCGTGTTTTCAATAGGGCGGTTTTCAATTTGGCCGCGTGTATTGATAATAATAGAAGTCACTGCTACGTTTTCTCCTAGTTAAACGAAGTGCCTTTTATAGTTTTCTATTCACTAGTTTCTAAAAGGAAAAGCCGAATCTAAAGTGTGCGAGCTGTGTACGAGTCCATCAAAAACAATTCCAAACAACTATAAAAAGAGATCCTACCTTTTTGCGATCCTAACAACATAACGATACTTTCCCGTTTTAAAGGGACCGTGTCACGGATTTTAGCCAAACATCAAATTTGTTTAAATGTATAAAATAACCTCTTAAAACAGTGAAGGAATATTTAAATAACACACCAAATGCAAAAGAAGGTACGGATGGCCAAAAGTGTCGAAGATTGAAACGGATTGCGATGTGGGCTTTTGAAATATGGTCCGGCGGAACAGTTTTCAAAGTTAATCTTGTCTGCTTGTAACTTTAATTTATGACGCCCGGGAGACACATTTAGCTGCAAGGAAGCTATGGTTTTGTCATTTAGTATCAAAGAATTAATTTCTTTGCAAACATTTAGTTTCATAGCGAATATTTGGCAAAATTTAATAACATAAGATTAATTAGCCGTGACATAGCCCCTTTAAGCTTAAAGTCGATAAAAACTCTCAAATCATAGTTTTTTTTTCTAAGATACATTCATTACAAAGTATATATACAGTAGATCAAATCGAAACATTTTCTTATTTGTATCCTGAGAATATGCTGTTGTTTTTTCTCGTGAATTTATCTTTGCCAGAAATTTTTTTGGTAGTTTATTTACAACCGTGCACAGAAGTTAATTTGAACCAAAAACAAACAAACAATGTGAAAGCTTTTTTGCTTGGAATTTAAAAATCTGATCAGCTTAGTTAATTTACCAGAGAATTTCTACTTATAGTGGTAAATACCATTCTTTATAACGTTTTAAAGCTGTAAAGGAAGCAAAACATTGTAACTTTAATTTTCGAAGTTACATTCTTGAAAGGAAACTATAGCGTGGAAGGGGAAAAAATTGAATTCGGTCAACCTTTGAAATTCATTCTCTTGGTATCAATCAATGTTTTTTAAAAAACGCATTTTCATCATTTCAAAGAACTGAGAACGCTTTTATTTCAATATTTATTCTGTTAACGATCTTCCTCAACTCATTGTCTAAGCAGAGTTTTCCGATTTAGCGGAAAATTCACTTAAATGGAACACATTTTTCCGCCTATTGAAAATCTTATTAAATTCACTTAGTTAACCCATTAAAAATTCATTAATTTGCTTGCTTGTTTTTACTCACCACATCGATATTACCGTAATAACGGTAAACAGAAAACTCGAAATCAGGGAATCTTAAATTTTGCGTGATCCACGTTTCATTATAGAGAGCTATTACCAATTCAGTAAAATGTGGTGCATTGCCAAAAAAATATGTAAGAATTTTCTTTAAAAAAAAAAAACTTTTTTAATTCGAATAAAATGCACAAAAATATTTCCAACTGTTAACCTGGTCAAGCTACGCCACTCGCGGCCACATTTCTCAACAGCCTGACAATCATCATATTTTCAATAGGTGTGTATCGATAATTTGACATTTTACGCTTTGGTAACTTTTTTCTTCTGCGCGTGTTGTCCACTGCTCGAGGGCATTGTAATATCACCATGCAGTGCAGCTCTCAAAAAGAGTATTGCTCTCGCCTAATGACATATCTGAAGGCAGTCAGTCCACATGACATGGGCACAGTTTCGAAAGAAAAAAGAATTAGTTCTTAAACAAAAGGCAAAATCGCGATTTTTTTGAGCGGAGCGGGACGGCTGTACACAGGCTAGTGTGATGTTCGCATGTTGTACGTTCCAAGGTGTAACAAAAAAGGTGATATGTGATGTTTACCCGTGGAATTTTTTATGTGCAAATGAAAAGAAAACAATAGAACAAAAAGATACCGCCTCATTTTTCAACTCCCATCTTTCTATTTATTTGGTAGATGGTGGCAATAAGCAAAGTTGCAAAACCGTAGAGAAGTGTGAAGTTCCACAAATGGCAACTGTTTGGATGGAAAATAAGTTGTGCAAAAGTTATGCTGCGAAAACTTTCATGTTCGTCAACGTTTGGGGTTTACTCTGGTGTAAGAACTTGTAAAATTTTTCTTTGTTTTGGGGCTATTATTTTCCTGCTTTTTATTGTTTCGAGGTTCTTTGTTGTCTTGGTCGTTCTTTGTTCTACGATACTTGTGAGTTTCACAGGTTTCACAGGCTTTTACGTGTGCGATAAAAAAGCCGCCTCCTTTCAGTAACTATTTTTTTACACCATGGAAACTTTGCACCTAAAAACATTTTTCTTCAGTTGTCTCAGAAAATATACTGCTGTTTTCAATATATTTTTCTGGGAAAACTGTGATGAACATTGTATCTTGATTTTCAAGCAGTTTAAAAAGAATATAGTTTGCATTCCACCACGAGACATTGTATTTACTGCAAGGATTGCTAATTTAATCTGCTCGTAAACAATGAATAATTACTGAAATTTCATTGTGCAAATTGAAACAAACGGCACTTTGCATCTAATTAGCTATAACAGGCGGAAAAAGTCGTTCCATTTCCGTTTAATCGGAAAACTCTAGCAGTTTTTTGAATTTATCGGAATTTGATTTTTCTAGTGATTTTTGTCACCTGTTGGGTTGAATTTACGACGGCGCGTGTTAAGATGGTGTGATATTGTAAATAGCAATTTGCAGTTCTTTGACTAATTTTAATTATCTGTTTGAAATTCGATAAGCGAATACGTAAAATACGCGAATAAGTATAAGCGAATAAGTATAAGCAAATAAGCGAATACGTAGAATGCCTTGAGCTGTAATTTCTAAACGGCTCTATTAGGTCTTCTCCTACATGAAATGCACCTAGTTCATCAAGATGGAGACATGAAGAAAATTGTCGTTCAAGGAAGAAGGGAGCCATAATAATTTTTAGGTGTTTTTCCAGTCCACAAGGACAAAACTTGAAAAAATCAGCCTGACTTTTTTGAGATCTAAAGTACCTGATGGCATCACAATAATACCACTTGTTTATCGCTTTAGTACACTTGCATGGTGATTTTTAAAGTGTATATGACACAGTTTTTTTATTTGCCTGAACGAATGTACGTGGGATGCTGATAGGAACATCGAAAAAAGAAATTCGAAATCTCTTTTTTTCACCGCGTTTTCGCGCTCTAAAATCGTGAAATTTCACTTCCGGTTGGGTCCATAACCGCGCACATTGGGGAGCTGGGTCTATTCTGCTTTTGACGTCATGGCCGATCTAGACCCAGCTCCCCACTGTGCGCCGTGATGTCAAACAAGAACGCGCTCAGTGATACACTCAATAACCAAACAAACCAAACATGGAATTTTAAAGCTGCGACGGCATAGATTTAAAATCGCCAACACGTGCATTACTTTTAAATTCCTTTTAAGCCTAATTCGTCAAGATTAAAAACCGCATTCATTTTACTTACCTCTATAAACTATCATTACACTAGTATCCCTCTAGACTTCAGATCATTTATAAACTTCCAAGCCTTAACCTTTTTTTCGGTTTTCCGGCAACCCAGCCGCAATCTTCCTTTGAAATTCCCTGTTCAGTTTGTTTGGTTCTTGAGTGTATCACTTGTTTGACGTCACGGCGCCCAGTGGGGAGCTGGGTCTAGACCGACCATGACGTCAAAAGCAGAATAGACCCAGCTCCCCACTGTGCGCGGTTTTGGACCCAACCGGAAGTGAAAATATTGCGTTTTTTAGGTCGAAAACGCGGTGAAAAAAACGAGATTTCGAATTTCTTTTTTTCGATGTTCCCATCAGCATCCCACGTACATTCGATCAGGCAAATAAAAAAACTGTGTCATATACACTTTAACAAAATTGGACCACTTTTCGTATTTTTCATATGTCTTGAGGCTCTTGAATTTTTTGAAGTGAAACTGGTGACAGTGTCCCTTTATTTTAACATTTTGTTTTTGTATTCTAAGGTAAGAATCCAGCGATGAGGAAGGTCACGTTTGCCCTTTTGTGGGGAGTTCTGCTGGTTCACAGTTCAACGGCTCAAGACGAAAATCCAGGCGAGACTGAGGTCAATTTTGACAACTTCTGTACCCACTTCGATCAACTTCGTTCAAGCCGTTCCATGAGCGACGTAATAAGAGATCTCGACAGCGTTCGTGAACAGCTTTTGGCCCTTGGACTTGTACCAGAAAGAGCAGCCGTCGATGCAGTCGAAGAAATATGCCGTGATCCCTCAAAGGCTTTTGACCCCGAATGCTTATACAGGAATCGGTATTTGCTGACCGTACCAAATTCTGATTTCATACGTCTTCACGATAACACCTTGCGAGGAATTTACGTCGATCTTCTCCTGTTACATCCAGTGTTTCGTGGCTGCCTTCCCGCTCTGAACAAAGACGTCAAAAGCAACGATGTAAAAGGAAGACTTGCTGAAGGATTAGCAGGGGATAATGCAGAAACCTTCGCCGCTCTTTTTAGCAGGAGAAACGGAAAATTCCTCAGAAGAGAAATGAAAGAATCTTGTGAAAAGAAAGATGGTGATGAAACATTCTGCGCCTCTTTGCCTGAAATTGTTAAATTGGTAGACACCTTCGAAAGAGTCAAGAGCGAGAGCAGAACAGGTGTCAAATGGAATGCCTTTCGTCTGCATTTTGTAATGTTAAAACATAACAACCCCGATCAATTTCTCCAAGTATACCCCACAACAACTGAGGAACTCAACGATCTTCTTGTCAGAAACTTAGAAGAGATCTTTAAATACGTTGGCAACGGACAGTTCGCTGAATTCAGTGAAATGATTTCTTTCGTACCAGATTTGGAAACCATCAAATCGGGTTGTGAAACGTCGTGGGACCTCCCGAGCAACACCAAAAAGAATGCGTGCATGTTCTGGAAAGCTATCATCCAGATAAGCGCTTACATCCAATCCACAAAGCCTCCAGCAAGCGGACAAGTCAAGAAGATACTCAATACCCAGATCGATTACCCGACCTTCTTAAGCCTCACGGAAATGGATAGAATTCTTGAAGTTGTTCAGAATCAAGAAACCGCCTTGACGAAACTTGTCGAATGGCTGAACGCTGAGTTAACCAAGACCGTCAATGAGAGATTCAAAGGACTCCGTACTTATTTCGAAAAAGTGGAATCTTTCAACAGAGAAAAAGCCAATGCTGACATTACCTATATTAACCAACGGTTGACCAAGTACAGAAACAATATCGACTCCAAGAGTTCCACGCTTGGAAGCAAACTCAATAAAATCATAGAACTAGCAATTGCAGCAGTTTCTTTGGAGATCGCTGAGGACACCATTCAGGTGGGATTGGCAGCCGCAGTTCTGATGAATCCTCTTGAAAAGCTTGTTGGCGGACAGAGTGCCGGAGCGTTCATGGATCGTACTGCAAAGTTGGCGTCAACATTGACTCGAGTAGGAGAGCTGGTTCGTATGTCGAAAACGTTTAATGAACTCAAGACCAAAACAGTAGACATTTCTGGCAGGTTTAATGAAAACAGTGAGACTCTTGAAAATATACGGGTCTTGATTACGAGTGCTGGAGAAGACAAGTCTACCACTGATTTTGAAACACGCAAGCAAAAATTTCTTACTGATTACGGGTGCTACGATCCAAAAGTCGAGAAACCTGAGTTGACTGCAATGACTACAACATGGGGAAATCTTATCGATGCTGCTTGTGACGTCATAACCAGTCAAACCACGGCTCTGGCGCAAACTATTGTCGCATGGGTACGATCCAGTGGCTTGTGTTCAAAAACTAAGGTTCTTGCACAGGAAATGTTCGAGATATATGCTGAGATATATGACTTTCAGTTTGAACTCATTGAAGCCATGGCCACATACATGAGAGCGGAGACGTCGTTAGATGCAGCGGCGAGCATAACTGCTGGTTATGAAGAGAGTTCCTCCAAGGGGAATCCCGAAGATGAAAGCGTTGTGCATGACCTGAAAGTTCTTTCTATGGTTTCATTTATTTCCTACAAGACCAATCTCTGGCAGATAACGGAGGCGTATTGTGACATCCTGGAGTACAGAGAAGGTGGAGTTCGACCCAGCGTTTGCCAAGGAGTGAACACTAACATTCCAAACCTGGTTGCTCATGTTAGCAGCCCATCATGCAGAAATGTAGAGGCAAACCAAGATGTCCCAACCACAAATGCCACAGTAGAAGACCGCGCTTTCATGAATATTACAAATCTGTATTCTGGCAAACGTGTAACATTTAAGATACCCAATGGAAAATGGCTGGTCGATAATCGATGGATAAACGCACAGGATGAACGAGCGGCTATCTTTGTGAAGAAATTTTAAGGCCTTTGTACCAACTGTTAGTGTCACAGAGCGCATGGTCCGAGTCGATGCCTCAATTACAGGGCTGAACCAGCATACACCACCAGATGGAAAAGGCTATGTCATCGTTCCAGAGAAGAACTTCATTTTTGAGTATCTGGAAGGCCATGGCGCCCAACCGTGTAGAAGAGAAAGCGACGCTTTGACCAACCCATATGGAGCCAGTTTACCTAAGATCTGCCCCCTGAATGTTGATGAAAACAACTGCCAGGAACTCCTAGAGAAGACACCTTTGTTCCCGTCGGTTTACTCACAGTGGCAAGTTTCGTTGTCTGGATATGAATCAGCGACAGTCCCAGACCCCGCAACTGTCTTGAACCTGAAGGTTGGAATCAGGCTTTGCATCCTGAATCGGGGCTCAAACCAAGACAAGACGATGATGGTCAAGAAGTTCAAGGGCAGGGCCAGGAAGAAGCACCGAGATGAGACCAGATGCCCTGACGGCCAGTACAGGGCAGTAGGCTCTGGTGCCTGCACGCCGTGCCCAGAAGGATCAAAATCAGCTCTTGATGGCTATTACTGCGAGAAGATTCAAACGAAGGACTAAACATCTTGCTGAATGATAATGCACACCTGAAGAAATGAAATGTCAGTATGACAAGAGCTCAAATAATAATTATATTTCAAATCAAAGACTTGTGATTAGTGCATGTTTACACCTGATTAAAAATGCTTATTTCTGGACTATGAAATTGTGCAGTTCTCAGTCAGTGTTTTTCTGTTCTTCTGCCTACGGGCCTTCTGCAATGTGTAGATTTGAGGGGAAACGAAAACTCGTTTCCTATTCCGATTACCCATGCCGTGTCTTAAATCTCTTTCCCTCAATTATGGTTTCATCATGATAGTGCCTTTCCAAAGTATGATAATTATGGAAAGACATTTTATTATATCCCATCAAATATTTTTTCTCGCGCGTGATTGGTCTAATGGTATCACGCAACACAGCTAAAATAAGGCAACATCCAATGATATTTCCTACGTTATTTATTCATAAAACACCCATTTTTTGTAATGTGCGCTTCACTTTAGTACGTCCCCGGGGGGGGGGGGCACTCAAAAAAGTTTTATACGGGGAGGCTCCGCCCCAAGCTCTTACCCCTTACCCTTTTATATACCATTTTGACAGAAATTGTACCCCTTTCGTATACCTTTTACTGAAAAAAGGTACCCCTTTCATATACCTAAAAGACGTGACATAGCCTTAGAACAGGACGTTTTCTTGTCATTTTTCTGTAGCGCTTAATAAATTAAAATAATACAGCCATTAAGTGCGTCTGTTCGAAATATTTTAATTACAGGCCCTTTTAAATAGCCTATATGACGGATTTTCATACCCTGTCATATACTTAAACTTGTGAAATCGTTACCCTTTTATATACCTGAAGCCTGAAAAAGGTACCCCTTTCGGGCGGAGCCCCGGGGGACTCCTTGGCCATACGGGAGGCCCGCCCGAAGGGGTACCTTCGGCTCAGGAAAAGGGTAGGGACACGAGGTGAACGAAGGGGAATGCTTTAGGGAAAATCGAACGGACGCATTACGTTGTATTTTTTAATTATTAAGCAATAAAAATGACAAGAAAACGTCCTATTTCAAGCCACGCATGTCCCAGGTAAGAAGGGGTTTTCAGTTAAAGGATACGAAAGGGGACATTCGTGAAAAATGGATATAAAAGGGTAGGGGAGAACGGGGCGGAGCCTCCCGTATAAAATTTTTGAGTAGAGCCCCCGGGGCGGAGCCTCCCCGTATAGGCCGTTATATGGAGTACCCCCCCCCCCCCCGGAGTACGTCCAGCTCGGATAGTATCAGTGCAGGAGCCATAATCGGATTATGGCTCCTGATCAGTGGCATTATCTGTTGTCACAGTTTTTCTCGAGCTTTGCTTCTCGGAACAGATAATGTCCGCGGAAAAAAATGAACGCGTGTATTTCCGTGCCAAATGAAAGTTATTGTTTATTTAACCATGCACAAGGACCACTGTGGAATATTGGACCAAGGACTTGACTGTGGGGAACGAGCGCAACAAGGTCTGAAGAGCAAGGGCTGTTATCCAATCCAATATAATAGTTGAAAACTGCGTAGCGTCTTAATGCTAAAATAATTGTTAACGTTCTAAAATGACGCTAAATGGCGGTATAAAACTGCTCCGACGTTTCGGCAATACTGCCTTCTTCAGGGTGGCACAAAGAAAGAATTTTTTCTTCGTGCCACCCTGAAGAAGGCAGTATTGCCGAAACGTCGGAGCAGTTTTATACCGCCATTTAGCGTCATTTTGGAACATTAACAATTATGTTTAAAATACAATCCAATATCCCGCGATTCCAGGCAGTGACGGCCTGTTGACCCCGTCTATTGATCTATTGATTGGTCTTGTTTTGGTAACACATATTGTAACTTTTCTTTTGTTGTTCGAGAAACAACATCCAGGTTTGTCGACTTGTAGATAAATTTGTTTTTGAGGCTTGCTTAAACTTGATTATTACTGTATTTGCTTTTTGACTCTATTATTGGAATAAACGCCGCATCACGATGCAGCGTTATAATATTTCTGCCCTAATGTGCGGCGTTTATTCGAGGGGGCGTTAATTCGATGGAGGCGTTTATTCGAATAAATACGGGAATGCAAATCATTCCTTTTTATGCTATTACCACTACAAAAAAGCAGTTATTAATTTGTTGTCCACTAAAAGAGAATTGTTTCAATTTAACGCTTCAGTTAATTGGAGTTTTCCTCCACCTTTAACTGATATGCTTTGCGACCGTTTGTTTTTGTTTTGAAGAGCTTGCTCTTGTCCCAATTCAAAACACTCCAAACCCCCAGTGGAAAACTTCTCATAAAAATCGATGGTAAAACAGTAAACTGTCTATCGACAGAGTTTATTCAAAATCGCAATATATACGAGCAAAGATGATCACATTGCTTTAATACTGTGTCGCTTACCAGTTAGAAAACAAAACAATCGAGATTGTGTCATTTTTTTTCAAGCTGTTCGATTATGAAGTAAAGGCAGGAGCCCATTACCCGGAGCGTGCAACTGGTATATTTTCTCGCAACGGCGTAGGTAAATGGTAGTAGAGACGGAATGAATATAATCCGGTCACATATCTTTTAAACAAAAGATTTTTATCAAACGAAAAGCATGAGAGAATTAAAGTTCTGCTCTTATTTAGGGACAGAGCCTTTCAGTCTAACGGTTGATGACTCTGTAAACAGTTTATCTTCAGTACCGTATTTTCTCAATTAAACGTCCCCGGCGTTTATTTCAAACTTGGCCTTATGGATCCGGCGTATAATCGAAGCCGGCGTTAAAACGGGGTTCGGCGTTTAAAAAATTGCAACTTTTAGTCATGTTTTTCAAGTTGACTTTTTATTACCCACCCTTCCAGATACAAAAACACGAACGAGTTGTCCTCGCACGCCGCTTGCACGTGTCGGTTTCAAAGGTGAGCAAGAACTTCCTATTGAACCGAGAAATGAGCATGAAAACTTAAAGTGAAATGCACAAGCTATTGTTTTTGGCTTTATCTGTTTTAAACAGCGAAAGCAAACACAACGATTAGACAAAATAAAAATGTAAAGTTCTCCATTTCAATATGCTAAGGTTTGCTCATGTTTCACATTGTAAGGATTCGCAGCTTTATGCCGGCGATGTGCACAACCCGTCGTTTTATTAACAGGAAAACTGCCTGATTGTTCCTTTAACTGCTTGTTTTACTCCTCTGATCTTCCAACAGTAGAGGAATGGGTTTAGAGACGAGTTTAAGTAGACTAGAGTTGATGTAGTTTTCCAGGCCACGAAATGTTGATTCCCATATAGCACAGCCGCAATGCCCCATGGAACATAGCAGGCAACTAATGCCAGTTGCACCCACATTATGCTAAGAACTGTGTTTTTGTATCTCGCTATGTTCAGTGGAATCCCTTCTGCGTTCTGTTGTCCGTGAGGGACAATGTTTTGTACTACGACTTGTTGATGTCGCAGTTTCAGGAAGATCCGCATGTAACAGAAGATTGAAGTTGCCAGGCATAGTATTACGACAACAGAGGCTTCCTTATAGGCGATATCTCTTCTCCACACCCGGAGCCCTGCACTTAGAGCAGCAATTAACCAAATACAAACTACAACGACTCGAATACGCCTCAGTGTTATAAAATTTCTGTATCTCAGCCCCAACAACAAGGCGAGAAGTCTGTCCACACTAATTGCGGTCGAAGTCAAGACTGATACTCCACACAGCATTATACTTAAAGCTCCACTAATTTCGGGAACGTAAAACAAAATACTCACGTTTATCTGTATTATTCGAGACATAATTTCGGTTATAAAGAGTGGTTGCACAATAAGACCAACGCAAAGATCAGTGACCGCCAGGCATCGAAAGTACAGTTTTGTCGGAGGATGAATAGAAAAGACATTCTTTAAAGCAAAAAGGATGAGAACATTGCCCATGGATGCGGTGATGGAAAGAAAAATGTTCAAAGCTGACAAAAATTCAGCTAAGCCAGCTGGTGGTGCGATGAGTGCTTGGTTCAGCTTGCTTGTGTAGTTTCCTTCTCCAGTAAAGTTCGCCATTGTTCTTGGGTGGTCAGAAAATTCAGTACGCTTTCCTTGAAGAATACATGAACAGAAGGACACGAAGTTGAGAAAATTACGAAGCGCGTGCAAAAGCATCAAATTATTTGCAGCTTTGACATTGGGATAATGATTTCCTATGTCGCTAACAACACACCCACTTGTGCAATAATAAGTCTATCCATTAGTCTTGAAAAAGCCCGTTGTCCATAAATTAAGGAAGTCAATCTTTGTTTGCAATATTTGCCCCATTAGCATAAGCGCTTAAGTTTCTGATCGAGCTACAAGAATATCAATTCTGAATATTAAAAGAATATTGCACGATTAATTTTCGCTATAAATTTGAGCCCGATAGAGGATATACTTTTTCTGTGACGTGGGTTTGAAAACCCCAATTTTTACATCATTAGCGCTTTGGCCAGCCAGAAATTTTGCAATTTTTAAAGGGTAATAACTCTTTCAATATCACACGCAAAGAATCAAAATTTCGCAAAATATTTCATTCACAAGCTCTTTAAACATTTGGATTCAATTCGTATTTAGCATGATGCCTTCTCAAAGCAAAGTCGTATGCTAATGAGGCACAATACAAACAATGACATCAGCTGAGAGCGCCCTATTGCATTAGACTATTTGTCCATTTAAGTGAACATTTGATTTCAAAACTGATAGCCTGTCACAGTTGCTTGGATATTACGCCTCTTACCTGTTATAAAACAAACAATCGAGATCGTGCTTTTTTTTTTAAGCTATTCGATTTTGAAGTTATTGAAAATAAAAGTTAGTAAGGCCTTTTTAAAAACCTAAGATTAATTAAACAAAATCAAGTTCTGTTATTAAATAGGGGAAGAGCCTCTGAGTCTAATGATTGTTATTAAAAACTTGCAATGGTATATTGCAATTCCTGCGTTTAATTTTGATTGGTTAACAGGCAATGGTATATGAGCTCATATACCATTGACCACAAATATGGTAGCCAAAAGGCGTCAACGAAAACAGCTGGAGAGCTCAAATATTGCAATTCTTTGGGTGTTTTTAATAAAACAATTATTCCACTTGCGCTTGTTGAATATGAGATCGTTATAGCCAACTCAGCACTACACGCCTTGTTGGCTATCTACCATCTCATATCCAAACGCGCGCTTGTGGAATAATTGTTAAATATAACGCTGCAAACAGTTTATTCTCTAGAAGAAAACCTATTTTACTAATCGAGCATGCAGCACATCGAGCTTGATTATTAGACAAAAATTAAATCTTCTATAACTGTGATTGAAGGTATTGAGTAGACTGTAGACTGTAGACGTCTCCCAAGCTCCAGAGGCACTGGGATCTTGTATTTTAGCACTCTTGTTATTCATTCTCGTCCCCAGAGCCGCGTACGTCTCTCTTAGCCGGTTGAGCCTGGGGCACGAGGAACAAGTGGCTCTAGGGACACATGATTTGATTGAGAATTTAAATCTACCCAATCAAATCAACGGTAGTAAAATCCCTTAAAACAAAGGGATTTAAAAGCAGTTGATTTGATTTGCTAAATTTAATTTTTTTGTTGAAGATTCTAGCCATTCAAATCACGTTTCTTCAGAGCCACTTGCCTTTCGTTCCTCGGGCTCTACCAGTAGGAGGGGCAAGTGGCTCTCAAGCGGCTCTCTGTCGGAAAACTGTTTCTCGGAATAGATAATGTCTGCCGAAAAAAATGTATATACATTTCCGCGCCAAATGAAAGTTATAACCAGGCGCAAGGACCATGGTAGTAGAATAATGGACCTAGGACTTGACAGTAGGGATCCAGCACAACAGGGGCCAGGGGAGGGGGGGGGGGAACCTCACAGAAGAGCGATGGCTGTTATTGATCTATTGATTGGTCCTATTTTAGTAACACATGTTCATTGTTGTGACTTTTCTTTGTTGTTGGAGGAACTTTCCAGTCTGTCGACTCGGAGGTAAATAATTTTATTTGACTCTGCAGCCGTTATTTTGATTGTCACGCAACGCTTATCTTACGTCAGTTGCGTGACGACGAAAATGCATTGGAATCCCGATTACTCGAGCCTCCAAGGCTAGCAAAAATTGATTTAGTCTAGAAATGAGCAGCTCGAGAAAATCGGGGGTGGATTGCACTGCGGTGTTCGTCATATGGAATTTAATTAACGGGTAGGTCTGGGAACGAGAAGGTTCAGCGGAAGCAAAACAAACGGGCAGAGTATGCGCATTAGATCATAAAATCCAATATGGCGGATTGAACGAGCGAAGGGACATTTTAAAACTCTTGATACAGTTTTGACCGATACCTTTCACATTACGATGGACGACGAGGATCTAGAAGAAATGCAGGCACTGAGAGGTAAAGTCCATAAGGATTCGATTTGTTTTATATGTTCATAGCATTAAATTTAAAAAGTTAGTCAGACGTAAGAAACTCGAGCTATTAAAATACGTAGACATGTCGTCTTTGTAATTCAACCTTTTTTCGTTGTTTTACTAAAGCTTCCTCGAAATATGCCCAAGCACAATCGCTTATTCATGGCTTTCGCCCGGAACGGAGCCGACAACAGCAACACAAGACGGAAACAGTCACACGAACATCAGGGGAATCGACTAAAGCTGTGCCAACAACATCTTCAAGTTCTTCAGCGAAGGACAGTGGTAAGGTTCCAGGTTCCAGACACCAAGTTTTTTTATAGGTCTACGCCAAGGTCCTTTATTATTCATACCTAAAATAAGTTATCTGCACGCCAGTTCAAAGGTTGTGACTACGATCGTACGCCAGTACGCCGCGCAATTTTGAAATCCATTCCGAAGATCTGCGGCATACACTGTAACCTACTTCGGTAGAATGCAGCCTGGGTTGTGCCAAAGATCGTCTGCATGGCTTTTAAAATTGCGCATCATTTAGCAAATGATCATAGATGTTGTAACTTACATTCAGATGACTTATTAAGGTAAGAGCAATTAAAGACCTCACCCTACATTGTATGAGCAGAGCCCTTTCTTTTCTGCTGATATGCTACCTAATTCTCAGCGACAGGAGAATAAAAGAGGCTCTGCTTGCAGGGTGAAAATACCTTGGTGCAGACTTGTAAAAAACCTTGGCGTATCGTCGGCGTGGTGTGTTACGGCCACTGGGAGTCCTCTCTGATGGATTTTGCAGAATGCTATTTGATTTCTTTGTTAGGTGATTTTAGAACAGAAGACTCTTCAGCTTCAATGGAGGCCATGATGGGGTTCTCAGGCTTTGGTGAGTGTACAACACAAGAGGTAGAAACATCCCAACAGTACATGTAAATTAAAATTAAAAGAAAATTATACATTTATTGGGCATCATACTCCACCAGCCATCTATTGCACTTTACAATGCTAATTAAATTTACATAGAATTAATTGTAAAAATGATTACAAATCAAAGTTTGATAAGTCCTAAGTCCAAATAAAACAAATCTTAACCACTTATAGAGCACCAATCCCAGAACTGAGCAAAATCCCAATAATTTTTTTGGCCAAATCTCACTCAAGCAGGGGGATTTTTTGCAGCCAAAGCATTTACATGAAATTTTCTGTGGCACTGGGTTAGGAGATCTGCATCAAAGTAGGCAGACTTCATTCAAGGAGAGGAGTACAGTGATGCAATGCTTCCAACTAAATACAATGAACAGTTGCATATCCAATGTCCACTAATGAGTCACATTTGGTTGAATGCACAGGGAAAAAGGCAGCCAAACAATTCAATGTGGATGATATGTTTGAAAAAGCAAAACGAACAGCCATTGAAATGTCAAGTAGCAGAATGAAAGGTACTGTTTGTCTCATGATGTACCTCTTATAAAGTGATAATACATTATAATAGTAATTTTAATTTAATTTAACATTAAATGTTTTATATTGCATCAAAGCACTATTTGTCCTACAAAACTGATTACATGTACATGTGTACATGTAAACTACAATAGTTTTGAAATAAGGCTACTTAATTACAAGATCGATAAAACTATTACTGACAGTTGATTATAAAATGAATTGCAAGTAAATTAGTAATGATTATGAAAGATTATGACATCATATTTAACACGTACAGTACCAGGACAGACGACAATTATAACCTTTTTTTACCGTAGTACACTACACACACACACTGTAAGTTGTCAAATGTCACGCTAAGCGTGCCCTGTCATGGCACGGGTGCTCGTGTCATCACCGTATTACCTGTTTTCCCGTGGAGGGTCACATTTTATATGTTCTCATCATTAATTTAATTATTCTATTACTTTTTTAAGTTATGATTCTGCATGCAGTATAGTTATTGCAGTGTGTTTGTTCCACTGGTCCCCTATCCATGGTAAAAGGTGCTTCCAATCGTGAATCTATGTTACCTAGATTATGATGTAATCTGACTAGTCAATTCTACATTATGCATAATTCTGAAACCAGGTATAATTTTGTACTGTATGTAAAACACACCCTTGGATAAGAAGAAAATAATTGAAGTTATTTCACCAAGATTTTTGGGTTGTCTCTTGTAGAGTCTTCTCCAGATAAAGTTGATGACGATGAACCTGCGCCATTTGTTATAATGCCTCCATCTTCTAGCAACACCAAGGTAAGATAGTTATTCAGGGGTACTCTGTACAAGCTGTTACATGTATGTACATATTTTGCTTTGTACAATGTTTGTCAATTTGAACATTTGTTACCTCTGTCTCTCCCATTTCGCTGCCCATCCCTCGATCTCACTCACTGACCCACTTGCTCTAGATCTGTACCTTATTTTTTCATTGGTCAGTCTTTTTGTTAGTTGGTTGGTCAGTCTATTGGACCACAAGTCAGTCAATCAGTCTGTCTGTCTATTTGTGTTTTAGTCATTTTAATCATTTTCTCAGTCAGTTGATCAGTCAGTCTGTCTGTCTGTCAGTACTATTCAGGCAGTTTGTCATACAGTCTGTCAGTCAATCAGACAGCAAGTCACCCAGTCAGTCAGTCAGTAAGTCCATCTATCTGTCTTATAGTCTGTTTGTTAGTACATCCGAGTCAGTCGGTGGGTTGGTGGGTTGGTCGGTCGGTCAGTTGGTCGGCCGGTCGGTTGGTCGGTCGGTTGGTCGGTCGGTCGGTCGGTTGGTCGCTTAATTGGTTAGTTGGTTGGTCGCTTAATTGGTTGGTTGGGCAGTTGGTTAGTCGGTCGGTTGGTCACTTGACAAGTTGGCTGGCCAGTCAGTGTAAACACTTAGTTACAGTACATGTGTTCAGGGAAGTACATCAAGTCCAGTTTTTTTACAGAAATCCAATAGAAACACAGATGGAAGTGATGATAGTGACATTAATGACGAAGATGAGGAGGAGGAGGATGACAAAGAGGTAATCATGATACTGGTTATTATACTGGTATGTTGGCATTAGGATAGATTCTTTTATTAATGAATTCACAGTCTGGTGTGGCATTTTTTCTTGGAGAAAAGGCAGAGGGTTATCTAGAGATGCCTGGAAAAAGTACACTCATCTGTAGTGGCGGTTATGAAACTTCTCTGGTTAGTTTTCCAGAGCTGGAAAAAAGTATAGAACTTTGTTTGGGCTGCAACAAGTCTGTAGTTGTTCGTTGAACTCTATCAGCTAGTTCTGGGCAAATTCCCTTTTTTGGGTGAAAAATGCATTGCAGTGACTACAGACAATAAATAATGTTTTTCTTTTTTGCCAGAGTATTGAAAAGAGGATACCCATCAGCCATGAAATTTCGTTGGACCATGGCAACAAAACAGTTGAGTTACTTTAAAAAAATGTTTCAAATGTAACTTACACTGTAAAGTAATACACAAGACCATGCAGTACATGTGCATACTAGTCAAGAGCAGTTTTCAATTGAGTGTCGTAAAACCAAAACCAAAGTAATTACTCTGGCCAATCACAAAGGACACAGACAATCCAGTGAACCAATCAAAACTCGAAGCAAATACATGTTGTTGGCACCAAGCGCGGGAAAACGTGCGCGAGCGAGTCACAACTGGTTTTGGTTTTACTCCTGATTGGCCGAGAAAGTGGTGCGAAATTTTTAAACCAATCACTAAGCGTAGTGAACGCAAAACCAAAGCAAACGCGAATTACTTTCGACACTCAAGTGAAAACCGCTCTATGTAGCGGTAATTTCTTATCAATTCAAATTCAAACAAATTACCGATGTGCATGTGACAATTTTGGTTTTAAAATGGATGGTCTACAGAAGTTCACTTACTAACTCTTAATAATAATTACTTATTAAATACCTATTTATTAATGAGTGGCAATAAGTTTTGTCAAGTACCAAGTGCCCGACCTGAGATAAAAAATTAATAATGACTTGCCCCTACAAAGATAAGCAGTATTGAACGGTCTTTGCGAGCATTGAGTACAGCAATAATTTTGTCTTTCTGTCATTTTACAATGGCTTCACTATGCTTGGTCTGTTTCCCATAACCTGGAGGCAGTTGAACAATACATTAATTTTTATTGTTTACCTGTCTGGCCCTCCCACTTAGTCAAAATTATTATGCTCATAATGTTTATTGATCTTAGGTATCTGCCCTTGCTTTGGATCCATCAGGATCAAGGCTTGTTACAGGAGGATATGATTATGAGGTACTGTATAGTAAGTTATCAACTACCTTACAATGTACGGCGGTTCCTCCACTTATGGGCAAACACTGTGGGGAGACACCTCCCATAAGTGGACACATCTCCTAAGTGGGCACTTAGTTATGGTCCCAGCCACATACAAACACTACAATTTTAACCTTTCCTACATTTGTAAGAGGACACCTCTCCTGAGTGGGCACTTAGTCATGGTACCAGCCACAACATGTAATTACAAACACTACAATTTTAACCTTTCCTACATTTGTAAGAGGACACCTCTCCTGAAAGGACACTTAGTCATGGTACCAGCCACATACAAACACTACAATTTAAACCTTTCCTACATTTGTAAGTGGACACCTCTCCTGAGTGGGCACTTAGTCATGGTACCAGCCACATACAAACACTACAATTTTAACCTTTCCTACATTTGTAAGAGGACACCTCTCCTGAAAGGACACTTAGTCATGGTACCAGCCACATACAAACACTACAATTTTAACCTTTCCTACATTTGTAAGAGGACACCTCTCCTGAAAGGACACTTAGTCATGGTACCAGCCACATACAAACACTACAATTTTAACCTTTCCTACATTTGTAAGAGGACACCTCTCCTGAAAGGACACTTAGTCATGGTACCAGCCACATACAAACACTACAATTTTAACCTTTCCTACATTTGTAAGTGGACACCTCTCCTGAGTGGGCACTTAGTCATGGTACCAGCCACATACAAACACTACAATTTTAACCTTTCCTACATTTGTAAGAGGACACCTCTCCTGAAAGGACACTTAGTCATGGTACCAGCCACATACAAACACTACAATTTAAACCTTTCCTACATTTGTAAGTGGACACCTCTCCTGAGTGGGCACTTAGTCATGGTACCAGCCACATACAAACACTACAATTTTAACCTTTCCTACATTTGTAAGAGGACACCTCTCCTGAAAGGACACTTAGTCATGGTACCAGCCACATACAAACACTACAATTTTAACCTTTCCTACATTTGTAAGAGGACACCTCTCCTGAAAGGACACTTAGTCATGGTACCAGCCACATACAAACACTACAATTTTAACCTTTCCTACATTTGTAAGAGGACACCTCTCCTGAAAGGACACTTAGTCATGGTACCAGCCACATACAAACACTACAATTTTAACCTTTCCTACATTTGTAAGAGGACACCTCTCCTGAAAGGACACTTAGTCATGGTACCAGCCACATACAAACACTAGTACAGTTTTAACCTTTCCTACATTTGTAAGAGGACACCTCTCCTGAAAGGACACTTAGTCATGGTACCAGCCACATACAAACACTACAATTTTAACCTTTCCTACATTTGTAAGAGGACACCTCTCCTGAAAGGACACTTAGTCATGGTACCAGCCACATACAAACACTACAATTTTAACCTTTCCTACATTTGTAAGAGGACACCTCTCCTGAAAGGACACTTAGTCATGGTACCAGCCACATACAAACACTACAATTTTAACCTTTCCTACATTTGTAAGAGGACACCTCTCCTGAAAGGACACTTAGTCATGGTACCAGCCACATACAAACACTAGTACAGTTTTAACCTCCCATAAAGTGTACACCTCTCCTGAGTGGATACATGGTCATGGTCCCAGGGACCTACAAACACAACAGTTTTAATCTCCCATAAGTGGACACCCCTCCTAAGTGGACAATGAGCTTTTGTCATCATTGAAGGCATACTGTAAAAACAGGCCTACCTTGTATACTAATTTCTCTCATAAGTTTCCTTTACCTATTTGTCCTTCCTTTTGTAATTATAGGTAAATAATAATTAAAGATTTTGAATCACAATAATATTTTGCTTTTCAGATAAAATTCTGGGACTTTAATGCAATGGATGCATCTCGCCGTGCCTTCAGAACTCTACAGCCTTTTGAATGTCATCAAATCAAGTCTATACAGTACAGCATCACTGGTGATGCAATACTTGTTGCCGCTGGAAATGCACAGGTATATTAGATCAACAAATTTTATTTTTCCATGGTCTACATTGTTATAGACTGAAGATGACATAAATTAAATGATCAAAACATATTAAGAAGATTTATGAGCTGTAGGTATGGCCCAGAAAAAACTGTATCGAGACACCTTACTTCACAACCTCGTTCCCAGTAGGCCTTTCTCGATTATGCTAGTAAAACTGGCATTTAATGCTACTAGAAATTCTCGCATAAAGCCAAAAAATGCTAAAATAATGCCTGATTTCTTTAAAAAATGCCACTTGAAACGTGTTAACCTGATGTTAACATGTTAACCTGATGTTAGCATGTTAACTCGTTAACATGTTAACCTGATGTCAACACGTTAACATGTTAACCTTGATGTTAGTATGTTAACACGTTAACATGTTAACCTGATGTTAACATGTTAACTCGTTAACATGTTAACGTGTTAACCTGATGTTAGCATGTTAACTTGTTAACATGTTAACCTGATGTTAACATGTTAACATGTTAACCTTGATGTTAACATGTTAACCTGATGTTAACATGTTAACCTTGATGTTAACATTATTAACACGTTAACATGTTAACCTGATGTTAGTATGTTAACACGTTAACATGTTAACGTGTTAACCTGATGTTAGCATGTTAACTTGTTAACATGTTAACCTGATGTTAACATGTTAACATGTTAACCTGATGTCAACATGTTAACATGTTAACCTTGATGTTAACATTATTAACACGTTAACATGTTAACCTGATCTTAGTATGTTAACACGTTAACATGTTAACCTGATGTTAACATGTTAACCTGATGTTAACATGTTAACGTGTTAACGTGTTAACCTGATGTTAACACGTTAACATGTTACCCTGATGTTAACATGTTAACCTGATGTTAGTATGTTAACACGTTAACATGTTAACCTGATGTTAACACGTTAACATGTTAACCTGATGTTAACATGTTAACGTGTTAACCTGATGTTAACGTGTTAACCTGATGTTAACATGTTAACGTGTTAACATATTAACATCAGGTTAACGTGTTAACCTGATGTTAACATGTTAACCTGATGTTAGTATGTTAACACGTTAACATGTTAACCTGATGTTAACATGTTAATCTGATGTTAGCATGTTAACTTGTTAACATGTTAACCTGATGTTAACATGTTAACATGTTAACCTGATGTTAACATGTTAACCTGATGTTAACATGTTAACACGTTAACATGTTAACCTGATGTTAACATGTCAACGTGTTAACCTGATGTTAACACGTTAACATGCTAACATCAGGTTAACGTGTTAACCTGATGTTAACATGTTAACACGTTAACATGTTAACGTGTTAACCTGATGTTAACATGTTAACATGTTAACCTGATTTTAGCATGTTAACCTGTTAACATGTAACATGTTAACTTGTTAACATGTTAACCTGATGTTAACATGTTAACATGTTAACCTGATGTTAACACGTTGACATGTTAACCTGATGTTAACATGTTAACCTGTTAACATGCAACATGTTAACTTGTTAACATGTTAACCTGATGATGTTAACACGTTAACATGTTAACCTTGATGTTAACATTATTAACACGTTAACATGTTAACCTGATGTTAGTATGTTAACACGTTAACATGTTAACCTGATGTTAACATGTTAACATGTTAACTTGTTAACCTGATGTTAACATGTTAACCTGATGTTAGTATGTTAACACGTTAACATGTTAACCTGATGTTAACACGTTAACATCAGGTTACATGTTAACATGTTAACATCAGGTTAGCACGTTAACATGTTAACATCACGTTAACACGTTAACATGTTAACACGTTAACATGTTAACCTGATGTTAGTATGTTAACTCGTTAACATGTTAACCTAGATTGCTATATCCTGCATGCAGCCATCTCCTTGGGTACGGCTGCACATAAGCTATGATTGCTGCTGTCTAATGAAAGATTTTTATTTCCAGGCAAAGGTGATTGACCGAGATGGAATTGAGGTTCTTGAATGTGTGAAAGGCGACCAGTATATTGTTGACATGGCCAACACTAAAGTATGTTCACTTGGTTTATTTGACTGTTTTTGTGTGCAGTAAAATACAATATAATAATAATATTGTATCATACTAAAGCTAGATTTTAATCTAGTTTTTACAACCTTTTCTTGGTTTCCAAATGCCACCTGCTTTCTTTTAATATACGAGACCATTGATAGAGTTTGGTTACAAGGGTAACTGATGAGAGTTTGGTTGTTTGGTTAAATGGCCCAGCTCACCATGAGTCTCTCGTAGCACAGTTAGTTAGAGCTCCCAACCGGTATCTGGAATGCCATGGGTTCGAATCCCGTCGGGAACTCCAAAGTTTTCTCTGTCCCATGCTCGTGTCATTGTTGAACAATTCATCGTCAACCTGTAACATTCTTGATTTTTTTGACAATAGTTTTGGGTTTATTTTTCGTGGCATGTCATGACAGTGGCGTTACAGTGAAAACCACCTACTGATTTCTGTAATTATTTTGATTTACTCGTACAGCTGTAGTGGAAAATTATTTTATTTTATTTTATTTTTTACCCAGGGCCATGTTGCCATGTTAAACAGTGCTTGCTGGAATCCAAAGTTTAAAGATGAGTTCATCTCATGCAGTAATGATGGGTATGTGCTGTACTGTACTGTTTTGTGAAAATTATGTAAGAAAATATAAAAATATTATGTAATGTTTAATAAATGAGCAGCAGTGTTTTATCAAGTTTGCGCCTCGTGTTTTAAACTTGATAAAACACGAACTGCGAATTTATTGAACGGCTTAAAAATCTTCTGATGTAGATTAACTCATTCTTGCACTTTTTTTTTTTTTTTTATAATTTAATAAAAAAAAAAATTCTTGCACTAATATTTACATTTGGGATTATTTTGGCCCAGAAAATTGGACGTACAGTTTAGCCGTGTCTTTATCAGATATAAAGACACTCATTAAACATTAATTTCTTTTGTATTTTCTTTATGAATTATTAATGAGTTTTTTAAATTCACATTATAACATGTTTTCAGTGACTCCTGGTGGGGGGATACTCTGAAATTTAAGTGGGGATGTGCAACACTTTCCCTGAAACCCCCACCTATTTCAAACCAGAATTTCACCATTCTGTCTGTTTATAGGACTGTGAGGATATGGAACACAGAAAACCCCAAGAAAAATAAAACTGTCATCAAGACCAAGAACAAACAAGGTAAGAACGAAAATTAGCCCTAGTAGGGTATACATGTTAGTTAGTTAGTTCTCTTCGCGCCATGAGGCGGATAAGGCTGTAACTGTCTCTCGCCAACTAGCTCTGTCTTGCGCTGCGCCCCTGACTTCCGACCAGCTGGACCACCCCTTTTGTCTGCATTCTTTTTTCACTTTCCTTCTCCAAGTGGTTTTAGGTCGTCCCACTTTTCTCTTCCCTTCAGGTTGCCACTCCATCGCCACCATGCAGTCATCATTCCTCTCCTTTCTGAGCACGTGGCCAATCCAATTCCATCTTCTCCTTCGGATTTCATCACTGATCTTCTTTACGCCTGTTAGGGTATACATGTAGTATGAAAAAACCCCTGTGCGAATGGCTCAAACATTGCGAAACATACGTGGTCATTTGACCATCGCATAGACTTTGAAAACTCTAGTGTTATTGACAAAGGCTCTTTTCGTATTAGAAAAACTTTGGAAGCTGGGCACACCTCTGCTACTAAGCATGCTGACAATAACTCAAAGCCCATTCCAAGCCAATATTGTATTCTTTTTAAAAAATAGCCTCTTAATTAGCACATTTTTACTTCGCTTTTGTTTTTCATTATTTTCTTTTTATCACACCTTTCTTGTATATATTTTATCCATTTTGTATTCAATTTTTTATCCGTCAAAGGCTGTAGAGCGACAGGCGAAAGCTCATTGTTTTTAATATTTTTAGCCAGTGAACGTTTGTTTTTATTATGTCTAATCCTGGCTGCGCTTCAATCTTTAAAAAAAGAATGGTTAAGTTAAACTAGCCAAGTGCGTTCTCGCAGGGGAGAGAGTTTCCTTCCCATACCACACACTGCTCACTCCGCTGGCCAATAATTTCTTTTGCCCCTCTACCTGACTATGCAGCACATGACAGTCAAACACATTGCATGCATCCAGTTCCTGCAATCTACCACTTATGTATCCTTCGCTTTCAAGCCAGAGGTTAATGTAGTCACAGAAAAGTTAAACTTTGTACGCTGCATATGCATAGAAAATTAAGTAATAGTTATCCTCCTAATTTACTGGCTCGTAATTCGTTCACCACTACTAGAGCAGTTTTCAATTGAGTGTCGTAAAACCAAAACCAAAGTAATTACTCCGACCAATCACAAAGGACACAGACAAACCAGTGAACCAATCAAAACTCCTAGCAAATACATGTAGCCGGCACGAAGTGCGAGAAAACGTGCGCGAGTGAGTCACGATTGGTTTTGGTTTTAGTTCTGATTGGCTGAGAAAGTGGCGCGAGATTTTTAAGCCAATCACTAAGCGTAGCAATGCAAAACCAAAGCAAACGCAATTTCCTTTAGACACTCAAGTGAAAACCGCTCTTTCAGTTTTTATAACGTTTTCCTACAAAAGATTTGCACGCTCAAAAATGACCTTAAATGGCGTTGGAATTTTGCACTTGACCGCTGTGAAACTATGAGGCTCTTACAACAGAATACCACTTTTTGTATGTTTTAGTGTTAGAAGCAGTCTGCTAAACCTGGATTAATGATTTATGTTGAAACGCAATTTTGATTTGCACAGGGAAGAAGACAATCCCTACGTACTGTTGCTTCAGTAAGGATGGACGAATACTCGCTGCAGCATGCCAAGTAAGCCATTAAAATGTCATGTGATGCTTGATGTAGCAATATCTAGTCAATTTGACTTTGTGGTAGCTGCAGTGAATCCTTGGGGGCGGGAATCCACGGATTAAGGGGCGAGAGCTCTGCAGGGGGGGGGGGGGGGTAAGAGGTAATATTTTGCAATGGAAAAGCACCAAGGGATGGAAACCACTAAGTACATGGCGGGAGCCGGGAGTAAAAGGCACAGATCTCGGGAATCTCAGATCCCCCCTGTTCCCCCTCCCCCACTTTTCTTCTGATAAGCCCCGAGATAGACATGTACCAGTCAGTAAGTACTAGCAGGCCATTGATATAATTAACTGTTTCGGGGGATTTGGCTGAACAACTCAGTGGTGTAGTTGTGAGGAATGAATGTTAGCATGCCAAAAGGTCCGGGGTCCGATTCTGGGTCGCCACTTGCAAATTCTTTTGGGAATCTAATATTTTTGATGATAGTAAAGATAGTGTTGCTAACCGTTTATGAGAGAGAAATGCATTTCGGTGCATCATTATTTTATATTCTCTACGGGAAATATTAGTTAAAATCATTGTGCAATTCATAATCAATGGCAATCTAATACTTCTTCTCTTAGGATGGTTCCATTCAAGGCTGGGACACCAGAAGGCCATTTGTAAGTGAAAACTAAAATCCTATTTCCACGGTTTTCTCAATAACTGATACATGCACCTCATGTCAACAGTATCTGTTCACATGACAAGTGTATTATAGTGTAATTACTTGAACTGGGCCGCTTAGAACAAAGTTAACAAATCAAAATGTTAATTGAAAACAATGGCTGGCAATCTTTGTGGTTGAAGAAGCTATGTCACGGGGATTTCGTAGATTTTTGGTCTACATCTGTAAACTGAGAAATTAGTGGTAGGCAAGGAAGATATAACCTTAATTTGCAGATAGAAATCAAGCTACGGCTATTAATATCGATTTTTTGAAGACGCGTGGAAACAACTTGAAAAAGTAAGGCTTACTTTTTTCGACGTTTTTGCTTGTTTACAAGCTAAAAACGTAGAATAGGGGTTATGAACAAAATTTGGAACCACATATTTGTAAACTCTCAAGGGACTTTTTTAATTTCTCAAGGGACTGTTTTAATTTCTCAAGGGATTACTTTCCGCTGTGGGTGATCACTTGCGATCTCGTGGGAAAAAACGTGACTTGTCACATTTACAAACGTTATATAACAATTTTAAAAGTGACATGTCAGCTTTCTTATCTCGACGCACGTGTGTCTGAAAGGCGATCTATAAAAAGCGTCGCACAAACAATGGATTGCGTAACTAAAACACGAATAAATAATCACTAGCACTTACATCGTTTAAAAATTACAAACGTCAAAAATAAACCATACCAAAAAACTCGCTCTTTTCAAAGATATTATTGAAGTTAAAACAAATGCAAGAGATGGGGGCCATTTTTAGCTTAGGAGCGGTTAAAAATTCGTCATCAGCCTAGGTCGTTAGGGACGAGATTTCGCCGCGTTGACAGCAATGTTGCCGGCATGAATCGGCTTTACAACATGCGATCGTATCTACCCAGTTCGAGTGGAATTTCAGTCAAAGACGTCACAGCAAAATTCTTTCGTATTTCATCTTCAAATATAATTCGAAAGCATTCACTGAAACATTAACTGTAAATATGGCTTTTGTTTAATCCTGGGTCTTAATATCCGACCCTCGCAGAGCCTAGACAAAACGCAGCTTGAGTGTAACGATTTGTTTACGCCGCAATTATATGCGCAATGTTTTCTCCGACAGTAGTCGGAAATATCCGTATTTTTTTTCGTGCTTTTTCGTGGAGCAATCGTAACGATACGGCCTTGAACACATTGAACAGCGGTCTACCTATAACAATTCAAATATGGCGTCGCAAAAACAAAGCGTGGAACGCATATTTTGCTGTTTCATTTGCTAATTTCGCTGCTGTAATCGACTGCCGCGAAAGGTCCTTGCAATTTTAAAGTATAGAATTGTCAGATCTCGGTGAAATTTGCACTGTTTATTTGTGTAATGTTAAGGAATATGTGTATAAATACCCGGCGCGGACGAGCCATTTTTGACAAAATTATATGGCTGCATTTCCTCCGCGAAGATAGGAAATTGTTAAACTAAACTACAAAGAAACTGTAATGATAAGTTCGAAGAACAATGCACAGGATAAACCTTCGACTCATACTTCATGCAAAAACGTCGATATCTCGAAGAGACTTTGATTCAAGTTGCAATCCGTTTCCATCCGAGCCATCCACCGCCAAAGATGCTCGTTAACAGTTTCAGTGCTCTAATACTGCAATTTTTAATAAAAATGTACTATTATTTTTAGATATCCTGCGACACAGAGATAAATTTTGGCTGTTAAAAATGCGTGACATGTCCCTTTAACAGAAAAATGACATTGGTTGCGGTCACATCTAGACTACTAACTATTGTTAAGACGGCGTTAACCATAGTTAGCTATTTCGGTAATGTGACCGCTTCTCTGTTCACCCTAACTATAGTTAGAAAATTTACGCTTCGCTGATCCAAAACAATACAGACTAACTATAGTTATACCCAAGCAGGGTTCATGGGTTAGTCTTAAGTTTACAAACGAAAAAACAATCAGAATGCGACAATTCTTTTCGCACGTGCGAGATTAACATAAATATGCAAAACAAAGCGTGAAGGGAAGGGAAAAAAAGAAAAACGACATGCCAAGAGATTGCATATCACCAATGTTAGCAAAAATAAAGCTCGAATTCTTCGGCGTCTAGCATCCTTACTTCATTTTATTTTCTTCAACGCCGAGATGCCGTCCAAAAATAGAAAAAAATAGAGGAACAACTAGACACACCAACAACAAGGGCTGTCATGAACTAATTTAAATTCGAAATTATTCAAAAGCTAATCGGAACTAACTATAGTTAACTGCATTGGTGTGACCGCTTAAGGCTGGTTCTCATATGATCGCCCCGATCGTCTCTGTCGCCTCTGTCGCTTAAAAAAGTTTGCTTGCTCCAATCACCTTAAACTTTGCAAACGACAGAAGCGACAGAGACAATCGGGGCGATCATATGAGAACCAGCCTTTAGACGACCGAAAGCACTAACTATAGTTAGGTATGACGCCACGTAACTATAGACGTAAGGTTAACTATAGTTAAACTTTAGTTACGTCGTAGATGTGACCGCAGCCATTGAATCATCCAGAAACTAGTTCTCGTTTTGTGACTGCCAAAACGAAATCACTGAAAATCGCTCAAAACGTAGGATCGAAATAAGCAATCAAAAAGTTTCCCGAGAGGTGCGCATCTTCCACAACCTTTGTTGAGTTGCAATTTTGTCGTAGAGGGTTTTTTTTTTTTTTTTTTTTCTTTCACGCCTTCTAACTGTTGTTTGTGTTCTTCAACGTAATTGGCTTTTCATTCATGTATCAATGTCATTGCTTTTCTTGAACAGATCCACACCACTTACCTTCAGCGCAGTGCTCATGCAATGGGCAGTGACACTTCTTGTATAACGTTTTCACACGAAGGAAACATACTGGCATCCAGAGGAGGTAAGAGCAAAACGATAAATTCTCACTTAATAGCGTTAACAACTGTGAGCATATCATTGTAAGTGCGTGCATACTGTATAAACTACAGGGATCGAAACTAACGGTGGCCAACTGGCTTCAGTTGTTTTTGGCCAGAGGATTTTTAGTCTCTTTCACAGCTATTTTTGTGTTACATCCCAAATAAGTGGTAGGCAATGCATGCAGAAGCGATGACGTTTCACAAGGGGTCTTACATAATTTTGATGAAATTTGTCAAAGTGATTTCATTTAAATACAGTTAGTGCGTACATGTAATAGTCAAAACTAAACAAAAGAAAACAATGAAATATACATAATGTAAGTGTCAAATAGTATCTAAGAGTGTAATAACTATTTCACGGGGTTTGTAAAATCACTCTAACTTAAATAAAAGTAGCTGACACCTTGTGAATGAAAAGACTGTGATCCAACTGCAGCTTACATTTTTAAAACAAACTAGTGATTTTATAAATAGCATAGTGATTGTGTAAATACCATAGTTAGGATCTGATGGAAATCAAATAAATACAGTAGTTATGAATTCACAGGCCAAGGATGCAAAGTCTCAGTGCCCGCCTATAATTTTGTCCCGCTCCTGCACCCCCTGTGGCTTACTGTTATGTTTTACTTTAGGTGACGATACTCTGAAAATCTGGGATCTGAGAAACTTCAAGGAATGTCTGAATGCTGCCATGAATTTAACAAACTACTATTCACAGTAAGTCTTACAGCTGTGTCATTCCCGTCATTTCAAAATGCCAAGCTAACTTACTTAAAGTACAAACACTACTCACTTTTACGCCAACGTGTTCCACGTGCTAGCCCAATTTTACGGCTAACGTGAGGCTGGCGCGAGACTGTAGACCAGCGGTAAAGTGAAATCTTGGTTTATCGAACCTCCAAAAAAGACGAAAATTTGTCCGAGGAACCGGAAGTTCGAGAAATCGGGGATAAAATTACATTGTTTGACTGGGACTTGACTGGGACTGACTTGATTGACTTGACTTGACTGAATCAAATCCAGAGGAAACGGCTTTTGATTTGAGTTAAATGTTTCGGGAAGTTCGAGATATAGGGATTCCACAGTACTGTGGAGATTCATTGCCCCAAAATAGAACTGAACATAGATTTTCAACCAAACTTTGCCTACTTGTTGATTACCTAAAGGGGAATTAAATTTTGAAATAAAAAAAAAATGGGGTCACCATAATCGTTTAGGAGCAGGAGGATCTTGTATATACCACATATTCCTCAATAATTTCCTTGCGAGTACTGGCAAAGTACATATTTCCAGTGATAATTTATTTTTCAAACATAGGAATTGATCTGTTTTCGTTTACAGAAAGAACCTGGTCGTTACATCCAAAATCTGAGAAAAACTGACAGGTCACCATACTTGTTTACGAGAAAGAGACGATTTATTTTTCTCGGGTCAGGTAGCTGACCTTATTAGGTTTAGACCTTAAATCTCTCTCTTACTTCGAACATTGAACTTTGTTTTAGCTTGATCAATGAATCAGACCACAGCTTTCCCAGTAAACACTGCTTTGACTTTGTTTAAATAGTCAACCCAAGGTGTTTAGTTTTGTAGATATTTATGCGAAAAAATAGTCCTTAGTGGCCAAACACCCCCGCCCACTACCCCCAGATGTAGTCTGAATCCTCCAACAAAGCAAAAGCGCACAATCACGGTTTGTCTGTTTTGTTTGTTTATTAATTTTTGTTTGTTTGTTTGTCAGGACGTCATGTTTGTTTAGCCCGGACGATAAAATGATTGTAACAGGAACATCAGTGAAGAAAGGACAAGTGAGTTACGTTTTCCTTTTTAAGTAAAACTTTTAATTTGGATTTAATCAAAGTTTGCTTAATGAAGCGAACAATCCGAGAATACGTTTGGGTCGTTTCTTTAGATAAACCAAACCGTTTTGCAGATTTTTGCTCCAGCAAACAAAAATTCCCAAACTTACATGTAGTGCACTTACATGTAATGTAAGCAATCGGAGACCTGCAGATTAAAGTAACGCCATACCTTTTTTTACTAGCAGGAAAGACTAACTTGTTTTTCTTTTCATACCCAGGGATCTGGCAGGCTCGTGTTTATGGAAAGAGACTCTTTACGGAAACTGTACGAGTTTGATGTGATAGAATCCGTAAGTCGTGGGTTTATTTATGTTCCTCAGTTTTGTAACTGTTTCTGTACTTTTTACAGAAGGGGATATTCTTCAAAACCATCATCACTCCCCACACTACATCCTAACGTAAAACCCCGAGGAGACTACTATATGAAAAGGGCGGGGATGCTCGTTGGAAATTTTGAAAAGAACCCCTAAAAGAGACCACTCTGGGTGTGGCTCAAGCTTTTCTTGACCCCTAAAAGATACCAAAAACTAGGAATAGAATTTATATTTGTATATTTCTTCGTGTGTAGCCCTAAACGAGGCCATTATGGCTAAAAATATTGGTGTTTTGCCCGGAACATCCAAAGCGAGACCAAGGGCGCTTTCCATTCGACCAAAAATTCCGGAAATGTCGGAACAAGGACGAATGGTACAGAAATTTCCTGGGAAAGTTTCCAGAAAATCCGGAAAGTGTTGACTTTCCGAAATGCGAACCATTCAACCGAAAACCCCGGAAATTCCAGAAGCAAAATCAAATGGAACTGAAAGTTCCCGGAAATTGTTTTCGAAAATTTGGGTCTACCTTGCGAGGTTGTCCTCTTTTCCGGAAATTTTGGAAAAAGCTACCATTTTACACTCAGCCTATGTTCCTTCGGCAGAAAATTTAGCGATTTGTGCGGCTGAAAGCAGTTACATGTGTTAAGGAAGCCATTCTTGAAACTCCAAACAAAAAAATTCAGGTGAACTCGGTTGTTTTTCGTTGATGTTTTGCAGGCGGCAGCAAAGAAATGTACAAATATTTATAACGCGCGTGTAGGCTTCGCCATTGTTTTGCTCATTAAACTTTTTGGGTTGGCGACGTTTTCGTTGCTTTTAGTGTGCCTTTTTAAAGGTCCCTGTATTTGTGGCCACGATGTCATTCATGGCGTTTATTTTCAGTGCTCGGAATGCTTTTTATTTGCAAAAATATCGAACTATATGTGCAGGAAACCGGCCACAAAGCATTAATTT
Source organism: Oculina patagonica (assembly GCF_052425735.1). Taxonomy (NCBI): domain Eukaryota; kingdom Metazoa; phylum Cnidaria; class Anthozoa; order Scleractinia; family Oculinidae; genus Oculina; species Oculina patagonica. Next base: position 28,444,397 of record NC_135763.1, read on the forward strand.
AATGCACCGTAGAAATTTCCATATTAGACGCACAACCTGATCATATGCAAATTTTGTTTTGCCTTCCGTGCAGTCAACCGGAAAAGTTGGAAAATGCTGTTCCATTTGCCACTGGAATTTTCCGGAAACTCAAACCAGAATTTTTGGTCGAATGGAAAGCGCCCCAAAAATCCGAAATTTACACTCCTAAGCGAGACGACGAGCATCCCTGCGCCTTTCAAATGTGAACGCCCCCGGGGGGGGGGGGGGGGGAGCAAAAAACCCCTCACAGTTGCATTCATGGACGTGGGAGAGATCTTTGCAAACGTAATTTAGTTTTTAAACTCAACCAAATTTTGCAAGGGCTGTCCAGAAAAAAAGCTGGTGAAATGTTTCCTGGAAAATTGGTGGACCATTCAGCTTATACACCTTTCACTCGTTTAGATTCGAGTTTTGGTTTCCCAAAATATTAAACTCAAAAATTTTTCCGGGTCAAAAAAAGGAGGAAAACTAAGGGAATAAATCGAGGATAGCCACGTGAAGAAAATTAGAACGCGAGATAATAATAACAACTTCCATATATTTGACCGGTCGCCTAATGGTTAGTGCGTTGACCTACACGGTATCAAGCGGTCTGGGCTCGAACCTTGGTAGGTCACTGTGTTGTGTTCTTGGGCAAGACGCTTTACTCTTATAGTGACTCACTCTACGTAGGATGTTGCGTCACGTTACGAAAACCGGGAAAGCTTGGGCTTTGTGGACCACTTAGCCCAGTTAACCTGTAGCTTAGCCTTATACATAAAGTTCAAGTTACTAGATGCATTTGAGAATTAACCAGTACTATATGTTTGCCTATACAGAGTGTCGTTAGCTGCTTATGGCACACAAAATTAAACCAGATTGTTGTCGGATGTGGAAATGGAACCACTAAAGTTTATTTTGATCCCGAGAAAAGCAACAAGTGAGTTTTAAGACCAGTTTACCCGAGCAAATTATGTGAAAATGTAGACGAGGAAAATGGCCAATTTTTATGTGACAAAAATATTTTGCATAAAAACTGACGTGTTAGCTTTTATGTGACAAATAAAATGTGTCACATACGAAAAATTGCTCGTGTAGACGACTCGTCACATAAAATGTGGCAAAAAATTGGCTACAGCATTGCGTATGCGTTTCTGTGTATCTCTGCTGTCCAAAATCATTTCTGGCGCACTAAGTTTTGAACTGTTGACAAATAATTGTTGTGTCATCTACACGATCAAATATATTTGTCACATAAAAATTGTCTCATATTTATCCAAAAAACGTTTATCAATTTGGTGGTCGAATTGTCGTTGGGCCTTGTTTAACAAGGTTTTTTTTTTCTTTTTTTTAATAAAGGGGAGCTAAGCTTTGTGTTGGAAAGGTGAAGAGGAAAGTTGCATCAAAGGAGATGCCCTTGAAAGACCAAATTATTACACGTAAGTTTGTCTTGATGTATTTTTCTTTCAATTGTGAATTGTATTTTTTTAATGAAACTCGTCAAAATGAATTAAATGACTGTACTTCATTTTCAAATTGTCTTAGAGGCTTACTAGTTGGCTTACTAGTTGGCTATTTACAAAACGTGAAGAAGAACTCAAGACTGCCATGTTGCGAGTCCAACTGTGCTAGTGTAGGATTTGAACCTGGGACATCCAGATTTCATGTCTAGCGCCTTTAGATCTTAGCCATGCTGAATCAAAAATATTTTTTACCACACCGGTAACTGCAGAAATTTTCGCGGGCTCGTTGGCTAATTTTCATTGTCAATGAGCGAACAGGCACATGAACTTATAATTTATGCGATGCTGACGCAACGAACTAGAGCGGGGAATATGAAACGTCAATTCCTCACTTTTCAACCAATAGAAAGTCTCCCTACTTTTCCGTTAACCAATAAGAGCGCGAGACAAGTTTTTTTATTTTTGGCGCGTCAGATTTAATAAAACGCGAGTCTCTCGCGTTTTTATTTAGCGTTTTGACTTCATTTTGTCCCTTCTGACTTGATGTTATAGTAAAAAAATGACAGTTTTTCATGCGTCTGTCTTACGAATTTTCATGCTCCTAGACTCGTGGATCCGTGGAGCCTACTTTGACAATGTTATGACGAAATTCATGATCAATAATGGGACAGAGACTGACGTCAATTTGTTAATTGACTTTGTACAATAGCATTGTACAAAATGTATGATAACTAGCGAGAAAATTTTGCATGTTGACATTAGGGGAGAAACGTGTCAAATTTTTTTTTTCAAGTATAGCTTATTGACAATGTTTAATTTTTTTCTGTATAGCGCATGCGCTGCCAATGTTCCGTGAGAAGCGATTCCGCAGTAAAAAGAAGGTAAAGGAAGCAGATCGAAAAGATCCTGTCAAATCACACAGACCAGACCTGCCAGTCACTGGACCAGGTAAGTCACGATTTACTAATTTTTGAAAGAACAGCTATCTATCTTGTACAAGAATTCCTTGTCCGAAGTGTGACTGAGCCCACAGTCCTTGTTAGCGGTGTTGCTAAGCAATACGACATACTTAATGGAAGAGTTTTATTGTTACAGTCTTTGCGATGATTTGATTGGATAATTATTCGGTACATTTCGGCTGATCGACTGGTGCTTTCTTAACATTTGCCACAAATGTCATTTTTTTTCGGTTGATTGAAGACAATTAAAAAAAAAGCAACTGTAACAACAAAATCAACAACAGTAACTTTTAGTTCGGTCGGAAATCAAAGGTTCGCAGGTTTGTTAGTCGTCAGATTTTCATGTTCTACCTGTTAGAGAAGCTAGTGTAAAGTAAAACAGTCTGGGTCGACAGCGACACAAGTTTTTGCTTCACTTAAATTTTAATCATATCACAAAAAGTCAACAATAACAGAAAAATATCGATTTCTGTTATGCTCATGAGGCACGCCAAATATTATCGATCGAGGCCAATGACAGATTATTTTCGAGCGCACTCTTTAATAGCAAGGCACTGAGGCTTTGTTAGAGGAGATAACTGAGTAATCCATTACTGTTATGTAATTTGCAGGCCACGGTGGCAGAGTAACATCCGGGATGTCCCTGTCAGCTTTTGTGGTGAAAAACTTGGCGCTGGAAATGAAAGATGACTCTCACCCACGAGAGGCCATCCTCAAGCACGCTAAGGTACTGCTCAGGTTTTGTAAAAAAAATGGAAACATTTTCTAACGAAACGAAACAAAATTTATTTCTGTTGTATATTTTCATCGGTCTTTTCATCTTTTCAAACAAAAAAGAGTATAAATGATGCAACCAAAACAATATAATTTCGTTTGAGAGTGGTTGTGGAAAGTGACGTTTTTCTGGTCTGAGTATGCATCAGGATATGGAAAACTGAACGGCACACTCCTACTAAACATTTCAAAGAGTAACTCCCCCCCCCCCCTCCTCCCACCGGGAGGGATGTTGACCCCTAGCAGCGTTGTTACTTCTGCTAGCCCTTGTGGATTTCTTGTATCTGGAGCAGCAATGCGTTTTGAACGTTGACATGTTTGTCTTCTAGTTTGTGTGTATGTGCGTGTATGTGCGTGTGACTGTCTGTCTCACGTAGTCTTTATTTTTTCCGTTGCTAGGCTGCGGCTGAAGATCCTTACTGGGTGTCACCAGCATATGCACAGTAAGTTTGGCTTCTAACAAGTTGATTACTGTTGTTTAAAGCGGTTTCTACCGACTACTTACCCTCATAGTGCCAATCACAGTACGGTAATCTTGTGATGGGTGCCAAGCACAGGAAATGGCGGGAAAATTCCAAACGCGGCCAACTTTGATTTGTTTTGTGATTGGTTGAGAATAAAATGTCCTCCCTGTGATTGGCTGATTGGTTTACAAACCGGTTCTAGCTTAGTAAGCCAAAATAACTTACAAATGCTTTCGAAAGCGCGGAAAAAATTTCTTAAGGTGGCCAAGAAAGTAAATCTTTCGATGAAATGTGAAAGAAGTTATGTTAAATTTGTTTTCTGTAGTTGTGTCATAAAACGTGTTTAACTCACGCTTAACATTGGGCATTTTTTATCTTCTATGTAGATTGCGAGGACGAGTTTTTCTTTGACTGACTGACTGACTGACTGACTGATTGATTGATTGATTGATTGATTGATTGATTGATTGATTGATTGATTGATTGATTGATTGATTGATTTATTGTAAACCTTTTCACATGAGAGCGAAAGGGTTTACCACCACAGTTTTTGTCTCGTGGTCTTTCAGCAATACCTTTAGGCTTTGAATTATTTCCGGACTACCTATATTCTGCTCTTACTTTTTTGTTACCAATTTTCGCGAAAATGGTACGGGAATAATTCGCAGGAGTTAATTTTCGCGATTTGGGCAAAAACAATACTTTAAAAACGTTAAAAATACGTTTTTGCGGGTCTTTAATCTCGCGAATTTTTTTAAAATCGCGAAAATCGCGAAAACTAAGTGCGCGAAAGTAAGTGAAAATAAGGTAATTGACATTTTTTCCACAGCACCCAACCCAGAACTGTCTTCCACGAAGAAGAGGACGAGGAAGAAGATGAAGATGAAGCTCAACGAAAAAAGATGAAAATATTGTAGAATATCCGTGAAGAACAGGAACAAACAGACAGAGGAGAACTGGGAAGTCCTGCTCGTGACGTCATCAAGAGGCTATTTCTGGGGAGTCCTCGATAACGACAACTTGTCAGGGGGTCGTTCTCGTGCAGCTAGCAACTTCGATGGGTGAACTGCGTTTTTGGCAGTGTACAGTGAACTCGATTAATTTTAAATAGATTTTTTGTTATCCAAAAGCACATACCACATATGTTCCTTATTTCGTAATTTTTACTCCGCTGAAATAAACGTTTTGCCGGACTATAGAAGACAATTATGACAATTGTAACTTATTGTATCTGTTGGAATATTTATAACTACATTTTTGCTATTTTCATGTTTGTTGTTGGGGAGAGGAACTCTAGATGGCGAGAGTGTAAGAAAAAGATACGGCTATTGTTTGGGTATATTGGTTATGTGGATTTCTGTCTGAAGAACGAACAAATGACATAACTGACTAATAATTATCGCAAGTTAGTGGCGATGATAAATTCGACGTTTGACTCAGTTGAGTTCGTCTGACTGAATTAAGGGACTATGTCACGGGGATTTCGGATATTTTGGTTCAAACTATTTGGAAATAAGTGGTAGGCAACTTCACTCATGAAAAACATTGTCTTTAAACATTTAACGGAAGATATAACCTTTATTGACTAGTAATACGTGACTCGAGGGCTCGCGAAGTTGGGTTGGGGGGGGGGGGGGGGGATGAGTGATAACCGGTTTACCGGTGATTTGTATTGTTGAGTCGGGGCGCGACCCTCGCGGGACTCGGAAGATGGCGGCGGGGGGGCGGGAAGGAGGCCTCTCGAATTGGAGGATTTGGATTAAGGGGAAGAAGAAGACGGGGAGGAGAACCGCGCGAAGGTAGCTGATATAGGGTGAGGGAGAATGGGAAATAGTGTATGAAAAGGAAAAATGAAGCCAGGACGAACCCAAAAGAAAAAAAAAAAAAAAAAAAAAAACCCAGCCGGACGAACCACCGGCCGCCCGAAGATCTGACAGTCGGCCACCAAGGCCACGGGCGGCGGCCGGTGACGTCACCGCCACACACCAAGCCACAAAAAAAAAAAAAAAAATGACCGAAACCCACACGAGACCCCGCCGAGCCCGAGGAACAACCCCCGCACGCCGGCGGCCGCTCGCGAGGAATAAAAAAATCTTTTAAAGTCTGTCTCCTTCAGACGGATAAAACGTGTGAATATTGACTGTTGGACAAACGACTATCTTTAAAATTTAAAATTTGTATTTTTAGCCTTGAAATATTCGTTCTTGCTGCTCTAACTTTGGTTCGACGAATTATGTTCGGTTTGACCCAACGGTCGTGCTTTACCTGTTTGAGTTGACCAAAACTGCAATTTAGTTCGTCTCATGTGAAGTTCGATGTTTGGCCTGAGCCTTAGATTTTTGCGTATGTTATTTGTTACACACAATAGACATTTATCAGCCATTTGTAGTTTTGTGTTCTTCCTGATCTGCCCGCCAAGCCTCGCTCCCGGTTCTAATTCTATTTGTTCTTTGCACATGCTAACGAGGTTTAGCGGCCAGTGTAGTATGAACACAAAATGTTAACAAATGGATAAGAAAGGTTTTTTGCCCAAAAGATTGACAGTTGTCAGTCATTAAGAAAAAAAGAAACCAATCAGAAGCCGTTACGTTCTTTTTACTCCTACCACGCCCAGGGCAATACGCTGCTATATTCTAGATGCTTTATCAGCTTGGCATTATTCGAAGTCTTATCGAGAAAAGAGTGTTTAAAACTTGCAACTGACGTTAACCAAGGTAAGAGCGTTTATTTAACGTAAGATTTCGAAAATAAAAACCCCATCAAGGCTGCAAGGGTTAGGTTAGAGTATTTTTGCTGGTATTTCATTTCTTTTCCTGGGCGTCTCACAGCTTTGGCGTTTTGCAATTACCTCGGTTTTTGGAAAAGTCTGGCTTTGAGCCGGTTGTCTTCTTTTCACGTAACAAAACTCTCAATTATTCCGACTAAAATTCGTCGATCGCCGTAGCGAGTCGTGTTTTTTCGTGTGTTTTTTTTTTTGTTAATGAGAGTGTCTGTTATTAATTGCAAATAACAGGCCAATCTTTTGTTCGCAAAATTGTTTTCATAGAAATGAACAGACAGAACGAAAGAAATGCAATTCAAAGGTCCGACTAGAGAGGAGAAGTATGGCAATAATTTTCATTTTTTTTTTCCAAGAGGGCACGATAACGGATCCTGCAATTTGATTGGTTCTTAGCGCGGGCAAGATTCTCCTATCTCTGCCCATGGGCCACGATAACGCTTTTGTGAGTTTCATTTCACGGCAAGACGAACGAACCCATCAGTTTTGCTTTCCAAAATTGATGTAGTTGCATACCAACGGTTGTAAATTTGAAAGGGAAATTTAGCAGTGGAATTTAAGGCCTTGAAGTTCTCCAAAAGGCGAGTATTCATTCTCGTTATTGACAAATGAAGTTTTATATAGTTTATGGCCGTGGTTTGTCGTTCGTTGTTTGTGCATTCGCATTGATTTTCACGCCATTGCGGTGAACTGCAATTCGCCGGTTTACAGACTCGATTTATCCTTTCAAACAACTTGCTTCTCTGCTACTTTTCTCCAAAACCGAATACTGCTTATAGCCATTCAAGAAAATGCGATGCTTTATTAAAAAAATTAATTCTCGCAATATTGTGCCGTGTGCTGGCGACCAAACTACACATTTCAGCTTTATTAAGTTTCACTTTCGTAAACTTTTAATCAAAACAGAATACTGTGGGAATCAACACAGACGTTTTTGACTCGTTAAATACAAATGTAAATAGCTGGAAATATGTGTTGTAAGTGCTTTCTAGTCCGAAAAGTAAGTTTAATTAACTTAAAGAACTCACAAGCCGAAATGGAGTTAAAAGTGTTTCGCGACTCGCTGATTTTTTATGCTCTGTTTTGGTTCTACATTGTGCTTTTTTCAGTTATTACTTCAGATGCTTTTCTCTTTTTTTTTCTGATGAACTTTTCCGTGAGTACTGCTCATTTTAGCAAATTTATTTTGTTTGGCAGTAAGCTCTTATAGCAAACAAATCATTCTTCACTCTTGCCGTAGCTTATAGCGATCGACTCAACATTGGATGCGCGCGTATAATACAAACACATTTTGAAAGAAAATCTTTGTATGTTTCTTAGGTTTTTTTTAATTAAACACATTTAAGTAGGAAAAAATAGATAAGTTATTTACCGGCTTAGGGTCGGTCCGTATAATGAAAAACCTGTGACTTCGGCCTTGAAAATACTGCCCGAGGCCGACCTCGGTCACAGTTATTTACAATACGGACCTCCCAGTCGGCAAATAACATATATTCTTTTCCGGGTTGACAAAAACATGCACCTAATTAAAAATGCGTACAAAAAAAGAAACTAAGCGCGTTGCTATCCAAAAAGCCCAATTTTAAAAAAACCGTTATCTGAGGTCTCCATTGCCGAAAGGCAGTCGGCACTTAAAAAACAAACAAAACAAACTAAAGGCAAACTAATACCTTCTGTGACAACATACCACCCAGGGATTAAAAATTTAAAACAAATACTGATGCAAAATTGGAGTCTCATCCAACATGAGCCACTGCTAAAAACAACTTACAAAACGCCTCCATAAAATTACCTTTAAAAGAAGCAGCGTACAATCAAATTACGATCTTGCTCACTGTAACCCGCCCCCCCCCCCCCCCCCCCGGCGTTTAGCTAGGTAGATACATCTGCGAAACGACATTAACTGTTGTGATTTAAAAAATTGGGCCGGACGACATCATGTTCGACTAAGGTTTGAATTTTTGCCGGACATGGGAGAATCTTGGTGGGCCATACATGGAGCAAAGGCCGATTGCTATTTGCCATCGTGCTTTAAGAGTAGGCACCCTAATAAATAACGATAAATTTTCCGGGGTAAACAACATTTTTATTTTTTATTTTTTTATTTCGAGCAAATCCCAAAAGTTTAGTCTCTCCGATAGCACCGACCCTCCGAAAATTGCGACCTTACAAGAAGAAGCAATGGAAACAATAATTATTATAAGAAATATCAAAATTATCTCATATTTGTTTTAAATATTCCTAACATATAAAATTCGTCGACAGCGGCATGTGAAATAAAAACCACCATTTATGCATATGCACCACTTTTTTTTTTTTTTTTTTTTTCCCTTTTTCTTTTTTTTTTTTTCTCCCCCCCTTTTTTCCCCCAAACCCCTTCTTGTCGCCCGGCATATAAAAAAATTTTTTTCTTTTTTCCCCCCCCCCCCTTCTTTTTGCCTTTTTTTTTCCCCCCCCCCAAAACGGCGATTATCTTCCGAAAAATGGTGAGTAGTGTAAAAAATTTTTTTTTTTTTTTAAAAAAAAATAAATTTTTTTTTTTTTTTTTTTTTTTTTTTTTTTTTCCCCTCCATTTTTTTTTTTTTTTTTTTTGGAGGACCACCACCAAAAAAAAAAAAAAATACATACATAAAAAAAAAAAAAAAGGGCCGCCTTCATATTTTTTTTTCTCTTTTTTAAAATCTACTTTTCTCTTTTTTTTTTTTTTTTTTTTTTTTCCCCCTAAAATAATAAAAAAAAAAAAAAAAAAAAAAAATAAAAAAAAAAAAAAAAAAAAAAAAATAAAATAAAAAAAAAAAAAAAAAAAAAAATAAAAAAAAATTGTAAATGCTTTTGAGCTAATTCATTTAAAAAGTGTTCTCATGGAAATGAAACAGAGCTGAAAAAATGCAATTAAGTGGTTGATCATTAACACTTTTCCATATTTTTCCCAAACTGACAAGAAAAAGACAACTTTAGTTTGAATAAAAAGAAAATAAGAGCAAGACATTAACGAAAACGATAGGAAAGAGAATTTACTGGAGATTACGCTGGTTGCAATTCTGTAGCGATTTGAGCAATTTCACGGAAGATATTTCGCTTCGAGTGAGATGCAGTCGATTATAGTTTCCAGCCTTTCCAGGAACATTTAATAAAGTCACTGTAAAGCACAAGTTTCAAAATTTCACAAACAATAACCCCGGGGGGGGGGGGGGTGCCCCTGGGGGGGGGGGTTTTTTTTTTTTTTTTTTTTTTAAAAAAAAAAAAAAAAAAAAAATTTTTTTTATATATAAATAGAAGGGGAAAAATAAAGATAATATAAAAGAGGGGGGGGGGGGGGGGGGGGGGGCCGCAATAACTCGACCAAATCACTTCAAATTGGCTTGTAAAAAAAAGAAAAGAAACACGTCATATCATCTGCAAAGAGCGTTAATTTATTTCCTCGCCATTGTTTTTTAAGCAAGAATGTAAAACCGCCAAGCGAGTTTTGAAATGAAAACTGATCTTTCGCAAGCAATAATGGTCGATCCACACTTTGTTTGACCGCACATTAAAACACCTTCCGCAACCACAACGAAAAACCATGCGTTGATCAGACAATCTCGCTTATCTGAAAAGCATACTCTGCCTGAGAGATTTTAAAATTCTTAAAGTGCATGTAAAGAGTACTTTTTTCGGACGGGAGTCTGTATTTGTACCTATACTGCGTTAATTATTTCTTGCTTTGCTTTTTAGCTTTGTGGAAACTTGCTGACGCTGATCCAGACTAAATCATGAAGAAACTTTATTTCACGGTTCTAACCACCGCACTTCTGTTGTTGACTATGTCTGATACTGGGTGAGTGGATATCATTTTAATCAGTAGAATTGAAGGAAATGGTACTGATAGATCATCAAATTCTCTAATATAAAATTTGTAAGGTATGTAGAGAGTGGTAAGGAGAATCTGTCAGTGATGTCAGGTGTTGCTTCTCAATTTTCAGCGATTCCATCTTTAGAGAGGGAAAAAGGGCCTTTAAATTAGACCGTTCCCGAGCGGAAAGGACTGGGACCGTTCGAGAGCTGAACGATGCCTTCAAGAGCGCTGGTAAAACCCGAGTGCCAAGACTTCCTAATGTCGATGGTGTAGGCCAGACCGGAATGCTTGAGCAACATTGATTAGATGTTCCCAATAGACTTGATTGAAGACAAAGATGTAATGTAGACTACTGAACCATGCGTCAAAGTATGTCAATAAAAACCAATAAAAACCAGTGAAGTCTGTAACCCATCCTTTTATTCGTTTTTTTTTTATTCGTTTATTTTGCTACACTGTGTGTGTCTTCAGTGTTTTAAGTTAAACAATGGTTTACTACGCTAGCTATAGATAGTAATAAGATTTGAAAAATGTAACAAAAATAAGACAGTCCAGTTTTACCGAGACTAACAAAATTTTAAGAGCAGCACTCTGTAAGAATCTAGCAAAGTGGGAAATGAAAATTTTTGACCCCCACTCAAACTTTGCATGTTGTTAGATATTCAGGGGGATGTACAAAAATGCCCATTTTTAAGGTTGCAACCTTATATGTTGTCATGGATGTGGAGAGTGTAAGAAAAATGATATACGGCTTTTTAAACGGCAGGATTTCCTTCGAGATTCAGAGTTATTGGTGAGGTGGGATTTTTCTGAAGAAAACGAACGGGACGAACGAAAGAATAAACGAACAACTAACAATCATCACAAGGAGATTGCTGTTTGAGAAAATACCGAGTATGCTTAGAGCAATTTTTCTCCGTAACTAATCGACACTCAAACAAATATTATTATTATACATTAGAATTATTTTGAAACATGTGATTGGTCGAGAGCATTCAGTCAATATACAGTAGCATGTGAATTTGACATGATAACCCAATATCTGCAGCAGATATTGGGTTATCATGTCGAGTACAAAGTCCGCCTAGTTTCCAAGCCCCTCGTCCGTGTAGTGTCAAACTTTTGAAAATATGGCTGAGCGATTCGCCTCCGTTTCCGAAGAGGAATTGAAAGTTTTGATCGAAAATAAAGATTCTAAAAAAACCAAGAGAACAACAAAAACAAGTGTTAAAATTCTGAATGATTATTTGAGGGAGAAGAACCTGGAGGAACCACAAGATAAAACCGCTTTGGTCAATGTTCTGACGAAGTTTTACGCCGGCGCTAGAAAAAGTGATGGCAAATTGTTTGAAAACGTATAATAAAACAATTATTGAATTCGGTTTTCGCATGATATCGTGAATTATCAAAACCTCTTTTTTTTTTTTTTTTTTTTTTTTTTTAATTGCAAAACACAGAAGAAAAAAAAACAAACTTACAGTTCACTTACTTACATCGCTTACGGGACAATTACCTTCATCACTTACTGGATAATTACTTACAATACAATTACTTACATTACTTACACTACATTAAGTTACATTGTATTAATTAATTATTTATTTAAAGGGACTACTTACATACAATACACGTTACTTACAATACTAACAAAGTGCAACTCTTATTAAGGTTGACCTTCAAATACAATTATTTCCGTACAGTGTTAGCCTTAGGGTTTTCTTCATTTTTTTTAACAGTTGCTTGTTGCTAAATACGTTTAATTATAATTATCACCCACTTAGATTTCTAACGATTATCATTTGACGCTGCTCCAGTTTTGAGGCTGTTGTAACATGCCAGAAAGACAGAGAAATGTTTCATTTCAGTAGCCTGCGAATACAGCCGCCTCTCATTCGCGTCCCGCAACGAAGAGCGAAACACGACGAGAGACGTCTGCGATTCACGGCCAGAAATTCCATACTGATGACGTAAATCTGTCCAGAATCCGGACAGGAGCGCTGATTGGTCAGCTAGTTAATTTACATAATGTATGCGAAATATAACACTTTATTACACGAACGGTAAAAAACCGGATGTTATTGCGGACTAAAAGTTGACCGGGGGAAGGATCGTGAAACTACACCGAAGCTATACCTTAGAATTTCTATAATATCTATAATTCATATGTAATTGGGAAACAAAAAGAAACCTGCTTTATATTAACAAGATGAAAGACCTCAAAGATTTACAGAAAGGACGCGCCACAGCGGCCGTTAAAAATAGATCAATTTTGTCACCTAACTTTTATTGTTGACATAAAGGCAGCCAGCAAAACAAACAAGCAACAGAAATGTGAAATACAGATAACCTGGACGACCTGCACCATCCACAACCAAAGAATAAATGCTACAAAAAAACAGAATTTTAATTTGACAAACAGCGGGGAAAGAAGAAACTAACTCAGAAGAATTGTTATGATCGTTGCGGTATCGGTATTTACGGCCCAACACCTCCGAGAGTTGCGCTCAAGTTCCAAAACAATGTCATCTAGTGATTTTGCAGCTTATTTTTCCAAATTTTACTAATGTGCAACTCGTATAGGGATTTCTAATTTTCGCGATGAAGTTGTCCGGTGTAAATGACCCCTAAACTCTATACATATCAATTGAATATTTCAGGTAAATCCATATATAGGGAATGTATATATATATTCTGTCATGTAATTTAACTTGATTATGATGGCATGGAGTCATCGAAGCATCGTTCGATTTTCATATTGCTGTTATTTTTACTTTTGTTATCCCAATTGAACATATCAAATTTTGTGTAATGGCAGCCAAACAAGGGGTGAAAAAGAGCTGAATAAAGCGTACATTTCATCAGAATATGAATGTGTGTACCTGTGTAGCAATAATGGGAAAGAATAGACACTTCTTGGAACTGTTAACAAGATAAAGATAAGCGTTTACCCTATGTTCTTCTCATGACAATGCAGAGAAAACCTTCGTAATAAATAATTAACAAACGTCTGTGATTTAAAATATTAAAGACGATGTTTTTGGTCACTTTGATTTCCTAGAAAATGCAGCGGTGCATTTTCAATGGTATTTTTTTGGCATAAGTCTCCCGGTGAGACCTACATCAATAGTGTTTTTCTTGTTAGAAGACAATAGGAAACCGCTTTCCTTCATTTTGATCCCTTACCCATTACATGCAGAATCACATGGTAACAAAAGACTCGTTAAACATATTTCAAGGTGTAAAATTCGAATCTAGCTCCTCCGGATATTAATTCTTGAAAAGCATGTAACCATTTAACACAGTAAAACAAAAGAAAGCATACGATTCAAACCCAATTCCGAGAATGACATTACGTATTAATGATGAAAGCTGAATTACACCTGTTTATAACAGCAGCCAATCGGGTTTGAGATAAAACATCATTGGCAGTTCGGTATTATCAATACTGCGTTCTACAATCCACATCTCAGCAAAAAGTAAAACCATTTGATCCTTCGGCTTTCTGTTGCTCGCTACAATGAAGTGTACAAAGAAATGTTTGTGGTGGTCGTTAATCAATTCCTGTTTGATCATGCTTGAATACGTGGACATGGGATCTGGCTTTTCCTTGATTTTCGAGTTAAAGTCGCAAATAAATGAGGAATCTATATCATATGCCACGTACATAGTCATTCAAGTTGCTGCTATCACTGGATTGGTAATTTCCCTCGTTCGCATGTCATTGTATGGTTGGAGAATCCGCCTCTACTGTAAAAACGATGAAAACCATGAGAAGCTTTACGACATCATAAGTCTTGCGATAAACTCAGTGAAAGTCGTGTTCCTAGCTCTCCCTAGGTCAGTTCTTGCAGTGGTGTTTGTTATTCCTTGTCCGATAGAGCATTATAACTGGCCTTTTGAGGCAGTATTTTACTTCATATGTGGAGCTTCGTTCATCATCTTCTGGGTTACCCTCTTATACTACCTCTTCAAATACCCTTGTAACAGTACCAATGAGTCCGAACGAAAAAACGCGAAGAAAAGAACTGCCGTTATGCTGTGTAGCCCAGTGATCTTATCGATAGTGGGTTTTGCTTTCAAAGTCGCATTTATTTCAGAATTTACACAGCGCTGCTTAATTTAGCTAACCATTATGTCTGTGTAGATTGTTTTCATGTTCTCATTACCAGCGAGCAACAAACCATTTGGTGCTAGGGCGTCTCGCTTTTCGCTAAACTGAATGGTGTATAGTTCAGCAATTAAGGCATAGATATTATTAAACATGAGCTGGACAAGCCCTGCCGACAACACTTCCACAGTAGACTCAAATACCCACACAGAAAGTGTTTGTAATATTATAATCTGTATTTAAGTCCGTGCTACAATCATCGAAGTAACATTTCCATCAAGAGCATTATATTCTCAGTATGGAGGCTGGCAAAAGGCATGACAACCTTAACGTTAGCCTAACTCTTGATAACTCTTGAGATAAACTCGATAAAAGTTGCGGCGGAAGCCTTTCCAGGAAGGAACAACGACAGGGGAACAAGCTTTTAATACTTTGATTGATCCCTGTTATATGCTACTGCTGTAAAACCCATATAACAGTAAATCAATATCGACATTTCGAGCATGTTTATCATCTCTACACGCAATTTGACTTTTCTCTACACTTTGGGATCACAGAGAGGGTGACAACAGCGCCTTCTGCTCATCGACGTGCATTTAGACGCTCTACTAGTATTAATGTAGAGAAGCGAAGTTTTGTTTGGAATAAAGGTTATTTATGTCAATGCAGCGTTACTGACTTTTTGTGTTGTATATGTCGTTCGTTTTGAGTTCTTTCAATCTCCCAAACGTTTTCTAAACTCTAAATTAACTGAATTTTCTTTGGCAAGCCTTTTTCGATTCGGAGTTCTCTGGAAGTAGTCGTTGCAAAAATGAATATATATCTCAACTTCCAAAAATACCCCCAAACACCTGGCTATTCAGTCAGTGCGCGCTATGCCATTTTTTCGTTTACAGGGAGAGATTACAAATTTAAACCAAACTAATGTGCTTCAAGGCTTTTTTTGTGGATGAAAGGTTGGGTTTCTTTTCGAGAGAATTCATGTTCAGTTTTTCAGTTGTTGTGGCTGATTCTTAATATTTACCGATAGTGAAAAATAATCGGCAAAAATATGGAATTGCTGCATAGACCTATATTTTACACGCGATAATGCAAAAAAGTTTTGATTTTACAAATAATAAATTATTTACAAACTTTTTTAATTCCACAAACACAAAGAGTGAGTTCTGAGAATGTTTAGGTTGATTTTTTTCCTAGAAAATAATTTTAGTAGTTTATACTCAACTACAGCATTCGCTTAGGCGTCCTGCTAAGAGCTTAATCAATAGCTTTTAACAACAGGAAAATATTTCATCCATTTCAGTATTACTATCAAACCCGGCTATCAAATAGCTAGTTGTGACCGAATTATGTCCACCGGACATGTTCACGAGTAACAAAAAACTTTCCGCAACTAAAATCATACTTGTTTTATGCACATGTAACATATCTTACACAGCCTGTACGCGTTCTCTACTTTCGACCATTTTTACGGAGGTTCAATACGGAATTTGGAATATTTCTGTAAAGAAGAGGCCTTATATTTGTTATTAACTACTGGCGTACACAGTCTACTAAAGGATCTTTACTGACATTTGCAATATAAGCTTTCTACAACAGCGTGAGTGAAATTCGTAATCCATTTTCTACCTTGCCGTTGTCGTAGTCGCTCCTGAACTTCGTTTTTATTGATTTACAATGCAAGCATGCAAAACATCTGCCCCTCCACCATTAATTAAGTTAAACCATAGCACTTCTAAACGCTTTCATGGATGACATAAAACAATGACAAAACTGTTTTTACTTCAAGCTAAACAAACGCTTCCTTTTGATTCCTGGAATGACGACGATGAATTCAGAGAATTGCCTTTGACTTTCGAATACTTCGATAAGAGCCACTTGGGAAGATTTGCGTAGGTGACGTGCTGAGATCTAAGTTAAAATCATATCCCATTTCAGATGAAAAAATAAAACTGTTATAATCCCATCCATGTCCAATATACACGACCTGATACGGATCGTAAAAATAATAAGACGAATCGTACGGTTGGTACGGTTTGTATGAGTCGTGAAACAATAGTTTACGAGTCGTACAGTTGGTGAAGTGCATATGATTAGTGAAACTTGGTGGGTCCTAACAGTGCTGCGAATTGTACGGTTGGTACGGTTTGTATGAGTCGTGAAACAATAGTTTACGAGTCGTACAGTTGGTGAAGTGCATATGATTAGTGAAACTTGGTGGGTCCTAACAGTGCTGCGAATTGTACGGTTGGTACGGTTGGTACGGTTGGTACGAGTCGTTCAGTTGGTGACTGAGTGCATATGATTAGTGAGAATTAGTGCGTCCTAGCAGTTGCTACGAATCGTACGGTTCGTACGAGTCGTGAAACAATAGTTTACGAGTCGTTCAGTTGTGACTGAGTGCATATGATTAGTGAGAATTAGTGCGTCCTAGCAGTTGCTACGAATCGTACGAGTCGTGAAACAATAGTTTACGAGGAATTGCGGTTGTTTAGCCAACGAAACGTTCGCCAACGTCCTAAGTTGTTTCGCCAATGGCTTAAGTCTCTTCACCGACGTTCTTCTGGTCAATTCGCCAACGTCAAATATTCAGTGCTGATCTAAAAAAAGCTTTTCACTGATGTTTGTAATGCAATCCGTCCTGATCCTGATGCACCTATCAATGTAAATCCCGCGGGGGGGGGGGGGGGGGAGTACGGGCCAGGGGTGGGGATTTGACAGAAAAGTTAAAATTGCAGTCAAGTTCCTATCGTACTTCTCCCAACTAGCAAAGAGCTTCGCTTGAATGTTTCTAGTTATTTTATGTTGGATCCTTTTAAGTTTACTATAGGAGACAAGCCTGATTGTAACGGCTGTAAGCTGTGCCTCCCCTACCTAATAATTCGATCAATGTAGGTGTTGTGGTCTCCCTCTGTTGTAAACATAACAATGAGTTGATCTTATTATTCTTGCACGCACGCGCGGGGGAATTAGTCCAAGGGAGTGAAATGAATGACAACACACATGTAACCCAAACTTCAACTTTATTACTTCAAAACTTTTTCAAAGTCAACTAAAACGTTGGCGAATTGACCAGTAGTACGTTGGCGAAGCGACTTAAGACGTTGGCGAATCAACTTAGGTTGGTGAAGTGCATATGATTAGTGAAACTTGGTGGGTCCTAACAGTGCTACGAATCGTACGAGCCGTACGGTTCCTAGAGTCGTGAAACAATAGTTTACGACTGGTGTAGCTTGTTAACTACATAGCATTAGTGATAAGGCGTTATAATCAAAACACACCAAGCACAATGTATATTTCTCGTTCTGTAAGCGTTACGGCCCCAGCACGGTAAACACAATGTATATTCTTCGTTGTAAAAGCCGTAAAAGGGTGTGAAAAGCGTGTGATGGCCCAAACACGCTAAACGCAATGTGTATTCTTCGTTCTTTAAAAGTGTGCTAGCGAAACTCGCTAAACACAACACGGTAAACACAATGTATATTCTTCGTTGTAAAAGCGTGTGATGGCCCAAACACGCTAAACGCAATGTGTATTCTTCGTTCTTTATAAGTGTGCTAGCGAAACTCGCTAAACACAACACGGTAAACAAAATGTATATTCTTCGTTCTAAGGTTACTTTTAACAATCCTTTGAAACTTTACTGTCTCCCCTAACAATTATGTCACATGCTTGTAATAATAATAATATTAATAACTAAAACTTTATTTCACATAATAACCTTTATTTGAGTGTCAAAACTGAAATAGCAGTAACAAAACCACTAAATGGGGACGCTTTAAAGTAAAAGAAAAAGAAAATCTAAATATCCCAATAAATGCTAAAATCGGTTAAAATTGGTTAAAATATTTACAATATATACAAGATAAAATACAGTAAAAACCCGCGTGTAAGAACCTACTTTTTCAGAGTTTGGCAAAACAGGTTCTTGTATTATGGGGTACTTATTGACAGTTTAGGCTAAGTAGGTTCTTAATTAGGTTCTTAATTTCTACAGAGTAGACATTGTTGTTGATTATCAGAAAACAGTATAAAATCTGGTCTGTTCTTTATTATACATATTTATTAATGTACCCATGTTGCCAAAAGTCCAACAACGTTAATTGATCAATGATACAGTACTCTATATAACATCACCTTTTTGGTTTTTGGTAAATTAAATAGTTAAACCATACACATAAGAACCTGTTGGAATTTGTTTGGCTAAACAGGTTCTTATATTTTGGGGTATTAAAAAAGGAAATTTCTGCCAGAAGGTTCTTAAATCCCTAGGTTCTTACACGCGGGTTTTTACTGTATCTCGAAAAAATTTATGATAAAATATTTTCAATATTTACAGAAAAAATACAAGCTAGACCTTACATTAAGAACTACATAGAATACAATTAGCTCAGCAATTAACATTCATTAAAATATCTAAGTCTAGCTTACGAATGTTTTTTCTTAAAATATGTACATTTTCTCGAAATGTTTGCATACTGCATATGGGTTTGAGGGAGGGGGGTATGGATTTTACCCATTATCCCACTTATCTCCCACTTCCAAAAGTAGGCCCCTAGTTATATTACTGAGATGCTAGAGCCCTATACACCAACCAGGAGTTACGATCCTCGTCTAAAACCTTACTTTCATCTGTGAAGTTAGTAAGCTATGGCCAAAGGTGCTTCTCTTTTGTAGCACCAAGCCTATGGAACTCTCTCCCGAACTATATAAGAGAGAGCGGCTCGCTATCAGATTTTAAGACTTGTATAAAGACATACCTTTTTAACAAATTTTATAATTAGACTTTTAGTTAGTCAGTTAACCAGTAAATTAGATAGTTCAGTTAGACAGTTAGTTAGTCACTTAGTTAATTAGTTAAGTTAGTTAATGAGTTAGTTTTTCATTTAAAGATGTTAATGATTCTTAGTTTTTATTTCCATTTTTACAGCCCAGCTATTTTATTTTTTTATTTGTTAGTATTTCCTTTTATCACTGATGTAAATTTTTTAAGTAAATTTCACTTTTTAATAATATTTTTACTGTAAAGCGCCATGAGCCATGGATATGGCGCTATTTAAATCTTTTATTATTATTATTATTAAAAGTAAATAAATGTTTTTACGTGACCTATTGACATTATTTCTTTTCTTTTTTTCCGTACAGCGCATTCACTGCCAATGTTCCGCGAGAAGCGATTCCGCAGTAAAAAGAAAGTGAAGGAAGCAGATCGAAAAGATCCTGTCAAATCACACAGACCTGACCTGCCCGTCACTGGACCAGGTGAGTCATGATTTACTTATTTTTGATCGAGAATCCCTTGTCCGAATTGTAACGGAGCCTGCTGTTCTTGTCAGCGGTGTTGCTAAGCAATGCGACATACTTCATGGAACAGTTTTGATGTAACAGTCTTTGCGATGATTTGATTGGTCATGGATGAATTATACATGCAAGTTTCGGCAAATCGACTAGTGCTTTTACAAGATTTGCCACGAATGTCCTTTTTTCTTTGGTTGATTGAAGACAAAAGGAAAAAACAACAACTGAAACAACAATATCAACAGCAGTAACTTTTAGTTCGGTCGAAAATCAAAGGGTCGCACGTTTGTAAGTCGTCAGATTGTCATGTTCTACCTGTTAGAGAAGCTAGTGTAAAGTAAAACAGTTTAAGCCGACAGCGACACTAGTTGTTGGTTCATTTAAAAAGTCAACAATAACAGGAAAATGCCAATTTTTGCCACGTTCATGAGGCACGCTAAATATTATCGATCGAGGCTAATGACAGATTATTTTCGAGCAAACTCTTTGATAGCAAGCAAGGCATTGAGGCTTTGTTTGGAGGAGATAACTGAGTAATCCATTGCTGTTATGTGATTTGCAGGTCACGGTGGCAGAGTTACATCCGGTATGTCCCTGTCAGCTTTTGTGGTGAAAAACATGGCGCTTGAAATGAAAGATGACTCTCACCCACGAGAGGCCATCCTCAAACACGCCAAGGTACTGCTCGGGTTTTGTATGTGAAAGAAAACATTTTGCAATAAAGAAAAATTATCCAGGAGCTGAATACATAACGTGAAGCTCCATCAATACAAAAAGCGTCTAAGATTCAGATAGGAAGAGAGGAGACAGGGAATTATAGCTGGAGTCTTATAAGCGGGATTCTGTGGCATTCTGTGGCAGCCCCCCCCCCGGGGGGGGACTCCCCTATGTGGTGTTTGAGCTGTTTTGATCTGTTTTTCAGTTATTTTGGTCTGAAATTAGATATGGTTTTCTAGGGAAACCCCAAAAAGTATTTCCATCAAGTTATATCTGTTTTCATAAGTCTTTTCATCTTCACACGAAAAAGAGTATAAACGAGGCAACCAAAACAATATAATTTCGTATAAAAGTGGTTATGGAAAGTGACGTTTTTCTGGTCTGAGTTCGCGTCAGGATTTGGAAAATTGAACGGCACACTCCTTCTAAACATTCCTAAGAGTAACTCCCCCCTCCTCCCACCGGGAGGGACGTTGACCCCTAGCGGCGTTGTTCCTTCTGCTAACCCTTGTAGATTGTTTGTATCTGGTTAACTTGGAGCAGCAATGCGTTTTGAACGTTGAGAGTTGACATGTTTGTATACTTATTTGTGTGTATGTGCGTCTGTGTATGTCTGTCTCACGTAGTCTTTATTTCTTTCCGTTGCTAGGCTGCGGCTGAAGATCCTTACTGGGTGTCACCAGCATATGCACAGTAAGTGTGGTTTCCAACACGTTGATCACTGTTGTTTAAAGCGGTTTCTACCGACTACTTACCCTCATAGTGCCAAACACAGTACGATAATCTTGTGATGGGTGCCAAGCACAGGAAATGCAGCCCTCTACGAGCTTCATTGGCTTCCCATTGGTCATCGAATTAGTTTAAGATTTTAATTCTTACCTTTAAATCAATTTATGGTCTTGCGCCATCCTATCTTAGTGATTTGGTGAAAGTTAAGCAAATGAGCTCATACTCGTTACGCTCAAATAGTAGCCTATTATTAGAAGTTCCACGGGAGACAATGCGCCCAACACTTGGCGGCAGGTCCTTCACTTCATCTGCACCGGCTTTATGGAACAGCTTGCCGGCCGACCTCCGTATTATTACGACACTTGGTGTTTTTAAAAGTAAACTTAAGACATTTTTATTTAGATCAGCATTTTAATGTATCTTTTTAAATTTTTTTACTGTATTTTACCTTTAGGTTTTAGCTGTTTTATATATATGTAAATGTTTTATTGTTTTTAATTAAATTCTTGTAAAGCACATGTAAAAAGCGCTATATAAATTATTAAATTATTATTACTGTATTATTATTATTATAGAAATGGCGGGAAAATTCCAAACGCGGCCAACTTTGATTTGTTTTGTGATTGGTTTAGAATAAAATGTCCTCCCTGTGATTGGCTGATTGGTTTACAAACCGGTTATAGTTTAGTAAACCAAAATAACTTACAAATACTTTCGAAAGCGCGGAAAAAAGTTCTTAAGGTGGCCAAGAAAGTAAATCTTTCGATGAAATGTGAAAGAAGCTATGTTTAATTTGTTTTCTGTAATTGTGTCATAAAACGTGTTTAACTTACGCTTAACATTGGGCATTTTTTACCTTCTATGTAGACTGCGAGGACGAGTTTTTCTTTGACTGACTGACTGACTGACTGACTGACTGACTGATTGATTTATTTATTTATTGTAAACCTTTTCACATGAGAGCGAAAGGGTTTACCACCACAGTGTTTGTCTCGTGGTCTTTCAGCAATACCTTTAGGCTTTGAATGATTTCCGGACTACCTATATTCTGCTCTTACTTTTTTGTTACTAATTTTCGCGAAAATGGTACGGGAATAATTCGCAGGACTTAATTTTCGCGATTTGGGCAAAAAAATACTTTAAAAACGTTAAAAATACGTTTTTGCGGGTCTTTAATCTCGCGAACTTTTCAAAATCGCGAAAATCGCGAAAACTAAGTGCGCGAAAGTAAGTGAAAATAAGGTAATTGTCTTTTTTTTCCCACAGCACCCAACCCAGAACTGTCTTCCACGAAGAAGAGGACGAGGAAGAAGATGAAGACGAAGCTCAACGGAAAAAGATGAAAATATTGTAGAATATCGGTGAAGAACAGGAACAAACAGACAGACGAGAACTGGGAAGCCTCGCTCGTGACGTCATAAAGAGGATATTTCTGGGGAGTCCTGTCGTTTTCGTGCAGCTTGCAACTTCGATGGGTGAACTGCGTTTCTGGCAGTTTACAGTGAACTCGCTTAATTTTAAGCAGATTTTTTTGTTAACCAAAACCACATACCAGATATGTTCTTTAATTCGTTATTTGTACCTCATTGAAATAAAAGTTTTTCCGGACTATAGAGGACAATTATGACAACAGTAAGTTATTGTATCTGTTTGAATATTTACATGACTATTTTTTCTGTTATTTTCTGTTTGTTGTTGGGGAGAGGAACTTAGATAGAGAGAGTGTATGAAAAAACGATACGGCTATTGTTTATTGTTTGGGTCTATTGG
Source organism: Oculina patagonica (assembly GCF_052425735.1). Classification (NCBI taxonomy): domain Eukaryota; kingdom Metazoa; phylum Cnidaria; class Anthozoa; order Scleractinia; family Oculinidae; genus Oculina; species Oculina patagonica. The sequence goes on from NC_135763.1 coordinate 28,467,293, forward strand.
TTATGTAGATTTCTGTCTGAAGAACGAACAAATGATTGAACGAACTAATAATCATCACAAGTGGCGTTAGATTTCTGCGTAGGTTATTTGTTACACACAATAGACCTTTCTCAGCCATTTGTTATTCTTCTGTGTTCATGCTAATCTGCCCGCCAAGCCTCGCTTCAGATTCAAATTCTTTTTATTCTTTGCACATGCTAACGAGGCTTAGCGGGCAGTTTAGTATGAACACAAGAGATTAACAAATGGCTAAGAAAGGTCTTTTGCCCAAAAGATTGACAGTTGTCAGTCATTAAGAAAATAAGACCAATCAGAAGGCATTACGTTCTTTTTACTCCAACCACACCCAGGGCAATACGCTGATATATTCTAGATGCTTTATCAGCTTGGCATTATTCGAAGTCTTATCGAGAAAAGAGTGTTACAACTTTCAACCAACGTTAACCAAGGTAAGAGCGTTTAGTTAACGTAAAATCTCGAAAATAAAAAACCCTATCAAGGCTGCAAGGGTTAGTTTAGAGTGGATAAATATGGAGGTCTTTTGCTGGTATTTCATTTCTTTTCCTGGTTGACGTCTCCGAGCTTCTAAATTTCGAAATTTGACGCCCAAGCGGCTCGCACCTTCGGCGTTTTGCAGTTACCTCGGTTATTGAAAAATTCTGGCTTTGAGCTGTTTGTCTTCTTTTCACGTAACAGGTTTTCTAACAAAGAAAACTCTCAATTATTCCGACTAAAATTCGTCGATCGCTGTAGCGAGTCGTGTTATTTCGTTTTTTTTTTTTTGTAAAGTGTCTTATTAATTGCAAATAACAGGCTAATCTTTTGTTCGCAAAATTGTTTTCATAGAAATGAAACAGAACGAAAGAAATGCAATTCAAAGGTCCGACTAGAGAAGAGGAGTACGGCAATAATTTATTTGCCAGCTGGGAGGTCCGTATAGTGAAAAACTGTGACCGAGGTAGGCCTCGGGCAGCATTTTCAAGGCCGAGGTCACAATTTTTCACTATACGGAAGGACCGTAAGCGGTAAATAACTTATTTATTTTTTTCCTACTTAAATGTGTTTTTTAAAAAAAAGTAAAAACCTACAAAGATTTTCTTTCAAAATGTGTTTGTATTATACGCGCGTATCCAATGTTGAGTCGATCGCTATAAGCTACGGCAAGAGTGAAGAATGATCTGTTTGCTACAAGAGCTTTAATACTGTCAAACAAACAAAAAATTCGCCAAAAAGGAACTGTACTCAAGGAAAAGTTCATCAGAAAGAAAAAAGGAGGAGAAAAGCATCTGAAATAATAAAAAAGAACAAAGACACTTACATGTAAAATTGAACGAACATTATCATTGTCAGAATCAACAAAGTGAATTGCAAATGTTAGAAAGTGGGTCCTTGTCGGGGAAATCAGTCATATTCTCCACGATGACGGCGATCCTAGCTCTCTCCCAACCTTTCTTAATTGTTGCCCTACCTTCTGACGTTGTCATATAGCTGAACAAGGCCACTATATTTAATATTGTATTCTTTTGGCGGGCGGGGGTATTAATTTAAGGCGTATAAACTTTGACCGAGACAAATTTTAGCGAGTACTAAATTTTTCACTATACGGAAGGACCGTAAGCGGTAAATAACTTATTTATTTTTTTCCTACTTAAATGTGTTTTTTTAAAAAAAAGTAAAAACCTACAAAGATTTTCTTTCAAAATGTGTTTGTATTATACGCGCGTATCCAATGTTGAGTCGATCGCTATAAGCTACGGCAAGAGTGAAGAATGATCTGTTTGCTACAAGAGCTTTAATACTGTCAAACAAACAAAAAATTCGCCAAAAAGGAACTGTACTCAAGGAAAAGTTCATCAGAAAGAAAAAAGGAGGAGAAAAGCATCTGAAATAATAAAAAAGCACAATGTAGAACCAAAACAGAGCATAAAAAATCAGCGAGTCGCCCAGCCCTCTATTTCGGCTTGTGAGTTCTTTACCTATTTATCTGACTGGAAAGCACTTACAACACATATTTTCCAGCTATTTACATTTGTATTTAACGAGTCAAAAACCTCTGTGTTGTGTCACAGGATGTTTTGCAGGTCTAATTGCAAAAATGAATACTTAAATTTAATCTTGATTTAGTGGCTTTTAAGGTTTAGGTAATTAGTACCGAAGCTTCTAGAAAATCTAAAATAAACCAAAAATAACTATAAATAAAGATAATGTTAATTGATTAAACTGTGCACTTAAGTGTTTTCTAGTATTAAAGTTCTTGTTTAGCATTTTTTATGTCTTAAGAACTAAGTTTAGGAATAGTCGTGATAGTGAACGTGAGTTCAGTTCACTGATAATGGAACTAATATATTTTGATCTGTCAAACGTGGGACATCATGTCTCAATATTGTCATATACTCCGTGAGAACTACTTTTGCTAATACCACAAAAACCCCTTCGGCAACCGAAATGACGTTAGAATGTATGTTTATGATTGTGTGATCCATTAGTAACTAGGGAAAGATAATTTAAAAGATATGCATGTTAATAAGCAGCTAAAAACATTTATAAGCAACACTGTAAAACTAATAATTTAGAAGAAAGAGAAGAAAGTTGAAGGAAGAAGAAGAAGGAAGAAAGTAAATTGTAAGTTAAGACTAGAAGAAGGCAATGAAGGAATTACAAGAAAAGGGATGTAAAATCAAAGTAGACTAGTATTGGTCGCTTGCTGTTCGACAGCTGGAGTACCTCAGCTCTGAGCTTATCCCCGTCACTGAGCCAAATTCCCTACGGAAAGAACCCTTTACATTATCGAAACTCCGAGAAACCACCTTTAACAGTTGATTTCCACAGCATACTATTTTGATAAAACGTTTGCGAAAGTGAAACTGAATAAAGCTGAAATGTGTAGTTTGGTCGCCCACACAGCACAATATTGCGAGAATTAACTTGACTGTTTTCTTTTTTTTTAATAAAGCATCTCGTTTTCTTGAATGGCTATAAGCAGTATTCGGTTAAGGTGAAAAGTAGCAGAGAAGCAAGTTGTTTGAAAGGATAAATCGAGTCTGTAAACCGGCGAAATGCAGTTAACCGCAATGGCGTGAAAATCAGCGCGAATGCACAAACAGCAATCGACAAACCACGGCCATTTAAAACTATACCTTCATTTTGTCAATAAGGGACGGACCATTATTTTTTTGGAGGGGGGGGGGGATGAAAAATATTAAAAAAAAATTGTTTGCAGGGCCTGGAAAGACAAAATAAATTGTTTGCAAACACGATATGTATAACAAAAAATAGTAAGAATTTCGAAAAAAAATGTTTGCAGAGGTGCGTAAACTAAAAAAAAAAGTTTGCAGAGGAAGATTTTTCATCCCCCCCTCCCAAGAAAATAATGGTCCGTCCCTAAAGAGAATGAATACTGGCCTTTTGGAGAACTTTAGGGCCTTAAATTTCACTGCTAATTTTCGCTTTCAAATTTACAACGGTTGGTGAGCAACTGCACCAATTTGGAGAGCAAAACTGATGGGTTCGTTCGTCTTGCCGCGAAATTACAAAAGCGTTACCGTGGCCCGTGGGCAGAGATAGGAGAATCTTGCCCGCATTAAGAACCAATCAGATTGCAGGATTCGTTACCGTGCCCTCTTGGAAAAAAATGTATTTCTTTTCCCGGTTGACAAAAATATGCAACTAATTAAAAATGCGTACAAAAAAGAAACTAAACAAAACGAACTACCTTAAGGTTACTATTTTTAGCGACTACTAATTTTAGCGATTTTTTCTCAGCAAGATTTAGCGACTATTAAATTTAGCGATTTTCCGAAAATTAAAAAAGAAAAACAAGTTGGAAATAAATGTTCAGTAATAGAACAAAGACACTTACATGTAAAATTGAACGAACATTATCATTGTCAGAATCAACAAAGTGAATTGCAAATGTTAAAAGTGGGTCCTTGTCGGGGAAATCAGTCATATTCTCCATGATGACGGCGATCCTAGCTCTCTCCTAACCCTTCTTAATTGTTGCCCTACCTTCTGACGTTGTCATACAGCTGAACAAGGCCACTATATTTAATATTGTATTCTTTTGGCGGGCGGGGGTATTAATTTAACGCGTATAAACTTTGACCGAGACAAATTTTAGCGAGCACTAAATTTAGCGATTTTGACCCAACTCGCTAAAATCGCTAAAATTAGTAGCCGCTAACAATAGTAACCTTACGGTAAAGGCAAAATAATACCTTCTGTGACAACGTACCACCCAGGGATTAAAAATTTAAAACAAATACTAAATAAGATTTAAATAGCATCGAACTGATGCAAAATTGGAGTCTCATCCAACATGAGCCACTGCTGAAAACAACTTACAAAACGCCTCCATAACTCTCTCCTCCGCAGAGGCCTCTTTCGTGGGGGAAGGCGAAAAAACACGGGGGGAGGAATTAGGAAGGCGAAAACACGAAAAATGAAAAATAGGGGGAGCGCGGGGGACGACGGGAAGGGCGAAGGAGCGGAGGCCTCTGCCAGATAATGATTTCAAAATGGCGCCCGATTTCCGAGAGAGTCTGGGTCTAGATCAATTTCTTTAGGAATATACAAGATGGCGTCGGAAGCTGAACATGCAAGTATGACAAAAGCGGGTACTTTTCTCCCTCTTTGGTCGACTTTTTCAGTATGCGAGGAAAATTGGAAAAGCTTTGTGTTATAAGTGTTTCGAGAGCAGCGGCAGTATAATGGTTTGAGGCAGCACTCTCGCACGATGCATCGCAACATATCGACTGTCGATGATTCTGTTCTTGGTATTATGCAAGACGCGTTCTCAAGAGTCACATGGCGATTAAACCACCGAAGTATCAGTCACAGGAGCAACCTACGAGCGCATACGGTTCGTTCTTTTCTTGTTGTGACTTACATCTAGGTGATTGCAAACGGTTGGTTCATTTATTCCTCTTACGAAGGCCATAAACATTAGAGGGCTAGAAGAAAGCCGTGACAGGAATTTACTTCGACCTGTAGAAATGTCAGATTTACGGTATTTAACAATAGGTTACAACAAGCACTTTTCTCAATCCCTACTTGAATTTTAATGTACCCACAGGTTTTAAAAAACATACTGTGTTGCTCAAGTAAATCGGAAAACTGAAAAGCTTTAAAATAAGCACATACCAGTGCAAAATTTATTTTGTTATCTCTCTCGGAGTCTCCCTATGCAAACGCCTATTTCATCCTTCATACAGGCTGGGAATGGATGTTCATAGAGGCTGGGGAAAAAATATGTGAGCAGGGACACTGGAAATTTTCCCCTGTTTTGTCAGTGTGGAGGAAAAAATTAAAAATAATAGAAATCACTGTATTTATGTGTTGATGTCTTTAGCACAGCTATGCTTAACAAGGACACTGCAAATAAACAAACAAATATTGTAAATAAAAGAGAAACCAGTTAATTAGAATTATTGTATAAACATATATATATATATATATTTTTTTAAAAATTTAAGATTTTTATCGCCTTTCTTTTTAGTTTTTAGGGTTGCGCCTCGCATGGGTAACTGCTTTCCCGTTCGCGCAATTCCTTTTTGGTCTTTTTTCTTTATTGTAATTTTTTTGTTGTTGTTGTTTGTTTGAGACCAATAAAGTTGATAGACATAAAAATCCCAACTGGCAGGAATATGTCCATTTGTCTTTTTACGAAGCATGGGCAGTTGAAAATAAGGCCAACAAACACATTTCCATCTTGTGGCAGGAGAATTTGATCCCGTGACCTCTGGACTACAAGTCCAGTGCCCTAACCACCAGGCCAAACTGCCCCCTAGAATGGAGAGAGAGTCTTGGAATTGCAAGAAACTGTCGATATACAATCAGGAACTAAAATTATTAGTGCAACACAGAAAAAACATATTCTAGAAGTATTATTGGTGTCCACATGTTCTTTGATCACACAAAAAAATTCTGGCAAAGGGGCCTTCAAATGCAATTTTTTTAAAAAAAAATATGTGGACTTTATTTACCATTTTTTGACATATTGGCCAGAAACATGGACAATTTAAATTCAAACCCCTAAAATTAAAAGTTTTGCTAAATAACAAGCAAGATTCTTCTGTTTTTCTCATATGCTAAGATTGAAATTATAATATCAGTAAAATGACTGTTATGGCTCCAATCTTTTTCAAGATTCAAAGCTGATGCCAAATGTTGAAAAGTGCATTACTTCTGCTACTGTGTGCATTTGTTAAATTTAACAATCAAGGGCATTTTCTCATAAGCATCTTGTGCCACATTGAAAACAATATTTTGAATCCTTTTGTAGAGGAAGTGTTAACTTTCCTAAAACATATTTGTACAAAGAATAAATACACATCTTTTCAAGGCAACTCTGTTTTATTCTGCATTATAATACCTTCTAAAACTAAATAGTTCAGAGGCTAGGGGGAATATACTACCACAAGGCTACTCAGTTGTACATCTGTTTCCATTGACTTCACATACCAGTACATTTGTTACTAGTACATGTACCTTATCATTTTATCAAGCGCTGAAATCTTTTTCATGTGCCTCATAAGAAAATGTTAGGTATATCGCGAATAAAAAAAACCCGCAGAATATTAGTTAGTTAGTAACAACTAGTACACTAAGTGCTTTGTATGCTGATATCAAAACTATCAAAAAATAAAGACAAAAACCACTTAATAATAATACTTTGGTTTCAAAGCACCACAAATACACAAAAGAAAACAAAATAGCTGGGTTAAGATTTTTACATTGTTGGAAATATAGACACATGGTCAGGGTTTTCAATAGTTTTCTAAAGTAGCGGACATAGTTGTGATAGTACCGGACGCGACTTATTTCTTGGCGCCGCAAGGCACCTTGCAAGCGCCATAGGCGCAAGCAACTAGGGGGTCTGGGGGCATGCCCCCCCTCAGGAAATTTTTTAAAAAGAACTCTCAGAAAGGCCGTTTCCAGCGTTTCTGGAACCCAGGAATCAGTTTCCCAGGCAGGGCTGGAGTTTACTCAAGTTCTCTTTAAAAAGTAAAATATTGAGTGAAAATGGACAGTTGGTAGGGGGAGGGGGAGGGAGAATGGCAACAAAAGAATTTTCATTTGTTTATCATTGCGAATTTATTTGAAAAAAAAAATTAAAAAACTCCCAAATATTGGTATCAAAGTACCGGACGTGGAATGGGAAACGACCGGACGATACGTCCGGCCTCCGGCCTCAAACGAAAACCCTGCATGGTACATGTAAAAAACACATTCCCTGGAATGATCACACTGTTAATTTATTCAAAATTAATTGGGAAATTTTAATGTCTTGCAAGCTGTGGATAGAATACCAACATACAAATTATCTTTACTTTTCCTTTTAAAAATCTATTTTTACCCCTTTAGTTTACCCACTTCAATTCTCTTACTTGGGTTCAATCTTGACCAATCATCACGTTTGATTATCTAAAGGAGAAACTTCATGCTCATCACTACTGGCATTAAGGCGATTCCACTGAATTGCAGCACGTGCACAAGGAACATTCTGGATTTCCTATGTAATTATCAACTGCACTTAGTCAAAGAAAATTTTAAATATTCTTTCTTTTCCAGCAGTGGAATTACCTTAAAGTTATCTGTACTCCTAGGAGTAAGGGATTTAAAAAACTTTCACCTCCAAAGATTCCTTACTATGGAATGACATCAACATACAAAACGATGGTCTTCTTTCAATTTCAATATTAAAACAGGAAACTTCAGAGTTGAATTCCTATTGAAGTCAACCGTTTACAGACATTTCACTGACTACTAGTGTTGCCAATGGGCAGTTTACTTTTATAGTTCATTTCTAGTTATTTGCTCATTCTTGAGAGAATGAGACATATTCACCCCCTGATGTAGTAAGACCAAGTTGGAGTATGGCATTTTTAGATTTACTACAGTTGATATATTAATTTTACATCAGTATGAGAGGCTAGGCTGTTGGTGAAATAAGCAGGTTCGCAAATCGAGTGCTTGAATCAAAATCAAAAATAAACGAGCCATTCAGGCAAGCAACATGTTGTTTTCTACGTAACTTGTACTACCGGTTTCCAGCAATGCGTATTAAAAGCTCAAATTTATGGTCGCGAATCTTACGAAATGTAGGCTTAAGTTTATCTTATAGTAAAGATTTGATAATATTAAAAGGTTACATGTCGGAAAGAAAGAGAGTAAATACGATACTCATACCTTTGAAAGCATAATAAATTGACCCCAAAAGAAAACGAGCACGAATAAAATATCAACACGCGAAACGTGCTTGCGCTATAAAAACGTGCTCGCGCTATAATGTAAATGCTATAAATTAATGTTTGTAAGCTTATGATATAACACATTACCTTTTTGAAATCCACATAAACAAAAAAAATTGAAATCCACTGAACATAAATAAAAATGCGCGAACATATTAGTCTAGCCTGCGAATACAGCCGCCTCTATCATTTCCCATTTGCGAATTGCGTGCGCGTAAAATGCAAATCATTAACTCAGCCAATGGAGTCCTTCCGCTACCCTCGCTACCCACAAGGCGCGCGCGAAGTGAAGAAGCCAATCAGAAAGGACCTTACGAGAGCTTCAGATTCAAATTCTTTTTGTTCTTTGCACATGCATATGCTAACGAGGCTTAGCGGGCAGTTTAGTATGAACACAAAAGATTAACAAATGGATAAGAAAGGTTTTGCCCAAAAGATTGACAGTTGTCAATCATTAAGAAAAAAGACCAGTCAGAAGCCATTACGTTATTTCTACCCCCATCACACCCAGGGCCGATACACTTCTATATTCTAGATGCTTTATCAGCTTGGCATTATTCGAAGTCTTGTCGTCGAGAAAAGAGTGTTACAACTTTCAACCAACGTTAACCAAGGTAAGAGCGTTTGTTTAACGTAAAATTTCGAAAAATAACAAATCCTACAAAGGCTGCACATTATTAAAAATATTTTTTGCTAAAAGGACATGTCCAACTAAGTAGCTATTTTGGTCGGACAAACCAAATATTGATTGTAGTCGGACATGGCATTATTTTAAACCTTACGCCTATGTCAGTTTTGACGACCTGGCGCCATTTTGTGCGTGGTTTGACCGGCCGCGCATAACAAGAAAAGGAAAATGCGCACTTTTGAGGAATTTTCTACGCTTCACTAAAACACTCGGAACCAAAAGGGCAACGATAGGAAAGAGAAATTACTGGAGATTACGCTGGTTGAAATTCTGTAGCGATTTGTGCAATTTTACGGAAGACATTTCGCTTCGAGTGAGATGCAGTCGATCATAGTTTCCAAAGGTGCTTTATCAGCCTTTATCCAGCCTTTCCAGGAAAATTTAATAAAGTCACTGTAAAGTACACGTGTTCAAAATTTCACAAAGCAATTACTCGACCAAATCACTTCAAATTGGCTTGTCTTGTAAAAAAAAAAAAACACGTCATATCATCTGCAAAGAACGTTAATCTATTTCCTCGCCATTGTTTTTTTAATCCGTGAATATTACGATCTTGTCGAATACGACATGTCATTATTTCCAAAGCAAGAATGTAAAACCGCCAAGCGAGTTTTGTGCGAAGCCGATTCTAATTAATTCCGCCACCTGAAATGAAAACTGATCTTTCGCAAGCAATAATGGTCGATCCACACTTTGTTTGACGCATTAAAACACCTTCCGCAACCACAACGAAAAACCATGCGTTAATCAGACAATCTCGCTTATCTGAAAAGCATACTCTGCCTGAGAGATTTTTTACAAATTCTCAAAATGCATGATACAGAGTATTCTTTCAAGCTTCTTCACTCACAAGTTCTTTCTTCTCCTTCTTCTTCCTTCTAAATTATTAGTTTAACAGCGTTGCTTATGTATGGTTTTAGCTGCTCATTAACATGCATATCTTTTAAATTATCTTTCCCTAGTTACTAATGGATCACACAATCATTAAGATAAATTCTAACGTCATTTCGGTTGCCGAAGGGGTTTTGGTGGTATTAGCAAAAGTAGTTCTCACGGAGTATATGACGAGATTGAGACATGATATCCCACGTTTGACAGATCAAAATATATTAGTTCCATTATCAGTGAACTGAACTCACGTTCACAATCACGACTATTCCAAAACTTAGTTTTCAAGACATAAAAAATACTAAGCAAGAGGTTACATACAAGAAAACACTTTGGTGTACAGAAATGGGCGCTGGCCGCCCTTCAGTTTAGTGGCCATAAAATACGTGATCTTAGATTCGCATTCTTAATCAATTAACGCTATTTTGTATTTATAGTTATTTCTGATTTTCTAGAAGCTTCGGCACTAATTGCCTTAACCTTAAAAACCACTAAATCAAGATTTAATTTAACTATTCATTTTTGCAATTAAACCTGCAAAACTTCCTGTGACACTTTGCTCTTTAGCTTTGTGGAAACTTGCTGACGTTGATCCAGAGTGAATCATGAAGAAACTTTATTTCACGGTTCTAATCACCGCACTTCTGTTGCTTACTATGTCAGATACTGGGTGAGTGGATATCATTTCGAACAGTAAAATTGAAGGAAATGGTACTGATAGATCATCAAATTCTCTAATATAAATTTGTAACGTATGTAGAGAGTTAAAAATATTGAAAATCCGATACCAGGATTCATTGTAAGAAGATAAAAAGCGTTCTCTGGTAAAATATTTTAAAAATTATTAGCTTTCGACAGCCAGACTGCTGTCTTCGACGGATAAAAATGAAGTGATAAAATGGACCTAAAAATTTGAATATGACTAACGAATCGCATAAATTAAAAAGTTAAAAGCATGTGTAAAAGAATGCCGGATAAAAGGAATGCTAAAAGTGTATAAATTACTGTTTGTTTAAAAGAATGTTGTATTGTCTTGGCAGAGGGCACGAATTGTTGTCGGCCTCCACCGTTTTTGCCGTGTGCCACGATTCAAGTGTCTTTCTAATGCGATTGTTGCCCTTGTCAATTATCTCCGCGTTTTCAAAGTCGATGGCGTGATTAAGAGTCCAGGCATGTTTTGCTACATTGGAGCCTTTAGCGCATTGTTTAGTATTCCTGATATGTTCTTTTCGCCGTGTACTAAACGATCTTTTTGTCTCGCCGATGTAACTCCAGGGACAAGACGCACAAGGGATTTTGTAAACAACATTGCACTGGTCGTCGACCCGAGGTCGAAACTTGGGAACAGGGAACTCTTGTTGTAGTGTCTTGATTGGTTTGTTGTTTACTCGGATATCGTAACTTTTGAGAATTCTTGTAAGAGGTTCGGTAATGCCTTTGATGTAAGGAAGGACCGCGAAACTCTGGCTATTCATTGGATCAGCCCAACTGAAGAACATCCCAACCAGTTCTTCAGGTGAAGGTGTTGGAGGGGTCGAAGATTGGTGCTACCCACCAAAAGTCACAGCTGATATCATAAGAAAGAAATCTTCGACAAAATCCCTTGTGCGTCTTGTCCCTGGAGTTACATCGGCGAGACAAAAAGATCGTTAGTACACGGCGAAAAGAACATATCAGGAATACTAAACAATGCGCTAAAGGCTCCAGTGTAGCAAAACATGCCTGGACTCTTAATCACGCCATCGACTTTGAAAACGCGGAGATAAATGATAAGGGCAACAATCGCATTAGAAAGACACTTGAATCGTGGCACACGGCAAAAACGGTCGAGGCCGACAACAATTCGTGCCCTCTGCCAAGACAATACAACATTCTTTTAAACAAACAGTAATTTATACACTTTTAGCATTCCTTTTATCATTCTTTTACACATACTTTTAACTTTTTAATTTATGCGATTCGCTAGTCATATTCAAATTTTTAGGTCCATTTTATCACTTCATTTTTATCCGTCGAAGACAGCAGTCTGGCTGTCGAAAGCTAATAATTTTTAAAATATTTTACCAGAGAACGCTTTTTATCTTCTTACTATGTAGAGAGTGGTAAGGAGAATCTGTGTTGATGTCAGGTGTTGTTTCTCAATTTTCAGCGATTCCCTCTTTAAACATGGAAAAAGGGCCATTAAGGAAATAGACCGTTCCCGAGCGGAAAGGACTGGGACCGTTCGAGAGCTGAACGATGCCTTCAAGAGCGCTGGTAAAACCCGAGACTTGATTGACTTGATAGACTTGCTTGAAGACGAAGATTTAATGTAGACTACTGAAGCATGCGTCAAAGTATGTCAATAAAAACCAATAAAAACCAGTGAAGTCTGTAACCTATCCTTTTATTCGTTCTTTTCATTCGTTTATTTTGCTACACTGTGTGTGTGTTCAATGTTTTAAGTTAAACAATGGTTTACTATGCTAGCTAGATAGTAATAAGATTTGAAAAATGTAACAAAAATAAGACAGTCCAGTTTTACCGAGACTAAAAAAAATTTTAAGAGCAGCACTCTGTAAGAATCTAGCAAAGTGGGAAATGAAACTTTTTGACCCCCACTCAAACTTTGCATGTTGCTAGATATTCAGGGGGATGTACAAAAATGCCCATTTTTAAGGTTGCAACCTTATTGTTGTCATGGATGTGGAGAGTGTAAGAAAAATGATATACGGCTTTTTAAAGAGGATTTCCTTCGAGATTCAGGGTTATTAGTGAGGTGGAATTTTTCTGAAGAACAAACGAACGGGGCGAGCGAAAGAATTAATGAACAACTAACAATCATCACAAGGGGTTTGCTTTTCTAGAAAACACCGAGTATGCTTAGAGCAATTTTTTTCTCCGAAACTAATCGGAATTCAAACGATTATTATTATCTGCAAATTGAGACGGTTTGATTTCATTTCCCAGTGTATGTTAGCCTATTATATCAGGTCTTTAACAGTATTTTTAGCTAATGAAAGAGCCTATTACGTGGCAAACAAATCTTCTAAAAATATATGTTTGTGATTTCGTAAAGAGAGTTTTAGCCCAGGTTGAAGTTTCACAAACCGGGCTGGAAATTTCATCTCGGGCAAACTGGCTGACCTCGTGTGGTCACATTCGAATTTCAGCCCGGGCTGAAAGTGTTGGTTTAAGATGCGCAGTAATGCTGTTTTCAAGGAAACAAAATGGCGACTACGACAAGGCTTCTTTTTTAATCCAATCTGAAATTCGCCATGTAATCGGCCCCAGGCGCCAGTCGGCCAAACAGTACAAATACGAAGGGTGATCGATATAGAGTGTTTAAGTGTATTAGACTTATAAGAATTGGCTCGAATCGTTTAGCTTTTGCTCTTTTTTCAAGTGGCGTTGGACTTTTGCGTTTTTCAAGATTGGTTCACTGTAGTTCGAGAAAACACAAGTTCATTTTGTAACAAAAACACTCCCAGCAAATTGTCCTGATTTTGTGTACATATTCTGTTCGCGTACGGGCAATCCCAAATTAAAGCCATCGCAGACTAAGCTACTCCGTTCTCCACATTGATTATTCTTGTGTTCCGTTGTCGATGAAACAAATATGAAATTTTCCTGAAGGTAAAATCAAGGAACTCCAGAAGAGTGAGGAAACTCATTCCCAGGAAGAGACCAAAAGTACCTCCCAAGTTACCTACAGAAAAAAAAAGAATGGTTTAAAATTAGATAAAGAGTGTGCTGTCATTAGACCTGCTGGAAATAGAGGATTGGCTCTGTAGTAAATAAGAATGAATAATTGTAACGGTCAAGCACTCAACTCTAGTTAAGACTTCTTAGCTTTTATTGCTCTACGTTTTGGCCATCTCGGGCCCCTTCTTCAGGAGTGTTTAACGGTAAGACGGCCGAAACGCAGAGCAATAAAAGCTAAGTAGTCTTAACTGGAGTTGTTTACTTAATCATTTCAAATATTCATTCCGCCTCAAGTATTCACGTTCCCACGATCGCTTCTTGTGATCCTCCGTTACAGACTCTGTGGACAGCATTGTTTGTGGGACACATTACAAGAAATTCAAATAGTAAGTGATAGAGAAATAGAAATAACAGAATGAATTTCCTCTGAGCGTTAGCCCTAAGAAATGAAATGGGAAACCGTACTAGGCAAAGAAGGCAACGTTATCCACGACCTGCTCGGGAGAATGGTTAAATGTAAAATGTAAATGTTGTTTAAAGTGGTCATAGCTTCATATTAATTTTTTTTTTCATTCGAGATAGCTAGTTTACAGGCATGCCACTGAAACAGAAGCAACAAATATTTTAAATGAACATAACATAGTTAAAAATCCCAACTAGCAGGAGGCAGACCAGTTGGCTATATACAAAGCATGGTCGAGGATTTGAACTCGGGACGACCGAGAAGCAAATCCAGCTAGTGGCAGGGTGAAGGGTGTGAACCCGGGACCTCCGGATTTCAACACCAGCGCCCTTACCCACTCGACGATGAAATGCTATATTGATGGTGATAAAATGCTATATTGAGCACCCGGAGAGCTTATTTCTTTCTAAGTCTATACAGGGAATGGGGGAGAAGCTATGTCATGCTGGATGAATACTTTTTAAAAGCGTAAAGATGCTTTGTTTTAATATTTCTAAAAATTGCCGTGATTTACCATCTAGGAAGGGCGGGGGGCTTACCAGAGAAGGCGTAGGGCTTATAAAACAATAGCTTCCGGACTGGGGGATGCTTGACAGAGCTTGAACTGTAATGCCTTGTCGTATTGTTGTTTTTTGGTGATCTGTCACAATATTGTCATTAAAAAATCAAATTGAAGTACTAACCAATCAGTGCCCAGATCTCAAACAGAGGCGTCTGCTCGATGATGTTGTAGCTCAGATCTTCAAAATAGATGTCCAAAGAAACAATATTGTCGCTATGGAAAAGCACAACATAGATACGTTAGTTACATGTTTGTATACCTTGCCCTAAATTTCCTAGTACGAAGCCTGCGCGCGTCTTGCCATTCACTCATGAACACTTGTAACAGAATGGTTACACGCGTTGTGCTACACTAGGCAGTGTCACGTGCAACATCTCAGCTACCATTTCGAAGTGATGTGGTCTTGCACATCAGCGACGACGAAGAGCGCAAAGGCCTACTCTGGGACTTAAAGTCGCCTTAAGTCGCACAAAGCCTAAAAACACCTTAAGTCGCCATGTTTTTAAGCCAATTTTGCTAAAGTCGCCTTAAATCGCCTAAAGTCGCCCAAAGTTACGGCGACTTAGGTCCCAGAGTAGGCCTAGCGCAAGCAACTTATTTCACTCTGGCTGATGTTTACAAATTTGCATATAGCTGACAATTGGTCTACTGCTGTAGGAATGTTTTCCCAAAGCTCGAGTGCAATCAGATTAGTGGCGTTTAACGATACAGCTATTGTCACGCCATTAAAAAATAATAACCCTTTAATGAAAGAAGCCAAGAAATGTTATAAAAGACTAACTCAGGAAAAACTTCTCAAAGTCTCGGATCTCTGTGGTACGGCGTTTCTGAGTTATTTGTCAAAACATTTCGCGCAATTTTATAGAGCTTTGTATGGTGGCGCCATATTAGTGTACAACTTTGGTACACCAACATGGCGGCCGCAAATCAGCCAAACCATCTAAAATTCTCTTTTGCGATGAAATGGCTTTCTCTTCCCTCGTGAGCTAGTATACATGCGCATAAACACATCTCCTAATACTTTAAAATAATGTTTAAGGTGCCGAAAACCATGAGAGAAAACCTTTGTTCACTAAGACAGCTTTTTCCTGGCCACTATCTTCGTGTCACGCAAGGTCAAAATGCGGAAATTCAAAATGGTGTATTTTCAAAACGAAAGACACTATAGGGCTAAAAAATCGCAGAAAGATTTCTTACTAGGTCAGCTTCATTCTACTGTAGATAAAAATTCAGGAGACCTCGCGATTTTGAGTTTAGAGTTTTATGACCTCATAATCAAACCAAGAATTGTTTACTGTTTGGGTCTATTGGTTATGTGGAATTCTGTCTGGAGAACGAACAAATGATAGAAAAAACTAAAAATATCGCAAGAGTCGTTAGATTTTTGCGTATGTTATTTGTTAGACACAGTAGACCTTTCTGAGCCATTTCTTATTCTTTTGTGTTCACGCTTATCTTCTCTGCCAAGCCTCGCTCCCGGTTCAAATTCTTTTTGTTCTTTGCACATGCTAACGAGGCTTAGCGGGCAGTTTAGTATGAACACAAAAGATTAACAAATGGATAAGAAAGGTTTTGCCCAAAAGATTGACAGTTGTCAATCATTAAGAAAAAAGACCAGTCAGAAGCCATTACGTTATTTCTACCCCCATCACACCCAGGGCCGATACACTTCTATATTCTAGATGCTTTATCAGCTTGGCATTATTCGAAGTCTTGTCGTCGAGAAAAGAGTGTTACAACTTTCAACCAACGTTAACCAAGGTAAGAGCGTTTGTTTAACGTAAAATTTCGAAAATAACAAATCCTACAAAGGCTGCACATTATTAAAAATATTTTTTGCTAAAAGGACATGTCCAACTAAGTAGCTATTTTGGTCGGACAAACCAAATATTGATTGTAGTCGGACATGGCATTATTTTAAACCTTACGCCTATGTCAGTTTTGACGACCTGGCGCCATTTTGTGCGTGGTTTGACCGGCCGCGCATAACAAGAAAAGGAAAATGCGCACTTTTGAGGAATTTTCTACGCTTCACTAAAACACTCGGAACCAAAAGGGCAACGATAGGAAAGAGAAATTACTGGAGATTACGCTGGTTGAAATTCTGTAGCGATTTGTGCAATTTTACGGAAGACATTTCGCTTCGAGTGAGATGCAGTCAATCATAGTTTCCAAAGGTGCTTTATCAGCCTTTATCCAGCCTTTCCAGGAAAATTTAATAAAGTCACTGTAAAGTACATGTGTTCAAAATTTCACAAAGCAATTACTCGACCAAATCACTTCAAATTGGCTTGTCTTGTAAAAAAAAAAAAACACGTCATATCATCTGCAAAGAACGTTAATCTATTTCCTCGCCATTGTTTTTTTAATCCGTGAATATTACGATCTTGTCGAATACGACATGTCATTATTTCCAAAGCAAGAATGTAAAACCGCCAAGCGAGTTTTGTGCGAAGCCGATTCTAATTAATTCCGCCACCTGAAATGAAAACTGATCTTTCGCAAGCAATAATGGTCGATCCACACTTTGTTTGACGCATTAAAACACCTTCCGCAACCACAACGAAAAACCATGCGTTAATCAGACAATCTCGCTTATCTGAAAAGCATACTCTGCCTGAGAGATTTTTTACAAATTCTCAAAATGCATGATACAGAGTATTCTTTCAAGCTTCTTCACTCACAAGTTCTTTCTTCTCCTTCTTCTTCCTTCTAAATTATTAGTTTTACAGCGTTGCTTATATATGGTTTTAGCTGCTTATTAACATGCATATCTTTTAAATTATCTTTCCCTAGTTACTAATGGATCACACAATCATTAAGATAAATTCTAACGTCATTTCGGTTGCCGAAGGGGTTTTGGTGGTATTAGCAAAAGTAGTTCTCACGGAGTATATGACGAGATTGAGACATGATATCCCACGTTTGACAGATCAAAATATATTAGTTCCATTATCAGTGAACTGAACTCACGTTCACAATCACGACTATTCCAAAACTTAGTTTTCAAGACATAAAAAATACTAAGCAAGAGGTTACATACAAGAAAACACTTTGGTGTACAGAAATGGGCGCTGGCCGCCCTTCAGTTTAGTGGCCATAAAATACGTGATCTTAGATTCGCATTCTTAATCAATTAACGCTATTTTGTATTTATAGTTATTTCTGATTTTCTAGAAGTTTCGGCACTAATTGCCTTAACCTTAAAAACCACTAAATCAAGATTTAATTTAACTATTCATTTTTGCAATTAAACCTGCAAAACTTCCTGTGACACTTTGCTCTTTAGCTTTGTGGAAACTTGCTGACGTTGATCCAGAGTGAATCATGAAGAAACTTTATTTCACGGTTCTAATCACCGCACTTCTGTTGCTTACTATGTCAGATACTGGGTGAGTGGATATCATTTCGAACAGTAAAATTGAAGGAAATGGTACTGATAGATCATCAAATTCTCTAATATAAATTTGTAACGTATGTAGAGAGTTAAAAATATTGAAAATCCGATACCAGGATTCATTGTAAGAAGATAAAAAGCGTTCTCTGGTAAAATATTTTAAAAATTATTAGCTTTCGACAGCCAGACTGCTGTCTTCGACGGATAACAATGAAGTGATAAAATGGACCTAAAAATTTGAATATGACTAACGAATCGCATAAATTAAAAAGTTAAAAGTATGTGTAAAAGAATGCCGGATAAAAGGAATGCTAAAGGTGTATAAATTACTGTTTGTTTAAAAGAATGTTGTATTGTCTTGGCAGAGGGCACGAATTGTTGTCGGCCTCCACCGTTTTTGCCGTGTGCCACGATTCAAGTGTCTTTCTAATGCGATTGTTGCCCTTGTCAATTATCTCCGCGTTTTCAAAGTCGATGGCGTGATTAAGAGTCCAGGCATGTTTTGCTACATTGGAGCCTTTAGCGCATTGTTTAGTATTCCTGATATGTTCTTTTCGCCATGTACTAAACGATCTTTTTGTCTCGCCGATGCAACTCCAGGGACAAGACGCACAAGGGATTTTGTAAACAACATTGCACTGGTCGTCGACCCGAGGTCGAAACTTGGGAACAGGGAACTCTTGTTGTAGTGTCTTAATTGGTTTGTTGGTTACTCGGATATCGTAACTTTTGAGAATTCTTGTAAGAGGTTCGGTAATGCCTTTGATGTAAGGAAGGACCGCGAAACTCTGGCTATTCATTGGATCAGCCCAACTGAAGAACATCCCAACCAGTTCTTCAGGTGAAGGTGTTGGAGGGGTCGAAGATTGGTGCTACCCACCAAAAGTCACAGCTGATAACATAAGAAAGAAATCTTCGACAAAATCCCTTGTGCGTCTTGTCCCTGGAGTTACATCGGCGAGACAAAAAGATCGTTTAGTACACGGCGAAAAGAACATATCAGGAATACTAAACAATGCGCTAAAGGCTCCAGTGTAGCAAAACATGCCTGGACTCTTAATCACGCCATCGACTTTGAAAACGCGGAGATAAATGATAAGGGCAACAATCGCATTAGAAAGACACTTGAATCGTGGCACACGGCAAAAACGGTCGAGGCCGACAACAATTCGTGCCCTCTGCCAAGACAATACAACATTCTTTTAAACAAACAGTAATTTATACACTTTTAGCATTCCTTTTATCATTCTTTTACACATACTTTTAACTTTTTAATTTATGCGATTCGCTAGTCATATTCAAATTTTTAGGTCCATTTTATCACTTCATTTTTATCCGTCGAAGACAGCAGTCTGGCTGTCGAAAGCTAATAATTTTTAAAATATTTTACCAGAGAACGCTTTTTATCTTCTTACTATGTAGAGAGTGGTAAGGAGAATCTGTGTTGATGTCAGGTGTTGTTTCTCAATTTTCAGCGATTCCCTCTTTAAACATGGAAAAAGGGCCATTAAGGAAATAGACCGTTCCCGAGCGGAAAGGACTGGGACCGTTCGAGAGCTGAACGATGCCTTCAAGAGCGCTGGTAAAACCCGAGACTTGATTGACTTGATAGACTTGCTTGAAGACGAAGATTTAATGTAGACTACTGAAGCATGCGTCAAAGTATGTCAATAAAAACCAATAAAAACCAGTGAAGTCTGTAACCTATCCTTTTATTCGTTCTTTTCATTCGTTTATTTTGCTACACTGTGTGTGTGTTCAATGTTTTAAGTTAAACAATGGTTTACTATGCTAGCTAGATAGTAATAAGATTTGAAAAATGTAACAAAAATAAGACAGTCCAGTTTTACCGAGACTAAAAAAAATTTTAAGAGCAGCACTCTGTAAGAATCTAGCAAAGTGGGAAATGAAACTTTTTGACCCCCACTCAAACTTTGCATGTTGCTAGATATTCAGGGGGATGTACAAAAATGCCCATTTTTAAGGTTGCAACCTTATTGTTGTCATGGATGTGGAGAGTGTAAGAAAAATGATATACGGCTTTTTAAAGAGGATTTCCTTCGAGATTCAGGGTTATTAGTGAGGTGGAATTTTTCTGAAGAACAAACGAACGGGGCGAGCGAAAGAATTAATGAACAACTAACAATCATCACAAGGGGTTTGCTTTTCTAGAAAACACCGAGTATGCTTAGAGCAATTTTTTTCTCCGAAACTAATCGGAATTCAAACGATTATTATTATCTGCAAATTGAGACGGTTTGATTTCATTTCCCAGTGTATGTTAGCCTATTACATCAGGTCTTTAACAGTATTTTTAGCTAATGAAAGAGCCTATTACGTGGCAAACAAATCTTCTAAAAATATATGTTCGTGATTTCGTAAAGAGAGTTTTAGCCCAGGTTGAAGTTTCACAAACCGGGCTGGAAATTTCATCTCGGGCAAACTGGCTGACCTCGTGTGGTCACATTCGAATTTCAGCCCGGGCTGAAAGTGTTGGTTTAAGATGCGCAGTAATGCTGTTTTCAAGGAAACAAAATGGCGACTACGACAAGGCTTCTTTTTTAATCCAATCTGAAATTCGCCATGTAATCGGCCCCAGGCGCCAGTCGGCCAAACAGTACAAATACGAAGGGTGATCGATATAGAGTGTTTAAGTGTATTAGACTTATAAGAATTGGCTCGAATCGTTTAGCTTTTGCTCTTTTTTCAAGTGGCGTTGGACTTTTGCGTTTTTCAAGATTGGTTCACTGTAGTTCGAGAAAACACAAGTTCATTTTGTAACAAAAACACTCCCAGCAAATTGTCCTGATTTTGTGTACATATTCTGTTCGCGTACGGGCAATCCCAAATTAAAGCCATCGCAGACTAAGCTACTCCGTTCTCCACATTGATTATTCTTGTGTTCCGTTGTCGATGAAACAAATATGAAATTTTCCTGAAGGTAAAATCAAGGAACTCCAGAAGAGTGAGGAAACTCATTCCCAGGAAGAGACCAAAAGTACCTCCCAAGTTACCTACAGAAAAAAAAAAAAGAATGGTTTAAAATTAGATAAAGAGTGTGCTGTCATTAGACCTGCTGGAAATAGAGGATTGGCTCTGTAGTAAATAAGAATGAATAATTGTAACGGTCAAGCACTCAACTCTAGTTAAGACTTCTTAGCTTTTATTGCTCTACGTTTTGGCCATCTCGGGCCCCTTCTTCAGGAGTGTTTAACGGTAAGACGGCCGAAACGCAGAGCAATAAAAGCTAAGTAGTCTTAACTGGAGTTGTTTACTTAATCATTTCAAATATTCATTCCGCCTCAAGTATTCACGTTCCCACGATCGCTTCTTGTGATCCTCCGTTACAGACTCTGTGGACAGCATTGTTTGTGGGACACATTACAAGAAATTCAAATAGTAAGTGATAGAGAAATAGAAATAACAGAATGAATTTCCTCTGAGCGTTAGCCCTAAGAAATGAAATGGGAAACCGTACTAGGCAAAGAAGGCAACGTTATCCACGACCTGCTCGGGAGAATGGTTAAATGTAAAATGTAAATGTTGTTTAAAGTGGTCATAGCTTCATATTAATTTTTTTTTCATTCGAGATAGCTAGTTTACAGGCATGCCACTGAAACAGAAGCAACAAATATTTTAAATGAACATAACATAATTAAAAATCCCAACTAGCAGGAGGCAAACTAGTTGGCTATATAAAAACGTGACCGAGAATTTGTACTCGGGACGACCGAGAAACAAATCCAGCTAGTGGCAGGGTAAAGGGTTTTAACCCGGGACCTCCGGATTTCAACACCAGCGCCCTTACCCACTCGACGATGAAATGCTATATTAATGATGATGAAATGCTATATTGAGCACCCGGAGAGCTTATTTCTTTCTAAGACTATACAGGGGGTGGGGGAGAAGCTATGTCATGTTGGATGAATACTTTTTAAAAGTGTAAATATGCCTTGTTTCATTGTTTCTAAAAATTGCCGTGATTTACCATCTAGGGAGGCCGACGTCTTACCAGTGAGGGGGTAGGTCTTATAAAACAATAACGTCCGGATGGGGGGATGGTTACAAGAGGGGGTGGGGCTCGACCGAGCTTTTACTGTAATGCCTTGACGTATTGTTTGGTTTTTGGTGATCTGTCACGATATTGTCATTTAAAAATTAAAATTGTAGTACTAACCAATCAGTGCCCAGATCTCAAACAGAGGCGTCTGCTCAATGATGTTGTAGCTCAGATCTTCAAAATAGATGTCCAAAGAAACAATGTTGTCGCTGCGGAAAAGCACAACATGGATACATAATTACATGTTTAAATTTGTATACCTTGCCTTAAATTGCCTACTAAGGAGTGATAGCTTTCTGTCTTGCTATTCACTCACTTATAGCAGAATGGCTACACTAAACGGGCTGCTACACGACGGTAGTTTTTTGTGCAACATCTAGCTACATCTCGATTAGCACTTCGTCGTGATGTGGTCTTGCACACTGTTCTTGCCATTGGCGACGACAAAAACCGCAAACAACTCATTTTACTTTGACTAATATTTAAAAATTCGCATATAGCTAACAATTGGGCCACTGCGCTAGGAATGCTTTACCCAAATGGCCTGTATCACTCAGAACGTTAAAGAAGATTAAGCGTAATTTGCCTCTAGCAGAGCGTAAACTGTTTTTTAACGCGCTGATCAAGCCAAAAATGCTGTACGGATCATGCGCATGGAGCACTGCGTCAGAAGAGAATGTCAAACGTGTTTCAAGTCTGCACAAGCGAGCAGCTCGAGTAATTTTAGATGCTGAAATCGGAGAAAGGAGCGATGTGCTATTTAGACGGCTAGACTGGCTCCCGCTTAAGGACGAATTAAATCTCCAAAAGAGTAATTTAGTATTTATGCGTATTTATAACGAAAATCACTGCCCAAGCTATATAACTGAACTATTACCCAGGAACTCCGACCGTC
Organism: Oculina patagonica; assembly: GCF_052425735.1. Lineage (NCBI taxonomy): Eukaryota > Metazoa > Cnidaria > Anthozoa > Scleractinia > Oculinidae > Oculina > Oculina patagonica. The sequence goes on from NC_135763.1 coordinate 28,490,182, forward strand.
ATTGTAGAAATAGTCGTTACGGGAAATACAACTTGGTGTGCCCCTACTACAACAGAGAATCTGAAGGGGGTCGTTCCTTTCAAGTAAGAGCGATAAAGTTATGGACAAGATTCCCCTGGACTTTCGCAAGAAGAGCACCATTGGGTCGTTTAAGTCTGCACTTAAAAAACATTTTTTAAACTCTGTAACCAAAGCCTGATCTATTTTAACTCATGTACATATTTCCTATCCTTTCCCTTTTTTAGCATTTTAAAGATATTTGTAATTAGAATTAGTAGACAAATAATTTGTATTTTAAATTAATTATTGTAATTTTAGAGTTTTTAAATTTTTGTAATTAGATTATTTAGATTAATTAATTAGTTTTATATTTTTAGAAATTGTAATTTTTTTAAAAAAATAGAGGGCCACAGGTCTTTCAGGTTTTCTGTTACGTGCTACCCTCTTTAAATAAAGTTGTCTATCTATCTATCTATCTATCTATCTATCTATCTATCTATCTATCTATCTATCTATCTATCTATCTATCTATCTATCTATCTATCTATCTATCTATCTATCTATCTATCTATCTATCTATCTATCTATCTAACACTTGCCTTTCGGATGCGTCAGAGTATCAAGTATGCGTTAACATATTAACACAACACAATTCAAACACGACGGACAGGGGTTGAGCATTGACTCGGGACTCTCGAGGTCCAACATGAAGACCAATATATGAACGGAGTTAAAACGATTTTTTCAGCAGCACCTACTCTATATATTTTTCCCTCTCAGCTCTTGTCATGTTCAATAGAGGCTTGTAAATGTCGTAAGTCGCTCGATCGCGGACTGAAGATTTCTCAGTGCTGTTAAGCCAAGACATGAGATGCTCAATAATAGGTTCCCTCAGCAGTCCGCTGTACGAGAAGGAAGTCGTGTATTCCACCTGCTCACACGGCTCAGGACAGTCCTTCTCACATTCTTTCTTTTCGCTAGATGCACCAAACTCTTCTGCGAAAGTAAATCATTTGATTGGTAGTTTTCGTCAAAGGTACAAAAACTGATTTGTTCCTTGAAGACGGTCAGAAAACTATATAAAAAGTTCAAAGTGGGCAGAAAGAAACGTCTTATCCCAATTATAGGTTTGTAGCTTTTCATGACCGAGTTCTTGCGAAAATAGGAGAAATGACAGTATTTAGTACCTTATGGCTACTATTGTCAGCGGCTACTATTTTTAGCACTTTTTCTGAGCAATATTTAGCGACTATTCGATTTAGCGATTTTCCGGATATTTAAAAAAAATAGTGATATTGTGTAAACCAAACACGAAACAAACTTTAACGAGTACTTTATTTATCGATTTTCGCCCAACTCGCTAAATTTAGTGGCCGCCAACAATAGCAACCTTAAGGTCAATCATTTAATTGGTAGTTTTAATCAATGATGCAAAAACAATTGGGTTGCTTGAAGACGTTCACAAAACTTAAAGTTTTAAAACAGGCAGAAAGTAAGTAGTTTTTCATGACCGAGTTATTGCGAAAATAGGGGAAAACTACAGTATTTAGTATTTAGTGTCCTTCCGTTGGAGCACAAAACTAAAATGGCCGCCATAAAATTAAACACGAAATACAACTTCAATACAATCCTGTGAACCTCACTTTATTTCCCAAATGAAGGCTGCTATAGTCAGTCGAAACACGTAGGAGGTTAGCAAGTTTTTACAATTTCAGTTTTTACAGTGTTTCACACTGGTCTAGCATTTAACTTTGTTAAATTTTGGCTAGAGAGGTCAGCTTCCTTATGGCTGCCCAAAATAATAGCACAATATTCTGACTAGGTCTGTTTTTTTCCATTTCACTTCCCTTTCTTTTCACTGCCCCAATGCATTATTCATTCAATGTGTATTGTCAATCATTTCATTGAAAAAGTAAAGCATTTATTGAAGCATATTTTCACTCCAGATCACGCAAAACCGGCCAGTATGAGACTTGAAATATACACTTTGGGTATTTTTAAAAAACCGCCATCACGTGAATTCATCTTAATTTTCACTACATTTCGAATCGAATAGGAAAGTGCTACAAGAACCATTAAAAATGAAGATTTTGGGCACTTATGTTAAATTACAACCACGTAGATTCAAGGTTATTTTCACTCCAGATCCGGCAAAACCGGCCAGTTTGTGACTTGAAATGTACAGTGTGGGTCTTTTTGGAAGACCGCCATCACCTGGCCATGGATTCATCCTAATGTTCACTCCAGATCCAAAATAATCGAATACGAAAGTTCTACAAGACCCACTGAAAATGAAGATTTTGGGCACTTATGTTAAATTACAACCACGTAGATTCAAGGTTATTTTCACTCCAGATCCGGCAAAAACCGGCTAGTTTGAGACTTAAAATGTACATCTTGGGTCTTTTTGGAAAACCGCCATCACGTGGATTCATCCTAATTTGCACTCCATTTCGAATCGAATAAGAAAGTCCTAGATGAGCCACTAACAATGACGATTTGAGGCCCTTGTGTCGAAATACCAGCACGTAGATTATAGCTTATTCTCACCCAGATCCAGCAAATTAAACCGGCCCGTTTCAGTCTTAAAATGTACAGTTTTGGTCTTTGTTGAAAACGCCATCACGTGCATCCATCCTAATTTTCACTTCAGGTTCAAAGGAATCGAATATTAAAGAAAGGGCTACACGCGCAACTGAAAATGAAGATTTTGGGCCCTCGTGTTGAAATACCACCAGGGCGATTAAAGCCTATTTGCTCTCCAGATCCAGCAAAATCGGCCAGTTTGAGACTTCAAATTTACAGTTTGGGTCTTTTTGGAAAACCGACATCACGTGGATTCATGCTAATGTTCACTCCAGGTCCAAAAGAATTGAATAAGAAAGTGTTACATGGGCCAATGAAAATGACGATTTTGGACGCTTGTGTTAAAATACCACCATGTAGATTAAAACTTATTTTCACTGCAGATTCAGCAAAACCGGCCAAAACTTTACGCTCATTTTCTCATACTCTCAGACTAAAATTACTTTCATTTTCTTGAAACTCAAAGGTAAAATTATTTGTAAAGGTCCTCGACTTTACTTTATACAAGGAGGAAAGTAGGCATTTTAACAGCAACTAACAAGTTAAAACTAGAGAAACTTTACGCTCATTCACTCGGGCTAAAAATAGTTTACTGTTCTTGAAGCTTGACAACGTGCACAGATCAACAGTGTCCGTAAAGTGGGGTTAACGATGTAAAAGAGTTTGTCACTCGGGACACAGAAAAGTGTCCGTTGTCCGTATTACAGCAAGGCGCCCAAAAGTGTGACCACTTTTAATTTATTCACATTCTTTCGTGCAGATTTAATCCAATCAGAAGTCAACTGCAAGCTATCCACGGCTTTTGATTGGATTAAATCTGCACGAAAGAATGTGAATAAATTAAAAGTGGTCACACTTTTGGGCGCCTTGCTGTAACGGGTGACCGTAATAAGCGGTTTCCTTTTAGACAAAACATATGAGCTATTTGTCGCGACAAACGGAACTTTCCGTAATGTCGGGGTGTACGTAATGCGGGACTCCACTGTATATAAAGCCACCTTAATTTGGGCTGGCTGGTTTTTGCTATGATTAAATGCCCTGCTCTTAGTTGTATCAAAGAGTTTTTGACTTACCATGTGATCTGTAAACACAGAAAACTGTTTCATTTGGTGCGCAGACTGGAACTAAAGGGTCCGCTATGAAAAAGCGTAAGAAACAATAATTATTTTCACCGTTAATTGACCGTTTTCGTTAAAACTAAAGACAAAATCTACTCTAATCTGTTCTTTTTCCTTTCAAGAAAATAGGCTATGATGATTACATACATCTTAAAGGGACTGTGTCACGCTGTACGGCTGCGTTAAAATACTCGCTATGTAGCTTAATGCAAAACAATTTCTTCTATGGATCTAAATAACAAAACCATAGCTTCATTAGTAAATAATAAAGATGGTTTAGTTGATTTCAACCAAATTTGTCTCCCAGGCGTTATAATTTAAAGTTACACGCAAACGAGATTAACTTTGCCAGTTTTAAAACTGTTCAGCCCAACAGTATTTCCAAAACCCATGTTGCAATCCGTTTCAATCTTGTTTTCACTTTTGGCCATCCGTACCTTCTTTTGTATTTGCTGTGTTATTGAAATATTCCTTTGCTGTTTTAAGCACAATTTACTCAATTTGGTTGCCATTTTCCGTGCCTAAATTTCGCCAAAATCTGTGACACAGTTCCTTTAACATCTTGTGGTCTATTTCCACTTTCTTGCCTGGTTAATACCTTTATATTCAGGTGGAGTACAGCCGCAGATCTTACTAGTGTACTCGTTGCGACATTTCAACAGACAAGCTGCTTTTGTGTAGGCAGTGTAGGAGTCACTTTCGAACACATCAAGAGATCTTTTTGTGCAGTTTGATGCATACGGCTTTTCCAATTTAATGATCTGCAAAAAAATGATTTAATGCTTAATTTAGGAGGCTGACGTCGGTTTCCACGATTTTCCAGCACTTAAACTTGATGCGTCAATACTACAAATCTTTATCAACTACTGCCATAATAATGATATCAAACCAAAGCACAATCATTGGTTAAAAACTGTGGTTATTTCCTTGGCATCACTGATTACCATAGCAACAGTAAAAACTAGCTCTGTGACCCCCACTTTTTATTTTGGAGTGATGATTAGCATTTTATGATAAAACGTTTTGCAAAATTTAAAAAATTACCTGCAAGCGGTTTAGAGCCACCTTTTAAGGAGCTTTGTCACGGGGATTTCGCAGATTTCTGGTCTAAACTGTTCTAAAGTTAGTGATATGCATCTAAACCCATAAAAACATTATCTTTGAACATCTAAAGGACGATATAACCTTGATTTCCGGATAGAAATCAAGCTAGGGCTATAAATATCGACTTTTGATGACGTGCGGAAACACCTGAAAACGTTAGCCTAACTTTTTCAAGTTGCAATCCGTTTCCATCCGAGCCATCCGCAGCTAAAGATGCTCGTTAACAGTTTCAGTGCTCTAATATAACAATTTCTAATACAACAGGTCTATTATTTTTTGGATTCCTGCGACGCAAACATAAATTTTGCCTGTTCAATAATCTGGTAAAATTTGTGACATAGCCCCTTTAAAGCTCAGCGGGAAATGGATTACATATAATGCATAATTATACCAATTTTCGGTACTCACCTTCCTTCTTTTAATAGCGCAAAGAGTAGAAACCCCCGGTTGGATTTTAATGCCAAACTCTTCCACAGCGGGAAATGTTTTCTGATCGTGTATGAGAATCGCAAGGCCTACAAAAGGGTTTAAAGTGTTATGTAGATAGCTTTCCCGTTCAATATTTAGTCGAAGCTTTAAACCACTATTTTGGCCAGCCGATGTAGCAGGCAGCAGCGAATTGCTGCCTTCTGCAGAATTAAACGTGTAACACTTTCCAAACATGAAGTTTATGAAGCTTGTAACGTTTCTTGCGTCGCAGTGTTTCCCATTGATAGAGCAAGTTTCGAACTCCGAGCTACTTGGTAAAATCATCTCTTGTATTTGATAACCTAATATATCTTTCGATAGTCCTATGAGCTTGTTTACATCACTGGCCGCCTTTGCATGTCCAGGACGGAAAAAAAATCCCGGATTGCGTTGTATGAACTCTTTGCTTAATACCTCTTTCGATCTGCTCGCTAGCAGGGATATGTCTCGAAGTTGCCTCTCGACTTCCTCTTTGTTGAAAGCCCGTAAAGAAATTTGCCGGAATCGTCGAGTGTTGAAGGTATTGAGATTGCACAATGTTACTGCGGGGAAGAACAACTCGTTGTCATCTTTATTGCTATGGGTAGTCATTTTTGTGTTGAACGGCCGCTTGTAAAACTCAGTCACACAGGTGTAAACTTGATATCCACAGTAAACTAGGCACGCTACAATTGCGAGAGCCCATAAAAGCCTTCTGAAAATGTTGTCCGCGAATAAAAACCTAGCTCCGTGTAAAGTTGTGTCTTGAGCGAAGGATTTCAATTCTTCAATTTCGCGTTCGTCGGCGGTTGATTCTTTTTCTCTGATGTCGTGGTTTCTTGGATCGTGTCCGACAGTTATCTTAACATTTTGATGTTTAAAAGCCATCATGAAGTCGCCCTGCCTTCGGGCTTCCAGGGTTTTTAGGAGACAAGAATCTTGCTTGATTTTTCATTTTCTAAAACCTTTAAAAATTTAATTGTTTACACTGCTGACCAGATATAATTCAATTCCCTAACCCCTGCTAACCCGGCATCTGTAAGTTTGTACGGTCGTGTAGCAACGCCATACAAAATCTGCAAACATGACCTTTTTATAACTTATTTAATATTAAACATATTCCTCTCGCATTTGTCACAGTACTTTAGCTAAACGGCACTTTCTCTAACAAATTGCCTAAATACAAGCTGTCAAATTAAATTTAATTTTTCATAAGTTTATGCTAAGATCAAAGGACGCGGACGAAAGCATCGCCAATGCCGAAAAGTTTTACATAATGATTGTAAGTTAAAAGAGACAATGATTCGTCAATGGCCGGATCTATGCCATTTTGAAATTTCTCATGCAGTGACATTCAGGGATACTCGACTTCGTCGCATTATTACAATTTATAATTTTAAATAACGAAAACGTCAAGTTTAATTTTTGTTGTTGGTTAACAGTTGATAATTTATTAGGATGTCACGGAAAGCTCAGTGCATGGGTTTTTTTGTCATTTTGTATTCACAGCACCAGAAATCTACTATTATAGACAGACTTCTGACAGCAAAACTGTTAAGAAGTAAGGTCATTTTCTGTTTTTACCACATTTTTCCTGCTTAACTACTGCTCTAAGTACATTTGGATCTGATTGAATACGGTAGCCAATTTTTTAACACAGCTTTTGCGTTAATTGGCTTGTTTACGCATGCCATTTATGGTGCGATTACCACTGCGATTTTTGTTGCGCTCCGAGCCGGCCAGCTGCAATTTCAGCCCGATTATCATTGTTAGCGCTGTATCGCTATGATTTCTATGAAATGGATTAAATGAACAGAGGTTTTGTACGCACTTCTTAACTTCGAAAGCAAATATGACGCTCTGGTGTTACACGCTCCATTTTGGAGTTGCAATCCTAGCACGAATTCGAAAAACGTCGCATTGGAAATCGCGACAAAAAAATTCAATTTAATAGAACATTTGGATTGTCAACGAAAACTATACAGTGAAACCTTGATTTAACGAAGTGCCAAAATGTTCGTTATATCGAGGTATAGTTAATAATTGTTTTCACGCTGTTATGTTCAAGCATTTACTGATCTGAACGACTGTCGAAATGACATTTGTGCTTTAATGTCTAATATCCACATAAATATGGACATACGTCAGACCTTCCAACATCCAAAACTTCCAAATCTTGAGGTCTCAAGAATTTACCCCAAAAAGTCGCTGAAAACCATAGAGGCCGGGTACCCCGGATGTGCGAACTGTTTGTCGAATTTCGCTGAACGACTTCGCCTCTATTCTCTTGTTTTGTTGTTTAAATGATGCTTTAAAGCAGCCAGTTTTTATCAGAAACGTTTTACTTGCTTAAATTGAAGTAAGACAGTGCCAAAGGAAGCGACGGATGAAGAAAGAATCGTTGAAATTTGTTGTTTTTCTTTGGAGTTGTGTACGCCACTATTTTGCTGTGAACTGCCCGAAATTGATTGGAAATATTTAGCAAAACAAGCAGGACTCTAGAAACGTTTTGAGGTAAGAAACCTTTTTTAGCCACAATCTGAGACAGAACATTCCACTTTTGTTCTTTTTAAATTGAAATTAGAGGCGAATTTGAAAAACTTGCTCCGAAACGAACGCATGAAATTTTTTCGTTTGAATAAAATTGAAGTAGGCTTAACCAAACTTGAATGCGTAAATATTTCAACTAGATTTGTCGGCTGTGTGAGAATCTTTTGGTAGTCGGAGAAAGGACAATAAATAGGAAATATGAATGAAATGGTATCTTGGTTTATTTATAAAGAAGCCGCCAAAGAAAAGAACAAACTAAACTTTCACTTTACCGATGTTGCGTGCGTTTGTAAATGCCGTAAGCGGCCGCGAGTCTTGTATTAAAGTTCTGTGCTCTTTTTAATGCTATATTCTAAACCCACTAGAAGATGGTTTTCCTATGTCCTATAAGAAAATAATGCACTTTTGAGGTCTAGAAAAGCAGCTGAATGCCCTCGCCTAACGGCTCGAGCATCCACTAGCAGCTTTTCAACCTCAAGCGTGCATTATTTTCTTTTAATATACAATCTTCGTTCACTGTCCAAAATCCACGCGCGCAATTGGTTAAAATAGATCACGTGATTTTGCTTTACCTGTCGTCAGCAAACTCCGACAGTGCAGTATTGACAATAATGCACAAAAATCGTGCATTATTGAAAATGTCTTCAGCTTCAAGGCTTGTAGAAGTGCAAGAAAAATATATTCTTCAAATTATCAACGATCCAATACCAAACAAAATCGAAGAGGATAACAACTTGAAGCGCTTTTATGTTCAAAGGTAAACTGCAGCTCAATAAATAGATTTTTGTGTGCGATTGAATTGCTTGTAGTTGCTTGATTGTGAAAGCCATCGACTCGCTTTGAACAAGCTTCTCGCTGACTGTTTCACTGCTGTTTTTATGAACGACCACAGCTGATGAACAACTTTACGAACCATTCTAAGCTTTATTTCTGTACGGGTTATTTGTGAATTTTATATTATTGATGTTATCCCGTGTAATTATGTACTACTTGACTTCTTTAAACATAAAGCTTATTGTTTGAAGTTCGTTAAGTCGATGATTGCTTGCAGTGTACTCAGATTGTATATTAATTATGGGTTAGAGTCTGTCCGTTCGTGTTTTGTTGACAAATACACGCACTTGCTGGCCTCACAATGAACTCGAAATTTTCAATACTGCACTCGGCTACGCCTCGTGCAGTATTGAACATTTCTCGTTCATTGTGCGGCCAGCGCGTGCGTGTATTTGTCAACAAAACACTCACAACAGTCTCTAACCCATAAATAGAACATGGAAAACCATCTTCTAGTAGGTAAATAGAAAACAGTGGGAGAACCAATCAGATTCGCGGATTTCCAATAGAACACAGCTGAGTTTCTACTAAAATTCGTTATATCGAGGTACATTTTACATTTGGGCTTCCGGGTTGTGTCCGTTATCAAGAGGATTTCGTTATATCGAGGTTAGTTATACAGTCAACTCTCGCCTTGCGGACACCCCGCTACTACGGACAAAATTCAGATCCCCGGCAAAAGCAATAGAGATTATACTGAAAATGACTCCAGCTATTACGGACTCTCTCTATTACGGAATTACGGACACTTTCGTGATACCAACATAACAGTTTTTATTGTTTGGACTCTCGATAAAGCATACACCATGCAAGCAATCTGAATAGGGAACTCATTAGGGAACTCATTACTAGGGAACTCACTAGGGAACCCACTAGGGAACTCAGAAGGGAACTCAAAACGAAACTCAAAAGGGAACTCACTACTAAGGAACTCACTATAAGGGAACTCACAAGAGAACTCAAAAGGGAACTCAAAAAGGAACTCACTAAGGATCGCTAAAAAGGAACTCACTAGAGAACCCACTACTAGGGAACACACTTTGGAAGTCAGAAGGGAACTCAATAAGGAATTCACTAGGGAACTCAAAAGAGAACTCACTACTCGGGAACTCACTACTAGGGAACTCAATATTAGGGAACTCACTAGAGAACTCAAAAGGGAACTCAAAAGGGAACTCACTAAGGATCTCAAACGGGAACTCACTACTAGGGAACTCACTGCTAGGGAACTTACTACTAGGGAACTCACTACTAGGGAACTCACTGCTAGGGAACTCACTGCTAGGGAACTCACTGCTAGGGAACTCACTACTAGAGAACTCACTGTTAGGGAACTCACTACTAGGTAACTCACTACTTGGGAACTCACTACTAGGGAACTCACTGCTAGGGAACTCACTGCTAGGGAACTCACTACTTGGGAACTCACTACTAGGGAACTCACTGCTAGGGAACTCACTGCTAGGGAACTCACTGCTAGGGAACTCACTGCTAGGGAACTCACTGCTAGGGAACTCACTACTTGGGAACTCACTACTTGGGAACTCACTGCTAGGGAACTCACTGCTAGGGAACTCACTACTAGGGAACTCACTAATAGGGAACTCACTGCTAGGGAACTCACAAAAATTCAGTCTTAAAACTTGTAGTCTCAGATACTATGGACTCATATCGGCACTTTTAAGTGTGCGTTCCAATGCAGTTTAAAAACTGCATTGGAACGCACACAAAAACAACCTTTTCGAAACTTTTTCGGAAACATTAATAAAATCGCAACGAACAAGCCCACCAGTGTATCAGAAACTGATATCCAAAAAATCTACGATTTCTTCCCAATCGCAAAGGAAATGGTTTGAAGACTGCAATACAGAAGAAACAAAATGCATTAAATGGAGCGATGCCTATCAATTAGCCTTTAAGTGCACCAAAAGCACAAAACTTGTTGAGTTCCAATTCAAACTTTTACATAGGCGAATATCAACTAATGAATTCTTAACAAAAATAAAATAAGACCTCCTAAAATAAAAGGTTTTCTACTTTATCTTAAATCGATTTATGTTGTTGAACAAAGAACAGATGACACAACCCACAAAAAGTGGGATTTGCTGGAAACCCTTTTAAAGAAGAAATAAAATAAATAAATAAAAACTAATCTCTTTACCTTCTCCCTCCCTAGTCGGATATACACACTATATTAGGCTCTACAGTCCTCTGAACAGGTAATTCCTTCAACTCTCTTCTAAGCCCCTCTCAATGACTGACACAAACAGCTTAAAGTTTTGAACAAAATGTCGGTAAGATAAAAATGGCGCAATTTGATTCAGTTTTTATAAGTTACCATTTTCATTCTAAGTTATCTTTAATAAGCCAAAAGTAGTTGTAGTTTTTGTAAATGTATTAAAAGAGAAAAATTGTATTGCGCTGTAATAAGTATAAATATTAAATTGTAAGAAATTGAGTATTGTATTGTAAGTAGTATGTTGTAAACAATTTAATTGTCATGTAGGTAGTGTAAGCAGTGTTCTGAACTTTAAGTAGAGTAGGCTTTGTATAGTAAGTAATTAGTAAAGCTTTGTATAGTAAGTAATTAGTAAAGCTTTGTATAGTAAGTAATTAGTAGTGAACATGTCACCTTGTAAGAATCGTTCTGTGTGTGTGTTGCAATCATCTCAAAAAAAAAACTCACTAGGGAACTCACTAGGAAACTACTACGAGGGAACTCACTACTAGGGAACTCACTACTAGGGAACTCACTGCTAGGGAACTCACTACTAGGGAACTCACTATGGAAGTCAGAAGGGAACTCAAAAAGGAACTCACTAGGGAACTCACTACTAGGGAACTCACTACTAAGGAACCCACCACTAGGTAACTCACTACAAGGGAACTCACTATGGAAGTCAGGAGGGAACTCAAAAGGGAACTCACTACTAGGGAACTCACTATGGAAGTCAGAAGAGAACTCAATAAGGAAGTCATTAGGGAACTCAAAAGGGAACTCACTAGGGAACTCACTACTAGGGAACTCACTAGGGAACTCAGAAGGAAACTCAATAAGAAACTCACTAGGGAATTCAAAAAGGAACTCATTAAGGAACCCACTAGGGAACTCAAATGGAAACTCAAAAGGAACTCACCAGGGAACACACTACTAGGGAACTACCTAGGGAACTCAGAAGTGGGCTCATTAAGGAACTCACAAGGAAACTCACTTGGGAACTCACTATTGAACTCACTAGGAAACTCAGAAGGGAAATCACTAGGAAACTCACAAGTTTCTTTTGTAAAAGATTGAGCGACGATTATGTATGTTTATGCCCCTCAAATAAGCTTTTATTCACTGTTGCAGGCCATAGAATATCTACATGATACAAATGATAAAATTAGTCGGAACTTCATTCAAACTACGTGTTCCTCCCTTCAAAATGAATTGTTACTGATAAATAATACAGCAGAAACTTAATAACCTATTACTAAAACTAACGCTCTTGGTTGTTTTGAACAGTATTTTGGATCTCTGCTTTCTTTGTAATTTTAATATTATTCCTCGCCGTGCCTGCCAAAAATATACAATTTTGTAACCCCTGCAAGCCTGCATGGAATCTAGCATTACATGTCGTAGTTAAAAGGTAGCAAAAAGTAGCGGATAATTCTACTTTTTCTTGCAATTCGCAACGCAACATCTTGTTTCATTGCAGGTTGCAAAAATGAGGTGCTACACGTGAATTTGTTTTTAGCACCTAGCAATACCACGTTTTGTTGCGTTGCGAATTGCAAGAAAAATTGCTTCGTGTTACATGGCCTAAAAATTACCCGGCTATAAATGGCCTACTCGGAATTTTGATGACACATGACTGGAGGAGAGACCAAAATTTTGAAATTTGAAATTTAATTTTTAAATTGTACACGATAGATCAATTGGTTGTAATTTTTAATTCGAGGGCCGCTAGTTTATCAGTTTTTACTCTAGGTTTGTCTTTACCCTCTTTTAAGGGGGTAGACCCTAAACTACATAATGGTATCTATTAACTGTCATTCTAACCGTCATATCTTGGGCTCCATTAGTACCCTGGGTTTAGTTTTTGGCCATGTTTGTTCTATTGGAGGTTGCCTTCATTGTCGGTAGTCATGACCATCTTTGGTGAATCACGTGACCAGAACACAAAAACCCTAAAAACTTACACAGTTTAAATTTTTCTCTGTTTAAGGTAGAGAGCATTTAGAAGCTAAATCTGTAGCATGGATTTGAAAAGATTCGCAAAATAGAAAAAGCTATGGCGTCATAATTTTTTGTCACATCATAACTTTAAAAATAATGTAAATTTCAGTTAAAGTTAAAGTTGCTTGCTTGCTTGCTTGCTTGCTTGCTTGATTGATTAAGGGACGGACCATTAGAAAAGTGATGGGGGGGGGGGGGGGTGGGGAAAAAACAAAAAAAAAAATCATGCAAGCCAAAATGGTAAGAAAAAAAAATCGTGCAAAGGGGAAGGCAAAGAAAAAAAATTCGTGCAGAAGGAAAGGTTCTAATAAGCTCTGAAAATACCTGTCATCATTTAACACTTGATGAGATCAATTATTCGACGAAATATATGGTGGAGAACGCTGAAAATAACATTTCCGAGCATAAGAAATTTCAACATTTTCTGGAGGAGCATGCCCCCAGACCCCCCTAGATAGATTCTGATCATAAAATTTGTTTAGCTCGTCTCTCTCCAGCCTGCGTAGATTGCTTACTAGTTAACTCATTTCTCAAACAGATGAATGGTACAGTGGTTGTAGTTTCTGTTGTCAATTCCTGTCAAATATGATTTCTGCAGTAATTAGTACTGAATTTCTATTACGTTTTGTTTTAGTTTTTGCATATGTTTATGTCTAAGTTTTCCCACGGACTTTACATAGAAATATGTGAAAAACACAAATCTGTTATACGAAGTGAGAAATTCATCCTGCTTTGGTGTGTTAAGAACCGAAAGAAGATGTACATACATGTAGAATCACAGTGTCCATTATGGATATAGGACACAGGGTGGTGTATGATTGAGATCGCACTTTAAAAGCTGATGTCAATTCAAAAACCTCTAATCCATTACAGACAATCAAAAAGACTTTTTCCTTATTAACTATTTTTTGTAGAAAGGGGTGAATCATGTTTATTTCCAACCTTCGATCAGGGCTTGGTCAGTCAATTTTGAGCTAGAAGGAAGGGGTGGGTCACATATTTTTCTTTTCCAATTGCACCGCCCCTTGACCCCCTCACCCCTCCCCCCCTCTCAGTACTTATTGACAGTCCCTAACGGATGAAATCAATGAACAACAGCATTTTTAAAATATTTAAACTATTAAGCAAATAATCAACAAAGCAACATTTGTCAAAAACATTGTATAAAGTAGCAATACATGGCATTTGTCTGAAAAAAAAAAAACATTTGTCTAAAAAAAATTCGAGCAGAGGGTTTCACCCGAAAAAAAAAATTCCTGCACAAGAAATGGACAGGAAAAAAATTCGTGCAAGCCGAAAATTCCCCACCCCCCCTATCACTTTTCTAATGGTCCGTCCCTAATTAATTGATTGATTCAGAGACTACAGACCTCAGATACTGTAAAGTTCGTTACTTTCGTGTAATAAACGCCAGTAGTCTTATCGGTTAGTATAGACCCATTTTTGACAAGTACTCATCAAATGACGTCACAATAGGTTGCAATAGCAACCAAGTTTTGATGGATGGCCGGAAGTGAACAAACCGGAAGTGGACAAAACGGAAATAGAATATCAAATGTTTTTGTTATAACTGCTGACCATTCACTTTCGAGAGATTTGGGTGGTTTTCCCAAACGAATGGGAAAACCGATTAAAAAAATTTAAAAGAGTTCGCTGATGGTTCCCAGGGCTCCCACGTGTGTCGTGATTTTGTCTTCCAGGAAGTTTCTAAGCACAGGACTTCTCTTGTTCTTTATCTTCGGTAGTAGCGGCAGCACCTTGTTCAAATCTTCGGCGTTGTGTACCATCGCCTTCAGTACCATATGTTTTCGGTATGCTTCGGGAGCTTTGTCTTGATCCTGAAATATTCTTCTTCGTAACGGACTCGTATGCTTTTTAAATCAGCGACGAGATCGTCGAAACCTCTTGTGATCGGCATGACGGCGCTCAAGACCTTAAAAACTGCAAGTACTGAGTGCATACAGGAACCACGTTTATATAGATCACGTTTGTTCCCATTCTCCAACTGTACAAAGGATACCGCTGTTGTTCTTATAGAGACCACAGTTGTTCCTATTCTCCAAGGATAACCCTCTTGTCCTTATAGAGATCCCATTCTCCAACTGTACCAAGAATAGCCCTCTTGTTCTTCTAGAGACCACAGTTTTTCCTATTCTCCAAGGATAACCCTCTTGTCCTTATAGAGATCCCATTCTCCAACTGTACAAAGAATAGCCCTCTTGTTCTTCTAGAGACCACAGTTTTTCCTATTCTCGAAGGATAACCCTCTTGTCCTTATAGAGATCCCATTCTCCAACTGTACCAAGAATAGCCCTCTTGTTCTTCTACAGACCACAGTTTTTCCTATTCTCCAAGGATAACCCTCTTGTCCTTATAGAGATCCCATTCTCCAACTGTTCCAAGAATAGCCCTCTTGTTCTTCTAGAGACCACAGTTTTTCCTATTCTCCAAGGATAACCCTCTTGTCCTTATAGAGATCCCATTCTCCAACTGTACCAAGAATACCCCTCTTGTTCTTCTAGAAACCACAGTTTTTCCTATTCTCCAAGGATACCCCTCTTGTCCTTATAGAGATCCCATTCTCCAACTGTACCAAGAATAGCCCTCTTGTTCTTATAGAAACCACAGTTGTTCCTATTCTCCAAGGATAACCCTCTTGTCCTTATAGAGATACTTTTCTCCAACTGTACAAAGAATAGCCCTCTTGTTCTTCTAGAGACCACAGTTTTTCCTATTCTCCAAGGATACCCCTCTTGTCCTTATAGAGATCCCATTCTCCAACTGTACCAAGAATACCCCTCTTGTTCTTCTAGAAACCACAGTTTTTCCTATTCTCCAAGGATAACCCTCTTGTCCTTATAGAGATCCCATTCTCCAACTGTACCAAGAATAGCCCTCTTGTTCTTCTACAGACCACAGTTTTTCCTATTCTCCAAGGATAACCCTCTTGTCCTTATAGAGATCCCATTCTCCAACTGTTCCAAGAATAGCCCTCTTGTTCTTCTAGAGACCACAGTTTTTCCTATTCTCCAAGGATAACCCTCTTGTCCTTATAGAGATCCCATTCTCCAACTGTACCAAGAATACCCCTCTTGTTCTTCTAGAAACCACAGTTTTTCCTATTCTCCAAGGATACCCCTCTTGTCCTTATAGAGATCCCATTCTCCAACTGTACCAAGAATAGCCCTCTTGTTCTTATAGAAACCACAGTTGTTCCTATTCTCCAAGGATAACCCTCTTGTCCTTATAGAGATACTTTTCTCCAACTGTACAAAGAATAGCCCTCTTGTTCTTCTAGAGACCACAGTTTTTCCTATTCTCCAAGGATACCCCTCTTGTCCTTATAGAGATCCCATTCTCCAACTGTACCAAGAATACCCCTCTTGTTCTTCTAGAAACCACAGTTTTTCCTATTCTCCAAGGATAACCCTCTTGTCCTTATAGAGATCCCATTCTCCAACTGTACCAAGAATACCCCTCTTGTTCTTATAGAAACCACAGTTTTTCCTATTCTCCAAGGATAACCCTCTTGTCCTTATAGAGATCCCATTCTCCAACTGTACAAAGAATAGCCCTCTTGTTCTTCTAGAGACCACAGTTTTTCCTATTCTTCAAGGATAACCCTCTTGTCCTTATAGAGATCCCATTCTCCAACTGTACAAAGAATAGCCCTCTTGTTCTTCTAGAGACCACAGTTTTTCCTATTCTCCAAGGATACCCCTCTTGTCCTTATAGAGATCCCATTCTCCAACTGTACCAAGAATACCCCTCTTGTTCTTATA
Organism: Oculina patagonica; assembly: GCF_052425735.1. Classification (NCBI taxonomy): domain Eukaryota; kingdom Metazoa; phylum Cnidaria; class Anthozoa; order Scleractinia; family Oculinidae; genus Oculina; species Oculina patagonica. The sequence continues at coordinate 28,506,822 of NC_135763.1, forward strand.
GAAACCACAGTTTTTCCTATTCTCCAAGGATAACCCTCTTGTCCTTATAGAGATCCCATTCTCCAACTGTACAAAGAATAGCCCTCTTGTTCTTCTAGAGACCACAGTTGTTCCTATTCTCCAAGGATAACCCTCTTGTCCTTATAGAGATCCCATTCTCCAACTGTACCAAGAATAGCCCTCTTGTTCTTATAGAAACCACAGTTTTTCCTATTCTCCAAGGATAACCCTCTTGTCCTTATAGAGATCCCATCCTCCAACTGTACAAAGAATAGCCCTCTTGTTCTTCTAGAGACCACAGTTTTTCCTATTCTTCAAGGATAACCCTCTTGTCCTTATAGAGATCCCATTCTCCAACTGTACAAAGAATAGCCCTCTTGTTCTTCTAGAGACCACAGTTGTTCCTATTCTCCAAGGATAACCCTCTTGTCCTTATAGAGATCCCATTCTCCAACTGTACCAAGAATAGCCCTCTTGTTCTTATAGAAACCACAGTTTTTCCTATTCTCCAAGGATAACCCTCTTGTCCTTATAGAGATCCCATTCTCCAACTGTACCAAGAATAGCCCTCTTGTTCTTATAGAAACCACAGTTTTTCCTATTCTCCAAGGATACCCCTCTTGTCCTTATAGAGATCCCATTCTCCAACTGTACAAAGGATACCCCCGTTTCTCTTATATAGACCTCATTTCAATTTCCCGTGCTAAGCACTGATTGGTTAATTAAACCACATTGTCTTAAAGAAGTCCTGTTATTGGCTTATCCAATGTATCACTCTGAGGCTTCAACCTCTTCTTCTTCTTCGTCATCCCACTCGTTGGGGAGTAACTTCTTTCTCATGACTCTGTTTAACAGGAATTTCCGTTTTGCCACCGCTGATTCGGCCGCCTCGTCAAAGTCCATGTCGTCTTCAATAAAGCGTCGAAGAGTTTTCATGACTTTATGGTGTAGTGCGTTGCGTTTGATACGGTGAGACCATTTTAAACGCTCTAAGTAGACCTTCTGTAGTCTTCTTTTACTTAGAGGTAATAGGACATTGAAATCGGCAGATTCGGCATAATCTTAAGTTTTGCCCTAATCGAGAAACAGTTTGACTTGTTCTGTGTACGATTCTTTGAAATATTCTCCCACTTTAGTAAGTAACGGATCCCACGGATCATAGTCTGGGTCGTCGTCCTCCACTTCTCCTTCCTCTTCGGAGCTGTTACTCTTCTCCTTTTCCTCCTCTTCAGGATCCTCTTCCTCTTCAGGGTCTTCTTCCTCCACCTTCTGGCTCAGTGTCACAAATGTCTGGTACCCGATTTGCCATTGTCGTTTTCAACGTTTCACCCAAGACAGGGTACTTCAACTGAGCTGGAGTCGTTTGAAGTGATTTCTAATATACAATTTTTTTCAGCGTTCAAGCGTGCTCCACCTTTCTTCGATACAGCGTGGGTATCCTTCGTGCGTCAACAGAAATAAAAACCCGTCTCCTGTTATCACTGGCTGGGTGCAGATCCAAGGCCAAGTACCCAAAGGGTCGTTTTGCTACCTTTTGGTACACGGTCATCATGGCTTGCTAGTAGATGGGAAATGCTTGTAGCAGTAAATTCCGCATAGCTAGTTGGTCGCGAGGATTCTTGAAGGCTATGATGTAATGAGCATTCTTGGAAACACTCTTGGCGTGTTTATCCGTTGGGAACATTTCTTGGCACAAAAACATGACCGGTGATATTTTGATGATGAGAGTGTTTGGTGAACAAATCCAGTAGCTTTTTATCTTCACTTCCCTCTCTCATGAGATCGTCCAACACAAGGAATCCACCGTTCGGAAACCACTTTTGCAATTGGGAGGTCGTAGGAACACCTTCGTGAAAATGCACCCCAGCCTCTTGCATGTTTTGAAAACAATCCTACCAGGCTCCATAGCAATAATAAATGACCTCAGGGGGTGTACTAAATAACTCTTCTGAGTGATCCAAAAGTAACGACTCGGTAAAACAAGTCTTGCCACAGCCAGATGGACCAACGACCAAAATACTTAAGGGTGTCTTGAACTGAAATGCCTCACCCATTTCCATTCCTCCTGGGTTCCCACTGGACGTTTCAATAGGAGATGTAGCCGTTGGTGTATCCTCTCTTGTCCTTTTGAATCGTTTGTGACATCTATATTTCTCGTGACGGCCTCTACTGTCTGCACGAGTAAACAGTCTTTGACAATAACGACACCAAAGGGACATGATGGACTCCTTGCTTGCCCGACTTAAACTGGCTTAGATCAGATGAAGCATTATTTTTATATTTAGCTGGTGGGTTTTGGTGGGTATGCCCGCCAATTGGTGGTTTTTGACGGGTACACCCGCCAATTGATGGTTTTTGGTGGGTATACACGCCAATTGGTGTTTTTTGGCAGGTATACACGCCAATTGTTGTTTTTTTGCGGGCATGCCCGCCAATTGGTGGTTTTTGGCGGTAATTCCAGGCGTTGTATTGAGAAATTGGTGGTCTAAATGAGGCACGAATAATTATTTAATTTTCGACTTCTTAATCAAACCGATGAGCAACTGACCGTCAAATTCTTCCTTGGGGTGCAGTGGCGAAACTTGACCTGAGAAGTACAAATTTACGCTACCCACTCCCCCAGTGCAGCTAATTTGTCACGACCGACACTTTTCCGATTAGCCACGAGCTTTTCCGTTTAGCTTTGCCCAAAGTTCCTCTGCGCGACCAAGAACAAAAGGACTATTGTCTAGTGCTTAATGGGAAAAGCTGAGACACAAGCTCAAGCAAAAATTTCCCTCCCCCACCCCTTATCGCCGACCAAATCATTTGTATTATTGACTTCTATTTGTATTATTGAGTTCTAGCCTTCTCAACCCTTCGTAGTATCCTATTCAAGCAAAGCTCGCGTCAAAGGTATTTTATCCTAGGAACTTGCATCGGTTTAAAGCTATTTTTGTTATAGTTAGTGCACAGTTATTGAACATTGAGTTTATTCTCAGTCCCTTAGGTTGTATGCGGTTTCTCGTTTTTTTTTAATTTAAATCATAAATAGCCTGAGCCAGGGCCGGTGTAGAGACCTGTCAACCATTGTGGCTCTTTGAATATGCTGCTTGCGAGCTAGATTTTTCCATCCTAGACTGAGTTCGAATAAATAACCAGCATGCACTTAATAGTTTAAAAAGGTCAAAACACGGGCTGCTCTATTCTGGAGCTTTTGTAGCTTGTTCTGCAAAGGTATCCCACAGTTTTCCCAAACAGTAAATTGCAATGCAGAAAATGATCGATTAAAGCCTGGTTTTCACTAGCGACGCAAGCACAAGCGCAAGCACAAGCGCAAGCGCAAGCACAACGGCTTCGACGCAAGCATAACTACAAGTGCATTGCATTTGGATGCTTGTACTTGTGCGTGCTGCAAGCACAAGAACAAGGATAATGTTTTTCCTTTTCTCGTGCTTGCACTTTTGCTTGCGCTTGTACTTGCGTCGCTAGTGAAAACCAGGCTTAAGTGCCGCGGCGCTCATTTAGTTTGATACTTCTGTCGCAGTAAAATTGCATGAAACTGCTTAGAAATCATACCTTCAAAGAGAAATTAGTATATATTTTGGGGCAACTTTTGGATTTTTGGATTTTTGGGGCAACTTTTGAGCAACTTTTTTTTATCAAAAGCAACTTTCTGGATTTTTGGAGCAACTTTCGAGCTTTTTTTTCAGAAATTCCGAACAACTTGTAGAAAGTTCGTAAAAGAAGTATTTAAAGATTTAAATACTTTTCCTGTTTAAAACTAAACTTGAGTACGCTCGCCAATTGCGCGAGGTTTACCGAAGAATACTAAAAAATTCACTGCTGAACAATGGAGTCGGAGTTCCCAAATTTTTTGCTTAATTTTGATTTTGAAAATTTAGAGAATGAAGCTCCAAACAAAAGAGTAAAAAAATGTCAGAAGAGGAACTTGATAAAAGTGTTGAAGACTAAAAAATTATCAATACAAGTACTAGGTCAACACAATTTGCATTACAACAGAGAGAATGATATGCTTCACCAGAGAGAATGATATCACCGGATTTTTGGCTGAAATTGGGTACGATAAATAACCAATCGTTCCTTTCTGGTACGCTGTCGGCGGCATATCAGGCTAAGGCTTTCCGCAACTTTTTAGCAACTTTTTCCCATTCGAGCAACTTTTTTCCTCTCGAGCAACTTCTTGCATTTTGAGCAATTTCCAGACCGAAGATCTCCGAAGATTATCCGAGTGTTGTTCAAAGGCCATACGAGCAACTTCTTGCATTTTGAGCAATTTCCAGACCGAAGATCTCCGAAGATTATCCGAGTGTTGTTCAAAGGCCATACGAACGTTTCCGAAGATCTACGAAGTTTGCCGAAGATTTTCGAGGAACATCTGAAGACGTTTAAACTTTCAGCTGATTCTGCATTCAAACATTACAAAAGTCGTCAGCAAACATGACGTCATCGATATCTTCACGATTTTTCTCAGTTAAAGAAATCCTTGTTATTTAACAAATTTTCCCCTTAATATGTTATTAAGATACTTCTTTTGCTGTAAAATTGCATAAAACTGATTAGAAATCTTACCCTCAAAGGGAAATTAGAAAAATTATCTTGATTAGAAGCAGCGTTTTGGATTTTTTGGAGCAACTTTCGAGCAACTTTTATTATCAGAAGCAACTTTGTTTGATTTTTGTAGCAACTTTTGAGCAACTTTTTGAGAAATTACGGGCAGCTTTTTGGGAAATCTCGAGCAACTTGTGGAAAGTCCTATATCAGGCTCGTTTCGGGTCGAACCATGGCTCGACCAAACTCGGCAGATATGCCGCCGAAGCGTACAAAAAATGTACGATTAGGTATATGTAAATATCAAGTCAAAATCAAAGATAAAAAAAGAGAAGAGGAATGGAAATTAACAGAATGTACGGGCACAATCTATAGAGGCCTGACTGTTATGTAACCTGCTTAAGGGCACAAATGATGACATTATTTTAAGGACGGACAATTTTTTGCGGGGCGGGGGGGGGGGGGGGGGGATGGGCAGTTACCAAAAAAATTCTGCACGGAAATAAACGAGCTAAAAAAAATCGTGCAAAGGGAGCCAGGAGTAAAAAAAAATGAGAAAAATCTATAGAAAAATTCTTGCACAACCGAAATTTGAAAAAAATATCTTGCCCAGAAAAATTGCCCAACCAACCCCCCCTCCACCCCCCCCCCCCTCCTCAAAGAAATAATGGTCCGTCCCTTAAGCCTGGGCCAAACGAGGATGAGATTTGATGAGAGTTGACTCTCTCTCATTGACTATCATCAGCTTGGGCCAAAGGAGAGAAAACTCTCATCGACTCTCATGAAAAATTTGAACACGTTCAAACTTTAAAGTCTATGAGAGCGCATGAAACCGCACGAGAGTCGATGAGAGGGCATGAGAGTTCCACGCCAAACGAGTTGATGTCATTTTTACCCCAAAACTGTCCCTTTAATTAACTTTACAACCCCGCGGTATAAAATGACTACAGTAATTTTATTCCCATATTTTATTTCCGCATTCAGCACTAACAGCAATATAAAGCATACCATCATTACCTACGCATGTATAACGTTTAAACCAAATTTTCTTTATGCCTTAATTCACATTTTGTGTCATTCGAGATCACTTCACGCGGAGATTTTAAATAGAACTGTTTCACGGCTGAGTTAAGTTGATTTTGACAAAACCATGGCTTTATTTCAAACAAATATGTCTTCCGGGCGTTATCATTTTAAGTTACAAGCAAACGAGATTAAAGAGGCCACGTCACGAGGATTTTGCAGCTTTTTGGTCTTAACTGTTCTGAAGTTAGTGGTAGGCAACTTAACCCATGAAAACATTATCTTTTAACCTCTAAAGAAAGATAAAAACCTTAATTTGCGGATACACTTAAATCAAACTACGGCTATAAATATTATATATAATATTATTTTTTAAGACGCGCGGAAACAACTTGAAAAGTTAAGAATTAATTAGCCATCCGCAGCCAAAGCCGCTTGTTTTTAAAGGGTTTCAGTGCTCTAATATAGCAATTCTTAATAAAAATGGACTATTATTTTTTTTGGTTTCCTACGACCTAAATATAAGTTTTGGCTGTTGAAACCAAAAGTATTTCAAACACATATCGCAATCCGTTTCAGTCTTCCTCACTTTTGACCATCCGTTGATTTTTTTTGTATTTGCTGTCTTATTGAAATGTTCTGTTACCGGTTTAAGTGTTATTTTTATCTTTTATATTTCACCGAATTTGGTGGCTTTTCGTTTTGTATGCCTATAAAATTTGGCTAAAATCTGTAATACTGCTCCTTCAACCTTTGGGTTGGTCTAGACTTCAGGGAATACTCTTTGACCTTTATACTTTCATCCCATATCCTTGCAAGGTCCTTGAGGAAGCAAACAGCAAATAGCAAACACGCATGTAACAAAAATTCACATTCACTGCCTCCATGCACTCGTTAATTAGGTGGGCGTGACTGAAGGCCCATATTTCCATATTTCCCGTCCAAACTTGGCCAACACAAGGGGTCAAACGGCGATGCTGTCTTGCTACATTGAAAATTCGTAAATTTTCGTCCTTTGGAAACTTTTCATGGGGACTGCGGTCTTATATCATATTTTCTCCATTCTATGCGCCTTTTTCTTTGATGTACTTCTAGCGATTAAAGACGGGAAAAAGCCACTTACGCTATCTGTCAAGCTAAGTACAAGAAAACGGCGAATGTCGCGCGATCTAAAGAGAACAACTATTTAAAATGCCTGCAGAAAATACCAAAGAAATAACAGTACACTATAATTAAAACACCTTGTCTCTGGCGATCGGCAGACTGATTGTAATTGGAAGGATTCATCCGATCTGAACTTTAAAGTCGCTAAATTTTCGGTGGTCTCTGTCCACCTTCATCAGACTTGAAAATTTAGTGATTTAGAGTGAACAATTAAGGTCGCGGGGGATACCTACAGCATGAATAAATTCATGAAGCGAAATTTTGCTTGACCTGCATCTTTTAAAACGCTTATTTCTCGGCTGTTATGGGTGCGATTAAGCTCAAATTTTACAGAGACATAAAGAAATGATGAAAAGTTATGTATGTCATCTATTATTTGGTAGATTGTACTTAACGGCGATGTAATAGCCACGTTAGTGCCAAATTGGGAAGAACATGATTTTGTGGCAGAGTTTGCGGAACGAGTAGGAGACAGCACACTGTGATCTTGCCAAAAACTAATCAGTCAATATCTCTAGAGTGTCATAACAGAAGCGGATTTTTTAATTTAAAGTTTGCCAGCAAGTCAGTATGGCGGTTTAAATGCGCAAATTTTACTTTAATGCCTTCTACCTCTTTCTAAAAGAGCTCTTTTAAAATTCCGCCTCTGTTATGACACACTACAATATCTATAGTTTACCTATCTGCAGGGGCAAGTCATGAAGGTCTGTATCCGCGCTGTATTCTCTGCCACAAAATTGTCGGAAAAGTCAAAACTTTGAGATTTCCGAAGGTGTCCCGACCAAAACACGATCAGTTTCCAAAGGAGAGATGTAATTATGGTAATTATATTCCACGCTTTTATGGTGAGAACAATGCGTTTTTATGAAGGACACGATTGTTTATGCCGAATATTATTTTGATTACTCTAAGTTGCAGAAACAAAAACAAATTGAATAAAAGTTAGCTCATAGACTTCCTACAATCTATATAAACGTATAACGCCAAGTGTTGTTTTAAATTGGTTAAAATATCAAAGAAACAGGAATTTTTTTTTTAAAAAAAAATCACGCGCACGCACCCATATTTTTATCCAGTCATGAATATCTCGTAAAGTTGTCGATGTCAGTCGTTGCACTTCGTGCATACGATTTAAATAAACGCATAATGATGAGCCTAAGGTGTCCCCCGCGACCTTAACGTGGAAATTAACTTGGAATTCCCGTGACATTTTCTATACAACTCAGTGTTTATGCATCATCTACAAAATAGCAAAGCAATCAGCGATATTTCCTTTCAACTGGTGTTTGACGGTTTCTGTACTGTGGACCTACTACTCAAAAGTGAGAGAGTAGGTGATTTGACGCTGGTTTTCCCAAGAGTACAGCATTCTTTCTCTGGGGTTGTAGTCCACCATGGAGTTGTAGCCGTACGGGTTTGTGAACTGTATGCTTGGGTTCCACCGTTCTCCTGTCTTGGTATCGTAAGCAAAGTTGATGGTAGTGGATTTTTGCTTGTAGTCGTCGATACAGTAGATCACACCACAGGCGACAAAAGCATTGCCCATCATTCTCATACGTTCTGTATAAACAGTATTAGGCAACGGGTTAATGCACTCTGCAGTATGCTATATTTCGGCAAATTCAAATTTAAATGAATAAACGACATCGTTAATACAGAATCTATATTCTTATGCCAAACATTACTGTACCGTATTTACTCGAATAAGCGCCGCGGCGCTTATTAAATTTTTCCTGCCTCAAATGCGGCGCTTATTCGAGGGCGGCGCTTATTTACAATTTGGCAGCCAGAAAGAATCTAATCTTTTACAGTAATTGAAAATAGCTTCTTTTGGTTCTCAGTATTCGTCTCTTGCTGAAGGGAGAAGTGGCACTAGGTTTCCTGGCAAAGTTTGCGGCCTTCACAACATTTTACAGAACTACGTATTGTAAGAATGTTTGATAGAAAAACTTATGGGCAAACGGTAAAACAATCACTTTGAACTGCAAAACATCGCTTTTGCTGGAAAGAAACTTTCAAGTTTGTTTTAGAGTTGCTTTGTAGTGTTGTTTTTAGTTTAACGGAATTCATCGAGTAAGCGCCCCATCGGTACTGCGGCGATTATTAACTTTTTGGGCCCAACTGCGGCGCTTATTCGAGGGCGGCGCTTATTCGAGTAAATACGGTATATCAAACCGCTTATTCCCACCGAAGTTTTTCGCGCCAAAATAGTCACGTGGCCAAGATTTCTTTCACCGGCACGAAGATAGATCTTAACTCGGTATCAGTGAAAAGGTGACCGCCTACAACCAAGAAGCTATTATTTAAAAAAGAAAAATATATGTACAACCCGACCACGACCCCGAAAAAATTATATGTACAACCCGACCGCGACCCCGACCCGGACTCCGAGCCGCCGTTTTACCGACACTCGAATCAAAAACACACTTTTTGAATATATTAAAATGTATTGGATCTAAAGGCTTTTTCAGTCTCTTATTTTAAGTTTAGTCAATCAAACTACCTACTTCACTCAAACTCTAGATTAACCGCACTGTATATGACAAGTAATTGACGGCATTAGTCCAGGAGCAAATGTCGCTGAAAAAAGTTCCGTGGGAATTTCGTGAAGATTTTTGCCGACCAGTGTAAAAGTGTTGTGGAGGGCCTAAGAAACCCGATAAATGTTGTTGGCACTTTTGTAACCCGTGCAGACGGTTTCTATGGGGCGTTTAAATGTGCCCTGTGTGACTCAACATGAAAACGAGGCTGAAGTTCTAAATTGCTTCGCGCAAGCTCTAAATTGGTTGAAATATTGCCGTTTTTTTGTACTTTAGGATGAAATTTTTTCTAGTCCTTAAAATTGTGAAATAAAAATACTATGTTTGCACTAATTATACTGGTCACAGGTCTTAGCCCTATTGAGACCCCGGGGGGAGGGGGCTTTTCACGCCTGCGCTGACTTTGAACGCTTATAACTTTTTCAGGGTTTAACCAAACGCTGCCAAACTTTGCGAGATTATCTAAAATTTATCTGAGAATAATTTCGTAGGATAGATTGTTGTTTCAGGAACTTGACATCACCACGGCAACGGCATTTTGACTGGCATGTTTTTCCAAATTTGTAATTTTCGTGTTTCTGTTAATGAAAATTAACTTAAATGTAAATATTTTCACCTTTTTACGGTTCGTAAGCACAGTTTTATTGATTTTAAGTACTTTGCAGTACTTTTGGGTGGTTTTCTTACGTTTAGGAAAATTTTTGAAATCCAAGATGGCGGATCCAATATGGCGGCTGTTTGACATTGTGATGTACTTGAATTGCACGTGATGTTACGTAGTCATCCCTCGTAAAGTATACAAAAAGATAGATGTTCAGACATATATACATCCTCTTAGCTTTATTGTGATTGCCGAAAGTTATTCTAGAAGCTACGTGGTGGTGGGGTGCGGGGGTTCCCTCGGTCCAAGAAGGTCCAAAAAAAGCCCGGTCTGAAGGGCCGAGCTAGTTTTTTTTTTTTAAAAAAAAAACGCTGCCCTGAATGGCAAGCTTTGAAACAACTGATTACTTTCAATATCAAATTAAGATTCTTAGATATTAATGACTTTCGTATATTGCTTAAAACTGTTAAAATATCGACATGTTAAGTTTAAAATTAACAATAACTGCAGCAACAGAAACCTATTGGGTGTGAACTATAAGAGGTCAAAGATGCCCATTATTTTGCAAAATGTCCTAATAGAATGAAGTGCGAGTCTTTCGGCTCTGAACGTGGACAAAGAGGAAAATCAATCATTTATTGAACTTTTGTTTCTTAGGTGTTTCAAAACTAGACTGCTTTTATGTCTACGTAGTGAAAACCGGGTGAAAATTAATGGTAGAAAAAACCGTTGTTATTACTTTAAGAAGCCTTGAGGTCTATAGAAATTTTTTCATGGCAACAGGGAAGTGAACAAGAAACCCCGATAGGATGGGATACCACTCTCGATCATATCAACCGTTGCATGAAGGTTGCAGGAGGACTTATTGGGATCACTCTAAACCTAAGTGCTAGAGCAAAGTTTTTCCTAAGGCAAAGCAAATGGCTGCGATGTCTTCAGTGATGCAGCTTTTCATAACGCGAAGACAGAATTATTGATTGGTTGTTGACCACAGTGCGGAACTTTGCTACCCCGTTTAAAGAAAAGAGTAAAGAACTTAAAAATTGTAGTAGCCAAAGTAGTCATGATCATGCCTGAAGCAATGAAGAGTGATCTTTGCCATAAAAGTGAGAGAGATAGGGCACTTAGTAAGATCTTTGCTAAAGACAGAATTCACTCGAACATAGTGAACCGCTGGTCCAAGAACAAATAAACGCAAACTTCTTCCTTGGAAAGACAGCGGAAAGGTATCAAAGTATCTTGCAAGGATAAAGTGGTCGAGTTTCACGACTAATGAATCTACTGTGGTCCCGAAATCTATGTTTGCACCCGACGGTATGATGCTCCATTGTTCCGCAAAGAGCTCGTTAATGATAATTTTTTACAAGCATGGCGGTGAATCGCAGCAGAGAACGAACACGGCTACTCAGAATAACGAAGATGACACAATAAATGTGGACGCGGAGCCTTAACTGCAACTACGAGTCCCTGCTGTTGACGCTATGACAGAACTGTAGTACCTTGATAGGTCAGACGGTATCCGAAGACTGTTCATAGTCACTGGCACTGGCCAGAACCACCGTGTAATTGAACTTGGGTCGATTGCTAGCGCTCTTGGCAGTGCTAAAATTACAGCTGCACTATGTGTAGCCTGCGAATACAGCCGCCTCTCATTCGCTCCCGCTACTGTAGCGGGAGCGAATGAGAGGCGGCTTTATTCGCAGGCTAACATAACTGGAAGTTTTTTCCTGCGTGCTGAAAAGCCTTCAGAGACACAGACAAGGACGTAATTAATGCTTTCGGATGTCTTGGAACGACGCTGTATCCAGAATAGAAGACAGCAATAATAATAGAGCAGTATGTTTGCCAGACTTTTTAGCTCAGAACAAGCATCTCGAATCATGATGATAAATACCTCGTGTGGTAGATGTGCAAAAAGAACAGGCTACCACCTACGCAGGGTGCACTTTATGAAGCAATTCTCTGTACCCAAAACCAGATCATCGCTTTTAACAACGACAGAGTATGCAGTCCTAAGTTACCACAGCCAGATGGTTACGGCTGGAAAAATTAGGGAGGAGGAATGGACGACTGTAGCGATGCGTAGAAAGTTCACCCACAAAACTTGCTACAATCTGAGAGGGGGAATGGGAGGGTCTGTAGACATATTACATATATTGAAAAGACGGTTTTTACTAGCGTCACTAGACCATACAAGGCCTTTTAACTTCGTTAAATTGCCAAACGCCGGGATATTCATTGATTCCTACTGACATATCTTGGAAACTGTTTGGCGAGGGGACGGGAGGCACTATGGTTCCAGGTCCGTTCCAGGTTCAATGAACCACAAGAAAATGCCGCCTCGATTTCATGGTCACGTGATTGAGACTATCCATATCAGTTAAGATATTCTTTTGGACATCTCAGTCTATCGAAACTGCTAATAGTTATTCTAAAATACCAATAAATACCACATTTTTGTGAAGTTCATCATTTAGCCTCGTTTTCATGCTAAGCCAAATAGGCGATGTTTTTAAATTCCCCTTCTGAAGGCCTTTGCACGGGTTACAAGATTGCCAACAACATTTATCGTGTTCCTTAGGTCCCCCTTAACACTTCTAAACTAGTCGGCAAAAATCTTCACGAAAATCCCACGGGAATACGATTGCTCCCAGACTACATAGATCAGTCAAAGTGATTTTTTAAATTGGTTTTAGCGAGAATACGTAAATTACCGAAATTTAGTTTAAAAATTACTCTCAATAATAGAGGGTCTCAATGGGGTTGACCGTTAGCCGTTAAACGGCCAAAACTTTAGCTGTTAGACGTAAAAATTGGAAAATTTTAACCGTTAGCCGTAAAATATGTTAAACGTAAAAAATCGGTCGGAATTATAAATAAATCAAACTAGTTCACTTCATCGTCCTAGAATGGCCCTGAGACCTAACATATGTTTTTCAATAATGGAAATTAATTTTTAACTTTTTAAAACAATGAAAATTAATTTTTAACTTCTGTTTGCCGTTATGGAAATAAATCAACCGTTAGCCGTAAAAAAGCCAAAATTTTAACCGTTAACCGTAAAAGCCACCATCCCATTAAGACCCTCATAATAGAGTTTTTCTTGTTGATGCGGCCACGTTGCATTCTAATACCTGTGCTCAAGTACCATGTTTTCACTATGCGGTTGCTCTCTACATCGATTTTTGCTGCTTTCAGTTGATCGTTGTTCCCAGTACTGCCAAACAATACCCACAATCCCTGCTCGTCGACTGCCAGGTCCACTCCACTGTAGCCACCCCATTGGTAGTTGTTTTTCCTTGGCCATGGTGAACCAATCGGCACGGCTATTTGAGCTTCCTCGCGCTCTGTTTGCAGATTGTACTTGACGATATAGTTTGTATTGGCTCTGTCAGGACAAGAGAGAGAAATTAAGATAAAGGAAGAATCTTACAACAGCAAGCAAGAACTGCCTCTTTCAAGAAAGGCGGCTTTAGAGGAATTTTAACTCGATTTAATCTTAAACTTTAGTCTAGAAAAACCAAAACCATGACGACGAACTGACGAGTAATAGTCGGAAACCTTGGAACAATAAAACACATAGGTATATAATCATTAAAAAAATACACAGTACAGTCAGTGTTTGCGCCTCTGTAGAATGCGTCAACAGAAAGTTTGACGAAATTAAGGTCGCGCAGGACCCTTGCAATCATTATGAATGTATTTATTTAAAGAGTATGCACGAACTGCGACGACTGAAGCCGACAACAAACGAGATATTCATGAGAATTGTTTTCTTAAAGTTCTTTATACAAGTAATTACGAGTTATTGTTCTCAGCTTTGTGCCCCGTGCGCTGGAACAAAGCGAATTATCATAATTAGATTCACAGCTTTAAACTTAACACACGTTATTGTAAACATTGGCTCGGAAGGTCTTCGGAAGCGTAAAAACCTGCAATTTTGTGTCCAAGTTTTCTCCGCCGATATAGAATTTCAGGAGTTGATTGGTGAGAAACATGAACTTGGTGTACTCTATTGTGTTCTTGACAAGAGCGAATTTTGAAACGTCGTTCTCAAAATGAAGACAGCACGTTTCAAAGTTAAGATTTAGCATTTTTACTAAATTAGGAGCCATTATCTTCTAGTAGCTTTTGGAATCGAAAATTTCGTTCTTGTCAGAACACAAAAGAGATTATGATCTATCTCTAGGTTATGAAATCATTTAATTCGGTGCGCTGTTTTAGCTGAAAACTGACACAAAATCGCATTATCTACAGTTAAACTTTTAAGAGCTTGTAACATCACAGTAGACGGTCATCTCTCAGCAAAAGGACAATCATGATGTAATTCCTTCATCCTCTAAAATCTATGATAATCTTTTAGAGGAATCGATGTTCAAAATGCAGCGAATTAAAGCATTACAAGATAGCACCTCGGCAAGAAATTTGGCTAATGAATGAATTAATGAGCAAGGGTCCTGCGCGGCCTAAGGTGGCTCGAAATAGTTCTTTGGCGCGCGAAAACTGGGTTCCAATATACACGCGAGAACACGCGCGTGAAAGTTCACTATGCAAAAGTCAGACAGTATGCAAAATTTTAAAAAAAAATTACCGTCTCATTTTCAAGAAAATCGAAGATATGTCTCTTGAAAGGCCTGACTCAAGTAGCCATTAGCGTTGCCATGGCAACGATCACAACGATTCTTTTACAACCAATTGTTAGGGTGTTATCACCTTTATTTCAGGGTGAGATGTAAGGATGATCTGCTTTGTCCAAGTAAAATTGTTTTAATTCCAAATACATTGCATAGAAAAAGGAATCAACTGTTTCGAGCCACCTTAATTGGAAATGGAAAGAATGTTACAGGAGAGGTGAAATGGGGATCAATTTAGGTTTCTGGGAAACTGCTCACCTACCCCTCCCCAAACCTAACATTTTGCCCAAAGCGATATGTAAGGGTTAATGTTAGGTTTGGGAAGGGGTAGGTGAGAAGTTTCCCAGAAACCTAAATTGATCCTGAAATGGTACCTATTGTAGTAGAGGTATGGTCCATACACCACTCCCCCAGTTCCGTCCCACTGGTATGGCAGTGTGTACGTCTTACGAGTCACGCCTGCTTTGAACTTCTGCATGTTTTCATACTCTTCGACCACGTTGTTTCCGGTAAATGACGCCATGACGAATATGGTCTCAGTACCCATGGTTCCTAGCGGATCTTTCATCCAGGCTCCTTGTACGTCATGTAAAGTATTATGAGTGACAGGTTTACCAACAGACTTGATGGTAGTACAGCTGTCTGCAATCGACAAAAACAAATGTGCCTTACTTTATAAAATCGAAAGACCCAAATTTTAAAATACGTCAAACAGTAATGCTTCTTTCACGTATGACTACCTTTTTGGTTCCAAGGTGAAGTTAAAATGGTGATGCCTATCTTATATCGTGCATGTCGGTCTTGCTTTTAAAATGACTCGTGAGTGATTAAAAATTCTACAGAACTTGTGGAAAAGAAAAAGCTAAGGTG
This sequence comes from Oculina patagonica, assembly GCF_052425735.1. NCBI lineage: Eukaryota > Metazoa > Cnidaria > Anthozoa > Scleractinia > Oculinidae > Oculina > Oculina patagonica. The sequence continues at coordinate 28,522,205 of NC_135763.1, forward strand.
ATTTTATTAAACATGTTAAATAGATATTACACTTTCAGATACATTTAGACACTCATTCCATTGTTTTCTTTTGTTTAGTTTTGACTATAATGTATTAACTAACTCAGTGCTAGATGCTGTTTCACGGGTTAAGGTGTCTCGATACAGTTTTTCTGGGCCATACTTTCAATTTGCAATTGGCCTTTGAGCGACCTTCTCTGACTCGGATCGATATAAAAATTATACTCTATATTGGTTTTAGATTAAAGTTTGATTTAAGGTAATCGATATTTCCATGGCAACGATAATCCGTTTCGTTTTTCGCTTGGTAAATTTGGCCCGTAAAACCACGAATGTCTCTTTATTTCATTTTTCCGTTTCCCATTGTTCGATTGACTTTTGATAATCTTATTTTGTGCTTTCTCCGTTTTTTCTCTTTTCTTTTTATTAAATATCCATATTCTTTTTTCTGATTCCGCTTATTCCTTTTTTTATTCCTTTTTCAATTTCCATTTATTTATTTTTCGTTTTTCTTTTTTTTCTATTTTCTTTTTTCTTTATTCCTTTTTCTTTATTCCGATTTTCTTTCAACATTTTTCCTTTTTACTCTTTTCCTTTTTCTTTCTTTTATTTTCTTGTCTCCTTTTTCTTGAATGCCTTTTTTCCTTTTTACCTTTAACTTCACTTTAATTTTCTCGGCTTTCATTGTTTTTTTGTTTCGTTTCGTTTTGCCAGCATGGCTATCATGGGAACGAACTACGGGTTGCTTAGAATACTAGGATGTATAGCTAATACGAATTTAGGCGCCATTTTGCAATGAATTTGGTTTTAAGAAGACGGCATTTGGTCTCTTGTCTGGTCCAGAAAAATGCATACAGAAATCGCTTTTTTAACCAATGATATCTAGTGTTAGGACCTCTATGTAAACCACTTAAGTGATGGAGCTTCCTAATAAAAGATTGTTATTATTATTAGCGTCATATATTTTCGCATGATCCCTCAGAAACCCATTCAAGATACCGACTGAAAATGTGGCAGATAAACAATCTGAGCAATCCGAGGATGCTTATCCAGATCTATAAAGAAAATAGACTCCTGTGAGATAAAAACCACAAAGACCATGGGGGAAAGTATATAAGCAGCTTGTTGTAGATAAATAATACTGTTACTTGCAATTGTAAAGGCGCCAGTTTTGCATTTTACAGAATCGTGAAGAAAAATATATTACCTTTACAAAGCGAAAAATAACTGTCAATTGTGTGTAAGACTTGAAGACGAATTCCTTTTGCGTTATCTTTAACGAGTTTAACAAAAGTAATGCGCTACGACCGCATGCAACATTCTTTTATGATAATAAAATCCGAATTGCCTCCTAGTGTGAGATCAACAGAAGCTGGTCCAAGTTTAAGCCTGGTTTTCACTAGAGACGCAAGCAAAAGCGCAAGCATAAACGCAAGCACGAGAAAAGGAAAATAATTGACCCCTGCGCTTGTGCTTGCCGCAAGCACAAACACAAGCATCAAAATTCATTGCGGTTGTGTTTTTGCTTGCGTCAAAGCCGTTTTTACGGTGAAATAAGACCTGTTATCCTTGCGCTTGTGCTTGTGCTTGTGCTTGCGTCGCTAGTGAAAACCAGGCTTTAAACAACAGAACATATTGATATTCTAAATTTCCTGAGAGATAATGCTAAGTTTACAGTTGTTGGCCAAGAGCGGAACTGACAAAGATCAAAAAAATTAATTCGACATTGCAAACATTACACAGAAAAACCACTTATACTTTGGTGGGTTTTTCCTCAAGTGAGATTCCTTACTTTGATGTAAAATTATGATCAAAGGGAAATAAACGATCTCCCTGTTTTCTTATGCCTTCCTATCTCCTGTGGGAATTCGAGTTCGCGAAAATCATGCAAAATTGGCCGGTAAATTGTTCATGTATTGTATTGTTCAGTGCTAGACTATTACACTTAAAAATAAGGTACACCGGTCTTGTCTATTTCATATTCACTGTATATAATTGATTCAATAGTATGACCGGAGAGGCTAGTGAATGTTACACTGGAGCAGGGAAAGCCTAGATTTCTCTCTAGATGCATAGAAAATGATTGATTGTAACTCGAGAAGCTCATTCTTGGCCTTTCCGGTCATACTATTGAATCAATTGATTCAATAGTATGACCGGAGAGGCTAGTGAATGTTACACTGGAGCAGGGAAAGCCTAGATTTCTCTCTAGATGCATAGAAAATGATTGATTGTAACTCGAGAAGCTCATTCTTGGCCTTTCCGGTCATACTATTGAATCAATTGATTCAATAGTATGACCGGAGAGGCTAGTGAATGTTACACTGCAGCAGGGAAAGCCTGGATTTCGCGCTAGACGCATAGAAAATGATTGATTGTAACTCGAGAAGCTCATTCTTGGCCTTTCCGGTCATACTATTGAATCAATTGATTCAATAGTATGACCGGAGAGGCTAGTGAATGTTACACTGGAGCAGGGAAAGCCTAGATTTCTCTCTAGATGCATAGAAAATGATTGATTGTAACTCGAGAAGCTCATTCTTGGCCTTTCCGGTCATACTATTGAATCAATTGATTCAATAGTATGACCGGAGAGGCTAGTGAATGTTACACTGCAGCAGGGAAAGCCTGGATTTCGCGCTAGACGCATAGAAAATGATTGATTGTAACTCGAGAAGCTCATTCTTGGCCTTTCCGGTCATACTATTGAATCAATTGATTCAATAGTATGACCGGAGAGGCTAGTGAATGTTACACTGGAGCAGGGAAAGCCTAGATTTCTCTCTAGATGCATAGAAAATGATTGATTGTAACTCGAGAAGCTCATTCTTGGCCTTTCCGGTCATACTATTGAATCAATTGATTCAATAGTATGACCGGAGAGGCTAGTGAATGTTACACTGCAGCAGGGAAAGCCTGGATTTCGCGCTAGACGCATAGAAAATGATTGATTGTAACTCGAGAAGCTCATTCTTGGCCTTTCCGGTCATACTATTGAATCATATGTCTGAATTTATCAAAACCAGGTCAAGGAAATTTTAACCGTCTTAAACGAAATCGCTGTAAACGCGTTTTTTTCTCGCCAGAAACTATCTCCAAACTCGATGATATAAAAACTAAAGGGAATGTCAGTCTTTTTTTCTCTTCTCCTCTCTCTTCTTCACCTTGCAGCGCTGTATTTCTTTTTTTTTTTTCCCCTTTCTTGTGGCGTTTTGAGCCAATTCGCGCAGTAACGTACTTGTTCAAGAATACTGACGTCACTTTTCTTTGACCCGGTTTTGATAAATTCAGACATATATATAAAGTGCATTATATTTATAAAGAAAAAATATTTAACTTGACTTATCTTTTACTTCCTTAACTTAGTGAAACTCAGAACGCTGTTTTGTCAATTTGAAGGTATAGTGTATAAAATTTGAAGGTATAAAATAAGAAGCATCATTATAGAGCCTCTCTATGGGCCCCCCCGTCTTTCGTTTTCTTCGCATTTTTTTCAGGTCTTCGTTTTAGGGATTGAAACGGGTTGAACGTTTTGACAGTCTTGACAGTTTTATATCAGAGTGTTCAATTTGATCACGCGAATTTTGGTCAATTTCAGACCTTCGCTTAGTCATGAGATCTTCGTTTTTCCGACGTGATCTTCGCGTGTTCGATTTCTTCGGAAATACCCATAGAGAGGCTCATTATATCATAAGATAAGTATACATCGCGCTACACTATGCTTATTAAGGATGTCATATAAAAAGGAAAACAGAAACAAGGTGCAATATTTACCTGCTGCCTTGCTGCAAGTTTTTCCATCACCAGTGTAAGGATAGTTACACGAACAATTGTAGGATCCTACAGTATTTGTACATGAAGCTGAACTGTGGCAGTCGTTTACACCGCTGACACACTCATCAATATCTGTGAGCATTGAAAAAGAAGCCGGAAATGACAGCTGTGTATCGGTAAGGAAAATGTGATGGAAGTCCATGATCATGGTTGTCATTTTACATTTTAATCTCTAGCACAGCTCTTGGCTATGAGAAAACTCCAATTGTCTGGTGCTAGGCTGGACTTACCCTGCATGGCAGGCAGATAAAAATAAATGGCACGCAATGCATGCAGAAGCGGTTACGTTTCACAAGGGGTCTTACATAATTTTGAGGAAATTTGTCGAAAACTTAACGTAAATAAAAGTAGCTGACACCTTAAGTGAAAAAGTATATTGTAAGCATTAGAAATTTCTGTCTATTTAATCTAATAGATCCCATAATATATAATTAATTAGTCGCTTTCGTTTATACATTATAGTGTTCCATTCTAACTGCAAGGGAGTATTTTGTTTCAGTGTTCTACGCAGCGATTTCTTGTTAAGTTAAATTTGATTTCTGTTCGATCGCGCGAAACAGACAAAAAGAACCCGTCGTGCGATGGCATAAAGCGATGACGTTATTACTTACACGTCATCGATTAATGAGAAACATAAAACGGTGTTTTTCCACTTCCATCCACTTTTCCTCTTCTTTCAAAGGAATTTTCAAGCAAATTACTTTTTAGACGCCGTTTCTTACTCAACCGATAACGGAAACCAACAGTAGCAATTTAATTCACTTTTATTCTATGGTACCAATTATTAACCGCACGATTCTGTGACCTCACTTAGTGGTGGTACGATCTAGATTACATTTCGCAGCCAATGAACACACCGCAACCTTAAAGTTGTTTAAAATAACTTACCAACGCAACTTTTTCCATCTCCTGAAAATCCAGCTTTACACGTGCACGTGTACGATTCTGGTGTGTTGCTGCAAACAGCATTGACGTCACAGCTATGAGAGTTGGAAGAACACTCGTCGATATCTAAAAATTGATAAAGAAGTTAGTAAGTGTCGTGTAGAATCCTTTATTGCTACTGAAGATTTAAGGTGATTCCATTGAAAAAGAATTTGTATTTAAAATCTTTTAAAACTTTGCACAGTTGTTAATTACAGCTAGTACATCAAATAAATGAAATAAAAAGAGGGGGGCACCATGCTTGTTTTTGCGCACTAGAGCTTTAGTTTATAAGAACTAGTTTATAAAATCAATATTAAAAAACCTAGCCTTGGTTTAGATGCACTCGTATAACATACAGAATTTTTTGATAGAAGTAGAATACGAATATCTTTCTTTAGTGACACAACAATGTTTCAGTAAAACACCGAATTTTTCCGAAAAAAGCAAAAGTAATGGAGCAACTATATGTTTCCATTGAAACACGTTAAAACGGATTTTAATGAAGATTCAATGAGAATGTTTCAAAATCGGGAAATCAAAAATAAAAACTTAATATATCATAGAGAGTCGTTTTTTCCTTAAAATTATGTAATAAAACAAGAGGGTCATCATGCTCGTTAAAAAGAAAACGACCATTGAATTCCCTGTCGAGCTTCTCGTTTTAGAAAACTCGTAATGTTCTGTGTGCATGCGCGCTAGATGACGCAAATATTATGCGCAGCAAGGATGCGCAATGCAATTCACTGGAATCACCCCATTGTCAAGTAAAGATGTGTTTCCTAAACTGCTTTAGATTATGACTATGTACGCTCATTCTTGACCTTGGTGTATAAATAAACAAACAAATATTCTTGTAGCAAGGTCTGAAAAATTTATAAGCGAAGCTATCGACTGTATCGCACAGTCTTCATCAGCGATTAAAATTAGCTCACGTTGTCTCGTAAATGCAAATTGTTTAATCACGTGACGACAGATGGTCAAAAAATGGCGGGAAGATCATAGCCCCCGTCTCTGTTCAGCGTTGGGCGTTGACCGGTCTGATATGGATGGCCTCCTTGATTTTCCTTTTGACATCTACGGACTCTTTGTCAAGAATCTTGACTCCTTCCCAGTCGATCTGGTGGTTGGCCTGAGACTGGTGTTCCTGTATTGCAGATGTTGCTTGTTTCTGATGTTCACCCAGTCGCTTTTCCAGAGTTCTCCGTCGCTGTCTCGCCAATGTAATGTTCACCGCAATCATTACATGTGATGTCGTATACCACGCCGGTCTTCTTTGTGGTTGGTGTCTTGTCTTTTGGATGGACTAAGATGGACCTCAGCGTGTTGTAAGGCTTGTGGTATGTGCGGATGTCTTGTGCTCTGAAGACTCTACTAAGATGTTCGAGAGTCCCGACACATAAGGGAGGCCTACGGAGATTGGTCTAGCTGTCTCCGAGGTGTTGTTCGCCTGACTTGTGGGGCTGGGTCGAGAAGGTACAGTTTAATTATAAACATCCAGCGTTTGTAACCATTTGCGAGTAGAGCACTTTGGATGTGCCGTACTTCCTTTGCCTTGTCTTCCTCCTCGCTAACAAGGTGTTCTGCTCTGTGTAGGAGGGTCCTCACGACTGATCTTTTGTGTTGTAGGTGATGATTTGAGGTGAAATTGAGATATTGATCCGTGTGGGTGGGTTTTCTATACACAGTTGTTTTTGTGCTCCCATCTTCATTCACATGGACACAGGTGTCAAGGAAGGGTAGTTTGCCGTCTTCCTCTTTCTCGCTCGGCTGGTAACTGCTTTATGTTTAGTTTAGCATTTTCTTTAATACCCCAATTCGTTATAATAATAGTAATAATCAACTTTATTTATAGAGGGTGAACACATAACAGTAAAAAACTGACAAACCAGTGGTCCTCTAATATAAAATACAATCAAGAACTAAAATTAATGCTAAAAATCTAACAATCTAAAATTACAAAATTTAGTTAAAAATACGCTATAATATAAGAACTAGGTAAAAATTACTCTAAATTGACGAAATTGATATAAAAGAATTAACTAAAAAGTAAAATGATGTAAATGTTCGTATGTACCTTTAAAAAATTCAAACGTAGCCTTATAAAAACTTACTTAACTAGACTTGTTCCTTATGATGCTGGGTATAGTATTCCAGAGGCGTGTAGTCGATACTATGAAAGACCTTCCGCCTTCTGACTCCCCTTTTGAATCGGGGCCAGACAAGACAAATAGTTTCAAAGATAATAATCCAACATTACAAAAAAACTGTTGGTAAGTGTAAGAACTTAAGTGTGTTACTTGCAACACTGATGTCAATATTTGTCTTTTTTTCTTTTTTTCTCTTTTCCATTCACTTGCATTTGAGTCCTACGTCAAGGCCTTTCAGTTCAAGGTATTAAATTCGATAGTTTATACAAATCGGTTACATTGCAGATGATCTGTGTTTCTTCTGCAAACAGGAATTAGAAACAATACTGCATGACTGCTCTTACTCATTTTAATTTCCTTTTCAACGTACCTGGTTTGTGGTTGATCTTTTCTTGCAACTCACTGAGCTTTTCATTGAGTTCTTTTATCTTTGAGCAGGCTAAAATATAATAGTTAGCGAAAGGTTAAAATCGTTTAAAAACGTCTGCCTAATCACAACTGTAGTGTGATACGTCGAAGGAAAGGCCGAAGAGCAATTAAGACGGATTCCGCTGAAAGTTCGAGCAACGAGTGCAAAAATTAAGTACCAAAAACCTACTCATAGTACGGTAACATTTTACATACTATTTGAAACATCGCACTGAAATTCATTTGTCTTAGTGACCCCGTGATCAAACTCTAAAGCATTCTCGAGAAAATTAAAGTCAAACCTCGTAAAAATGTTTAAAACGCGCACCAATTTGTTTTAAACTGGCGCGAAACGTCTGTTTTAACTGAAATGTAGATAGCTTCAAATTCATTTTTCTCTGGCGGGGTCAGCTTGAGAGCTAAAGTTTTGGTTGGTTTTTGCTAGCTGTACTCAAACTGTTGCCATGTTATGAGATCTCTGTGGTAATTTTTATTATTGCCTGTATTGCTAACGCCAAATGTAAAAAAAAGGTTTCCAATATTATAATTTGTTTCCCTTAAGACCGGTGATAAAACATGATGAAAAACATTAAGATGTCAAGATTATGAATTTCACGTTTTTGCCGGTCAGCCTTGGCAGCAAAATATAGTCAAACAGCAAAGCCGAAAGCATTTATTTTACCATAACCCTTGCTACGAGGATATTATGACTTTTCAGGTGTCAGAGCTGATGTTGTGTAGTATGTTACCTTTGCATTCTTCCAGTGCTCTTATCTTTTCTTCCTGTTCTTTCATCTTTTCGTTCAATTCTCTCACGGTTTTTTCTAATACTTTTGTTCTTTGTTTTAGCCGTCCTCCTTGCTTGGCCAGTACAGGTTTGACATCTTCCATTAGAGCCATGAACAACAACAGACAAGGCAAAAGAACAATCTTCAGATGAGTGGCCATTTCTGTCGAATAAACAAAACGTTTTACATCGCAAGTGAACGCCAATTTCTTTTTTAATGAGAGTGTATAACAGGCATTAAAATTCTAAATTCACTTCACGCCCTACTCACCCTGAATATGCGCCAATATTAACTGTAAAGTAAAGGAAGCTTACGTTCCGTAGTTGCCACTTTAGTTTTCAAACGATCCAAACCTGCAAAGAATGAATATACGAATGATAAGTCAGAAACCATGTACATATTACACATCGAAACATAGTACAAGACACACAGCGAGAAAAAATAACAAAAAGAGGAATAAAACATACTTCGTCTCTGGTTGCCCCAATACAATGTGATCTTCTGGTAATAAGCACTGGCATCTAAGAGAACATCGTCAAGTGTGAAGTTGACATGTAGTTTTCCTATTGGTTGTTGGTGACTTCACGAGATATACCATTGGTTGCCTTGAAAATGCTCTGACTACTGACTGTTGCTAAAGTGAAAATAATTACCTAGCAATGTTACTGGCGGTACAAACATGTAATCTTGTCGGAGAGAAAAGGATTGGTTTTAAAGTCAAAAACCAAGTCCGATGCAAGACGTTCAAAAATACACGCTTGCGCAGATGATTTTAGAACTAAAGCGTAAAAACGAATGATTATAGGGGAACGTCTTGCCTGGAGGCAATGTTAACCGGTCATTTCAGTCATTGCGTGTGCCTCAAAGAAATGATATAAAATTTTGCACATGATGGTTGCCAAGCATTAATTCTCTTTTAAACGCCAACAAGTCTGATACAATTCTTCAAAATGTTGCCTTTTTGTCACGTCACATTGCTTGAAAAAGTCCTCGTTAATGTCTGCTCCAAATGATTAGCCAATTTGCTTCCTTCAGGCAGTGGTCTTAAAACGATTGCTTGTTGTGCTCAAAATTCAGATGAGGTACTCTGCTCCTATTTCTGCTGACATACATATTTTCCAAGCTACTAAAAATTATACTGAGATATAGCTATTCTGCTCGCAATTCTAATTGGTTGTCTGTTCTGCTCTCAATTCTTTCCATAGACGTACTGGTCGGGAGGGCAACTCAGATTTTTTGGGCAGCAAGAGAAATTTGGCCGGCAAAGCCAGTTTTTAAAACAGATTTTTTGTTGTTGTTTTTTTGGAAGAGATAGAGATAGAAGTTGGTGTGGCAAAGCCATTTAAATTCACACGAGACAGAGATTACGTAGCACGTGATGAGTTTCTGGTTATTAGTGAAGGGGACTATGTGTTGTTATGCATATTTGTAATTTTTTTTTGTTGGGCACTGTACTTCAAATATCTGTCACCTGACAAAGAAAGCATCTCCTGCGTTGCTAATGGTTTTACAATATCGACGGCGAAATTCTGGAAGCCGAGCAGAACTTGAAATGTCCGCGAGTTTTCGTCGCGTGCACCGATTAGGCTACATGGCCATGATGACTGTTTCAGAAATGCTGGAGACAATGTACGAGAGTGATCTATTTGATATGTTTCCAGAGTTTTCTAATGTGGTACATATCCTTGCAGTGGTACCTGCTACATCGTGTTGTGCACCACCTTTTTCATCTTACACTGTGAGACGAGCCCGATTTTTCGAAGACATTAATGTTTTCATTTTTGCGTTCCAAAAGTGTGACCACTATTAATTTATTCACATTCTTTCGTGCAGATTTAATCCAATCAAAAGCCATGGATAGCTTGCAGTTGACTTCTGATTGGATTAAATCTGCACGAAAGAATGTGAATAAACTAAAAGTGGTCACACTTTTGGGCGCCTTGCTGTCACGGATTTAAACAAATTTTTGAACAGCTTAAATTTATATTTGTGCCGTAGGATGCCTACAAATAATGGTCCAGTTTTATGAACAATAGTTATGTTGGGGCACTGAAACAGTTAACAAGCGTCTTTGGCTGCGGATGGTTAGGATGGAAATGGATTGCAACTTAAAAAAATTGAGACTAAACTTTCCAAGTTGTTTCCACGTCTTCAAAAAAATCGATCGATATTTTTATCCGAATTAAGGTTATATCTTCCATTAGATGTTCAAGATTTCCATGGGTTAAGTTGCCTTCAACTAGTTTCATAACAGTTAAGACCACAATTCTGCGAAATCCCCGTGACGTAGCTTTTATAACAAACACTTATTCGCGCCCCTAATTAATTGAATTTCCTTATTTTAAGAGGCATAGACAATCCTTTCTGCGTCTTGCGTCTACGCCTTGTCGTATAACTGCCGCGCCTATTATTTTCAGCGTTATAAAAGTACGAAGAAAAATTATGTCGTTCGAGTCTATAGTGTAGTTACAGAAAACCACGCAACTTTCAGGCTACGAGAGCAGTTAGGTCTTTCCTAAAGCCCTGGGTTCATGGTTTTTATTGTTTTTCATTTTTATTTGTACAATTTAAAATATAATCTATACACTATTGCTTGCGAATTTGTTTACCTTTGCGGATAACGCTTGACTAATTCGACCTTCTCGTTGTGCGTACCACACGGAAGCAAGACACTCTAAAGGAAAGAAAAGGTCAGGCGATCAAATAAAACAGATATAAGACTAAATCAGGCAAAATGCTTTTATAAAGAGGGTCTGATCGGAAATTAGAAACAATCAGCAGTGTTTCTCTTGTGTTTCTGCCTTTCGTGTGAACTGCATGAACAATTATTTTGGAAGGTAATGTATCCAGGAAGTCATGTCACTGAAATACGACTTCAGGACTCACTCAAGCAGTCATTGTCCTCTTACGGGACATGCTTGAAACTGCGCGGTAGGGTGGGACCACCTATCCGATGCTATCCTCTAAATAAATCATTAAGTCTTCTATTAAACAAGTATTCAACATGTGAGATTTGGGCCTAATATTTTCACTGAATTGCCCCGTTTAGTAGCCTTCTTCAAGTTACTTCAGGTGGCTTTTAGAGGGGCTGGAACCACGACTGACTGCCAAATTTTTACGAAAAGAAAATTACAAGACGTTAATTACTTTAAATGGCTTTTTTAGTTTCAGTCATAATAATGCACTCAAACAGCATAATAGCACAGGTGTCATTGAGATAGCCAACGTCAAAGGAACAAAACTTATGGTCGAACTATTTTACGTTTCCTTTGGTTCAGACTACTTGGCCCTTTCCGCGGTCAAAATTTGTTACGACAACTCGGCTGGCGCCGGTTTAATGGGCGAGTTAAATTAAATGTACATCTTGTAGAATTAAAACAATGCTGAACGCATGCCATTTTTCTATTGGCGTTCATGGAACATTTTACTTAAGATTAACCTCTCGATTTAATAATTTCTTATCGTGCAAACTGGCTTGTGTTCTTTCTCGTTAATTTTAAAGCAATTAAAATCTGGGAAGTTGTACATTCGTTTCTTTGTATTGTAAAATTGTAATAAGGGTCCCCGGCCGGAAGCGGAAGTCGGTTGAAAGGCGCGTCAGGCGAACAATACTGCCAAGGCATTGTGGGATTAATATGCGGAAATATGGAGTCGCTTGTGGGAGTTGTTAGTTGTGGTTGAGGTTTATAAGCATTATTCTGCATCTAAACCTGTTTTAAAGTCACTCTTACCAAGATCAAACATGCCTCCGGGAGTACGGCGTAATTTTTGGGACAATTACGAACCTGCTTCGTTGGTTAACGTCGATTGCTTTTTGCCAACTGGAGTCGTGATTCAGCTGCAAGTTCGAATCGAAGCACCTCTGGCAGAGATCAAGAATCGATTATGGCGAGAAGCCTGCAATTATCCGTTGTTCAATTTGCTCAAAGACGCAGCAAACTACGTTTTTGTGTGCGTAAATCAGAAAGGAAAGCAGGAAGAACTGTTGGACGAATCGCGCCAGTTGATCGACGTCCGTCCGTTTAGACCCTTGTTGAAACTGATCCACAGAAAAGGGGACAACGAAGAGAAACTCTTCAATTCTCACATCGGCAACCTCATCGGGAAGAGCTTGCATGAATTTGATCACATGCAAAACACCGAAGTGGACGATTTCCGTCGAAAGTACCGTCAGTTCGCGGAGAGAATAGCCTGCGAACGACGCCAGCTTGATTGGATGGGACGAGCGATGTACGCATACCCTCCCGAGGTAGAAAGCACTGATCCTCCTTCACATATCGAATCAAATTTAATGGAAAACAGACGTTTCTTAGTCAATGTGGCCATCAAGAACAATCGAGCTTCTATAAAAGACATGCACGCTTTTAACGTTCCCGCAGATGCATTTCCAGAAGAGCTCTTGGTGTTGGTGTTGAGGAAGCGAGGTGCGATCATGGGAGTTTTGGACCTTGATAAACCGGGAGACTACGTGTTAAAGATTGTTGGGCAAGAGAGCTATTTACTGGGAAATTATTCGTTATTGCAGTACACGGTATGTAGCTTGATTTACACGGGAGAAAAGAAATTATCAGTAGATTTTATTTAAGCATAAATTGTACGGTATCTTAAGCTTGATGTTTTGTTTTGATACGGTTTCGAGTTTCTGCCTGAAACGCGCTTGATCTTTCTGTTTCGACTGCAATTTGTTTTCCGGGATTGATCCGTTTTGGATGGCACTTAACCAAAAAGACTCCTCTCCCAAAGCAAAGCAAAGTTCATTACACTGCGTCAAAGCAAATGTAGACTATAAATTCAATCCCAGGGGGGGTTCTCCGACTTATAAATGACGGGGATGATCGAATGAAGGCAAAACTCAGGACCCAAAAAAATCCCTAACTCTTCCGACATTACCCAAAAAAATCCCTGGACCAAAAATAACCCCTAAAAAAATCCCTTGTTAAATTACCCCAAATTGCTAGGAGGGGCAATAACGCTCGTGTTTGTTTATTCATCATACCATAAATACGCCAAGGCCGTGCCAAATCACTTTAGTTTATTTTTAATACCCAAAAAGATCCCCTATTTGAATCAAGTCACCCAAAAAAATACTTGCCAAATCTTCTTACCCAAAAAAAAATCCCAGAATCGAAAATTTCAAACCCAAAAAAATCCTTCGATCATCCCCGTCATTGACAAGCCGGAGTACCCCCCCTGGGAATTCAATGGCAATTAATTTCATAATCGATTGTCTTGATCTTCCTGCATTTCAAATCTTGTGTATTATATCTCAGGGGCATTCTGGTCGTGGGGGGGGGGGGGTGGGGGGTGGCAGGGGGCCTTGTCCTCCCAGTTACCACCGCTTCCTTTGTGGTTTATGCCTCTAAATGAAATTTCTACTGCAAAGTATTTCACAAACATGCAAAAATTTTTTACAATTTCTTCCTGTGTTCCCATGCACAAAGCACAAAAGAGGCGCAAGAGTCACTTGGGGCCCGTTTTTTTATTCACAATTCTGGACTGAGAATGGCCAGAATGTGAAATGCGCACATTTTTCTATTCCACATTCCTAATACCAAAATGGACAGAACACCCTTCTGTCCATTCTGCTCCCAGGGGCAGAATGAACAGAATGCTGCAAATGAAAATCCAAGATGACTAGCAGCACAGCCCATAATTCAAGGAATGCATCTCCTCTCCTTTGTGAATAGCACTGCCAGAACATTTGGCAAATCCATTACAGTCTAGTAGAAAAATTGCTGCGATAATGGCTGCAGTGACAGCCTCTTTGTCGGCTGCCATATTTGTTGCGCAGTGTTAACTCATGCCAGTACATGTATAATACAAAGAGTATTATCCAATGTAGCTGAGCAGAGAGGTGGTTGTTTAACTTTTGCGGAAGTCTGACTGTAATTTGCTTTTTTTTCTCTCGTTTATTTCAGTACATTCGTACGTGTGTTTCCAAGGGTGTCAGACCAATGCTCTCTCTTGTACTTCGTTCCTCCCTTCAAGTCGAGGTACTCGACGTTAGCGGGATAAGTCGCAGATTTCAAGGAGGGGCAGCTCCCCCACTACCTCAAAAGCCACAGTCAGCAAGCTTGTCGCTGTGGGATATTGAGACCCACGTGCGACTCAAGGTGCTTTCTGCAGCTAATGTGAATGCAGGTGACTTGATGAAGGTAAGCCAGTTTAGTTTTTTTTTATTGAAAACATGCCTTACTTATAATTACAAGTACACTTCTTACATAGAATGCTAGCACATTACTTACAATACAAATGTGTGGTTCCAGAAAATATCCATACCCCCACCACAGAGGGAATTTCACATAAGACCCCCCACCTCTCTGGAATTTCCATTTTTGTTAAGAAAAATAAACCCCCCACCCCTCCGGAATTTTCAAAAGTATATTGCTTACCCCCCAGCCCCTCTGGAAAAAAAGGTAAATAATTTGTATAATTCTCTAGATTTTAGGCCACCTCCCTTATGAACAGTTATAGTGTATAACAGATCAATTGGAAGATATAATAAAACGATACATACATGTACTGTTGAAGACAAAATATCGAAATTCCTCAAAAGTAAACAGACAAAATATCTGGTTACCATAGTCACTTGTCAAATTACTTTGTTGTATAACCATCCATCCCTTTTCATTCCAATCGCTTTAGAAAACCGCTAAATGTATTAGAACATGGATTTGAAGTGTTGATATAAACATTCACCGTAGACGTGATCGCAAAATTATGATCTTCAAAGCATTTTGAAATGCCTGTGCACAGGAATTTGTTACAATGTTCTTGTTGGATTATATTTTCATTGCTGATTTGTTACTTCTTGATTTTTTAGGTTTGTGTCAGAGCAGGTATTTACCATGGTGGAGACGCACTGTGTGACATCACAAGCACAAGACCAGAGAGTGGATCAAATCCAACCTGGAACCAGTTCATAGACTTTGATTTAAACATGATTGACATTCCTCGCATGGCTCGCCTCTGTCTAGTTATTTATGGTGTTTATGGTGCCACAAAGAAATCGAAAAAAAAAGTAAAAGAGGTAAAAATGTTATTACCTGTCTGATTTTCATTATAAATTTCTTTCACTTGTTTTTGGTCTAAATGATAAAGATAAAAATTAATGTTTTGATAAAGATGTACTTTTCAACAATGAAAAGAGCATGGGACAGAAAATTATGATTTCTCAACGGGTATCAAACCCATGGCCTCCCAGATACTGGTTAGGCGCTCTAACCAACTGAGCAACAAGAGACTCGTGGTGAGCTGGGCCATTTACTAGGTGGGCCATTAAGGTTGATACATGTATGTGACATGCATGCATACTTCTAGGATCAGCAATGTTGAATTTATCAAGGTTATTGTAAATAATATAAATGGTAAGTTGCTGATCCTAGCAGTATGCAGAACACGAGTCACATATCGACCTAGTAAATAGCCCAGCTCACCCTGAGTCTCTCGTAGCTTAGTTGGTTAGAGCACCCAACCGGTATCTGACAGGCCATGGGCTCAATTCCCGTCGGTAGCTCAGAATTTTTCTTTGTGCCATGCTCGTGTCATTGTTGAAAAATACATCTTTATTATTTATCACCAAGCTAGAAATTTACCATCTTTATTATTAACTACACTGTACATTTCTATTTATGAGTAAGAGTAAGAGGTCAAATTTAAAGCTGTTTGGTTGATCTTTCTAGGAAACCATTCCTGTTGCATGGGTCAACACAACCCTGTTTGATTATCAAGGAAAGTTACGGCAGGGTCCTTTGAAGCTCTTTGCGTGGCCTGTACCTGAAACCATGGCTGATCAACTCAATCCAGTTGGCACTGTAGTCTCCAACATCAACACGGCAACCTCTGTATCACTCAACATTGAGTTTCCAAGTTACTCTCATGCTGTTGTGTATCCATCATTTGATACGGTAAGAGGAAGTTATGACATTTAACACATTGTAACATAAAAATTATAATTATCTAGTGGGTATGTGGCCTTTTGAGTACATATAAGTCCAAAAGGAATTTTTACAGGGCCCTTTTACACTACAGCAAAAATTGGTCTAGGCCCATCAAAAAATTGACCCAGACCTGATAGGTTTTGCGAAGAAAGAGTCAAGTTTTTTATCAGGTACAGACCAATTTTTGCTGCAGTATACAATGTACTGGTAAGTGGGCTTCAATCCCTAGTTTGTTTTACTTGTGTCCCTTTTTTTATATAATTTGGAGGAGTCTCCTTTTGGGAAATGACTCTAAATGAACATAAAAGAAAACTAATGTATAGTAATTTCTAAGGAGAGTTAAGGTTGTAATCTGTTTCTTGTTGCTTCATGTGCAGGTTGCTGAACTAGCTGCAAAAGTTACTGATGCCAATATTTTTGTGAGTATACTTTATGTATGTTATGGTTTAAATTATTTTATCTTTGGTTTAAATTTTTCAAACCAGTTTAATTTTTATCTTTCATTGTCTAATATTCATTAGCATAATCTGAAACAAAGGGAATAAAAATAAAACTGGTTGGAAAAATTTTGAACCAAAGATAAATTTAAACCACAGCATGTACATTAACTCATAGTCATTAATAAAATTATCAGACCTTTGCTTTAATAAAATGATTTGAATTCAATTTATATTGATGCACAAAAGCTGACATGAGCAACCACTTGAAAGATAGTTAGTGGGCCATAAAATAAAAAGTTGACATGACTGTAATATACCTGCCAACTTTTCCTGGGTCAAAGGCGTAAGATTTTTATCCTGAGAGTGCCAGGATTTCCGAAGACGATACGAAAATGTCCGAAGTTTTCCGAAGACCTTCGAAGTATTCCGAAGATGTTCCAAACATCTCCCGATCCCAGTACCTGGACATCTATTGCTAAACACGACCTCGTTCCCAATGCTTTTTTTCATCAAAACTCTGTCCTTTCGGGGAAGGTATAACCATTTACTCATTTTACATGGAGTTTATTTTCTCACACTGGTTTGAGATTACATTTTTTGGAAAATGTGTCGTTTTTGGTTGAAATAACTCACATTTTTTGACTAGGCGTGAGAAATTGGTTCGTAAGCGTGAGTTGGCGTGAGATCAAAGTTTTCAACTCGTAGGCGTGAGACTCACGCCCAAGGTGTGAGAGTTGGCAGGTATACTGTAACAAATTTATTGTTAATACAGGGAGGAGCAGATCCATCTTTGCTTGAGCAACTGAGGCAGATTGTAAACCGTGAGCCTTTGGCCCCAATCTTTGAACAAGAAAAGGAACTGGTTTGGGAGAGAAGGTTTGTCTTCTTGAGCTGTTGTTATCAAACTGTGACATTTTCCTTGATTCCTAGATTTTATGTTGGGGTTGTTAGGATTGTAAATTTTAGATTTTGGTCTCAGGGCGTTCAAGACTAAATGCCAATATATGCAAAGAAATATATATATTTTACTGTATATATTTAATTTCTGGTATTTTGATATCTTTTAGGGGCCAAAAAAAGAGCTTTTCCCATGCTCAGATTGATATCCTTTAAGGGTTTGACTGTTTCACAGGGAACCCCCTCCCCCCTGCTCTTGTTGTAGTTCCAAAAGTATTTACTATTAACTACACGTGTCATTGTTGTTGCAGAATCGACTGTCGAGAACATTTTCCACATGCTTTAGCTAAACTCTTGTGTTGTGTGAAATGGAACAGCAATAAAGACGTTGCTTTGGTATGTACTGGCTACTTTGTGACATTTTTTAGAACTACAAGTTCTTTATAAAAAATCAGTTCCTGGACTCTGGTAATTTTTTCTTTTCGTAACACAATAATAAGTATGCAATATTAATGTTCTTTCAGATGCAAATTCTGCTTCAAACATGGCCCAGGCTAGAGCCAGAGCAGGCTTTAGAACTTTTGGATTACACATACGCTGACCAAGAAGTCAGGAAGATTGCTGTGCAGTGTATTGAAAAAATGAGGTAGGTATTATTTTTATTGATGTAAACATCTCAACTAATATTCTTCCATTCAGTGGTGAATGAAAAAAAATTATTTGTGAGATATTTCATAGAATACCGTAAACACCTGCGGATAAGCCGCACCCGCAGATAAGCCGCACCCTGAGTTTAACAACTCAAATGTTGGAAAAAAGTTTTTTTGAAAGTAATTATCAAAGAAAATTCAAAGTCAAGTCAAAAATCCAAAGTTTAGTCTTTTGGAAGTCTTCTTCATCGAACGTAAACTCAATGAACATTGAAACAGAAAATACTTAATCAGTCTTACCCACAATTTGAGCTCTTTAATAATGAAAACCAACTTTGACATATTATGGGTGATCTTTTTCTGGCATTTGTTGACAGGTATTTCTTCATTCAACGCAGTTTTTCCATAGGTTTTTGTGTCACAACAACAAGAACTTGCGTTTGCCGAACGTTCGTAGCTTAGTAACCAGGCATTTGATCGGACGCGAAATATGGGACTGGGGCGAGAACGTAAAGCAAAACAAGATGGCGATGGAGGCGTTCGGGTTTCATGGCTATCATATCGACAAATTAAAGAGATTTGGGGGCCATCTATTAGGGATAAACTCGTTGCATGAAGAGAGTTTCGTAATCAGTTCGGCAAATTTTCCATCAAAGTGCAAAAGGAGAAAGAAACAATTGGACATCTTACTCGTGAATACTTGTGGTATTTTCTCGCTCGTTAAGTATCAATATTACTGTTAAAGTTGTCGACACTGCAAACAGTGTAGGAGCTGTCAAACTTGCAAAAGCAATGACCGGTACTCTCTTGTAGTTTTATGTTATAATAATTTACATAATTTTCCATTAATTAGCATCAGTTCACGAAAATCTGTGGCACCTTTTCCGAATGTTCCCGCAGATAAGCCGCACCCCCGCTTTCGAGCGAAATTTTTTAGAAAAAAGGTGCGGCTTATCTGCTGGTTTTTACGGTACTCTTTGTGTGATAAAACAATTATTAAGAGTTTGTTAATTTAATTGTTTCTCTCATGGCTTGGTCACTTAGGATGAATTGAATGCTTATAGGGGCATCTGTTCACTTATCCTAGTTATATGTGACCCTCCACGGGAAAACAGTGAAAAAGGTGAACGCACGGGCACGCGTGTCGTGGCACGGCACGCTAAGCGTGTCACACATCGCACGGATATGCACATGTTTAATAAGAATGGCACGGTTGATATTGTTTCGCACGCTAAAGCTTTTATCTAAGAGAAGTGTGCTATTTGGCACGCTTAACGAGCGATATGACACGCGTGCGAAAGGCCACGCATGAGATATGGCACGCACGCGTGCGATAAGACACGCTTCCCAAACCAGCCTTCGTTTGTAACTTTTACATCCGTTTAACTTCTTATGGCACGAACGGGTCGAAGCTATCTAAAGAAAAACATGCTAGACAGAAAAAAAATGCTTTTCATTTTTTTGTTATCATACTAAGACAAACAAGCTCGCATAACTTACGTACTTACCCGATGAACGTGCATAACAGTTAGCTAATTCCAGATCGTACGAGGCTTATGCATAAGGCGAAAATAAAATAGAAATAACTTCGATTGAAACCACGATATTTAATTGTGCTTTTAAAATATAGATTGCTCGCAAGATTTCAGTTCATCGAAATCTGTTGATTGCAAGTAAAATTCGCAAGCGATTTGTAAACCCACGCAAAATTAAAGAACAATCGATCGCGAAGCTCGCTGCTCAAACCTCGCGCTCGATCGCTAGCTATTTCTAGTAGCTCGCCGCCCGAACTACACGCTCGATCGCTCGCTTTTTTGCGTTCGTTCCACGGATTTAAAAAAAAGTTTCTAACGTAAGCTTTCGCTGGTTTTATCTCCGATTATCTGTCGTTTACTTTGAAATTGATACTCAATTAAAAGGCTCGGTTCGTCGAAAATCTGCGATTCAATGTTTGTTTGTTTCGAAAGTCGGCTTATACGGCTGCCGCTACAACTACGCTTATTGAGCACCGACCTTGCAAAGCTTGTACGTGTGATAGTTTTACAAGACGAGAACGGTAAGTTAAACGTTTTTTTTGGACACAGCTAGCGTGCCATTTTGCACACTTGATTTGCGTGCTATTTGACACGCTGGCGTGACATTTCGCACAGTACAGTGCTCGACATGGAACATTGTTCGATAAGACACGCGTCTTTGTTTTTATCGTGCGATACTAACAAAAGAAAATTTTTAATTAGGCGTGCCTTCTGACACGCTGCTCGGAAGCCGGCGTGTCATTTTGCACACAGCCTATTGTTTAGCATGCCATTTTGGCGTGCCCGTGCGTTCACCTTTTTCACTGTTTTCCCGTGGAGGGTCACATATGTAGCACTTTTGTGCAACATGTATGCCCTATATGCTGTAATCATTCTTACCAGTTTTAAGACTTTTTGCTTATTTTTTTTCAGTGATAGTGAAATTTCGCAGTACCTTCTTCAGCTAGTGCAGGTAACAAGACGTTTAGTGTGTTGTTTCAGAAAATATCCATACCTCCCCTGTGAAAGGTTTTTTGGCTTGACCCCCTCTCCTCTCTACTTTCTTTTTTAGCTTTGGCTTTTGAGACTCCAGTCCCCCTCCCCCACCCCCTCAGTCTTTCCAAGGACTTTTTGTGGAGTGGGTATGGATATTTCCTGAAATGACACAATTACATGTAACTGAGAATACACTTGATCCCTGCCAGTGAAAATTGACAACTGAATTCAATTACCAATATCACCGCACTGCTGCATTTACAGCAGACTCTCTTCAGTGGTTTTCTGTGAATGAAGCAGTTTGCAGTCTCAAAATGAACCTTTTGAGTATTACATAAACTATGTATAACATGTTTTTGTTATGAAGATGAAGTATTCAACATGACACGAGCATAGGACAAAGAAAAATCTGAGTCCCCGACGGGAATCAAACCCATGGCCATGGGGACTCAGATTTTTCTTTGTCCTATGCTCGTGTCATGTTGAATACTTCATCTTCATAATTTATTACCGAGCTTAAAATTTACCATCTTTATTATTTATTACAAACCATGTTTTTGTTGTTATTGTATCTACAGGTTGTTAAGTATGAATCATACCATGACAATGACTTGGCGGAGTTTTTACTGAGAAGAGCTCTGAAGAATCAGCACTTTGGACATCAATTGTTTTGGTTTCTCAGGTAAACTTATCTCTCTGCTCTGTTCATTTGCTTTACCCACTTCTGAATCAGCACTTTCATTCTCAATATACATGTAGTTAATGATAATAATGATAATGATAATGTATTTATATAGCGCATTTTTCATATGTATATGTTCAAATGCGCTTTACAAGTACTGTAATTTTACTACACAATTGTAAAGGCCAGACCACAACACCGGGAGCTTCGTGCTCTAAGTACTCTGTTCTTTGCTCAATTAGTTTGATAAGGATGTTACCAAAAGTCAAATTGTACTACATTAACTATTTGTCATTTTATATTGGGGTGCATTAATACATGTATATATACATTTTTAACTCCCTGAGAGTCCGCCTAACATAAGAACAAAAATCTCTTGAAAGAATCCACTCTCTTAGGGTTACAACTTTGCCATACTTTCCCGGTGGCACGAAAGGCAGAAACAAAGGACCTCCACTCCTGTCTGTTGTGTAAGCCCAGGGCACATTATAGGGATTTTACAGTACACTGTACATGACAAGCTCGTGACAAATCTATAATTAACATGACTTGAAGGGCATATTTCAACAGTAGGAATAAAGGTTATATTTTGCTAACAGAAAGACTTGAAATTCTTGTAACTGTTGCTAATACATTGTTCAAAATTCTTGAGGAAAATTTCATTAAGTCAATAATTTTCTTCCAAAGTAGGCAGATCATCGATTCTTATGACAATTATTATAGTAAATGCAATGATAGATAGTTCTACAAAGAAGTCACCATATGGCTGCTTTATTTGATTTATCAGAGCTGAAATGGAGAACCCTGAAGTCTCAGTGAGGTTTGGTCTGATGTTAGAGGCTTATTGCCGTGGTGCGCCATCACACATGAAAAGCCTGCAACGCCAGGTTTGTAAGGATTTGTCACTAGTGTTTGTTTTGGGTGGCTGTGTAAATTTCAAGTTCTGGCTTATGGCTAGTAGAAAATTGTTTTTTTTTTTGGCATGTAGTAAGCAAAAGAGTTAGTTTTGAGGCCTGACATCATCTCAGCTGCAATACATGTAAATGCACGGTCATTTAATCAGTATTATTCTATATTTCATTCATCGGTCAGTTATTGTGTTCATTATCTTATCTAGAGTTGTTCTAAAAGTGCTTGCAATGCAATAAATAAGAAAGAAAAGTTAATAATTTTATTGTTGTAAATGCATGTGTTCCGACTTAGATTACAATCACCTTCAATTTAATGCTATCAAAAAGGAATTCCTTCTTCCCTCTGAACATTGTTGCAGAGAAGAAGACAACCTTCCAGATAACCTGCAAACAGGCTTCCTTCGTGGGGGAAAAATTGAGGATAGGATGGAGGCCGGGTGGAGTTAGCACAGCTACATGTGTCTTCTTACCCATCCTTGCTCATCTTGCACCACTCTCTTTTTTTGTTCTAAGTCCTGCTAGGGAGGCTGTTTGCAGGCTACTTTAGAATCACAACATTGTTAATCAGGTACATGAGGGAAGGAAAGTAGAGACACAAGGCTGTTGCTGTAAATTTTACTCAATATCTAAATAATACAACGTTCATTTTTCAGGCCCAGGCTCTAAGCAAGATGAAGGCTGTGACTGAGTTACTTCAACTTATAGACAGGGTATTGCTGATAATTATTTTTCTCTGTTTATTAATAATGTTAATGTGCAGAAGTGTATTATGCAGAAGTGTGTTATAACATAAGTTAATTGAGTAAGAAGTGAATTGTGTGTCATGTCTTGATCAGTGTGTTGGATGCATGAAAGCGTCCCTGGTGGGGAATCCCATGTCAAAGGGGCAGAAATGCTGTCCTCTATAGATCGGTTTATTGTTAGCAACTTTGTATTCGGTAAGCTATTAGCAAATTCAGTAGAGTAATTGTAGTGCAGTTAATTATGTATTAATGTCTTAATTTGTTTTGTAAATTCTTATGATTTTATTTGGAGTGTAATGTGAAATGTTGAAGTGTAACATTACGTATTGTAAGGTGTAATGTAATGTGATGCAATGTAAATAATAAAAAAAAGAAATGCTGTTGTCTTGCTTAAGGTATAAATTACAGATTTTCATCTCACTTTGTGTTTTCAGGACAAAGATTTAATGTAGAAAAATATAGGGTTGCATGTGAAAAAAGATAAGGTGTGAGGCGTGAAAAATATGTATCTTTTACGTGGACTGTTCTCCTTTAGGGGCTTAATCCAATTTTTCTGATAAGCATCCCTGTCCCTTAAGTATGGTCCCCCACCCTCACCCCCTCAGATAGAGTGGCCCACGTTAGATGGCTGGCCTACATGACTTGTATATGTCCCTCAATGCAGGAGACAGAAGGGCATGCAAGCCTTTTGACTTGTAAGGCCCACCTGACAAATTATGGGGGAGGGGGGGGGGGTTGATGTGTGATGGACTGGCAACACATCCAGGGGAAGTAGAAAGGCTCCTAGTTGCTTAGTGCTACATAAACCAGGGTAAGTTCTGGCAATTTGGGTCATGTCAGGCAAGTGCCATCTTTACCAGACATGTTACAAAGGATGTTGAACTCTTCGGGATTTACTTAACTGTGCAAAGCTGCAATAATTTTTAAAAATAATATTTTGCTTTATTTTCAGGACAAAAAGGAGAAAGGTTTGGAAACAATGAAAGAACTTCTTCGTCAGAAAACCTATCAGGGAGCACTATCTAAAGTCAACTCTCCTCTAAATCCAATCTACAAGCTGCGAAATTTGAAGTATGCGATTTCAGTCTGAGTAATCATATTCTTACAGTCAAAACAGCTAAAGTGTTTGCTTTAGGAATGGCTGCCACAATAGCTTTCATTAATCCAGTTTTCATTAATCTCATTTCAAAGTAAATAAAAAAAAAAAGTGTTTGGTCATTCAACCATTCATTTCCGAGTTGCCCCTTGCCTCTGTTTCAAAACGAGTCTACATGCGAAACCATTCATATGAAAATGAGTTTCACCTTCATGTCCATTTTGATGCAAATCGAACTCATTTTCATTGGAATGGTTTCGCATGTAGACATGTTTTGAAACAGAAGAAAGGGTAAATGTTTTTGGTATTTTTTTTTTTTTTTTTAAAATTTATAACCAGGCAAACTTTGCAATTCCCGATTTTTGGAATCAAATATTTTTGTTTCCCTCGGAAGTTCAAGAAATCATGATTTCACTGTAAAATACCACCTCTGTTTCAAAGAGGGAGAAAATATCGCCAACAGTTTATAAGCAAACTGCAATAAATATGCATAAGGGGTTGAGTTCAGATTGTCACACTAGGCGCCGCACTTCAAATAAATTTGAAAACTGAAGTGAACTGATGAAATTGGACCCCATGACCTCCTTGTTCTGGTTCGGACTGAGCTTTGACTTCACTCCACCTCCCCTTTTTTGGACACCTCTGGATCTGTCTGTCTCTGGCTTTTTATCTAGTCTGTGTAGTTGGCATTCAAAGGAGAAGGAGAAGGGCAGTTGGAGTGCAAAATACAAGGCAAGAGGAGAGAGGTTGAAGCATGATTGGGAAAAGGGAAACCTTTCCCTCTCCTGCAATCTCGCTTCACACTCTCTCCTTGTGCCCTGCGCTTCGCTCTCGAATTCCCCCTCTTTTCTCCTTTGAACCCTCCCCTTTCCTAGATTGTGCTGTGCTCTATCCTCCCACTCAAACTCCCCTTTGCACTCCCCTTCCCCTTTGAAAACCGGCCACACAGGTTAGTTTTTAACTTAGGACTTTTAGATATACACTATTTGTTTGAGTTTCACTTTAATTGTGAAATTCTGACTTGCTTTTTCTGTCAGTGTTGAACATTGCAAGTTTATGGATTCCAAAATGAGACCACTATACTTAGTGTTTGAAAATTTGGATGAGCTTGGAGACCTCGTACGCATTATCTTCAAGAATGGTGACGGTAAGTGTGGGAAATTATAAAATCCTAAAATGTTTACATGCGTAAGCGCAGAACATTATCCTTATGAATATAGAAATTATCAGTTGTGATCTGGAGAATCTCAATATTTATTAAAATAATTTTTGTTGTCTTGCTTTTTAAGCGATGCTGTTATGACTGCATTACTTTATGTCATGAGAGGATTGGTGGGATCTGTATCATTTACAGTTGTGCACAGTCGACCAATCATTAGAACCAAATTGGACTGGGAACTAATGCAAAATTTTATTGTTCTGTACTCAACATTTCATTGGCTGGAGTAAAAAATGCTGAAATTTATTGTTTCCGTTCTGCTTTGGGATTGGTTAGCTTTGTCTGGGTGACCCCGGTAACAAAAACCACGCTGTAAAACCCCCTTGAGAAACGCCATTGCTTCAGCATGCTGATTGTTGGCCGTTTATTAAAATTACTTGTGATATTTTGAGGCAAACTGATGTACAGTCTGTTTTGTTCATTGTTGTTCAGTGAAGCAAATCACATCTACATTATATCATTTGACAGATGTATTTTCATGTTGACTGAGTGGTTGACAAAACAATGTGTCACTGACAATGAACTCTTCTGATTGGTCTACATAAAAAAAAAAAAACCTGTTGTTTGGGTGCGCTGAAACCAAGTATTTGGTTAAAATAGTATCGTATAGATTTAATAATTTTTATAGAGGATTAGTTGCAGTCGCATTTACAACCACACTTGTCACACAATACTTACCCTGCATGATGACCTAAATAACGCTGTTGACATAGACTTTGGTACCCATGTCACGATTAGTTGGGGCACTTTTCTGTGAGGCTCAATAGTGTAATTACTATCCATGTGTGTGCCTCTTCTATGATCAATTGTATTTTTATTATTTTTACTGGTTTTTCTTTTTTATATTTTTTTAGTTGTTTTTCTTTTTTTTAGGTTTTTTTATTTTTTTTTTATTTTTTTTTTTTTTTTTTTTTTTTTTTTTTTTTTTTTTTTTTTTTTTTTTTTTTCTCCCCCCCAAACCTGGGGCCCCTTTAAAAAAATTTTTTTTTTTTTTTTTTTTTTTTTTTTTTTTTTTTTTTTCCCCCCCCTTTTTCCAAATGTTGAATGAAACATCCTCAGCATTGAATGGAGGGTAAGCAAAATAATTATTGTTGAGGCAGTTTACATTGTAATTTTAACACTTAAGATCTGAAATGAACTGTGTTTGTTACCCAGATCTCCGTCAGGACATGTTAACGTTACAACTTTTCAAAATCATGGACAGGATTTGGCAAAATGAAGGCCTGGATTTAGGGTAAATTCTGTGACAGATGTACTGGATATTTTTTTCCATTTTAACAGCTTACTGTAGTCTTACTGATTAAGTCAGTACTTAATCTTAAAGCTTATCATTTCTGCCACAGAATGATCCCATACGGTTGTTTATCCACCGGCAGCTCGATTGGAATGATCGAGGTCGTCCATGATGCAGAGACTATCGCCAAGCTACAGAAAACTAAAGGAGTCACTGCAACCTTTGCTAAAAACTGTATCTGGGATTGGCTAAAGGAGTACCATGCCAATGAGGAAAGGTGTGTAGAAAGAGTCTAGAAATTTAAACAAACTATGGCAATAAACTGAGTAGTTTTTCAGACCGGAAGAATGTTTAGAATAAAATTTAGCTGGTCTCTTCTGAAAATGTTAGTGGAATGACCATAAGAAATTTTATCTCATTCTCATTTTTCTCCATACTGGGGTAAAAGGTTTTACGGCATTCGATTAAATAGTTTCCACACTTGTCAGTTGTTTTCGAAAAAATAAAAAATCTTATTTATATTTTCAAGTTGGTGGTCTTTTTTTTTGCTTGAGCTTGAATTGTTTGCTGTTGTTTTTCATTTAGTTTATTAGAAGCTGTGCGGCGTTTCACGCTCTCCTGTGCAGGGTACTGTGTGGCAACGTATGTTCTGGGGGTGGGTGACAGGCATAGTGACAACATTATGGTGAAGAAAACTGGGCAGGTAGGTTGGTGACTGTATTCATTAGAATCACAAAATAAGAAAGCAAGCACTACCCCTGCAAGTAGTGCAGTAGAAACATTGGAAAAGTCACTTGTGCCAAGTCACTTTTTATTTTAGTTTTTACCCTGATTTGGCTGATAAAAGGCACGCTGAACTCTAGATCCGGCAGTTTGGGTTGGAGCCCTGGTGGCAGTCATTGTGCCGTGTGCTTGGGCAGACTCCCAGCGACTCTTCATTAAGGAGTTCAAATTGATTACAGCGAGTTGCTAGGGCAACGTGACTCGGGGGAGGGGGATCTGCGATGTACTATCTTCCCATCCCGGGGGTGTGTGGGGGGGGGGAGGGGGAGAGCAATACTTTTGGTCGCTTTATGCCACAAAACCGGGCACTTGCGGGGTGAGCCAATTTGACCAGGGATTAAACTTTACCTGGTATGGCAGTGTGACAAACGTCTTCCTTTTTCGTCCTTCACTTTGTTTCTGAAGTAGCCTGCTAAGCAAGCGTCTATTATTTCTTTAGGTGCCCCCCTCCGCCTTTCGCGTTTCCCATATGCATGCTGGAAACATAACTACAGCGCCTGCTAGTACACAGGCTATTTCTAAAGAAACAGTAGCTAGTGACTATGGGCCTTACTTGTAAAAAGACTTCTGTACGTTGATTATATAAACATTTTAATGTGGAGTCTGCTTTGTTTTCCTTTGCAGTTGTTCCACATTGATTTCGGCCACATTCTGGGAAACTTTAAGAGCAAGTTTGGAGTTCGGAGAGAAAGGGTGCCTTTTGTGCTCACCGATCATTTTGTGCACGTAATTTCTCTCGGCAAAGGAAAAGAAACAGTTGAATTTGAAAGGTAAATCCCTTTGTCTCCTTTGTTAATATTATTTGAGTCGTCAAGCAACATTGAAAGAGGCGTGGTGACCTAATGGGTAGTACGTTGACTCCGAATTGAGTTGTATGGGGTCATTGTGTTGTGTCCTTGGGCAATACTCTCATTGTGCCTCTTTCCACCCAGGACTAAATGGGTTCCAGTGAACTCTTTTGAGCGACGTGACAAAGTAAAGGAGGGGTGTGGGTTGGGGGATAACTGGTGGTGAACTGATACCTCATCACACATTCTCCCGGCTTAGGACAAATAGAGATTATCTAGTTCCTTCACTCGTTCTTTCTTTTCTCCTTTTTTCTTCCGGCTTCCTTAACATCTTTATTTCAATGTGTAAATTACAGCTGAACCAGGCGAGTAACCAGGCCATTTTCAATCAATCAATTAGCTAGGTGATCTAAATTCCAAATTCCGTTTACGGCCGTGTAGTTGGAATGTTAACCGACATTAAACCTGGTAAGCGGTTCCTATGGAAATAACTCTAAGAAAAATAAATTTGTTTAACCGATTTTAATGAAATTCTCGGTTGGAGTATTAAAACAACTCATGTGTTTTTGTCGGGGACAGCTGTGCAAGACAAATTTTACCTAATTTTGTAAGAATTGAACAGACGCGTAGCAGAGCCAGCTGCCAAAGAAAAGAACTTCTTGAACGATGACAAAGGAAAAAAAAAAATCATTGATGGCTTTTAGGAACGAAACCATTTCACAAAATGGCATGCAAATGTCGACAAGCTTAAGGAGTTACGTAAGGTTATTTAAACGCGCGTTCCTTTATGCGGCCAATAACAAAATAAAGGTGTAATTTTTATCAGAAAATTTACCAGATTCCCTGAAAAAAAATGAAACAGTTTCTCAAAAGAGCGTCCGCGGTTTTTTATTCATTTGCGGTTTTCCCTCCGTTTTAGATTTAAACAGCTCTGTGAAGAAGCTTTTCTGATTCTGCGCCGTAAGGGCCCACTTCTGATCAACCTGTTTGTCATGATGTTGTCCGCTGGCCTCCCTGAACTGCGGTCACTTGACGACATTGGCTACTTGCGGAAGACTCTCGTACTGTCTCTCTCAGAAGAAGACGCCATCAAAGATTTTAGGAAGAAGTTCGACCATGCTATCAACAACAGCTTTTCAACGTCAATGAACTGGTTTGCGCACAATGTTAAAAGAGACAACCCTTGAAAAGATTCAAATATTGCAGTGGGTTTGTAGTCACATTAACTTCATTCCCGTCCTAAAAGCCTGCGATATTTTGGACAGTGTTCACCAAGAAGATCGTGGCCTCAAAGGTCGTGAATTCTATGACGTCATCACACGAGCAGCCGTGCCAAGAAAACGCGGGAAACGACACGGCAACCAGTCTTTACTTGATTTCCTTTTGAGTTTGATAAGCTGGAGAAAAGTGGAGCTCTATTCTGATTGGCTAGAAACTGACACTAAAACAGCCACAGTCTAGCATAAATGCACACGAGCAAGGGTTGGCTAGTTCAGAGGAAAAAGTTCTCTGTTTAAGGTTTCCTTGCTGCTATGTACGGCGAAACACAGCAAGCCTTTCCTAGACTGGTTTTCTAAAGTTGATACAGCTAATTGCAAAGAGAAGATTTATCAAGCCGAGAAAATTTCAAGACTTTTTACCAAAGGAGTATTTTTTGCTGTAGACACTTTGATCGTGTGCTTTTATGCTATACTAATTTTAATAGTCGACGTTTTCAATTTAAGTATGTTAGTCACTTACTAGTAAGGTAGCCTTTAGAACAGGCGGTTTCGCGCTTCGCGCGATCTCGCAATAGCCCCACAAAAAATAAACCGCCTGTTCTGCAGGCTACTAGTTAGGTAGATTAAGTATAGTTTAATTTTTACTTAGCAGAGCTTTTAACATTGCAATTATTGTAAGATATGTACAGAACTAAATGGGGAGATAGCTAGTTTTAGAATAATAAGATTGAATTTGTTGCTATTAGCACTATTTGGAAATAATTCGAATTCAACCAATTTTTAGGGAATTTTATGTCTAAGTATAATACATGAAAGTGTGAATTAGTACTGCAGCTTAAAGTTGCTTTGATTTTTTTTTATTATTAATCAAAGAATGCTATGAAATTTTATTGAAAGATTTATTTTTACACCATTTTGTTGACAAATTTTATCGCAGTTAGATTTAATATAAAAGTTTTTCTGTTGAAAAGGGCTTCTGAATGATACTCAATTATAAACAATATCTTTGACCGTGTTCACACCTGGGGGCAACCTAGTCTGAACACGACTTTTAGTGTTTTACAGTGTATATTCTGTAAAATCATTCATCGTAGAAAAAATTCAAAACCGGTTGATAGCTTATTATTTTTTTTTTTTTCAAAATATGCCTTTTATTTCGATCTCAAAGCCAGGCGATCAAAACAAAAAACGCCCTATATACTGGATCATACGAAGTCGATTTTCAAATATACCCCGGCTTAAATACTCGTGAAGCTTAATATGCATTCGCTTTGAACGTTTTGAGCTGGTCATTAATTTTGCCATTTGTCAAAAAATGCATGCACGTTTGAAACGTCTGCTAGATAATATATAGATATATTTTTTCGATATATGATCCCATTTCCACATACCAAATTCAAAGTGTCTTAGAATTTTGTTTTTAAATTTGGCTGGGCGAGGAGCAATCTATTCGTCTTCATTTGCAGTAGATTACAGGGTTCAAAATAAATTTTTTTTAAGCCTGAATTTGTCGCTTTTTGTCAAGGCTGATTTTTCCCGGCTGTTAGAGAGCTATGCATTTTCAAGGACACAATCCATCTGCATACTGACGTTCCCAGATGCATTCTGGGGCGATTTCAACACAGTCGGCCATTTGTAAGTTTCCGAGAAGAATTTACGGCAAAGCAAAGTGAGAATGGATTGGAGCATTACTTCTTTACTTATTTCTTATCAATATCTGAGAAGGTGGGGCGGCCCGTTATCATCTTAACACAGAAATGAAGTCGCCACGTTGGCGACATAACCGTAAAACCAGAAGCGTAGAAATGAAATTTGTCGCATAGCGACCAGTAGTCGCACTTTCTAGCCCTGTAGCTGTTATTTTCTGATATGAAATGTTTACCACATACCGCAACTTTGATTTCAGTTGGCCGATCAAGGCTGATTTTTCTATTTCTTCGGTGAAAAGTAGCCGGCAAGTGTCGTCAAACGCCGGCACCGCCGACAGCCGGCTGCTATTTTGTACCCTGGATTATTTTGTTCGTGTCTCTTATTTTTATATTTTTATCATGGGAGCTCATGTAAAATTTGTCTTGAATTTAACTTTTCTATTAATTTTATTGTTCTCTTTAATTTTTTTAAAATACCTTTAATTCTTGCAACGAGAAATAACAAAGATACAGTAATATATCTAAATTTAAAAGTGTCTTAAAATGAATTTTGCAAGTTTTATTTTGTGCAATAAAATTTCGTGTATATTTCGCGTTTTATGTCCATGTGTTGTTTGCAGATTTCTTCGGTTTTATTTGCTTTAGAGAGGGGGTTTAATCATCCCGATACAAATATTTGACATGTTTATCAATACTCTTCAAACCTCATTGGTCGCGACTGTGAAATTCTTGATAATAGGGACAGTCAGTAGGGTGCCGCCATGTTGGATGTTTATAAATTGTATATTGTCTTTAAATTGATTTTCGATCAATAATTTCGA
The DNA here is from genome assembly GCF_052425735.1 of Oculina patagonica. Taxonomy (NCBI): domain Eukaryota; kingdom Metazoa; phylum Cnidaria; class Anthozoa; order Scleractinia; family Oculinidae; genus Oculina; species Oculina patagonica. Next base: position 28,553,892 of record NC_135763.1, read on the forward strand.
AGCTTTTGAAGTTGAATTATAAGCGCTTTCTTCATGCCATATTTTATAAACAAATTTTTTGAGCAACAGCGCAAATTAGAGAATTGTTGGAAAAAACTGCAAGGAAATTTAACTGTTAACTGTTTGTTGGAGGCATTCCTATTATTTTAGCGGTCAACTGATAAACTAGAGGTACATTCACTTTTTATTACTCTCAATACAATACCTACACAATACATCTAATACTGGAAATGAAGTACGAAACAAACAAAATAATCCATCGTATGGCACAATAAGCGAATATACCTTAGACAATATACCCTAAGAATTTTGAAACGTTTGTATAAAAGCTGACTAATTTCACTTTTTAGCGAGAACACCTCGAGTTCTACACAAAATATTCCATTTCAAGAGACCAATAATTTTATGTACAAGCGTTTTGACATCTCCAATATATTCTAAAAAAATGAAACAACTATTTAAAAGCTCACAAATTTCACCTTTTTGTGAGAACACTGAGTTCTACTCAAAAAAATTCGATCTCGAGAAATCTTTCTAACAGCACGGATTCCCTGCTTATTTATGGTAGTTTTACAGAAACTATGGAAAGTGGCTATGTATTTGCTTAGTTCGTCTTTGCGTTTGCTAAAATCTACTCATCCAACATGCTTTGAAATGAAGTTTTAAAAGATAATTGTTTTTTATTTATTTAATTTGTAGTAGAAGGAATTGCCAAACCGATTGTGGTTTTTATACGACTTTTCTGCGTGTCTCACGGTTTCTGATTGTGTTCTTGGCAGCCGTATTTATTTTACGAAAGTCACCTCAATTTCCTTTTACAGGTCAAGTGTTACGTCATCGCCAATGAGGACAAATGGTGCCCAGTAGAAAACGTCACTGTACAATGCTGACTCTCTCATTTTCTTCATGGACAAGTGGAGAGCTTCACTTGCACTTTTTTTCTCACGTAACAAAAGCTTGTAAAAAAAGTTCATGAAGACTTTAGTAGCTGCATCATTAATAGCCCACAAGGACACGAGGACTGAGCGGGCACCCGACCCCAGGAAGGCCCGAGCAATACCAACAACACCCTCCGATTTCAGAACCTTTCCACTTCCACTATGACAACAGCTTAGCACCACTAGCTTGGCCCGTATACCAACTTTTGCGATGTCTTCCATGGTAAGCACAAAATCTTCCTTCTTAGGGATCCCATCACAAGACTTGTTAGGAGCAAACGCGATTTCTCCTCTCTCTGCATCACCATGGGCAGCAATGTGCACCAGACTCACTTCTTGGATCCTCAACAGCACTTCTTGCTTTGTAGCTTGCTCTCCTACAAGGGGGGATACACCTAACAACCTTGCGATCATCTGTACCTCGCTTCTAGCTGCTGGTAATGATGGCAACCCTAGACGGTCTACTGTTGGATCTCCAACAATCAGGGCTCCTGTCTGACTGTGATAATCCGCCGGACAGTCGTAGATGAGTTTGAGTGCTGTCAAAGAGGGAGTCAAGCGTATTCTGAAGGTTTCTGCCAGGTACCTTCCGTTAGCATCCTTCAAGGCTGCAAAAGGTATCCTAAACATGTGGCCCTCGGGGCAAATGACGATCTCTGGTCCTTCCAGGAGATCAGCAACAGCAGCAAAGATCATCTTGTACACCAAGCAAAGATTATCTTCCAGGTCGCTCTCTCCCTGCTCGCCTTTATCTTTACCTCTGAGATGCTCCTTCGTTTCTTCCACTTGCTCTTCCAAAGCTGGAGGCGCAGCATCGTAGAGTTTTGATAAAGAGCGATCTTCACACTCGCCCTGCTGACGGAAATATGATGATTTGAAGATCCTCATCACCAAATCTTGCAGCAATTCTTGGCTGATGTCTGTAGAAGAGATGCACTTTTCTTTAGAATCTGGGATAACAATTGTTGTCCCAGATTTAGTCACAAACGAGAACAATGTTTTCATAAGGATAGCCACGAAAAGAAAATTGCGTCCTTGCATGGAGGTAAAAAGGCAGTTCAATTCGTCTAGCTTTAATTCGTGACTATCGTTATGTTTTCGGATGGCATATTTCTTGCACATTAAATCCTCAAGTGCGCGAGCTCTTCCTCGTTCAGCGATACATAAGAAGGCGGTATCGACTTCTTTGCGAAGTGCTAAGATATAGCTAAAATTCTCGTAATGTGAAACCATTCCGATCATCCACCAAAATCTTGTATTCGTCCTCGAGATCTTCACGTACGTGTTCATAGTTTTTAATGTTTCCAAGGAGAAAAGACTTTGCTTTTTCAATATTAGCACCAGGCTCGTTATTAGAATCAAAAAACGTATCTAACAGATATGAAGAAATGAAGTGATGACTTTCGAAATCATATTCTTTACAAGTTTCAACTGCTCTTTCTAGGTAGTTGATTATCTCATCAGACTTTCTTTCATAACCGGCTACTACACTCAAACAACGGTAAATAAACACACGTTCTATTATATTATTGGTAGAATCAAGTGCTTTTTTCAGAAACTCCACAGATTTCTCATATTCACCGAGAGTACAATAAACACGTCCTAGATTACTGTTGACTTTTGACATTCCTTCTCTGTCTCCAGCTGCTGTACTAATTTCAAGGCTTTTTTCTAGATACTCAATCGCTTTCTCGGACTGGCCAAGTTTGTGATGCGTCATACCGAGGTCTGAAAGACATTCCATTTCCCCTTGCCTATCCCCAGCTCCTTTCAGAAGTCGAAGTGCTTTCTCACGATATTCCATCGACTTTCCATGTAGATCGAGTTTATTGTACACTAAACCAAGTTTATTGCATGATATTACAATATCTTTAGTGTATCCTCTTTCTTCAGAAATTAAAAGTGCTTTCTCGTAATATTCTACTGATCTCTCATACTGGCCCGTTTTTTGATAGACGTCACCGAGATTATGGTAGCAACTTACTTCATTTTGACATTGTCCACTTGCTTCACTAACATTGGCAGCTTTTTCATAATATTCCGCCGATTTTTTGCAATTTCCTATAGCTCTGTATTCCCCGGCAAGGTTATGATAGTAATTTATTTTTTCTTCGTCCCCAATCGTACTATCTATTTCAAGTGCTTTTTCTAATGCCTTGATTGTATTCTTGTTCAGGCCGAGAGCATGATATGCCTCTGCCAGAAGGTTGTATAAATTTCTTTCACCGTGTTTGTCTCCAGTTTCTTTCATTATGTCAAGGGCTTGGTTGCAACACTCGATTCCACTCTCACATTGGTGAAGATCCTTTATAAGAACGAACCCAAGGCGACTTAACGACTCTTTCTGTTCTGTTCTGTTCCCCATTTCTTCAGCAATCTCGAGCCCTTTCTTATAACACCCGATTGCCTTTTGAATTTGTGAGTTTTGATAATAGATTTGACCAAGGCGGCTTAATGATTCCTTCTGTTTTTCTCTGTTTCCCATTTCTTCAGCAATCTCGAGCCCTTTCTCATAACACCCGATTGCCTTTTCAACTTGGGAGTTTTGATAATAGATTTGACCAAGGTTTTTGTAACTTGCACATTCTGCCTCTCTGTGTCCAGTTTCTTTACGTATCGCGAGTTCTTTTTCAAACCACTCAATTGATTTATCATGTTTGGAAAGTTCAAAATACAAAGCGCCATAAACAGTGCATCTGCAAGCTATGTCTCCAGTTGCAAGATTGAGAAGATGTTTGATCATTTCAGGGCCTTTACTTTCTGCAGCTGTCGACGCGACGTCTTTTCGGTCTACTGCTCTTTCTAAGGGCATATATAGACGTTTGGAAGGATCAAACACCTGTTGATCAGAGTTACACAAACTGCTACTTAAGTCGTCTTGATAATGCGGTGATTATGATATGTGTTGTTTAGTTTTATTTTTGATTACTATCATTATTACTTTTGCATTTATTATCTGCAGATTTAGTATAACAAACATTCAAAAATGGTTTCACTGTAACTTGAAAATTGTGCGTTAGGATTAGAAAGAAGCAAAAAGAGTATTAGATGAGGAAAGGAACTACCGTTAATTTCCCAGAGTACCGTAATGATTCGATTTAGCGCCCAGGGCGCTTATTTACTTTTGTAACCTCAAGGGAGGGCGCTTATTCGAGACAGGGCGGTAATTCGGGACAGAGCGCTTATTTAATTTTTTGAAAAACAACCAAATGTTCAAAACAAAAATTTAATAAATATTAAAATAACTAACAGTAACAGAAGCTGTAACAGTAACAAATTGTTAAAAGTTCAGTTACTTTTAAACGAATAGTACATTTTAGCAGTAAATATATACATGTAGGGTACAGTGAATGTTTATGAGTTTATCTTTTCGACGTTAATGACTTCATTAGGGGCAGTTATCCACAATAGGAGCGCTTATTAGAATATGGGCGCTTATAATAGTGGGGGCGCTTATTAGAATGTGGGCGCTTATTGAATTAGGGGCGCTTATTGACAAAAACACATTCGAAGGGGAGCGCTTATTCGGAAGGGGCACTAATTGGAAGGAGGGCGCTAAATCGAATCATTACGGTAATAGCGAAGCGCGCGAGTGACGTCATGACTCAGACAAACAAACCGAAATAGCGGACGATTTTCCTAAAACACTTTCTAAAGCAGCAGGCTAGGTATTCCTTAAACACTTTTATAAAACGAAAACTTCGCCTAGATTATTTTTATCTCTCTCACGATGATGTTTTTTTCAGCCTCGTGGCGGTTATATTCATTTGCATTCTATTTTTAGATCTCGCGCGCTTCGCTATTGTCTCCTTAGCAGCCGTAATTTTGGTCATCACGCAGCACTTGGCTTGGGAAGAAGCGTTGTGTGACAAGCCCAAAGAACACTAAATGGTGACACAGTCCCTTTAACAACCATGAAATTTTATCGCTACTTTCTAGCGCTCGTTGCTTTCGAAACCTTCACGATAAATAGAGACAAGTGATTGCGTAAAAATATTCGAAAGATTTTCCTTATTACTCTGGCTATCTTCTGGGTTGGTCGGGAGTTAAGATTTACTGACTGTTATCTGTCTTTGAGAAGATTCTTTCCGAGAGTTAACACTTACTTTGCCTCTCATTTGAGTTTCTTTATTCTTGTAAAGTTCATCCAGAACTCTGCTCTCCAATTCCAACAGCTTTTTGTTGTTTTCGTCAATCTTAGCATAGTTAAGATTTACCAACTGAACATCGATTTACCAAGGATGATTTAGAGCTAGACCACTCACACAAAAGGAGGTACCAAGAGTTCTCTTGTAGTCAAGCTGTTTATTCAAGCTGGTTAGCTTTCACGTTTTAGTCATATTTACAACCTCGTTCCCAGGGCTTTTCCCTTCGTTATTTGGGCCTCCCAAATGACCAAGTGAAAAGCCCAGGGTACGAGGTTGTCATTTTAACGAATAGTGACACTAGGAGTAATGTAGTTGGGCTTAATTTCACTCTGTGGATCGACAAGTCAGTTCTCGTAAACTTCCAGGGGGATAATTTTTGCTGTGGGTGATGAAGACGTCACTCAAAGTTAATACGAACGCGTCATCACTTCCCGAAACACTTGCGGTTTGATTGCAAGTGTTTGCAACAAAAAGCTGTCAACGCTTAGCAGATCCTGTAAAACAGCATTACTTAACAAATTAAAAACGTGACTTTCACATATCAAACATGACATAACAAATTGACAATGTGGCTAGCCAGAAACACTTTAAATATAAAACACCTTATTGTTACTTATTTTCGCGGGACTTAAATTTCGCCGATTTTTGCGATTTTCAAAAAAACGCGAAATTAAAGACCCGCGAAGAAAGGTTATCGCGAAAAATAACGACGCGAACTTTAATACCCCTCTATGTAATTCGTTGTGATTGATTAACAATTATTCGCCTCAGGCGAAGTGAATCACGGCGAATATTGCCCGAGACGAAGTCGAGGGGAATATTCGCCGTGATTCACTGAGCCTGAGGCGAATAATTGTTTTAGACTAATTTTCAGAGGTGAATATCAAGAACTATAAAATAAAGAACTAAAACACGGAATCAACAAACACAAGTGCTCGCTTGAATACTTGTAAACAAGTTTAATTCATCGATTGTAAATCAGAAATTGCACTTAAGTTTAAGCAATAAAACGAAACAAAACAAACACTTCGAAAAAGACAGATATGTAGTACCTTTGTTTAATCGTTGGCGACTTCTGAGCAATTGTGTAAATCCTCTTGAAATAAGTTGAGTAGCTCTGATCTGAAGAGAACTGAGTCATTTTTGGTCAATTGATCTGCCAATAAGTTTCTTGTGGCCCGTGCGATCTCCAAAACCATCGTCCTTAGCACCAATTCTAATGCTTTGAGAACCATCTCTTGAAAATATATTCGGTTCAAAAGCCTTGGTAGCCAATTTTTAAAATTCCAACTGTTTTGAATACATTCTTTCGAATGAACGAAAATTTCATTCATCAAATGCCGCCATGTTTACTTGCCTGGATGGCAAAGTTGGCGTGGCTTAGTAATTAAGCCCTGAAATGTTATATTCACCTCGCTTGGAGGTGAATATAACGTCATAAACCAGAGCTTCTTGACCAATCAGAATGTCGCATTCTTATATTCACCTCTTGAAATTAGACCAATCTAATTTATCAACTTTTCCGTCCGTTTACTACATAATTATCTTGGTACAGTCGTCAAACTTGCTCTACTTTGTAACAAAGGAACACGTCAAACGGATTATTCCGGGATTTGGAGGAATGGCCATTCTGCCACTTATGACGTCACCAATTTACACGTCAACGGATTTTTGTGATCTGCATCTTATAGAGTTTGGATAGATCTTTGCACAGGACTTTCCATCTTCAATATTGACTGCATTCCCACAGAGCTAATCGAAAAAAACACGATCAGTTTTTAGTGTAAAATTGGTGCTAAAACAGGCCAAAATACCTGTACTGTAAAACTTTTCAGGCCAGTAGAAGGGGAGCACAGAGTAAAAGATAGAGAGAATAAGAAAGTAGAGATAAACGAAAAGGAAAGGAGCAAGGAAAAAAATCGGAACGGTTCAGCAAAAAAGACGCATGCGTCAAAGTAAAATATTGTATATTTTTACATGGAAATTTCATCAAAATCTTCCTGCATTTTTAGAAAGTGCATTTTTAGCAAATTTAGAGAACTTTTGGACCGTAGAGCCAAGAAAATCGATTAACGGTTAAAAAACGCGTTTTTAGGAATAATTTCAGCATATTCAGGGTTAAGTTTCGTTTTGTTATATGGTTTGTTCAGTGTCATTGGAAACTATTGCTGTGGAAAATTAAAATTTTTGCCAATTTTGAAACTTATTGTTTGTTAATGCATACCAGTATTTTGACAATTTTTGCGAAATTTGGTTCCGTTTAAATTATTTTTTTGGCCAAATCGCGAAATTAAGCTCTCGCGAAAATAAGTAACAATAAGGTATAATAAAGAACTATATGAAGAACTTTATTGAGTAACACAATTACTACTGGTGACCCAGTAGTTTACACTGTGGGCCATTAAAAAAGGAAAGGAATAATAAAAATAAATGATAAAAATTAAGTTAAAAATAGTACAAATATGTACATGGCATACATTACAATATAATTTTTACTTAAAATTCTTAAACGTCCTTATGATTAAAAAATGTTCATTGAAAACCACTTTTGTGACGTGGGTTCCCTAATAAAAAAAAATCTTAATTATTCCTCTCATTTCTGATAGAGCTACTGTGCTTTACTTTGCCAAGCTTATCATAGCTTTTAATGCACAAACTTCTTATGTTTAATAAAATCACACCCAGGATTCTAGCCAAGAGAAAGCCAGGCGGCTAAAAAACAAAGTATTCTAATTTCCCCAGCTAACTTAGCCTGCGAACAGGCTCCCGATTGGGAGTTACGCGTGCGAAGCGAGCGAAAGTACTCTCCCTCAGGCTCCGCTGGCGTTCCGCTCGCTTCGCTCGCGTAACCCCACTCGGGTGCCTCTTCGCAGGCTACAGCTAACTTAGCGAAGGAAGCAAAATTGGCCAGTCACAGCTTGGTTAATACTGTCGAAAGCCGAACATTATAAATATGCCGTTTTGTTCAGGAGAGTTTCTTGATAGTATTGGTGAAACGGGCGTGCGAGGCGAGAAAAAACGACTGTCGGCTTTCCATACAACGAATTCGTTCCGACCAGGGGGCCAATTAATGTCGCCGAGTTGACAAAAATTCCTTTGCACCTCCACCCATATTTTAAATTTGATAGCATTGTTCATTTCCACGTTGTCCACGTTCGAATTTGAGTGTTCGAAATTTTGGTTCAATTTTGCGTAGAAAAGGTAGAAAGTTTCCCGTATAAGTCTAAGTCCCTATAAGTCTGTTTTCAAATGGATCAGACAACACCAAAGAAACCCGCCTCACAACAATGAAGAAAGGGAAAAGACGCGTCGACTTCTAGACTGCAAAACGGTCCTTTTTTCTTTAAAGTCGTTGAAAAAAGCACTCTTATCGTATCTTTTAGCATCTCTCCCCAGTCTCACTCACAGTTTTGACATTGGCTCCAGACCTCTCGCTCTCGTTCGAAGACCAGCGTCGAACCTAGCGCGTTCGCAAAAGATACGACTGTTTTGCAGTCTAGTCGATTTCGGACTATTGCAGATTATGTCAGTTATGTGCCTTCGAATTCAAAAGCGGCGATGAAACTGTATTGAACTCTTCGCCAAGATAAACTGTCAGAACAGTTGGAAAATGCGGCTTTTGCCAAACATGTGCAGTACTCACGCAATCCCTGAAGAAACCCTAATGAATAAGTATCAGACCTGGCGTACAGTTAACAATCTTTCAGTTCCGGGGGGGGGGGGGGGTGCTTTCAGTATTATGATGGAATGTATTCTTAATAGAAAATGGAAGAAAGGTAGAAAAACTCGTGTAGTAGGTACATTTTCGTTTTTGTGCGTTAATATTCAGTAATAATAATTGATCGCTTGCGCTATGTCGCATCACATCTGCGCGCACGTTCAAGTTGAAGGTATTCGTAAGCGTCCACCCATGGGCAAATAGTAGACGCATTGAACAAAGGATACAGATAGACCTTTAAAACACAAGGTGAGAGCTTCGTCAAACATGTTTAGTTCCATGCAGGCACTGGCTCCTTAAGATGACAAAAAATGATCAAAAATTAAAAATTGTAATACACTGCAATTCACAAATCAAAGGCAATTTTAAAGACTTTTCGAAGCCTTTCGATTATCAAGATACTAAAACTCCCGTAGTTTATCTGAGGAATTCTTAAGTTTTTTCCAAAGTTTAAAGTTAGCGAACACTTTTGAAAACGTATATTTCTGGAGGTTTGAAAATAACTAACTTGTAATACACTGCAATTCATACATTAAATCAAATGTCATTTAAAGAGTATTTCGAAGCCTTTCGATTATTGCCTAGGATACTGAAACTCCCCGAAGATTTTCTGAGGAATTACAAAGTTTTTCTAAAGTTTAAGGCTAGCAGACACTTTTGGCAGACTTGAATTTAACGATAATAAAATACATACCTTTCACTATGGCCTTAATAAACGTCGGTCGCAGCTTAATGGCAGCTTTTGCATCGTTCAATGTATCGGTGTAATAGCCTGTCAAAACCAACAAAATGACCTTCAGATATCTGCCTTGAAAAGGAGTAGTTAATACACCACATAATATCTGTGCAAGAGGCCTCTTCCTGTACGTATTGCAAAAACCTGAGAAGGGATTGTACATTACAAGCCGAAGAAAATCTAATTCCACCTGTTTTTGATGTGTTCTTTTTAAATTCATTGAACTTGTAAGATATTATTTCTCCGATTTAGGGACAGACCATTAGAAATAACCGGAGGATGGGAGGGTTGACTTTTCTCAAAAAATTCCTGCAAAGGAAAATGTCGAAAAATAAATTCCTGCAAGCGTTTGTGGTTAAAAAATAAAACATTCGTGTAACGGAAGAAAGAAATCCTGCAGACAAGTAGATAAGTAGGCCTTAAAAAATTCCTGCACCGAATTTTTTTACACTCCCCTGAAATTATTTCTAATGGTCCGTTCCTTAGAAGGTACCTCAAACACGAGAGACAGTGATTCGTCATATTTCTATACAACTAAAATTTCTTTCAAAAAACTTCGCGTCGTATTTTGAGCTCTTTTCTCGGTGCTCACAGAGCCGTAACCAGACTTTTGGCATAGACGAGGCTACTCCAGTCCCTGAACTCTCTCTTCCGCGCGCCCTTTATGGGGGTTGAACCCAGGCGCGTGAAGAGAGAGTCCAGGATAACTTGCATATGCATGCGCCAGTTTATCCCCCTAAATCGGAGGAAAAGCCATATTTGGCAGCACTTTTGAAAACGCCCGCGCACAGATGACGAGTTCAACTACGCGACCGTGTACTAAAGCAGGATCACCGGAATAACTTTAAAAAAGCCTAGCTTGCCAGTCAGTGTCTACTAAAAGCTAACGGCCAAAAAAAGAATCGCTATCCGTCAACTATTCCTATTATTTTGAAGCTGTTTATTGAATTGGCTTGAATTCGCGCGCTTAGTCGCGCAGTTGAATTAGTCATTTGAGCGAGCATTTTTAACCCTTGCGCGCGCGTCCCAAGTAAGCGACGCCACAGTCCTTGCCTCTGATTGGTTCGTTCTGAGCATGCGCATGCAAGTTATCCTGGACTCGACACAGCTCCCCGGACTCTCTCTTCACGCGCGTGGGTTCAACCCCCATAAACGGCGCGAGCGGAAGAGGGAGTTCAGGGACTGGACTAAGACGAGGCAAAATCGGCGATCGCCGATGGTGCAAGCCGCAAATTTTGAAATCTAGATGCAAGAACGCTTTAAATAGCGTTTTTGCAAGGTATTTTTTTTCTAAAACGTCAATCTTTTCTTTTTATTAATTTTTGGTGTATACGGGTATCTAGAGCGGCGAGGCAAGTGCCTCGTTAAACAGTGTCACTCGTGTTTAATAACAGGCAATCCGGTAAAATGTGATCTTCGAGGAACAGATAAAAGTCAATTACGCGCAAAAATATTTGATTTAATCAGCAATATCCACTTTTAACCACTGAATAATGCGATGAAATGGAGAACTGACCTATTTTACATGCAAAGTCGAAAATAATATTCTCACCCACAACAAAATGTGCTGTCGCCCTGTTGCTGTACAGTTTGGCATTTAATACTTCGTCTTTACAGTTCACTTTTATTCCTTCCGTGAAGAAATGAATGGCGTTGTTAAACTCTTTTTCTCTGTACTCTTTATTGCCTTCAATCATGTAAACCTCGGCTATCGCTAAAACGAATGAAGAAAGGACAGTTATTAATCATCATGACCTGCGCGCCTGCCTGCCTGTCTAAAATCTGGCGAAGGTAAAGAAGCTCTCTCTACATTTTAAAGTAATCGTTTTCCTTACCCCTCAACGTGTCGTTGTCAAATTCCAACGTTTTAGTAGAAGAAAGAGCGATGTCACTTTCAGTGTCAACTTCGAATGGACTGTAAGCGGCCATGACTATCAAATGTACTTGTGTTTCTTTATAATCTAACAAAAAAAAATAGCCCGCGTATACTGAATACCAAGTGGCCATAAATGTAGACAGTATACTGCAAAAGCTTTTGAATTTAAGGTACTTTGCTAATGTCGTGATAAATAAGGCAATATTTTATACTAACTTTAACTAGGAAGAAATAACAGTTTCCTAGGAAGGAAAATTTAGTTTTATAGAACACTTAACAAAATACTGGATTCTGCAGATTGGACGAGAGCAGTACAACTAATCCCAAATTGTACTCCCTGGAAGTACCCATCACTTTTCTTTCCGAAGTTGACTCGAGGATTTCCGAAGTTAGCTGGAGCATTTCCGAAGAATCCGGAAGTTGAACCAAAGACCTCCGTTGATTTCCAAAGTGGATTCGAACGCTTTAGGAGTTGAACCGAATTGGGCACACTTTCACTTAAAACAATAGACTGGGGAATGGGATTTTAGACCCTCTCCCTTCAGGACACTCGATTGTAATAGAGCGAAAACATGGAAAAGGGTCACTGAAGACAGCTGCAATATAATAGTTCTTTTTCTAGTCCTGTCTAGTGTTTAGTCGTCAGTAGGTCGAAAAAACAATATGGCGTTACATGCACGCGTCATTGTTTTTTTTTTTTTTTTTGAGAAAGGGCGCAATTTTCATCGAACACTCATTTTTACCTTTTTTGGTCTATTGTTACTTTCCACCTTAGAAGACTAGTAATTTCAGGTTTCTTTCAATTTGAAAGTTATTTCTCACATCAGAAAAATTTAACTAATATCTGACGTGACATGTTTATTGAAAGATGCTAGAATTAAATCAAAACTAAAGTTGATTTTAACCCAGCATAAAAAAGGGCTTGTTCACGCAACTGTCAACATGGCCAACTCCATGAAAACGTGATACTTACTAAAGGTTAACAACGTTAACCTCGGGAGAAATCCCTATGAGATCGAAAATGAAAGTGAAATAAATGGCGATTGTTTCATAGACAAGATCAGTTTTAGTCCCGGTTGAAGTTTCAGGAAAACTTCAACCAGGTTTAAATTATCAAATTTAGCGGATATCAGTCCGTTAGAAATTCGTCATCTAATAGACAGTGGCATTTCTCGAACTTTCCGATAACTCGAACCAAAATTTGTTTCTCTTCCCTTACGAACACTGCAATTAACACCGATGATTTCACGAACTCCTCGATCAATTCTCGAACCAATTTTCGTTTCCTTCGGTGGTTCGAGAAATCTCGGGATTCCATTGTGTTGCAAAGAAATTCCGTGGCCCTCACCGTGCTAAATTTGCCATGTAATCGACCCCTTCCTCGTCACTTTTAAACGAAACAAAACAACGGCTGGCTCACAAAACGACTTTGTTCAATCACTGGCTGACAAGCAATAACAGATCTGGACGAGAAATCAAATTCAAGAGGACACAACACAAGACAAAACAATTTTCAAATCAGGTTCGAAATCTATTCTGAGTTCGCTATTTTTAATTCGAACCTCATATCGTGCATGGTCATTTCCTCAGGAAAACAGTGCTTAAATATGAGAATCATTCATTTTGACTAAAAGCCGGTTTAGTTTTTGTAGAGATTATATTTTTGGTATAACAGATCACACTGAAATCAAATGCTTTCCCTCAGTTGGTCGTTATGAGATTTACTGTTTTGGGATTGTATAAAGGTACCCATGACATAAATCGGACAAAAGCGAGTGTAGCATGTTTAGCATGGTTGCACCATTTGGAGATGTCACATTGCCAAGTCTTTAAGCGCACGTTACGGCAACTAGTCTAACCTCAAACCACCAGAGCCGTTCAACACGATGGCTCAGTTAAGAAAATATAAAGCGATAAAGCCATTTCTTTTCAACCGTATCTAAATCAGACTACAGTTGAGCAAATTACCTTCTGACGATGAAGGAAAGTAACGCGATCGAGCAGCAACCAAACTTCCCACCTTCTTTTCTCGTCGCAAACTGGATGAGTAGATTCGTGAAGGATTTAAACTGTTGGGACCTGAAACGCCGTAATATATCTTTTGTGGTTGTAAAAATCGAGATATCGCACTCACCCAGGCGTCGAGATACTACTATTGTTGATCTGAAAAACAGGAAGTTAATGACGTCAGAGTCCTTTCGTTTTGTTCAACTAATCAGCGACGTCCCTATAAACAAAGAACATGATTCAGCCACGGGTCTTTGGATATCAAAATGACCATTCCAAGGGATTAGTGGAAAACACGGGGTCGGGGTCCCGGGGTGTGGAAAACACGGGGTGTGGAAAACGCGGGGTGTGGAAAACGCGGGGTGTGGAAAACACGGGGTGTGGAAAACGCGGGGTCCCGGGGTCTGAAAATAAAACGAAGGTAAAATAAAAAAATTCTGGCTAAAGAGACAAGTTTAATAATTTATCACCACCAAACTTAGGATCTTCGTAAAACGTCTTTCCTTGCGTTGAAAAGCCTATATACATGTCGTAAAAATGCAATTCAAGTTTGTGAATCATATACTTGTCCTTGTGATCTTTTGGGAATATCCGTTTTTTCCATTTTATAAAATTAACAATTTATCAGGAATCCGAAAATAAAACTACTCCAAGAAGAACACAGTACAAGCCAATAATGAAACGGGAAATACAGGCAGACAGTTTTCTAGTCATAAGTAATTTATCGTGCCAGAAAAGGGTTAAACCGTGGACCTTATTGTGCTCTTATAGTGAACGCTATATATTTCAAATTTTCAAAATAGTTTTTGTTATCAAAAGACCAGTACAAAAATGTAGATCAGATAAATTTAGCTTTCTAATTTCACAAGCAAACCTGGTGTTCTGCCGAATAGGAGGACCGCAGTATAGCTGCCTGCCTCTAATTAATTTCACCTTAGCGGCGTCTGCGTACAGGTTGCAAACATTGTCCGCCGAATTAAGTCAAAATGTAATTCTTTTATTAACTACCACCCGATCGTGTATAAAGTCTGTCGCTCTCCAGCTAAGACTCAACATTGATTTGCTATATTCATGTAGCTCCAAGCTACAGCTAAAAGTAAACATTGGCATATGCGTGGAATAACTATGACATGCTACCGGTCATTTATCAATGCACAGAAAACGGATATAAGATATAACAACCATAATCGGTAGAGTACGGTAGATGAGTTAACTTCAAGGGTGGATCCAAATGAGTCCCTCCCGATTTCTTCTTTCTCGCTTATTTCTTTCCACTGAAACTACGCAATTCCGTCCACACTTAACTTTTTTTTGGCCGTGTTATCACGGTCAGCAGCTTTCTTTCTTTTTAGTGCTGAAACCACAGGACCACACGACGATTCATGAATGAAACTAGTTGAATGAAGTCAGCGCCTGTGTCAGATATGGGCGAAGTTGGCGCGTAGTTTGTCTTAATATTTATTTTCGGAGACCTGATAAATTGTTAATTTTATAAAATGGAAAAAACGGATATTCCCAAAAGATCAAAAGGACAAGTATATGATTCACAAACTTGAATTGCATTTTTACGACATGTATATAGGCTTTTCAACGCAAGGAAAGACGTTTTACGAAGATCCTAAGTTTGGTGGTGATAAATTATTAAACTTGTCTTTTTAGCCAGAATTTTTTTTTACCTTCGTTTTATTTTCAGACCCTGGGACCCTGCGTTTTCTACAGACCCCGGGACCCCGTGTTTTCCAGACCCCGCGTTTTCCACACCCCGCGTTTTCCACACCCCGTGTTTTCCACACCCCGTGTTTTCCACAGACCCCGGGACCCCGCGTTTTCCACACCCCGGGACCCCGGCCCCGTGTTTTCCACTAATCCCCAATCAAATCATGTGTCCGCACAGAGCCACTTGTTCCTTGTGCCCCAGGCTTTTCCGGCTTAGCTGGACAGGTGGCCCTAGGGACGAGAATGAAGTGGTAATAAATCAAATCAAATCAAATTTTATTTATACACGTGACACTTAGGAGTACATACAGTTCTCGTTAGAATGTGTACGTGTGTAAAAATAAACAATTTATATAAATAGAAATAAAAATGTATTTTTTAAACTTCTCTAAAACGTTAAAAATTATCATCGATATTTACAATTAATATTTACAAGCAAAAAGTTAAAATATATAATAATTTAAATGTCGCAAATAACAGGTTAAAAAGGTACTTAAATTTAACCCATATAGATCAATACTCAGATAGTAAACAATATTCTAATAGACAATATTATAAAAGGTCGCTACAAGGAAATGAGAGTTGATTACAAATCGATATTGGGAGCTTACCTTTTTGCTGTGGAATGAATGCGATAATTCTCCGAACTGTGAAACGAAATTAATTTATGTCTGTTAAAACGTCACGAAAGTGAGTTGCACCATTTCGACATAATTATCCATTTTAGTCGATTCAGCATTAATCTAAGTGTGTTATCAAAAAGCCTGGCACTTTATAGGGACAGACCATTTCATTTTTTTGAGGGGGCAGGGGGGTGGGTAATTTCTTCTGCGTTAAAATTTATTCTCGGCATTGGCATTTGCAAGAAATTTTTACCAACAAAGAATTACGCGAGATTTGTTTGACATCATCCATCATAGTAGGTGGGGCTGGCTTTAACTTTTTCCCGTGATTATTTGTGGACCATTTCTCCTACTTTTATTATGCAAGAATGTTTTTATTTTTCATAATCGCCCAACCCCCACCCCTCAATAATTAAACGGTTCTTTCCTTAAACAACAAATGAACAAAACTTTCGAGTCATTCGGCAGAAAAACAGGAAGTTCTCACAAGTAGAGTATTCCCCTTTTCCCCGCCTGCGAAGAACGTATTTTGCTGGGAATACTGACTGTTCTCAATTCCGGCCGAAACGACCGATTTTTTTTTCATGTAAATTTATTAAAAATCGTGATTTGTTGTTAATTTCCCTAATCAATTGCACCTTACAAATCGATGTTGTTAAAACAATAAAATTAAGTTCGTACTTGAAACTGAAAGAACTATCTGCCGGAAATAGACTGGAGTTTCGAATTAAAGAAGGAACGAAAACACTTTTATAATGGACAGCTGTAATATTTTAAAACCCTTTTTAACGGATTATTACAATGATTAGAAACTGAAAGGAATATTTTTTTACAAACACTAAGACTCAGAAACGAAGCGGATATATCTTCGAATTCGCTGACGCAATATCAGTTGATCAAGAATTTTCGACTGTTTTGTCCTTAAGAGGGAACTTAAAATTGCGGATTTTAATCTATGGCTGCCGAAAACACTTTTGAAGAGGAAAAGAAACCGGACGCTGTATTAGTTACGAAATTAAGCGGCGTGGAGGCTGAAACTAGCCGAGAATCTGAAAAAGAAGGAAGTCATGATCCGAAAAGCCAAAAACGATCGTTGATAAATGGCAAACCGCCAATTAAAGATCGCGAGGATAGAAAAACATCGTCACTGGAAATCGCGGACTTATGGAATGAGGGAGTTAACTTTGGGAAGAAAACTTCGAAGCTAAACAAAGCTTTCAGTCTGATACAAAACAACTCCGTAACTCTTCGAAATGTTGTGGTTGCCGCCGCGACATACGGCCTCGAGCGGCTCCTCAATGCACAAGTCTTCAACTGCCCTGAAAACAGCTATCAGCAGTATGGCTTTGCCTTCTTATTCGCCCCGGTTATCATCCTATTCTGCACCAATTTGCTTGTTATCGGAGAAATCTGGAAGTTGTCGTCAAGAATGTATGTAAAGCGATACCGAAGGCGCGGAGATTGTGTCGCTCGGGTTTTGCCGAGTCTGCTAAAAGCCTGCGTCGGGCCGGCAGTGTGGTTGATAGCGGCATTCTTGGAAGAAGATTATTATCTGTGCGCCAAGCTCGGGCCTTTTGATCAAACAGGCAATGTAACAAGCGCACACGATGTTGCTGAAAGGAAGAAGAAAGTCGAGGAGTGTAAAAGTCAGTCTCATATCTGCGCATGGAGTATCCTAGTCGCGCTAGTCTCTCTGGGAACTGCAGTGATTGTGTGGAAGTATTGTTATCTTAAAGACAACCTTCTTATGGACAGTAAGTGGATAATCTTAAGAGATATGAAAAATAAGCTATTTTAAAAATGGTCCTGTAACCAGGTGGTTGTTTCATATTTAAAAATAAAAAACGTTACTCTGGTTTTAAAAAATGTTTAGAAGTGTTCGTAAAATTTCCGTAAAATGTCCCAACGTTTCGGCTAAAACTTCAGCCTTCATCGGGGGAAAGTGATAAGGGAATGTGTAAGAAGCACGTTCTTATAATATTCAAATCGAAAGCTAATTATGTTCTGTCCCTAAAGGCTGAAAACATCCCCTTATCACTTTCCCCTGATGAAGGCTGAAGTTTAAGCCGAAACGTTGGGACTTTTTACGAACATTTTACGAACACTTCTAAACATGTTTTAAATCCAGAGTAACGTTTTTTTTGTAATTATGAATAAGCTATTGTCAAAATCAACATGTTACTATAGATTGAGGAATTCGGCTTTTTCAACCGGCTTTTGTTTGAGATCTTTATTGCACGTCAAATATATTACGGGGGCCAATATGTTGTTTAGAAGAAAGACATAATCCTCTTAGGGGCCCGATTGTT
Organism: Oculina patagonica; assembly: GCF_052425735.1. Taxonomy (NCBI): domain Eukaryota; kingdom Metazoa; phylum Cnidaria; class Anthozoa; order Scleractinia; family Oculinidae; genus Oculina; species Oculina patagonica. The sequence goes on from NC_135763.1 coordinate 28,571,963, forward strand.
CAATTCGAAATTCGATTTACACTAATTCGGGTTTAAAAGTAAATCAAGGTACAACTATAGATTTATTCTGTTCTAACACGGATACCCCAGAGGGATGTACTCCCTATAGTGGAGAATACAGGAACGTTCCGTATTTAGTACCTTTTGTCAAGTTACAGGTATTAAAGGGTAGGAAATTTCACGTATAAAACTTTGTTGGATATTCACCCCTCGCCTCTACCCTCTAGGCGGTAACCTGGCCTGCAATTTCAATGATTTATTTTATTTCGTGCGATGTGTTCCCTATGATAATGTTCAATTTAATTGCAATTTTTCTTTGCTATCGATCTATGGTTAAGTTAAGTGGGCAGTCGGCCGCTGTTATTATATTAGAACGCGATAGGTTAAGACTCTTATGGCGGGTGAGGGGGGGGGGGGGGTGGGAGGGGGGAGGGATGTACCTCAGAGAAAACCTTCTATGTATTAGGGCTTGTGTCTCCAACAGGCCAGATCGCCTGAAGAAAGTTTTGTTCAGTTACTGCATCTGGGTTTATATCGACAGAAATATCTAAGAACCATCTAACACCTCTGTTTATAGATCTGTACGCTTATGAAAGGCGAGAGGCCCTAAGCGCAATGAGAGCATTCATAGAGCACATGGGAGCTTCATGTAAAGACGCTGATCTCGACAATGATCCAAAAACGGCTGAGTACGGCAGAGAAGAGGAAATGGTCACGCTATATGATGATGGAGTTCCCGAAATGATAGGAAGGAAAACAGTGGAGAAATTATTTGAAGGTAGGAGTAAAAAATGCTTTTTGAGGTCCGATCATCGGGGGACCAATATGGCGGAGAGGTGGACTGTTATAGCTAAATTTTGTTTTCGTTCCTACTGTCAGTGATTCCCGGGGGTGCTTTCTACGGTAGACTATAAGGGAAGGCTCCGCCCCAAGGGGAGAACCTTTTTGGCTGAAGGTATGAAAAAGTACTTTTTGAGGCCCGATCTTCGGGAGACCAATATAGGGGTCCAATATGGCGGAGAGGTGGACTGTCAGTAATTCCCGGGGGTGCTTTCTACAATGGACTATAAGGCAAGGCTCCGTCCCAAGGGGAGTACCTTTTTCTGGCTGTAGGTATGAAAAAGAGTTGGGATTTCATGACCTGTAGTATACAGACTATAGAGAGTATACAGAGTATAGAGAAGCGCATCTCGCAAATTATGTTCACGGTCAGGAGCCGAACAAAATGACTGATAAATTCAAATATATTCAAGGCAAAATTTGGCTCGGCTAGCCGCGTCATCCCGGAACGCTTATAATTACCTGGTTGGCTCGCGTCCATATCAAAGTGAACCTTTACATAATCTTTTTTTAAGGTTATAAAGGTGATAAGTGGACAGACGGTGATGATTGGCACTACATCAAAGCCTACAAAGCTTTCAAAGAAATGTACCCTCGCATTTCCACCGGAAGTCCCCTGGACCCTTGGCGATTGGTGCAGGGAGATGTTCACAAAACAAGAACTCAAAAGACGTGCCGGTTAAAATGTCTGCCAACCTGTTTTGAAATGGAGAGCTCCTGGGACGAGCTGGAGCCCCTGCACTTGGAGGCGCTCACCCCGCAGAACGGAAGAGCTTCTCAATCCGATGAATCTAGGGAATCGTCAGTATGAACATTAAAGCTCTTTACATTGACATAGAAATTCCCTCTGTTGATCACCCTTTATCTCATACTTAAGTTTTGTACTATTATGGCAACAATATCCTGATATCAACAGTGAAGGTGGTCAAGGGTTTTTTTTCGTGATCCGTGAAAGGCCTTAGTTTTTTTCCCGTGAATTTTGAAATAGCTATTTTTTTCTCATGGAACGTGATTTGGTTGCATAATCATGAACCGTGAAACGACTTTTTTTTCATGAGAATTGCAAAATGACTGTTGTTTTTTCCCCGTTAAATGTGACTGTAAACCGCGATTCTATCTTCCTTGCAAAAAGATACCCAGTAAGCGTTTGAAAACAAGACTACGTGTGGTAAATTGCGTGACCAATGTATGGCCAGTACTGATCGGCAGGCCACTCTATTAATAATAGTTTCGTTTTATTTTGCGTGAAACGTGATCCAAGCGAATTGACATTTAACGACCAAAAAATTGTAAATAATTTTAGAATCAGTGGAGTTAATTAGTATAATCAGAGTTAGTAGCAGTCCCCTCTACTAACTATGGTATAATTCGCCAGCCTTACTTTTGCCAGAATGGACACCGTTATCACTGTTTGTTGTTTTGATGTCCGGAAAAATTCAAAGAAACAATCAAAATGCAAATAGCTATTGTGTTTTGTGCACGGTTAAGACCAAAGCATGCCAACTAAACAATGAAATTTGTCAAGCTATTCACTACGCCCTTAGCAATCATTCGATAGCTACTGTGCAGTCTCGGTTGCCCGGCACCGCTATTTCCCCTTTTTGAGTCGTGTAACAAAGGAAGTTTCTCCCCCCCCCCCCCCCCCCCCTGGTCAAAACAAGTGTCAGGACTACAGCCAACCTGTTATAAACAGTCTAGGATAGAAACAACGTGAGATATTCACATTCGTTTCGCGCTTTATTTGTAAACAAGTATGGTAAAACTGTTCCCGTATAAGATTATTGTAGCCGATGTGGTCATTCAGCCAGTATCTGAAACAATCAAGCAAACTCTGAATTAAAAACAAAGATTGTAACTGAGTAAGAACAAAAGGCGTTGATGACGTAACACAGAAAATGAAATAAAAGAATCCCTTAAACCTTAATTTTTCTGTTCAGGTGGTAACTGAAGCAATTTTGTACATTGCTAACTCAACAGGAAGGGCGATGAGCTATTTTGAGACCCAATGGGAATACACTCAACGACTTAATAATAAATTAATAGATTAAGGTGGCTGTTTTCAGTATTTTCCAGTCCTTATACTTTGATGGCTCACTATTACAACTTTTTATCAATTACTATTACATTAGTGATATGAAACAAATGACCAATCAGTGTGTGTTTTTATATCTTATATTTTAATTATTTTATCTTGATTCTGGTGCCTCGGACACTGTTTTGATGCTCCCCTCTCCAACCTTAGCTTTGTCCCTAGTTAGCTGTAATTTCTTCTGTATATGTTCTTACGGAATTTCTTACCCAATTTCCTATGTGGAGGTAACCATGCATAATAAAGCGGCCTTCACACGGCAAACTAAAGTTGGCAAACTTATATTGGCAAACTCAAGTTGGTGTGTGTGAACGACACAAAAACAGTTGGCAAACAAGTTGGCAAACTGTTGGTGAGAATAGAGACCAGTTCTATTTTGTCGCTAACAATTGGCCAACTTGTTTGCCGTTGCTGCGTCGTTCGAGTTGGCCAATAGTTTGTCGTGTGAAGGCCGCTTAAGAGTACAAAATGCTCGTGATTTTTAAATCATCTTAAAAGATGTTGACTTAAACTCTTGCAATCAATATTGGCTTTCGTCCGTTTTTTCTCAGATATAACTCTTTCGCAACAAGGTTATTTTTTGACTATCTTATATATACCAGGCACGATTTACGTTTTCAATTTTTGTGTAAGCCCTTCTGTAAGCTGGCTTACAGGCTTACACGATTTAGTTATCAACTGTGCAAAGATTGTGTGATGGAAAAAGTAAATTGGTAGCTTTCTTGCCTGAGGATAGGTTAAAGATCCGTCTGTTGCCACGGCAACCAATTTCTTCTTGCCCATTTTCCCCCCAAATAGTCCTTCATTTGAAATCTTATTCTAGCCCCACAACATCCATCCTTTTCCTCCCGTTTCACTCTAACCGCCCCCTTTTCTGCCTTACTTCCCCTATCACTCTGACCCCACCCAGGCTTAAAGGCTTACAGGGTTACAGGCTTACAGGCTTACAGGCTTACAAAGTTACAGAGTTACAGGCTTACAGGCTTACAGGCTTACAAAGTTACAGAGTTACAGGCTTTCAGAGTTACAGGCTTGCAGGCTTACAGGCTTACAAAGTTACAGAGTTACAGGCTTGCAGGATTACAGGCTTACAGAGTTACAGGCTTACAAAGTTACAGACTTACAGGCTTGCAGAGTTACAGGCTTGTAGGGTTACAGGCTTGCAGGGTTACAGGCTTACAGAGTTACAGGCTTACAAAGTTACAGACTTACAGGCTTGCAGAGTTACAGGCTTACAGGCTTGCAGAGTTACAGGCTTACAGGGTTAGAGAGTTACAGGCTTATAGGCTTACAGGCTTACAAAGTTACAGAGTTACAGGCTTGCAGAGTTACAGGCTTACAGGCTTACAGAGTTACAGACTTACAGGGTTACAGAGTTACAGGCTTACAGGGTTACAGAGTTACAGGCTTACAGGCTTACAGGCTTACAGGCTTACAGAGTTATAGGCTTACAGGCTTACAGGCTTACAGGCTTGCAGGGTTGCAAGCTTGCAGGGTTACAGGCTTACAAGCTTACAGGCTTACAGGGTTACAGGCTTACAGGCTTACAGGCTTACAGGCTTACAGGCTTACAGGCTTACAGGCTTACAGGCTTACAGGCTTACAAGCTTACAGGCTTACAGGCTTACAGGCTTACAGGCTTACAGGCTTACAGGCTTACAGAGTTACAGGTTTACAGGCTTACAGAGTTACAGGCTTACAGGCTTGCAGGGTTACAGGCTTAAAGGCTTACTGGCTTACAGGCTTGCAGGGTTACAGGCTTACAGGCTTACAGAGTTACAGGCTTGCAGGGTTACAGGCTTGCAGGGTTACAGGCTTGCAGGGTTACAGGGTTACAGGCTTACAGAGTTACAGAGTTACAGGCTTACAGGTTACAGGCTTACAGGCTTACAGGCTTACAGAGTTACAGGCTTGCAGGGTTACAGGCTTGCAGGGTTACAGGCTTGCAGGGTTACAGGCTTACAGAGTTACAGAGTTACAGGCTTACAAGCTTACAGGCTTACAGGCTTACAGGCTTAAAGAGTTACAGGGTTACAGGGTTACAGGCTTACAGAGTTACAGGCTTATAGGCTTACAGGCTTACAGGCTTTCAGGCTTTCAGGCTTACAGGCTTACAGGCTTACAGAGTTACAGGCTTACAAGCTTACAGGCTTTCAGGCTTACAGGCTTACAGGCTTACAGGCTTACAGGCTTACAGGCTTACAGAGTTACAGGCTTACAGGCTTACAGGCTTACAGGCTTACAGGCTTACACAGTTACAGGCTTACACGGTTACGGGCTTACAGGCTTACAGGCTTACAGGCTTACAGGCTTACAGCAAAAGACCAGTGTTAGTGGGCTTCCTGTAAACCGCCGTTTCGAGCCTTGTTCCATTCATGATTATTCCAATAAAAGGGATCTTATTATTTACTGGAAGCTCCATCGTGAACGAAAGGTTCGGGTGGAGGCCATTGAGAGTAGTGAGAAATTCAGTTGCAGCCTCAGTGCTGGGCATTCTAGCCAAAGTGTCGTCAACGTATCTTCTGTAGAAACTTGGCATCTTGTCGTCGCATGTAAGCTTTTCTTCGAGGTGACACATAAATACATTTGCGAAAGTGGGCCGAGTGGGGAGCCCATTGCCACACCGTCTATTTGTTCGTATAACTGGCCATTAAATTGGAAAAGCTGATTAGATGTTGCTATTTCAAGAAGAGTAGTAAGATGATCTCTCTGTAGTTCGAGGCCATATGTTTCGTTGAACCAATCGTCAGTAACGCTTTATCAACCAGGATGTTAATAGTCTCGCTCAAAGGTACGTTGGTGAAAAGGGAACTGACGTCGTACGAGACCAATATGTCATTCTCACCCATTTGGACGGTGCGAATTTCATCGGAGAATTTGAAAGCATCGGTTATCGTGTGCTTATTCATGGAGAGTGGCTTTAACTTCTCTTCGAGCCATTTTGCGAGATTGTAATTATAAGTTCCGGTTGCTGATAAGATAGGCCTCACGCTTAGGGTGGCTTTGTGCGTTTTAGGAAGGCGATAAAGATGGGCAAGCCTGGAACTCTTGGGTGACAGTGATTTAGCAATCTCATCGGGTAATATTTCATGTAAGACTGAATGCAGACTTTTCTCCTTTTCAAAAAGCGGATGAAAATGCGGCTTCGGTGGTCGGCCACGCGTTGTGGGACGCTTGTCATCAACTTGTACGAATTTCGAAGAATCATCAACTGAGGCTGCACTTAGAAGCCGTACGTAGTCAGTTTTGTCCATTATTACGACTCCAGACCCTTTATCAGGTTTGGTGATAATGATGTCATCACGCTTCTTCAAGCTATTAAGGGCTTTCGTAAGCGCCTTGGGTGGATTAGGACATGTTCGCTGGATGTAATTCAGAGCGATTGAACGTAAAGTCGAACTGGCCAACTCCTTCGAGGCAGGATCTTCCAATAACGGCTCGATTTTCCAGTACGCTTTCTCGAAGCTGGCTTGAACCTCAGTTGGTGAGACTTTTCGAGACAGAGAGAATGAGTCCTCTGCAGATAACAAGCTTCTCGATGAAAGAAAGGCGATAAGAGGACATGTTGTTTATGTGCTCGTTGACGTCAAGTTTCTTTGAAACCAAGCGGGAGATTTTGCTGACGTGACATTGCATCATTTCGTTGTACTGTTTCTTACGAAGGATACCAAGTGCCCACTAACACTGGTCTTTTGCTGCACTTTCATAGTCATACTGATAAACGCTATAAAGACTGCCTGATCAAAACAATGGTACATCGAGCGCACGCCCTCTCGTCAACAACAGAAGCCTTCAATGAGGAATGCGATAGATTGCGGTCTATTTTCACTCGACTTGATTATCCCCTGCACGTTATTAACTCCACCATCAACAACTTTGTCCGAAATGTCTCCGCGGGTACATCGCAAGAATCCGAAACTCATCGTGTCATCCGTGTTAGCCTCCCGTTCAAAGATCAGACATCTGCCAATGCAGTCAGACGGCATTTATGCGATCTAAGTCACAAGATCAACGTCACCGTGCAACCAGTTTTCGTCAGCAAAAAACTGGAACAAGACCTTAAACCTAAGGAACTCAAGCCAGCGATTGTGAATCATCATTGCGTTGTTTATTCTTTTTCATGTAATCTGTGTGATGCGGATTATGTCGGGTACACAGCCCGACAACTACACAAACGCATTGCTGAACACAAATCATCCGCGATTGGAAAGCATTTCAAAGAATCTCATGGCGATGTGAACCTCCTAAAGGAAAACCAATTTCGTGTCCTGAAAAAATGCCGAGGAAAATTTGACTGCCTCATTTACGAGATGCTATTTATAAAGAAACTGCAACCAAATTTGAATACGCAGGCGGACTCCATACGTGCTAAACTCTTTGTTTGACAATGAACATTTTTTACTTCTCAACTTTTATTAATTAATCTCCATTGTCTATTTTTAGTATTTATACATTTTATGACATATTCTCTTTGCTTGATAATGACGTTAAGTCAACGTCGAAACGTCGCGTCTTTTTTAAAACTTTTAAACGGAGTTTATAATGTTTTTAGCGAATGTCTTATCGCAATTTTTCTATTGTAAAGTGTTTTACTAAATCGCTACTTATATATGTTAATTTTAATCGAAGAATTAAGAATTCAAATTATGCACATAATTATTTGTTTATGTCTGCCTTGTTTCAACAAAAGGTGCCCGGCCGGCTGACAAAAAGGCTTGAAATTCACCAAAAGCCAGCCTCCCCCTGAGGTCCCCTGGTTAGACCAGGGTCTAGGTGGAGTGCCTAGTCAACCCCGGCGACAGCCAAGCTGCCACAGGGCTGCAGCTGGCTGACAAACACAAGACAATCATCATTAAAATACCATGACCTTGCTGTGACTGGCTAAGTCTGGTGAAAATGACACAAAAAAAGTCCACTATGCCCACCCCACTAGCAAGCCAGCAATTCAACCCCTGACCCTGGGCTCCCTAGGGCTGCTAGCTCTACCGCTCAGCTACCCGGCACAACCCTCCAAGACATTGCCCCCCTCAATTTTTTTCTCGCGGGACTGGCTTGAAGGCCTTCAAGTTCAAGCACGGTTCGCGGAGTCCACCTTTTGACACTGATCAGTGTAGATGTATGCATCAAAAATAGTAGAACAATTCAGAGTTAATTCGAGCATTGGCTAAAGCAGTTTTCATATCTGGTCTTTTTTCTCGACCTTTTTGTGCCAAAATCTAGACAAAATGTCGAAGGCTCACTTTCCCACACTCAGGAAAGTACGGCAGAGGACACGGCAGTATAAAGGAAGACGACGAAAAGTTTTGTCATTGCAGTGGAATTTTAAATATTGCGATTTCTTTGCAGAATGCATGTTGTGATTTGATTTTCTTCTTCGAGCTTAATTTTAATTTTAAAAACCATTTTCCTGAAACAGAAACACTACATTCAGAAGTGAGCATGATTTCAGAAAGCTCACCCAGGGCTGCATCCAACAAGTGCGTAAATACCGTGTAAAGCCCTTTTTTGTTTCTTTTCTTTTTTATTGTTTAAAAATTCCGTGTTTTAGAAGACGGTCCTGAAGGGGGGGGTACCAAATCCCATTTCCCAGCCCAAATTTTGCCCAAATCCCATTTCCCAGCCTAATTTTTTTCTAAATCCCAGTCCCAGCAGTGAAATTCCCAGTGCGTGGAAAATCTGGTCTCAAGCGCATTATATCTGTGTTGTTTTGATTGTCCTAAATGAAGTCCACTTCCCTGAACTTTCCCTTCGGTGCCCTATATAGGGATTGTACCCAGGTGCAAGAAGAGCGAGTCCAGAATAACTTGCATGCACATGCTCAGAAATCCGTCGTCTCACCCACCCCCCCTCCCCCCCCTAAAAAAAGGGGGGGAACAAAACCATATAATTCATATTCCACAGCACCTTTGGACATTTGGATAGTAGTACTGTTGTAACCTGGAGAGTATATTGACGCTCAGACCGAACGAAAAAAACAGAGATTTAGTGTCATTTATCACAGAAAAATTTAGGCTCTCGACCTGAACACGTCTTCTAGTTAGTTTCGAAGAAATATGATGTTACACATACAAGGCTATTCAACGTTATTTGTAAAGTTGGTTTATTGTGTAATTTGTCCTTGCCCAATGAAAACTGAGAACATAATTAGTATGGATAATCAAATGGTGACGAGTGAAATTAGGAAATAATTTCACGCGCGTTTTGTCAAAATTCTAATAATTGCCCGAGCTTTTAGGCGAGGTAAATTTATAAGAATTTTGACAAAACGCGTATGAACAAATTTCCTATTTTCATGAGTATACCACTTGATTGCATTTTAATATCATAGGTGACAAATTATGATATCGATCGGGGTATCGTGAACTCCAACCTTTAAAAAGTTGAAAGCATACATTTTGGCTAAAGTTGGCAAGTTTTTTTTCTTCGATGAAAACCCCTTAGAATCTTTTTTGCTCTTAATAAAAAATGTTAATAAAACTGTCAAAAAATTCTTCACGCTATGGCTATAGTTCATCTTGAATGAACTCAAAACGGCGCCCATTAAAAACGCTCAAAAATCCGCTAGATGCCATTTATGTAATTTCATTGGCTTTATGTAAGACTGTAAACATGTAACCCTGTAAGCCTGTAACTTAACCCTGTAAGCCTGTAAGCCTGTAACCTTTAAGCCCGTAAGCCTGTAAGCCTGAAAGCCTGTAAGCCTGAAAGGCTGTAAGCCTGTAAGCCTAAAAGCCTGTAAGCCTGTAAGCCCGTAAGTCCGTAAGCCCGTAAGCCCGTAAGCCCGTAAGCCTGTAACCTGTAACCCGTAAGCCCGTAAGCCCGTAAGCATGTAAGCCTGTAAGCCTGTAACCTGTAAGCCTGTAACTCTGTAAGCCTGTAAGCCTGTAACTCTGTAGGCCTATAAGCCTGTAAGCCTGTAAGCCTGTAAGCCTGTAACTCTGTAAGCCTGTAACTCTGTAAGCCTGTAAGCCTGTAAACCTGTAAGCCTGTAACCTGTAACCTGTAAGCCCGTAAATTAAGCCCGTAAATCCGTAAGCCCATAAGCCTGTAAGCCTGTAAGCCTGTAAGTGTATAACCCCGTAAGCCTATGAGCCCGTAAGCCCGTATGCCCGTAAGCCCGTAAGCCCGTAAGCCCGTAAGCCCGTAAGCCCGTAAGCCCGTAAGCCCGTAAGCCCGTAAGCCCGTAAGCCCGTAAGCCCGTAAGCCCGTAAGCCTGTAAGCCTGTAAGTGCATAACCCCGTAAAACTGTGAGCCTGTAAGTGTATAACCCCGTAAACCTGTGAGCCTGTAAGTGTATAACCCCATAAGCCTGTGAGCCTGTAAGCCCGTAAGCCCGTAAGCCCGTAAGCCTGTAAGCCCGTAAGCCTGTAAGCCTGTAAGTGCATAACCCCATAAGCCTGTAGGCCTGTAAGTGTATAACCCCGTAAACCTGTGAGCCTGTAAGTGTATAACCCCATAAGCCTGTGAGCCTGTAAGCCTGTAAGCCTGTAAGTGCATAACCCCGTAAGCCTGTGAGCCTGTAAGTGCATAACCCCATAAGCCTGTAAGCCTGTGAGCCTGTGAGCCTGTAAGTGCATAACCCCGTAAGCCTGTGAGCCTGTAAGTGTATAACCCCGTAAACCTGTGAGCCTGTAAGTGCATAACCCCATAAGCCTGTGAGCCTGTAAGCCCGTAAGCCCGTAAGCCTGTGAGCCTGTAAGTGCATAACCCCGTAAGCCTGTGAGCCTGTAAGTGCATAACCCCGTAAACCTGTGAGCCTGTAAGTGCATAACCCCGTAAACCTGTGAGCCTGTAAGTGCATAACCCCGTAAGCCTGTGAGCCTGTAAGTGCATAACCCCGTAAGCCTGTGAGCCTGTAAGTGCATAACCCCGTAAGCCTGTGAGCCTGTAAGTGCATAACCCCGTAAACCTGTAAGCCTGTAAGTGCATAACCCCGTAAACCTGTGAGCCTGTAAGTGCATAACCCCATAAGCCTGTAAGCCTGTGAGCCTGTGAGCCTGTAAGTGCATAACCCCGTAAGCCTGTGAGCCTGTAAGTGTATAACCCCGTAAACCTGTGAGCCTGTAAGTGCATAACCCCATAAGCCTGTGAGCCTGTAAGCCCGTAAGCCCGTAAGCCTGTGAGCCTGTAAGTGCATAACCCCGTAAGCCTGTGAGCCTGTAAGTGCATAACCCCGTAAACCTGTGAGCCTGTAAGTGCATAACCCCGTAAACCTGTGAGCCTGTAAGTGCATAACCCCGTAAACCTGTGAGCCTGTAAGTGCATAACCCCATAAGCCTGTGAGCCTGTAAGTGTATAACCCCGTAAACCTGTGAGCCTGTAAGTGCATAACCCAATAAGCCTGTGAGCCTGTAAGTGCATAACCCCGTAAGCCTGTGAGCCTGTAAGTGCATAACCCCGTAAGCCTGTGAGCCTGTAAGTGCATAACCCCGTAAGCCTGTGAGCCTGTAAGTGCATAACCCCGTAAACCTGTAAGACTGTAAGTGCATAACCCCGTAAACCTGTGAGCCTGTAAGTGCATAACCCCGTAAACCTGTGAGCCTGTAAGTGTATAACCCCGTACACCTGTAAGCCTGTAAGTGTATAACCCCGTAAACCTGTGAGCCTGTAAGTGTATAACCCCGTAAACCTGTGAGCCTGTAAGTGTATAACCCCATAAGCCTGTGAGCCTGTAAGTGTATAACCCCGTAAACCTGTAAGCCTGTAAGTGTATAACCCCGTAAACCTGTGAGCCTGTAAGTGTATAACCCCATAAGCCTGTGAGCCTGTAAGTGTATAACCCCATAAGCCTGTGAGCCTGTAAGTGCATAACCCCATAAGACTGTGAGCCTGTAAGTGCATAACCCCGTAAACCTGTGAGCCTGTAAGTGCATAACCCCGTAAACCTGTGAGCCTGTAAGTGCATAACCCCGTAAGCCTGTGAGCCTGTTAGTGCATAACCCCCATAGGCCTGTGAGCCTGTAAGCCCGTAAGCCTGTGAGCCTGTAAGTGCATAACCCCATAAGCCTGTGAGCCTGTAAGTGCATAACCCCGTAAACCTGTGAGCCTGTAAGTGCATAACCCCATAAGCCTGTGAGCCTGTAACCCCGTAAACCTGTGAGCCTGTAAGTGCATAACCCCGTAAACCTGTAAGCCTGTAAGCCCGTAAGCCTGTGAGCCTGTAAGTGCATAACCCCATAAGCCTGTGAGCCTGTAACCCCGTAAACCTGTGAGCCTGTAAGTGCATAACCCCGTAAGCCTGTGAGCCTGTAAGCCCGTAAGCCTGTGAGCCTGTAAGTGCATAACCCCGTAAACCTGTGAGCCTGTAACTGTATAACCCCATAAGCCTGTGAGCCTGTAACCCCGTAAACCTGTGAGCCTGTAAGTGCATAACCCCATAAGCCTGTGAGCCTGTAAGTGCATAACCCCGTAAACCTGTGAGCCTGTAAGTGCATAACCCCGTAAGCCTGTGAGCCTGTAAGTGCATAACCCCGTAAACCTGTGAGCCTGTAACCCCATAAGCCTGTGAGCCTGTAACCCCGTAAACCTGTGAGCCTGTAAGTGCATAACCCCGTAGGCCTGTGAGCCTGTAAGTGCATAACCCCGTAAACCTGTGAGCCTGTAACCCCATAAGCCTGTGAGCCTGTAACCCCGTAAACCTGTGAGCCTGTAAGTGCATAACCCCGTAAACCTGTGAGCCTGTAAACCCGTAAGCCTGTGAGCCTGTAAGTGCATAACCCCATAAGCCTGTGAGCCTGTAACCCCGTAAACCTGTGAGCCTGTAAGTGCATAACCCCATAAGCCTGTGAGCCTGTAAGCCCGTAAGCCTGTAAGCCTGTAAGTGCATAACCCCGTAAACCTGTGAGCCTGTAAGTGTATAACCCCATAAGCCTGTGAGCCTGTAAGTGCATAACCCCGTAAACCTGTGAGCCTGTAAGTGTATAACCCCGTAAACCTGTGAGCCTGTAAGTGTATAACCCCGTAAACCTGTGAGCCTGTAAGTGTATAACCCCGTAAACCTGTGAGCCTGTAAGTGTATAACCCCATAAGCCTGTAAGCCCGTAAGCCTGTGGGCCTGTAAGTGCATAACCCCGTAAGCCTTTGAGCCTGTAAGTGCATAACCCCATAAGCCTGTAAGCCTGTAACCCCGTAAACCTGTGAGCCTGTAAGTGCATAACCCCGTAAGCCTGTGAGCCTGTAAGCCCGTAAGCCTGTGAGCCTGTAAGTGCATAACCCCGTAAACCTGTGAGCCTGTAACTGTATAACCCCATAAGCCTGTGAGCCTGTAACCCCGTAAACCTGTGAGCCTGTAAGTGTATAACCCCGTAAGCCTTTGAGCCTGTAAGTGCATAACCACATAAGCCTGTGAGCCTTTAACCCCGTAAACCTGTGAGCCTGTAAGTGTATAACCCCGTAAGCCTGTGAGCCTGTAAGTGCATAACCCCGTAAGCCTGTGAGCCTGTAAGTGCATGACCCCGTAAACCTGTGAGCCTGTAAGTGTATAACCCCGTAAACCTGTGAGCCTGTAAGTGCATAACCCCATAAGCCTGTGAGCCTGTAAGCCCGTAAGCCTGTAAGCCTGTAAGTGCATAACCCCGTAAACCTGTGAGCCTGTAAGTGTATAACCCCATAAGCCTGTGAGCCTGTAAGTGCATAACCCCGTAAACCTGTGAGCCTGTAAGTGTATAACCCCGTAAACCTGTGAGCCTGTAAGTGCATAACCCCGTAAACCTGTGAGCCTGTAAGTGTATAACCCCGTAAACCTGTGAGCCTGTAAGTGCATAACCCCGTAAACCTGTGAGCCTGTAAGTGTATAACCCCGTAAACCTGTGAGCCTGTAAGTGCATAACCCCATAAGCCTGTGAGCCTGTAAGCCCGTAAGCCTGTAAGCCTGTAAGTGCATAACCCCGTAAACCTGTGAGCCTGTAACTGTATAACCCCATAAGCCTGTGAGCCTGTAACCCCGTAAACCTGTGAGCCTGTAAGTGTATAACCCCGTAAGCCTTTGAGCCTCTAAGTGCATAACCCCATAAGCCTGTGAGCCTTTAACCCCGTAAACCTGTGAGCCTGTAAGTGTAAAACCCCGTAAGCCTGTGAGCCTGTAAGTGCATAACCCCGTAAGCCTGTGAGCCTGTAAGTGCATAACCCCGTAAACCTGTGAGCCTGTAAGTGTATAACCCCGTAAACCTGTGAGCCTGTAAGTGCATAACCCCATAAGCCTGTGAGCCTGTAAGCCCGTAAGCCTGTAAGCCTGTAAGTGCATAACCCCGTAAACCTGTGAGCCTGTAAGTGTATAACCCCATAAGCCTGTGAGCCTGTAAGTGCATAACCCCGTAAACCTGTGAGCCTGTAAGTGTATAACCCCGTAAACCTGTGAGCCTGTAAGTGCATAACCCCGTAAACCTGTGAGCCTGTAAGTGTATAACCCCGTAAGCCTTTGAGCCTCTAAGTGCATAACCCCATAAGCCTGTGAGCCTTTAACCCCGTAAACCTGTGAGCCTGTAAGTGTATAACCCCGTAAGCCTGTGAGCCTGTAAGTGCATAACCCCGTAAGCCTGTGACCCTGTAAGTGTATAACCCCATAAGCCTGTGAGCCTGTAACCCCGTAAACCTGTGAGCCTGTAAGTGCATAACCCCGTAAGCCTGTGACCCTGTAAGTGTATAACCCCATAAGCCTGTGAGCCTGTAACCCCGTAAACCTGTGAGCCTGTAAGTGCATAACCCCGTAAGCCTGTGAGCCTGTAAGTGCATAACCCCATAAGCCTGTGAGCCTGTAACCCCGTAAACCTGTGAGCCTGTAAGTGCATAACCCTGTAAACCTATGAGCCTGTAAGTGTATAACCCCGTAAACCTGTGAGCCTGTAAGCCCGTAAACCTGTGAGCCTGTAAGTGCATAACCCCATAAGCCTGTGAGCCTGTAAGCCCGTAAGCCTGTGAGCCTGTAAGTGCATAACCCCGTAAACCTGTGAGCCTGTAACTGTATAACCCCATAAGCCTGTGAGCCCGTAAGCCCGTAAGCCTGTGAGCCTGTAAGTGTATAACCCCATAAGCCTGTGAGCCCGTAAGCCTGTGAGCCTGTAAGTGTATAACCCCATAAGCCTGTGAGCCCGTAAGCCTGTGAGCCTGTAAGTGTATAACCCCATAAGCCTGTGAGCCCGTAAGCCTGTGAGCCTGTAAGTGTATAACCCCATAAGCCTGTGAGCCCATAAGCCTGTGAGCCTGTAAGTGTATAACCCCATAAGCCTGTGAGCCCGTAAGCCCGTAAGCCTGTGAGCCTGTAAGTGTATAACCCCATAAGCCTGTGAGCCTGTAACCCCGTAAACCTGTGAGCCTGTAAGTGTATAACCCCGTAAGCCTGTGAGCCTGTAAGTGCATAACCCCGTAAGCCTGTGAGCCTGTAAGTGCATAACCCCATAAGCCTGTGAGCCTGTAACCCCGTAAACCTGTGAGCCTGTAAGTGCATAACCCTGTAAACCTATGAGCCTGTAAGTGTATAACCCCGTAAACCTGTGAGCCTGTAAGCCCGTAAACCTGTGGGCCTGTAAGTGCATAACCCCATAAGCCTGTGAGCCTGTAAGCCCGTAAGCCTGTGAGCCTGTAAGTGCATAACCCCGTAAACCTGTGAGCCTGTAACTGTATAACCCCATAAGCCTGTGAGCCCGTAAGCCCGTAAGCCTGTGAGCCTGTAAGTGTATAACCCCATAAGCCTGTGAGCCCGTAAGCCTGTGAGCCTGTAAGTGTATAATCCCATAAGCCTGTGAGCCCGTAAGCCTGTGAGCCTGTAAGTGTATAACCCCATAAGCCTGTGAGCCCGTAAGCCTGTGAGCCTGTAAGTGTATAACCCCATAAGCCTGTGAGCCCGTAAGCCTGTGAGCCTGTAAGTGTATAACCCCATAAGCCTGTGAGCCCGTAAGCCCGTAAGCCTGTGAGCCTGTAAGTGTATAACCCCATAAGCCTGTGAGCCCGTAAGCCCGTAAGCCTGTGAGCCTGTAAGTGTATAACCCCGTAAACCTGTGAGCCTGTAAGTGCATAACCCCATAAGCCTGTGAGCCCGTAAGCCCGTAAGCCTGTGAGCCTATAAGTGCATAACCCCATAAGCCTGTGAGCCCGTAAGCCCGTAAACCTGTGAGCCTGTAAGTGCATAACCCCATAAGCCTGTGAGCCTGTAAGCCCGTAAGCCTGTGAGCCTGTAAGTGCATAACCCCGTAAACCTGTGAGCCTGTAACTGTATAACCCCATAAGCCTGTGAGCCCGTAAGCCCGTAAGCCTGTGAGCCTGTAAGTGTATAACCCCGTAAACCTGTGAGCCTGTAAGTGCATAACCCCGTAAACCTGTGAGCCTGTAACTGTATAACCCCGTAAGCCTGTGAGCCCGTAAGCCCGTAAGCCCGTAAGCCCGTAAGCCCGTAAGCCCGTAAGCCCGTAAGCCCGTAAGCCCGTAAGCCCGTAAGCCCGTAAGCCTGTAAGCCGGTAAGTGCATAACTCCATAAGCCTGTGAGCCTGTAAGTGCATAACCCCGTAAACCTGTGAGCCTGTAAGTGCATAACCCCGTAAACCTGTGAGCCTGTAACTGTATAACCCCGTAAGCCTGTGAGCCTGTAAGCCCGTAAGCCTGTGAGCCTGTAACTGTATAACCCCGTAAACCTGTGAGCCTGTAAGTGTATAACCCCGTAAACCTGTGAGCCTGTAAGTGCATAACCCCGTAAACCTGTGAGCCTGTAAGTGCATAACCCCATAAGCCTGTGAGCCTGTAAGCCCGTAAGCCTGTGAGCCTGTAACTGTATAACCCTGTAAACCTGTGAGCCTGTAAGTGTATAACCCCGTAAACCTGTGAGCCTGTAAGTGCATAACCCCATAAGCCTGTGAGCCTTTAACCCCGTAAACCTGTGAGCCTGTAAGTGTATAACCCCGTAAGCCTGTGAGCCTGTAAGTGCATAACCCCGTAAGCCTGTGAGCCTGTAAGTGCATAACCCCGTAAACCTGTGAGCCTGTAAGTGTATAACCCCGTAAACCTGTGAGCCTGTAAGTGCATAACCCCATAAGCCTGTGAGCCTTTAACCCCGTAAACCTGTGAGCCTGTAAGTGTATAACCCCGTAAGCCTGTGAGCCTGTAAGTGCATAACCCCGTAAGCCTGTGAGCCTGTAAGTGCATAACCCCGTAAACCTGTGAGCCTGTAAGTGTATAACCCCGTAAACCTGTGAGCCTGTAAGTGCATAACCCCGTAAACCTGTGAGCCTGTAAGTGTATAACCCCGTAAACCTGTGAGCCTGTAAGTGCATAACCCCGTAAACCTGTGAGCCTGTAAGTGTATAACCCCGTAAACCTGTGAGCCTGTAAGTGCATAACCCCATAAGCCTGTGAGCCTGTAAGCCCGTAAGCCTGTAAGCCTGTAAGTGCATAACCCCGTAAACCTGTGAGCCTGTAACTGTATAACCCCATAAGCCTGTGAGCCTGTAACCCCGTAAACCTGTGAGCCTGTAAGTGTATAACCCCGTAAGCCTTTGAGCCTCTAAGTGCATAACCCCATAAGCCTGTGAGCCTTTAACCCCGTAAACCTGTGAGCCTGTAAGTGTATAACCCCGTAAGCCTGTGAGCCTGTAAGTGCATAACCCCGTAAGCCTGTGAGCCTGTAAGTGCATAACCCCGTAAACCTGTGAGCCTGTAAGTGTATAACCCCGTAAACCTGTGAGCCTGTAAGTGCATAACCCCATAAGCCTGTGAGCCTGTAAGCCCGTAAGCCTGTAAGCCTGTAAGTGCATAACCCCGTAAACCTGTGAGCCTGTAAGTGTATAACCCCATAAGCCTGTGAGCCTGTAAGTGCATAACCCCGTAAACCTGTGAGCCTGTAAGTGTATAACCCCGTAATCCTGTGAGCCTGTAAGTGCATAACCCCGTAAACCTGTGAGCCTGTAAGTGTATAACCCCGTAAACCTGTGAGCCTGTAAGTGCATAACCCCGTAAACCTGTGAGCCTGTAAGTGTATAACCCCGTAAACCTGTGAGCCTGTAAGTGCATAACCCCATAAGCCTGTGAGCCTGTAAGCCCGTAAGCCTGTAAGCCTGTAAGTGCATAACCCCGTAAACCTGTGAGCCTGTAAGTGTATAACCCCATAAGCCTGTGAGCCTGTAAGTGCATAACCCCGTAAACCTGTGAGCCTGTAAGTGTATAACCCCGTAAACCTGTGAGCCTGTAAGTGTATAACCCCGTAAACCTGTGAGCCTGTAAGTGTATAACCCCGTAAACCTGTGAGCCTGTAAGTGTATAACACCATAAGCCTGTAAGCCCGTAAGCCTGTGAGCCTGTAAGTGCATAACCCCGTAAGCCTTTGAGCCTGTAAGTGCATAACCCCATAAGCCTGTGAGCCTTTAACCCCGTAAACCTGTGAGCCTGTAAGTGTATAACCCCGTAAGCCTGTGAGCCTGTAAGTGCATAACCCCGTAAGCCTGTGAGCCTGTAAGTGTATAACCCCATAAGCCTGTGAGCCTGTAACCCCGTAAACCTGTGAGCCTGTAAGTGTATAACCCCGTAAGCCTGTGAGCCTGTAAGTGCATAACCCCGTAAGCCTGTGAGCCTGTAAGTGCATAACCCCATAAGCCTGTGAGCCTGTAACCCCGTAAACCTGTGAGCCTGTAAGTGCATAACCCTGTAAACCTATGAGCCTGTAAGTGTATAACCCCGTAAACCTGTGAGCCTGTAAGCCCGTAAACCTGTGAGCCTGTAAGTGCATAACCCCATAAGCCTGTGAGCCTGTAAGCCCGTAAGCCTGTGAGCCTGTAAGTGCATAACCCCGTAAACCTGTGAGCCTGTAACTGTATAACCCCATAAGCCTGTGAGCCCGTAAGCCCGTAAGCCTGTGAGCCTGTAAGTGTATAACCCCATAAGCCTGTGAGCCCGTAAGCCTGTGAGCCTGTAAGTGTATAACCCCATAAGCCTGTGAGCCCGTAAGCCTGTGAGCCTGTAAGTGTATAACCCCATAAGCCTGTGAGCCCGTAAGCCTGTGAGCCTGTAAGTGTATAACCCCATAAGCCTGTGAGCCCATAAGCCTGTGAGCCTGTAAGTGTATAACCCCATAAGCCTGTGAGCCCGTAAGCCCGTAAGCCTGTGAGCCTGTAAGTGTATAACCCAATAAGCCTGTGAGCCTGTAACCCCGTAAACCTGTGAGCCTGTAAGTGTATAACCCCGTAAGCCTGTGAGCCTGTAAGTGCATAACCCCGTAAGCCTGTGAGCCTGTAAGTGCATAACCCCATAAGCCTGTGAGCCTGTAACCCCGTAAACCTGTGAGCCTGTAAGTGCATAACCCTGTAAACCTATGAGCCTGTAAGTGTATAACCCCGTAAACCTGTGAGCCTGTAAGCCCGTAAACCTGTGGGCCTGTAAGTGCATAACCCCATAAGCCTGTGAGCCTGTAAGCCCGTAAGCCTGTGAGCCTGTAAGTGCATAACCCCGTAAACCTGTGAGCCTGTAACTGTATAACCCCATAAGCCTGTGAGCCCGTAAGCCCGTAAGCCTGTGAGCCTGTAAGTGTATAACCCCATAAGCCTGTGAGCCCGTAAGCCCGTAAGCCTGTGAGCCTGTAAGTGTATAACCCCGTAAACCTGTGAGCCTGTAAGTGCATAACCCTATAAGCCTGTGAGCCCGTAAGCCCGTAAGCCTGTGAGCCTATAAGTGCATAACCCCATAAGCCTGTGAGCCCGTAAGCCCGTAAACCTGTGAGCCTGTAAGTGCATAACCCCATAAGCCTGTGAGCCTGTAAGCCCGTAAGCCTGTGAGCCTGTAAGTGCATAACCCCGTAAACCTGTGAGCCTGTAACTGTATAACCCCATAAGCCTGTGAGCCCGTAAGCCCGTAAGCCTGTGAGCCTGTAAGTGTATAACCCCGTAAACCTGTGAGCCTGTAAGTGCATAACCCCGTAAACCTGTGAGCCTGTAACTGTATAACCCCGTAAGCCTGTGAGCCCGTAAGCCCGTAAGCCCGTAAGCCCGTAAGCCCGTAAGCCCGTAAGCCCGTAAGCCCGTAAGCCCGTAAGCCCGTAAGCCCTTAAGCCTGTAAGCCGGTAAGTGCATAACTCCATAAGCCTGTGAGCCTGTAAGTGCATAACCCCGTAAACCTGTGAGCCTGTAAGCCCGTAAGCCTGTGAGCCTGTAAGTGCATAACCCCGTAAGCCTGTGAGCCTGTAAGCCCGTAAGCCTGTGAGCCTGTAACTGTATAACCCCGTAAACCTGTGAGCCTGTAAGTGTATAACCCCGTAAACCTGTGAGCCTGTAAGTGCATAACCCCGTAAACCTGTGAGCCTGTAAGTGCATAACCCCATAAGCCTGTGAGCCTGTAAGCCCGTAAGCCTGTGAGCCTGTAACTGTATAACCCTGTAAACCTGTGAGCCTGTAAGTGTATATCCCCGTAAACCTGTGAGCCTGTAAGTGCATAACCCCATAAGCCTGTGAGCCTTTAACCCCGTAAACCTGTGAGCCTGTAAGTGTATAACCCCGTAAGCCTGTGAGCCTGTAAGTGCATAACCCCGTAAGCCTGTGAGCCTGTAAGTGCATAACCCCGTAAACCTGTGAGCCTGTAAGTGTATAACCCCGTAAACCTGTGAGCCTGTAAGTGCATAACCCCATAAGCCTGTGAGCCTGTAAGCCCGTAAGCCTGTAAGCCTGTAAGTGCATAACCCCGTAAACCTGTGAGCCTGTAAGTGTATAACCCCATAAGCCTGTGAGCCTGTAAGTGCATAACCCCGTAAACCTGTGAACCTGTAAGTGTATAACCCCGTAAACCTGTGAGCCTGTAAGTGCATAACCCCGTAAACCTGTGAGCCTGTAAGTGTATAACCCCGTAAACCTGTGAGCCTGTAAGTGCATAACCCCGTAAACCTGTGAGCCTGTAAGTGCATAACCCCATAAGCCTGTGAGCCTGTAAGCCCGTAAGCCTGTGAGCCTGTAAGTGCATAACCCCGTAAACCTGTGAGCCTGTAACTGTATAACCCCATAAGCCTGTGAGCCCGTAAGCCCGTAAGCCTGTGAGCCTGTAAGTGTATAACCCCATAAGCCTGTGAGCCCGTAAGCCTGTGAGCCTGTAAGTGTATAACCCCATAAGCCTGTGAGCCCGTAAGCCTGTGAGCCTGTAAGTGTATAACCCCATAAGCCTGTGAGCCCGTAAGCCTGTGAGCCTGTAAGTGTATAACCCCATAAGCCTGTGAGCCCGTAAGCCTGTGAGCCTGTAAGTGTATAACCCCATAAGCCTGTGAGCCCGTAAGCCCGTAAGCCTGTGAGCCTGTAAGTGTATAACCCCATAAGCCTGTGAGCCCGTAAGCCCGTAAGCCTGTGAGCCTGTAAGTGTATAACCCCGTAAACCTGTGAGCCTGTAAGTGCATAACCCCATAAGCCTGTGAGCCCGTAAGCCCGTAAGCCTGTGAGCCTATAAGTGCATAACCCCATAAGCCTGTGAGCCCGTAAGCCCGTAAACCTGTGAGCCTGTAAGTGCATAACCCCATAAGCCTGTGAGCCTGTAAGCCCGTAAGCCTGTGAGCCTGTAAGTGCATAACCCCGTAAACCAGTGAGCCTGTAACTGTATAACCCCATAAGCCTGTGAGCCCGTAAGCCCGTAAGCCTGTGAGCCTGTAAGTGTATAACCCCGTAAACCTGTGAGCCTGTAAGTGCATAACCCCGTAAACCTGTGAGCCTGTAAGTGCATAACCCCGTAAACCTGTGAGCCTGTAACTGTATAACCCCGTAAGCCTGTGAGCCCGTAAGCCCGTAAGCCCGTAATTCCGTAAGCCCGTAAGCCCGTAAGCCCGTAAGCCCGTAAGCCCGTAAGCCCGTAAGCCCGTAAGCCTGTAAGCCTGTAAGTGCATAACTCCATAAGCCTGTGAGCCTGTAAGTGCATAACCCCGTAAACCTGTGAGCCTGTAAGTGCATAACCCCGTAAACCTGTGAGCCTGTAACTGTATAACCCCGTAAACCTGTGAGCCTGTAACTGTATAACCCCGTAAACCTGTGAGCCTGTAAGTGTATAACCCCGTAAACCTGTGAGCCTGTAAGTGTATAACCCCGTAAACCTGTGAGCCTGTAAGTGTATAACCCCGTAAACCTGTGAGCCTGTAAGTGTATAACCCCGTAAGCCTGTGAGCCTGTAACTGTATAACCCCGTAAACCTGTGAGCCTGTAAGTGTATAACCCCATAAGCCTGTGAGCCTGTAAGCCCGTAAGCCTGTGAGCCTGTAACTGTATAACCCCGTAAACCTGTGAGCCTGTAAGTGTATAACCCCGTAAACCTGTGAGCCTGTAAGTGCATAACCCCATAAGCCTGTGAGCCTGTAAGCCCGTAAGCCTGTGAGCCTGTAACTGTATAACCCCGTAAACCTGTGAGCCTGTAAGTGTATAACCCCGTAAACCTGTGAGCCTGTAAGTGCATAACCCCGTAAACCTGTGAGCCTGTAAGTGCATAACCCCATAAGCCTGTGAGCCTGTAAGCCCGGAAGCCTGTGAGCCTGTAAGTGCATAACCCCGTAAACCTGTGAGCCTGTAACTGTATAACCCCGTAAGCCTGTGAGCCTGTAAGTGCATAACCCCGTAAACCTGTGAGCCCGTAAGCCCGTAAGCCCGTAAGCCCGTAAGCCCGTAAGCCCGTAAGTCCGTAAGCCCGTAAGCCCGTAAGCCCGTAAGCCCGTAAGCCTGTAAGCCTGTAAGTGCATAACCCCATAAGCCTGTGAGCCTGTAAGTGCATAACCCCGTAAACCTGTGAGCCTGTAAGTGCATAACCCCGTAAACCTGTGAGCCTGTAACTGTATAACCCCGTAAGCCTGTGAGCCCGTAAGCCCGTAAGCCCGTAAGCCCGTAAGCCCGTAAGCCCGTAAGCCCGTAAGCCTGTAAGCCTGTAAGTGCATAACCCCATAAGCCTGTGAGCCTGTAAGTGCATAACCCCGTAAACCTGTGAGCCTGTAAGTGCATAACCCCGTAAACCTGTGAGCCTGTAACTGTATAACCCCGTAAGCCTGTGAGCCTGTAACTGTATAACCCCGTAAGCCTGTGAGCCTGTAACTGTATAACCCCGTAAACCTGTGAGCCCGTAACTGTATAACCCCGTAAGCCTGTGAGCCTGTAACTGTATAAGCCCGTAAGCCTGTGAGCCTGTAACTGTATAACCCCGTAAGCCTGTGAGCCTGTAACTGTATAAGCCCGTAAGCCTGTGAGCCTGTAACTGTATAAGCCCGTAAGCCTGTGAGCCTGTAACTGTATAACCCCGTAAACCTGTGAGCCTGTAACTGTATAAGCCCGTAAGCCTGTGAGCCTGTAACTGTATAACCCCGTAAGCCTGTGAGCCTGTAAGTGTATAACCCCGTAAACCTGTGAGCCTGTAAGTGCATAACCCCGTAAACCTGTGAGCCTGTAAGTGTATAACCCCGTAATCCTGTGAGCCTGTAACTGTATAACCCCGTAAGCCTGTGAGCCTGTAAGCCCGTAAGCCTGTGAGCCTGTAACTGTATAACCCCGTAAACCTGTGAGCCTGTAAGTGTATAACCCCGTAAACCTGTGAGCCTGTAAGTGCATAACCCCGTAAACCTGTGAGCCTGTAACTGTATAACCCCGTAAGCCTGAAAGCCTGTAAGCCCGTAAGCCTGTGAGCCTGTAAGCCTGTAAGTGTATAACCTCGTAAGCCTGTACGCCTTTAACCCTGTTAGCCTAAAATCCTGGGTGGGGGTTAAAGTGATAGGGAAAGATGAAGAGGATGGGGCAGAAAAGGGGGCGGTTAGATCGAGTAAAACGGGAGGTAAAGGACGGATGATGTGGGGACTAGAATAAGATTTCAAATAAAGGATTATTTAATGCGGGGCGGAAATGGAAAATGGGCAAGAAGAAATTGGTTGCTATGGCAACAGACGGATCCTTAACCTATCCTCAGGCAAGAAGCTACAAATTGACTTTTTTCCATCACGCAATGTTTGCACAGGTGATAACTAAATCGTGTAAGCCTGTAAGCCAGCTTACAGCAGGGCTTACACGGAATTTGAAAACGTAAATCGTGCCTCATTTGTAAACTTAAACCGTAGTTAAGACGACAGTGATTGCCGTTTTTGGCCTGGTTTATTTCAGTTTTTATACAGAACAAATAAGTAGAGTGTACAAACGTTTTTGTGACTGTTCACTTATCAATTACCACACACTTTGGTGATTACAGGATAGAGCGGTTTTCACTTGAGTGTCGAAAGTAAATTGCGTTTGCTTTGGTTTTGCATTACCACGCTTAGTGATTGGCTTAAAAATCTCGCGCCACTTTCTCAGCCAATCAGGAGTAAAACCAAAACCAATCGTGACTAGCTCGCGCACGTTTTCCCGCGCTTCGTGCCAGCTACATGTATTTGCTTCGAGTTTTGATTGGTTCACTGGATTATCTGTGTCCTTTGTGATTGGCCAGAGTAATTATTTTGGTTTTGGTTTTACGACACTCAATTGAAAACTGCTCTAACAACGACCATATTACTAACTGATCAGCACAACTGCAGACATAACAGTCGTGATTTTGTTAATTACCTTATTCTTACTAATTTTCGCGATTTTCGCGATTTCAAAATAATCGCGAAATTTAGTACGCGCGAAAAATACATTGCGTGAAATTGAAACACGTTAAATTTAATACCATATTTTATATGAAACAATAAAAATTTTAAATGTTTGGAACTGCAACTATCCGACCTTAAAAAATATCTTTCCGTCTTGTTTTTGACTAGCACCCTTCCTCTGATTACTGTTTCGAGCTTGCAAATTGGTTCAAAACCTCTTTAGTACAGTCACTAAAGTTCCCGTTTGCAGGCTCCTTGTAGTTACATTGAGCAAGACCTTTGTGTATTTCCAGTGGTTCCATAGTCTTTGACGACTGATCCATGAAACACTGACAAAATCGCGAAATTTAATACACTTTTCCTCTAATTTTTCTTGCAATCGCGAAAAATAATACTCGCGAAATTCGGCTCTCGAAATTTCGCGAAATTAAGTACGCGCGAAAGTTAGTAAGAATAAGGTATACAGCTTATTCTAGAAAGGTTGCCGGAAAAAAGCACAAAATTGCACGCGACAAGACCGAAAGGTAGTATGGGTGGAAGTAGAAGGCTACTGCTCGTGCTGAATACTAACAAGATGGCGACATGACAAATGCGAATTTAATAATAATAATAATAATAATAATAATAATAATAATAATAATAATAATAATAATCATTTGTATAGCGCCCTTTCCATACGTTCAAGGGCGCTTGACAATTTACACGTTTTATTTCTCTTCAGACATGTGGGAACAAGGTACTTTTAGTCCAGAATTTTTAGAAGAATTTTCAAAACTCAGACATGCGACAGAAAAAGTAAAGCTACAGAAAAATGCCTCCTGAAAGGAAAAACTTGACAAAATCTTCCCGTGCAAAAAATACAAACTTGTACACTGTTTCCTCCAGGCCAATATGCAAGTAAATTAAAGTAAATACCCAGACCACCTTTCGGTCTTATCGCGTGCACTTCTGTGCTTTTTTCCGACAACCTTTCT
The DNA here is from genome assembly GCF_052425735.1 of Oculina patagonica. Lineage (NCBI taxonomy): Eukaryota > Metazoa > Cnidaria > Anthozoa > Scleractinia > Oculinidae > Oculina > Oculina patagonica. The sequence goes on from NC_135763.1 coordinate 28,597,398, forward strand.
CGAATTAGCCGTAGATGCAGCCATCTTCGTTTAAAGGCCTGGCAAAACGAGGAACATGATTCCAAAATATGTTTTCATAATTGTTTCCCGTTTTGTCATGCTTCCATGCCGCGCGGAAACACGGAATGTTTCTGCCGTGTAGCAGAAGCAAATTTTGCTTCTTGGAAACAAAAATTGACGCTTTTAAACAATGCTTCCCATGTGGCAAAACTACAGGAAACATTGGGGAAACATACGCGCGCTGTGAGTGTTTCTTGAAACATGTTTCCTCGTTTTGCCCGGCCTTAATAGAGCTTTAATTGCTGGATTTTTCACGCGAAAAGATTCTGATTTGCTTAGTTCTCGTTGTTTATCAATTTAGAGGAGTAGATACTGCGTGTAAAGACTTAATTCAATTGCCTTTTTAACGATTTTTGACTTGGAAATTTTTCCTTCTTTCCGTGGTTTGGGTAAATAGTAATAATAACATTTCTTATGGAATGAATAATAACACGCGTAAAAAAAAGTTTATTCCAAAAATTTCACCTAATGTCTGGCGATAGTGTGTATGCCATACCCTGTTTTAGACCAAAATGCAAAATCTATAGCCCTATTTCTTGAAACATAAACGGCTCGAAAAAAAATATCTTTTGGCACATGCCTATTAGAGTGTCGGCAAAGGTCTGTTGGGGTTCAATTGGCAGCTGAAAAATGATATATAACAGATAAAAAAAATATAAAATATAAATAAAATTGGAAAAGGGGGGAAAATTTTATCTTTTAGTTAGTTTGGAAAAAATTAATATTTTACCTAAAAAAAGAGATTTAGCCTCATCTAGATCCTCTTATAACTGAATGTTAAAAAATGGTACGGTTCTACCTGCTTGCATGCAGGTTCATTGCCTGGCTAATCTCTAATACATTGCCTAGGGATTTAACAGGGACACTTTCTAGGTTTCTTTCTATCTCCCTCCCTGCGTACTAGTGGCCCGGATCTTTATTCAGGGGCGCAAGCTCTATTTCCTGCCAAGTTTTTGTGATTTTCAGCTGAGACCCTTTTTCATCTTTCTGCAGCGCTCTCCAAGGGTCCAGAGGCCTTCCGGTAGAAATGCGAGGGTACATCTCTTTAAAAGCTTCGAAGGCTTTCATATAGTGCCATTTATCGCCATATTTCCAATCTTCCGAACCTGAAAAGAACCAGTCAGTTTTCATATAAGATTTGTTGGAACGATCGAAAGGTAATTAAGTTGTTAGAATGTCATGTAAATCTAAATATTGTCATAAACAGTCAGTTTGCGAAATTAGCTATCTATGCAAGTTAGGAGGACTAAGAGTAATGGAGCATTGTAACTTTTTTAGCACGATTTCTTTCTGAATTGACTTATTATATTAATGAATAAATAAATATTTATTTTTTGGGTTTAGTGAAATAAATTATAGAAATTAATTTTAAAATTTAAAAAATTAAAAAAAAAACAAAATTCGAAGTAAAGAAGTCTGAGAACCTCATTTAGTGTAAACGTTAGTGCTATATTCCATTTTTTACAGTAGAGAAGAAAAAAGACAAGAAACAAAGTACCTATTGTTGGACAACCACGTGATCGCACTCTAATTACGTACCAAACAGGCGAGCGGGAAACCAATCAAATAACGGGAATTTTGATATGGCCGTGAGATAAAAATTAATTTTAGGAACAGTTTAAAAAATTGACAAATAATCATGTCCGTGCTTCTTAGAAATTTTGGGGTGACGACATAATTGTAACTCTAATTTCCTAAAGCGTATTATTTTGCAGGTAAAGGTATCCTCAAAGACTAATTTTCAGTCTGACCTTCAAATAATTTCTCTACTGTTTTTCTTCCGATCATCTCTGGAACTCCATCTTTATAGTACTTGATCTTTTCGTCTTCACCGCCATACTCAGCAGTCCCAGGATCTGTGTCTAGCTCGGCGTCTTCATATGTGAATGACGCTCCCGGAGACATTTTCTCTGTGAAGGCCTTCATTGCGCTCAGGGCTTCTCGTCTTTCATATGCGTAGTGATCTAGGTACGAGATAATCAAAAATTCCATGCATCAGTAAAGAGAGATTGCATGTGATCTTTCATAATCTGTCTGAATTCAACATTCCTTGTTATCCTTGTTTTACCTTAGATTATTAGCAAGGTCTAGAAGGCGAATTGTGTGATCCGGGAATTGGCCGAAAATGAGCGCGTGATTCGAGAAAACAAAAGAAACTCAGCCGTGATTCGTGAAGATCATATCGACTGTCACGCGTGATTTGCTCATCTGTGGCAACAGACCATGCAGCAATACCGTTCACCCGGGGGAGGGGGGTACTTGCAGTATACATGACGGGGGGGGGGGGGGTCCGACGGAGCTTCATATTGCGAACCCAAAAAAATACATGAGTCTGAAATTTTACACCTAAAAAAATCCCGGGCATAAAAATTCCTACCCCAAAAAGTACGAGACCTAGCACCTCGATACTGATTTATTCAATCTAACAGACTTTAAAACCTAAAAAAATACCTGACAGATCTCTTGACCCCAAAAAATACCGAGGGTGTAAATTTTCAACCCAAAATAATACGTCGGACCTCCCCGTCCTGTATACTGCAAGTACCCCCACTGGGACCGTTCAGAACCTTGGTTATCACGTCGCGTTTATCTGGTTTCTCGCACATTCAAATCATTACCTGGCGTAAACATTAAAGACTAATAAATTTATGTTAGTAAAATGAAAACGGAAGGGACCTCTGTTTTCGGCTGGAACGAATGGATCCAGTGAATATTGTACAGTCGTCAACAACAGCTCCCTTTTCAATCCGTAGCAAAAATACAAAAAGGTACTTAAATCTGCAAAAATACCATGAAATATTCTACCATGAATGACAAATTAATACTTTCTTGCGTCTAATGATGGGAAAACTTTAGCGCTTATCAACTGAGCCGGTTGAAAATTTGGACGCTGACCTTATTAATTTATAGTCTCCAAAGCGCACGTTTATTATTCTTATAACGTTTTTCTTTTTTAGTCGTTAGTTAATAACACTACAAATTCACTTATACTTTTGTAACAGGAAGGCTAAAAAAAATGTGTGATTCATATATCATTTTCGTGCTACTTACTATGCATAAGAAGATTGTCTTTTAGAAAGCATTTCTTCCATATTACCACAGCGGTTCCGAGACCTACAAGTGCAAGCACACTCCAAGCCCAGATGTGCGATAAGCTCTTACAATCCTCGACTTTCTGCCTCCATTCGATAATTTGCAGCTGACTTGTTTTATTGCCTGTTCTCGGAAAAGGCCCGAGCTTTGCGCAGAGATAATAATCTTCTTCTAGGAACGTCGCAATCATCCAAACCGCCGGCCCGACGCAAGCTTTCAGCAGGCTCGGAACAACTCGCGCCATAAAATCTCCATGTCTCTTGTACCGTCTTACGCACATCCGCGATGACAACTTCCAAACTTCGCCGATAACCAGCACGTTTACGCAGAACAGGATAATAGCTGGGGCGAATATGAAAGTGAAGCCATATAGCCTGTGTCTCTTCTCGGGACATGTGAAAGCTTTAGCGTTCAGGATTCGCTCAAGACCGTATGTGCCAACCGCTACCATTAGGTTACGGGCCGTAATGGAGTTGTTTTGAATCAGGCTGAAGGCTTTTGAATCTTTCAGCCCTTTCAATTTGCCCAACAACGCGTCAAGCTTGGTGGAAGCCATGGTTAGAACAGAAGGGTACAGCTTAAGGTATGCGATAAAATGTTTGCATTTAGGCAGCAGTAGTTAACTGCCTGTTATGAAACATTTTATAATTATGATCGTTCTTTCAGACAAAATTTGGTTGCTCTTTACATGTATTAAAGCATGCATTTTGACGATTGTTCCTTTGTTTTGTTTGTTTCACTGTTTTCGTCCTCTTAAGAGGTACCGCCTCCAGACTCTTGATTCATTGTTTCACTTACAAGCAAAATATGCGACACTGGAATGGTTTTTCCTTGTTTCAAACTTGAATGAACACTTCCGAGTTACTCTTCTTAAGCAAGCGAGTCTTCGCTTTATAAAACTTTGTATTTATGTGGTTTTCTCTGTCTATACCATTCGCAGCCTCACTATTTTCTTAAAAGATCGTCAAATGGGCGAAAAGGGCTTCGAGCGTGGAGTGCGCGCGCGGAAACGCGAGCCGGTGTAAGCCGGCACAAAACCCAAAGCAGCCTATTAAACGAACAGTGGTGTAAAACTCGAACGCTGGTTAACCATGATGAGGGTGATATGTAATAACTCTGCTAGCGCCTTAAACATGAGTCATTACGACTTTTGAGCCTCAAGGTCCAGGTGTAAATTCTCCTAACCGACGGCGATACATTCATTCTAATGTTAGTGCAGAGAATTTTGAGATACCTGAAGACATCACCCCTGCAGTTTTCCTTGATTCTCGCATCACCTGTATGCTTAAATATGTGTTGATATTGAGACTGGTAAATTTTGATGTTGATATTTTATTTTCACAGGAAATTAAAGCATCGAGGTATTAAATTTTGCTGCAGGCTGCGGAAAACGGGTTGTTTAACGAGAATTAATTGCATATAAGTGCAGCACAAGCAGAGTTGATATTGGGAGTGGTCAATTTAATTTAGACGTTGATATATTATTTCCACGGGAAGTTGAAGCATCGAGGTATTAAATCTTCCTGCAGGCTACGGAAACTGCACCCTGATAAACAAAGTAGTAGTGAAACCACATCACGGTTTGTTTAGCCTGCGTAGCAGGGCCGTTAAACGCACAAAAACGAAACAGAAAAAAACGAAACAGAGCGCATGCAGGCACGGTTGCAACGAGAACAAGTAGGCAAACAGCGCAAACGATGTTTGTTATATGTCGAATTTCATCGTAAAGTAACATATGTTATTATCCTGGCTTGGTCCAGAGAAACTCAAAATGGTTCATTTACTCTAGATCTTACGAAAGTTTTGTAAATAAGGGAGAATTTCCAGATGTTGATGCTAAACTCTTGGTTTTAATGCAAACTTTATCGTTTGTAAGCCGTGCCTAAGGAGAGGGTAATTGAAAACATAAACAATGGCGCCGAAGTCGCACTGTCTGCACTTTCAAAACAGTTCACTTTCAGTTGCCCAGTTCCATCTCTGTTTAGTCTTTTAACGCGATAGCCAGTATCGTAATCTGAAATCAAAATTAATCTGATTGTAACCGATAAACTACAAAAAATAAATGACGAGTTAGTTGTATGTTGCGTGTTCCAATGCGGAAAGTTTACAGCGCCCATGATCAAAGCGCAATAATCTTGACCCAAACACTTATCTACTACTTATCTAGTCCGTAACAGTTAGCTTAAAAGGAAATTAACTTATCATTAAATTTTTCTGCAGGGTGAATATATATAATATCAAAGCTTATTACACGACTAAGGTAGACAGAGGGCCAATATCTAAAATCAACCAATCAGATTGCTCCATTGCTGGTCCAATATTTTTAAGTATTGGGTCGAGTATTGTTTCGAGTTGTTCAGAATGATTCCACGCGAATAAGTGGATTAGGATTCTTTTACTAACGACCAAAATATCCAGTGGGTCCTTAGTCAGAATCCCTTTCCTTTTTAATCTTTCTGCTCTACTCTTATATCTATAAAAGTTTTTCTTATCGAAGACAAACGAGATTTTACCCTGTTGCAATAGCCACGAGTCGCGCTCAAAAAACAGTTTTAACTGTCTGCAAAAGTTGTTGTAACTGGCAAGCTTTACTTTATTTTAGTAAACATGTACTCAAAATCTAATTTGTAATCTTAACTGAGTTCACGATTGTACTATAACTAGATTCCGGTATGCCATGCCGAAAAGGCTTTTCCTTCTAATCGAACTTTGCTGTGGTGCAAAACACACTGTGGAAACGATAAAACATCGAAAATAAAAACGAATTAACTGACATGATTTGTTCTGTGTTGACATTTGTCACCAATTTCTTTATGAGTTCTACACTTATTTCAACGCAGAGAGATTATCCGCATTTTTATTAGTTTCTGCCTTAGCTCGCCTAGTGCACTTAATAACTACGGAACATTGCTTCCAAACGGATTTTTTTTTAATGATTGCATTTTACTGCAGGGTAAAACATTATCAAACTTATCTACGACAGAAAGTGTTTTCGTGTCGCGTTCATCGCCGTCTCGCACTCTTTGTCAGCCCTGATCAATTTGTGTCCAACCAAAAGCTAAACGCAAATTAGAAAGCAAACTCTGGTCAAAAAGACTTAAATATGGAGGTGAACTGCTGTCTATTCCGGGGAAACAGACAGATGAACTAAGAGGATTACAACAAACCTGTGCGAGTGCTTTGTTTTTGGCGAACGGCAGAGGCTTTCCCGCTCACGCAGGCGGGCTTCGCCCGCATTTTTCTCGCCCGCGCTAATCCCGCCAGCTACGCAGGCTACAACAAACCTCATTTAACCGGTTTAAAGGGACGCGTCCTGCCGAAAAAGCACAATTTCACTCAGCTTATTTCCACGTTTTGTCGCCAAGCCACTGAAGTTGGAGAAAGAATGGAACCCGGGAGCGAGATAGTAGTGAGGAAGGAGAAATGGATACAGTAAAATGTGATAATTGACAAGATGTCAGAAATCACTTGCCCCGAGTGACCTTCTAGCCGTTTGTCTGCTAGAATATTATTTCTGCTCATCACTTAGCAATGATTCATCCGAAAAGAAACAAGTAAGCAAACAAGCTCCAGGCCAAATTGGAAAACACGTTATTTGCCAAATAGTCCCTTAAACGTCGCTTTACTTTGTACCCCACTGAATGACAGTTGCATGGAAAATGCTGACAAAACGTTTTCAAATTTTTACTTTATTGGTTCACACTTTGATCATTACAGAATTCGTGGTTATAAAACCACCATGCAGTGTCTTTTTTAATGATACAATTTACTGGCATTTCGGTATATTATCACACGTTATTTTTTTCAGAACATTTTGATATTCTGCATCAGCCAGTAAAGTATAAGCTGCCGACTGATCGATACTTATACCTAATCGTACCTTTTTGGTACGCTTCGGTAGCATATCAGGCGAGTTTGGTGGAGCCATGCGTCTCGCCAAAATACCCATGGCGAGACCAAACGAGCCTGATATGCAGCAAAAGCGTACCAAATAGGTACGATTAGGTATTTACCGTACCCAAAATACCGGTTATATTTATCGCTCTGTTGAAGCCATGCTTGCAAGGTACGTACTGCAAATTGTGTTGACTTGGTCTTCAACACTTTTACCAAGTTCCTCTTCTGCCTTTTTTTTCACACATTTGTTTAGAGTTTCATTCTCTAAATTTTCAAAATCAAAATTTAGCGAAAAATTTGGAAATTCCGACTCCATTTTTCAGTCTGAATGTCTCAGTACTTATCGGCAGACATCGCGCAATTGGCGAGCGCGCTCAAGGTTAGTTTTGGCGGGAAAGTTTTTCTCTTTTCACGACCGCTAAACGCCGCCAAATTTAAATTACGAAGTTCTGTTTTATTGGTAAAACCTCTTTTCAATTCATCGTACAGTAACACTACTTTACTTCAAAGTGACCGTGATATGGTGGCATATCAGGTCAGTGACTTGATATCGTAGGATATCAGGACAGTAGATCGCGCTTCTGATTGGCTACTTGCGAATTTGGGTACGGTAAATAAAAATACTGAAAGACCTCTAACTGTTACTATCTATAACGACACACCAGACTCTTGCACTTTGCATCAAAAAGCCATATTACAGATCGATACAATGAGATATGGTCACGAGAAATTTAAGAGCTGTTTTATAAAGAAAAGATAAGAAGGAATTTTTTGTGGGTATTGGTGAGTTAAAGAGTGAAATCCCTAATCAGTATTTGCATCTTCGTGCCCCAAAGCAGACTTTTGTCGACATTTGGAGGAGCAGCCAATGAACCACTTGTGACGTCATCGATTTGCACATCAGCGGATTTTTGTGATACGCAACTGACAAAGATAGGTTTGACCTTTTCACAGAATTATTCATTTTGTATATTGGTTGCATCCTGACAGAGCTAATCGAGAAAGACACGATCAGTTCTTGGTGCAAAATCGGTGCTTAAACAGGGCAAAACACCTGTAATTGATCAAGGTCCTCTTTTCAGGGTTTACCAATGATTACATCAAAACTTTTTTGGCCAGAAGGAAGGATGCGAAGAGTCTAAAGGAGTGGGAATAAGAAAGCCGAGAAAAGGGAAAGAAAAGGGGGTAAGAAAAAAATCGGAACGGTTTCGCGAAAAATTTGGCTTATGCGCATGCGCCAAAGTGAAATACTACAGATTTTTACATGGATTCTTCATCAAAATTTTGCTGCAGTGTGAATTAAAAAGTGCTTTTCTAGCAAAGTTTAGGGAAACTCACAATCACCAAAACTTCAGTTAAATTACGGTTGGAAAAACGCAATTAATCTGTCGAGCCAATTCGGTTGTGATATGGCATCCTCGTTCGGTGAAAGGGGTAATAAATTCAGGGGCCATAGCTCCTTGGTCTCCCAAGGATTTCTGGTTTTCTCCTGGTTTCCTTTTTCATCTCCCCGCACCGCTCGCCAAGGGTCTAAGGGATTACCGGTAGAAATGCGCGGGTACATTCGTTTGAAAGCTTCAAAAGCCTTGACGTAGTGCCATTCATCGCCACATTTCCAATCCTTGTGACCTGAAGAGAAAAATATTAGATACTAAACATTTGTTGTAGTGTGAGAGTTGTTCTAATTCTGAGGATAATAAAATGTGTTTATTACAGGAAAGATGATCGTTTATAATTATTCGTTTCTCTCACGATGGAATCGCTTTGAGTTGTTGATCGGGACGTTTCGACTTTAATACTTCTAGTCTTCATCGGGCGATGAGGTCGATTGTTAACGTGTCGCTATTTGTATCATGTTGACTTGTTGTTATTGGTGCATTTTGATCCACATGATTCTCAACATCCCCGCTTACGATTTGTCACTTGGCTTGGTGTACGACAAGAGCCCCCTCCACCCCCCCCCCCCCCTCCCAACCTTTCAAAACGCTCCGCCGTCTCTGAACTGATAGCAACGAACCAACATGCTACAAAAAGCGACACGTAAACAATCGACCTCATCGCCTGATGAAGACTAGAAGTATTGCAGTTGAAACGTCGAGTTTAACAACTCAAAGCGATTTTATCGTGAAACAAACGAATAAACGTTTATCTTTCGTACTTACACCACGATGAACAATGAACACATCTTTAATAACATGTTTTTGGTCCGTTTCGGCGGCATATGAGGCAACTTTGGTCGAGCAATAGTCAGTCGTTATTTCAGTTATTTGGGCGACCTCGGTCGAGCCAGAATAGACATGGCGAGACCAAACGAATCTAATGTACCACCGATCCGAATGGTCATTTACGTACCCAAATTCAGCTCAAAATCCGTCAATATCAAGTCAAAAGCTTAGGTTTCTAATTAGCAAGTTCTGAATTCAGGTATGGTAAAGGCCGTCTCGTGGCAGTTCAATGTGGTAGAAAATATCACCCATTAAAGTGTCTCGTGTAAGTTTAAACAATCAGAACAATTGTAAAAACATAGCTTGTAGATATGTTTACTCCCATTAAAAGCCTGCGGGACTGACACTCACTAAGGCTTTTGTTATTACCTTCAAATAATTTGTCCACAGTTGCTCTTCCTATCTTTTCTGGAACTCCTTCTTCATGAGCTGTCCCCGGATCAGCGTCTTTGTCTTTAGCCTCCGGATTTTTCATGAGCTCTTTAAACCTTCTCAAGGCGCCTAGGGCCTCGCGGCGTTCATATTCGAGAATATCTGGAAACGAAACAACATCACGCTATAAATAGGCTTTCTGCCGGTAAAAAAAAGGCATGTTGAAATCCACCGAGGCCAAGTTTGTTGCTCCGGGCATTTGGAGTAAAATTTTATGGTGGTTTAGACAGCCTGATACAATGTTAAAAAGAGGGGCTGACATGATTGGAGAGGCAATTAGGAAAAACTTTATTCCCATACTACTTTCCATGCATTAATATTAAAAACCTTATAGTGATATTACGTAGAGTGGGAATTTTGGCAAAACGTTTATCTTTGTATTCATTTGACGGTGTTCATTACTAACGAATCTGAATAACTTACGAATCATTATTACTTACGAATTTCCTGGATTCCTTCTTCATCTCCCTGCCCCGCCTTTAAAACATTCAAGGGCTGTAGGTTTTTGGTTTTCCTCTGCGCTCGTGGGTTATCTCCCCCAGGGTTCTTGGTTTTCCTCTGCGTTCGTTCGTCAACTCCCCCCTGGTTTGTGGTTTTATTCTGGGCTCCTTTGCGAACTCTCCTAGCTGGTTTCTCCTGGTTTGGTTTTTCATCTCCCTGCACAGCTCGCCAAGGGTCTAGGGGATTACCGGTAGAAATGCGAGGGTACATTCGTTTGAAGCCTTCAAACGCCTTGATATAGTGCCATTCATCGCCACATTTCCAATTCTCGTGACCTGAAGAGAAATAACTGAATATTAAACATTTGTTGTAGTGTGAAAGTTGTTCTAATACCGAGGATATGTTTGTTATAGTTACCTAATTGATTTTTGGTGCGCTTCGGCGGCACGTGAAGCTAGTATGGTCTCGCGCATGGTCGTCGTTATTCAGGGACGAGTCTGGTCCAGCCAAAATAGCCATGGCGAGACCAAACGAATCTAATGTACTATAAATGCGTATCAAAAAGGTACGATTGCGCATTTATGTACACAAAAAGGAGAAGCCACGAGCCAAGCGGCCCACACTGCCGGAGCTTATCCCGGTTTCCGTAGCATTAAGCAGCTAGGAATATTTCTACTCCCCCTGAATGGGATGCTAGTCCATTGCAGGGTTCCCCCCAGCTTATGTCGCCGGTACCCATTTACAATACAATACAATAATACAAACAATACAATACAATACAATTTTATTGTCCATACGTGGGACGAGGTCTCCCTCAATGTCCGAGCAGAGCTCATGTATAAAACGTAGGACTAAAATTAAAATACACTTAAGTATATGCTATTAAAAATATAAAAAATTTATCCCACCCAATTAAAAATAGAATGAAAAACAAGAACAAAAACTAATACCACCCCCTCCCCTTACCCCATACTGTATAATTAGTTTAAATCAATGGATCAAGTGATAATATATATATATATAATATATATAAACGCACAAGGATAAAAAGATAAAAATACATCAAAGGGTTAAAATATAAGTAGATCTAAGTAGATTATACACCTGGGTGGAGAGAGGCACATGAGAGTAAAGTGTCTGCCCAAGAAACAACACAAGGACCCCGGCCGGGGCCGAACCGGACCGCTCGATCCGGGGTCCGGCGCCACCATTAGGCCACCGCGCCTCCCATCATTTATGTACACAAGTTTAGCCAAAAATCTGTCAATATCAGGTCAAGGTTTCTGCTTAGCAACTTCCGAACTCAGGTACTTAGTTTTTCTAACACTATTAAAAATAATTACGGCCCTTCTATCTACTTAGATTTAACAAGAAGGAACCCTGAAAATGAGAATAAGCTGTCACAAAAGGACGAAAAGGTAGATACGACAATATACCTCGCAATGAAAAACTATGCAACTCTGCAAGCAAAAATGACTCACTTTTTAGATTGCCCAGCTTATCCAGGACGAGCTTCCCTAAAATAGAATCCGAACTTTCATACTACGACTACTACCACGCGAACCTCACCTGACTACTTTCAGTCGAGAGAAAATCCCATTCACCACTCAATATGATTTCCCTTTTCCTTGCTCTTTCTCATAAATTATATATCCGAGCCGGCAGGACGGGCAGACCCAAGCAGGCTGCGCGTATGGAAAGAAAGCGAAATACACAGCTGACACGCGGGGAGGGAGCGACCGCGGGCGGAACAAGGCCAGACGACGATCCTCAGGAAATAACCGCACGCCAGCCACTGACGCCCCCCGCTCACCGCCGACACCCCCCACGCTCCAGCCTATCACCCACGAACCCGAGCTTTATGTGCATACTGAATCCTATGTAGTCATGCAAATAAAGCTTGTTGTTGTTGGTACTTTTTTTACTCCTACCTTCAAATAATTTGTCCACTGTTTTCCTTCCTATCTTTTCTGGAACTCCGTCATAATAGTACTTGATCTTTTCGACTTCACCGCCATACTCAGCAGTTGCCGGATCTTTGTCTAGATCAGCGTCCTTGAATATGAATTTAGCCCCTGGATTCATGAGCTCTGTAAACCTTTTCATCGCGCCTAGGGCCTCGCGGCGTTCATATTCGAAGTTATCTGGAAACGAAACAACATCACGCCATAAGTAGGCTTTCTGCTGGTAAGAATCATGTGACCTCTTTTTCATAATTATATATATATCATGAGCTACGGCTTAAAGAAAACCAGTTATGAAAAAGACATGCTGAAATTAACTGAGGCCAAGTTTGATGCTCGGGCATTTGGAGTAAAATTAGATTTAGATGGTTGAAAATTTTAGCGGAGTTGCTTAATTGAAGCAAATTAAAGGGATCAATATATGGTCGATAAAATAGGTTTCAGCAATAGTTGAAACAAAAAAAAATTGAGTTCAACTTTAATAATGCTTTGTAAAAAAAGAGGGGCTTACATGACTGGAGATGCAATTGGGGGAAACGTAATTATCATACTACTATCAAAGACGTAATATTAATAATAATAATAATAATAATAATAATAATAATAATAATAATAATACTTTATTCAAACACACACAAATTGTATCTGAAAAGGAGGACCACGAGGTATCCCATTTAGGTCCCCTAACTAAAATTACAATCTAAAATTTAAAAATTTCTATTGCGTAAATAATGAGCAATTTAAATTTAAAAAATTAAAATATCTATTAAGTAAATATTAACAAACCTAAAAAATTAAAAAACTATTTCGTAAATAATTAACAATCTAAAATTTAAAATCCGAAATATCTAAAACATCTGGTACTGTGGCATATAATTAATGAATCTTCATCCACTTTTTAAGGTTTGAAAAACCTAAGGTGATAGATACTTCGTAGAGTGGGAATTTTGGTAAAACGTTTATCTTTATATTCATTTGGCACTGTTCATTACTTACTGTGCATGAGAATGTTGTCTTTAACAGAGCATTGCTTGCACACCACCACCACTGTTCCACAAACCACAAGCGCGACAAGCACGACTCATGCCCAGACGTGCGAATGGCTCTTCTCCTCTTCAATTTTCTTCTCCATTTCTTTCATTTCCAGCTCACTTGTTTCGTTGCCTTTTGAAGGCAACGGCCCCAGCTTGGCACAGAGGTAATAATCTTCTTCCAGAAAAGCTACAATCAGCCAAACAGCTGGCCCGACGCAAGCTTTTAATAGACTCGGAATTAGCCGAGCGATGAAATCGCCTTTTCGGTGGTATCGCCTTATGTACCGCCTCGAAGTAAGCTTCCAAATTTCGCCGATAACTAGCACGTTTACACAGAAGAGGATAATAATTGGGCCGAACAGGAAAGTGTAGCCATACAGCCGGTAGTTATTCTCAGGGCAGTTGAATGCTTTGGCGTTCAAGAGATGCTCAAGACCGCCCGTGGCAGCTGCTACCAAGAGGTTTCGGGAAGTTACAGAGTTGTTTTGAATCAGGCTGATGGCGTTAAGACCTTTCAGCTTCGATGCTTTTTCTCCAAGTTTCAGAGCTTTAATATTTCGGAACCACTTGAATATTCCTTTCCCCGTGTCTTCTCCATCCTTGTGACCTGACGATCCTTTCGGATCGCCATCTTGTTTTTTGTCATCCTTTATTTCTTGACGTTCCAGATCGTCTTCGTTGGTGGCAGACATGACATAGAATGCTATGGGCAGCCTAAGAAGTACTTTTCCTTCAGAAAGTCAACGCAGTCTAAAATGCTAGCCCTATTATTCTGATATTATAGAATACACCCGTCTGTGTCATTGGTTGCTTATATGTTCAACCATCTGTTACTATTACTTCCTTTCGGAGTTATTGTTTATGGTTGATGAAGGAGAACACGCGTGAGCTAAGCCTAGCTGGTTTGTGTTTTAATCAACACTTAGGTTTATAGTCACGAATGTTGTTCATAGCGTTAGATAACATAAACTCATGAGTTTATGTTCTGCCTTATTTCGGTGTAGTTGTTCTACCGAATTAATAAACCCCTTCAATATTGTAGTCGGAGTAGCTCTCTTCTACACGGACCTTAAACATTACTAAACATTCTTGTTAACATTGTACCACTGAATACTTTTGTATCTGTTTTTTCTGTGTTCCCGTATTTTCTACACTCCGCATTTTCTACACTCCGCAATCCGCACTCCTCGTTTTCCACCGAACCCTTTTTTAGCAAGAAATGTGAAATTTGCGGTCACTATTCTGGAATGTGTCCGATTTTTAGCAAGAAACGTAAAATGAAAATGTGTTTTGAGTAGTCCTTTAACAAGAAAACCGTCTGTCTGATTCTTGGTTACTTATAGGCTCAACCGTCTGTTACTATTACTTCCTCTCGGAGTTATTGTTTTATCGTTGAAGTAAAATATCATTAAAAATTTCCTGTCAGCATTGTATCTTTTTATGCTATTGTATCTGTTGTTTTTTTGTGTTCATAAGTTCTCTCATTGTTTTACCGGAAACCAAAAACTTTGCGGCAACTATTCTGGAAATGTGTTCCTGTTTTTAGCAAAACATTCGCTAAAGCGAATAAAAACTGGTGTGTACAAAATTATTAGAATTTCATTCCTCAAGTAACTTTCATCCCATACCATAAGGCATACGACGTCGCGTCAGCTATATGTAATTATAAGCAAGCTCCTCAAGGATTCGCACTCGAAAAGTAGGTTCCTAAAGAAGCCCGGGATGAGACTCAAAAAAGGAGGCTCTATCCCGAGGTCCAATCCCTTAAGCCTGGTTTTCACTAGCGACGCAAGCACAAGCGAAAGGATAACAGCTCTCATTTCACTGTGAAAACGGCTTCGACTCAAGCAAAAGCACAAGCGCAATGCATTTTGATGCTTGTGCTTGCGGCGAGCATAAGTACAAGGATCAAAATTTGTCCTTTTTTGCGTGATTTCGCTTGTGTTTGCGCTTGTGCTTGCGTCGCGAGTGAAAACCAGGCTTAACCCTTTCATGTGCCAATGTTGACGGGAAGAAAAAGTAACCCTTTCGTATACCTTCGCTGGGGAAATGGTACAGTCGAATCCATGAACCTTCAAGGGAAATCGAAAAAGGTTCGAGATATCGGGAGTTCGAGTTACTGAGGGTTCGAGTTATCGGGATTCAACTGTACTTCTTTTACAAACCGACAGATGGGATACTACATATCTTTTCTTAATTTTTAACTCGAATAACCCCTTAAAATACAATAAATGGATTGACTTTTCGCTGGGTCTGTTCTTAATATTTTGAAAGTTTAAAATTTACTTAAATGGCATAATTCAATGATTCCAGTGGATAATAAGTAGCAAAAAAAGTTGCGAATAAATAAATAACAGTGGTGATTTCAAAAGGGAACAAAAGTTCGGCTAAACTTCAGAATACCCGGCCACTTTTTTGAGTCTTCTAATCCTGCTACCGCGGTCCCGAGGTGGCCATAATAAATTCAGTAGCTGATCACCGTGGTTTAGGAAGGCACTGCTACCGCAGTCCCGCAGTCCTGAAGTCGTTGCTTACCTTGTATAAGCGTCACGAAATGTTAACATGTTCTCGTACTCCGATATAAAGGTCGCTAGTGCAGTGAATATCTGATTTCCGAATAATTCTAGTTTTTTTTTAAAGTTGTGCATGAAGCGTGAACAATTTAACGTGTAGTTTTTCTTTTAAAACCTCAACGGTTCTGTCTGTTACGTGTCACGTTTGACGTCGCCCCATACGATCATGTTTTATTCACGAACTATCAATATTTTCATGATTTGCCCGCTTACTTCGATGGAGAGGAGAAAAGATGACAAGACTGGAAAGAATTATCGTCCAGGAGTCGCTTTAGAACAAGATTTTCCAATACTTGATTCATTTGTCCGATGTGTCACGTTTTCAGATAAAGCCTAGTAACAACTAACAAGGACAGACAAATTACACTTATTCAAATTGCAATTATTTATTACCTTATAAATCCTAACAAACAGTTCACACAAATATACCATTCGCGCAATAACGGTTGTGGAAATAATGTTCTCATTTTGCTAGTGCCTAGTTTAGGGTTCTTAATTCGCTGCATAAATTTTCTTCACATCATTCAAAAAAACCGCGAACAAGTCCTCGCCTCTATGCGTATATCGCCACATAAATTCGGCCAAATAAGTTGAAAACAAATGTTTTCGTACTCCGAATTTCGGAAGTCTGCACTTTGCATGCCTCCAATGTCCTTCTATTTTATTTGTATGATCACCTTCTTCATTAACAAATTCAATCGAGTGGTTCACTGTTCGGTGTTCATAGCCATGCTTGTCAAGATTAGTGTAAGCTTTCCAGCAATCGGATACGATAATTGTTCCTGGTGCGATCCATTTTTCAATTATAGGTAATAGTGTTCCTTCGTCCCGTTTTTCGACTGCCACAAGAAAAGACTTCCTACTGTCCTCTTCAATTCCGCCAAACACCCACTGACCTTCCACGTGATGCCCTCTATGATACTTTCTTTTTCCAAATTTGCTCTCGTCAATCTGCACGAACTTGCCTTCTCCTCCAAGTTTTTCGCTGTTTTCAAACATAGTGATTTCACAAACTTCCCGACAAAAGCTGTCCCAGTCAACACCAGTACCTTCCGCGAGCCCCAATTCATGTTTAATTTGAGACTGGTCAAGATCTTGGCACCACCAGTAGGTCAACTTCACAATCTCTTCCAACGTCATTTTGCTTTTCTCGAACCAGCTACCTTTCCTGATCGATATCTCTGCTTTGTGCCTTTCCCCTTTTACCTGCTTCCTGCATTCCCACTTCAATAAATCTGAACGATCAGCACATCTTGTCAAGGTCATCCCTTCCTCGCACATTGGACACAATCGTTCCTTTGCTAACAGACCTTCGTCCATTAACCAGTGAATAAACATCTCTTTATCCGTCATTAGGCCCACTAAGTCATCATAACGCCACTTCTTGTGTTTGTCGTTGCGGCCGTAGCTTCCTGATTGAGAAATACCGCATTGTGTTGCACGATCCTCCTTTTTCAATTTTGGAATACTTGCGCAAGGCGTAGCCGTTGGGTGAGGTCGTTTTGAACCGATCGCAACTTGAACTGCCTTGTCAACCATGCTTCATGCACTTCCACATTAAACAGAAAAAAATTGCCTGTACCAAATGCTTTCTCGGACGGCCCTCGTTATGTACAGCTACATGCATAACAATTATTTCACAAATACCGCTTCTTTCAATAAACAATTCATTCACTGAAAAGTTAAATGAGTGGTTGTAAGGGTTAAACCGCAGATTAAACAATACTTTACACAATAGATTTCTTCCACCTTGTGTGATTTATCACAACTTTACGCAAGGTTAATTAACTATTGAACCAAACTCTTTTTATTTACCGCCCGCCCCTTTTTTTCTTGTTTCTTGTACGAAGGCGCGCAAAGGGAACGAGTAATACAACAATTGGCATTCTTTCATCGTCCCTGCATGCTCATTGCATGATACCAAGAAGTTTTCCCCACCCATGCGCCTTCCCACGCGTCCATTCATACGTTTAGTTTCCTCTTTTATTATTAATTTTTTTACACAAAGAATACACCGCCACACAATACAAAACAAATTATAAAGTGTTCCAAATCCAATAATAATTCATTCAGTTTATTGTATTGACAACGCGTCCCTTTCATCTTCAGTTCATTTTCTTCCCTTGCATTTTGTTAGTAACGAATAAAAAAATTATTCAAAACCTACAGGCACTTTCAATCACGCTCAGCCTGTCATTTACACCTTTCAGTTCATCACTACTCATACTACAATATTATTTCTTCAAACCAACAATTTCTTTTATCACGTAACCCACTATCAATATGCTAATTATAAAGTCAATGTTCCCAAGGGGTACACACTCCTAAGATAGACTTGCGCGTGGCCTACAATTGGTCAAAATTCCAACTGACGGCATCTCTTATCAACCGTCACTTCTATTGCTTCTCATTTGCGATCAATCTATGACATTCGTTACATCTGATCTGTCCTAAACCATGTATGCGCTTTCGAAGCTTTCCAAACAAAACGAGCAAACCTGGGTCAATCTCCAGAAACGGCTGAACGAGGTTCAGTTTTCCTACGAGAAATTATTTACAAACCAAGACGTCCACCGATTCATAAAAAACAAGGCAGTCTCTGTTGGAAGCTGCGAAGGATATTTCATACCTTCACTTTTAACAACAACTGCCTACCTCCTTGCATCGAAACACTGCCGCGTTCAAACATTAACGCACAGCCAGCCCCTAAATCTCTTCACCATCTTTGTTGGATACCCTGGAACAGGTAAATATATCGTGAGTTTTTCAGAAAATTCTTTGAGTCTAATCTTCTTTAAATTGGCACCTTTCCTCAAAGTTGTCACAGGCAATTCAGTCATTAATACCCTTGTCATTTTTGTATCGTTACAGGAAAATCGTCCGCAATACAACACGCCGCCCAAGATCCCTTGGAAGAGTTAGAATTAACTCCTTCTATAATAAGCAAGAGCACATCTTCAGGACTAGTTAAACTCCTTGCCAACATGAACAAAGGAATCATTCTATCACCCGAAGTCTTCGACATCCTCAACAAACTCATGAAGTCTGACGAGGACAACGCGACAGGCGACGTCCAGCTTCTGTGTAAATTATTCTCCGGGGAAAGATGCAGCTATCACTATTCCACGGAGGAATCACGAGTCATCCCAGCCAACACCCCATTTAGCATCTTAGGCGCCACACAGCTGTTGAACGTCGCGAAATTGATAGCCAAAATGGACCATGGTCATGGTTTGGTCGACAGGTTCCTCCTTGCCTTCCCGCTAGCATTCCGTCCGACGCTCACCGAAATGGAGACGGCAACTAACTACCTAGAAACCGAGGTGGTCGATGACTTTCAAGAGTGTTTTAAGAATGTCTACGACCATGGCCAGCTGCACTTCACGTTTGACGAGGACGCACAGCAGCTACTAAGACACAACATCGATCAGTTTGTGGCAGAGGTGAACGAAGCCATCAGAGAAGTCAAAATGCCCCCCAAATCTAAGATGCCGGAGCTGGTCCCAAGGATGGCCGCAGCATTGCACGTGTTGAATCACACAATGAATAATCTACTGGCCGGTGTTCCCGCTTCGCTTCCGCCCACAGAAATTTCAAAAAGTACTTTGGAAAATGCCACAGAATTCGTGCAACATCTTGAGACTCAGAAAGGCATTCTGTGTCAAGTAAGTTAAATTCAACAATTTTGTAATCGTTTGGTTTTATTAATCAATATTTACGCTGTCGCTATAACCGTCTTTATAATATAGATAGGAGTATACGCGCCCTAGAGTATAAAACATAGAAATTCATGTTTTATTGTTTTTAGTCAGCTTTCCTCGAGTACTTCGCGCGCTAGAGTATAAAACATAGAAATTCGTGTTTTATTGTTTTTAGTCAACTTTCCTCGAGTACTTCGCGCCCTAGAGTATAAAACATAGAAATTCATGTTTTATTGTTTTTAGTCAGCTTTCCTCGAGTACTTCGCGCGCTAGAGTATAAAACATAGAAATTCATGTTTTATTGTTTTTAGTCAGCTTTCCTCGAGTATTTCGCGCGCTAGAGTATAAAACATAGAAATTCATGTTTTATTGTTTTTAGTCAGCTTTCCTCGAGTACTTCGCGCGCTAGAGTATAAAACATAGAAATTCGTGTTTTATTGTTTTTAGTCAACTTTCCTCGAGTACTTCGCGCCCTAGAGTATAAAACATAGAAATTCATGTTTTATTGTTTTTAGTCAGCTTTCCTCGAGTACTTCGCGCCCTAGAGTATAAAACATAGAAATTCATGTTTTATTGTTTTTAGTCAGCTTTCCTCGAGTACTTCGCGCGCTAGAGTATAAAACATAGAAATTCATGTTTTATTGTTTTTAGTCAGCTTTCCTCGAGTATTTCGCGCGCTAGAGTATAAAACATAGAAATTCATGTTTTATTGTTTTTAGTCAACTTTCCTCGAGTGCTACGCGCGTCGTTCACGCAAGGAACGCGAGCGAGAGAGTTTTCTTTAGAAGATTTTCCTCAACAATGTCCTCTTAAATCGTCTATTCACGCTTGAAAATTGTGACAACAAGTAAGGTTTACGAGAAGATCCGAAGGAACAGCTTTTCTGGAAATTTTACG
This sequence comes from Oculina patagonica, assembly GCF_052425735.1. Classification (NCBI taxonomy): domain Eukaryota; kingdom Metazoa; phylum Cnidaria; class Anthozoa; order Scleractinia; family Oculinidae; genus Oculina; species Oculina patagonica. The sequence goes on from NC_135763.1 coordinate 28,617,715, forward strand.
CCTTGTACAAGTCGAACGAATTAAGGGGACGGCTGTCATCGAGGCTTCTTTATTTGTTAAGTAAGCTTGGTCGTCACCTGCAAATTTTCATTGTTCGCGCCATCAGTTCTAAAAGTATACGCCTTTGAGCGAGCGCTTTCTTACTGCATGTTTTCTCTTTTACAAAATCAATATTACGCCATTGACTGCCAGCCAGCGTGGCCTATAAATTAAGTACAAACATTCCAATTTCAATTACTTCATTTTTGTCACGTCCATTTACAAATATAGTACTTACGCGAAATGAATCTACCGAGTTACACGTTACAACCCTTATCGGTTGCTCACATACACTAATACCCTTTTTTTCTTTTAAAATTATAGTTCTTAAAAGACCTCACCAACGCAACCTGTGACAAAACCATTGAGCAGCCAACAATTGACACGGTAAAAGACAACGTTCTACTCGCACAAGGTCCCGTCGTCTCCTTCCGCAGTTTTAAACACGGCAAACGTTCAAACAAAGCCATAGCGGAGCCGGAGTTCAGTAGCGCCACCAAGTCACTTCAAGAAGATGGTTTTGGCCGTGTAGTGGAATTTAACATCCCAAGATCCCGCGGCAAATGCAAAGTGTTCGTGAAATCCAAACCACAACAATGGCCTTCAACTACATCAGTGAGCAGTGAAGAATTTGATAATGCTTTCGCCAAGGGAATTCACTGTGACATTTCGCAACCAATGCGTGTGTTTTTGCAAAGTAATAATTACATTTAGAAGAACTTTTAAGAACGTTGCTTAAATAGGTTCCTTGCCTTCAAATACGATATCGATTGCATTATCGATCACTTTAATCGAAAAGCGGGTGTAATTGTAACCAAGTTATTAAGATTCTTTCCGTTTTCATTAGCACGTTTTGAAGAAATGACGAGTGATGCCATCATTTAATCAAAAGCCATTGATATATAACGTTTACCAAAGGATTGTGACAATATTGTAGTCAATAGTATGGTTTTTTCTTATAATCACTTTTCCATTGTCATTCATTAGACATTGCGTTACATTGCTTACCATGTTTTTAATAATACGATTTCAAAATGGTGACTTTTCATCACTTACATGTAAATAAACATTGCAGAATTTACAAAGCAAACGTCTCAATGTTAACATGTACTCGTCGAGTTCGCACATGAATATTCCTCGTTCTTACATCCATGAGCCGAAACAAACGCGCTACACACATGAATATTCTTCGTTCTTAAATCCATGAACCCAAACAAACGCGCTACACACATGAATATTCTTCGTTCTTAAATCCATGAGCCGAAACAAATTCTTAAATCCTTGACCAGAAACAAACGCGCTACGCACATGAATATTCCTCGTTCTTACATCCATGAACCCAAACAAACGCGCTAAACACATGAATATTCTTCGTTCTTAGATCCACCAGAAACGAACGCGCTACGCAATTGAATATTTTATTTCATTATTCACCCACTTCGGGAGTGCGGGACTGCGGTAGCAGCAGTTCAACACTTATTACTTAAAGTCTTAAATGACTTCGGGAGTGCGGGACCGCGGTAGCAGCAGTTCAACACTTATTACTTTAACTATTAAATGACTTCGGGAGGGCGGGACCGCGGTAGCAGTAGTTCAACACTTATTACTTAAAGTCTTAAATGACTTCGGGAGTGCGGGACCGCGGTAGCAGCAGTTCAACACTTATTACTTAAACTCTTAAATGACTTCGGGAGTGCGGGACCGCGGTAGCAGCAGTTCAACACTTATTACTTTAACTCTTAAATGACTTCGGGAGTGCGGGTCAGCGGAGTTGCACAACAAAATTTCTTTTTTGCTCACTCGACTGCGGTAGCACGGGAGCACGGGAACATAGATTAGTGGACGAAAAAAATTGGCCGGGTATTCTGAAGTTGCTCCAAAAGTTCTGCGAGTTCTGTCACTAACTTAAAAGGTCCCTCAGTTCGACGCACTCCTCTCGGGAGTTGAGTTCAGGTTTGTGTTTTTGAATATGAAATGCCGGGTCGTTTTCGCGCACAGTTATTTTCACATCGATGCTGGGGCTTCCGCTGTCATGTGGCCTTTGGCACGTTGAGAGGTGTTTTTTGACGGAGGAATTGTTTTTGGTGAGATGTTCTCACACGCGATCATCTAAAAATCGTGTGGTGCTTCTAATGTACAGTTGCTAACATCCATTGCATGTGAGTGGTACACAGCGTTTCTCTATAGACATTAGTCGGTACTTGAGATGGGGCAGTTGGCTCCAGTGCTTAAATGAAAGTTTTCGCTACAGTAACTTTGTATATTTCAGCTTGTGAAACCCCTACCCTTTATATACCTACAGCATGAAAAAGGAACCCTCAATATCAAGGTGTTTCTTTTCCCAACGGAGTGACTTGCATTTATGTTAGTGCTAGTGAAGAAAATTTAGTGGTACATAAATCTCGGCCGCAGTTGTTGATTCTCTTTTTTCTGATAATAATAATAATAATAATAATAATAATAATAATAATAATAATAATAACCAGGGTAAACCCGTCAGCAAAAGCTGTTATTAATGGGTGCTCTGGGCAACCAACAAGTAACAAATCAAGCCTGTCGGCTTGAAAATGTGTTGATATTGTATTCAACTGCTTTGAATACTAAGCACTGAAGTATTTAATGTTGCTGCAGGGTGCGGAAACTGCACCCTGATAAAAACAAAGAAGCAGAAATAAGCAGGCATGACACAGCACAAATGACGTTGCAGCCAATTTTATTATAAACCAACAAATCGTTATACTCTCTTGGCTGACTCGTCTAGAGTACTCGAAATGTTTCACTTCGTCTGCAGGCAAACAATAAATTCAATGCAGAGTTTGATGTACACACTTGGTTTCAAAAGCAGAATTAAGGGCCTAAAGTGCTGACAATCTATTTCGGGGGCGTTGCACCTGTGTTTTTGCGTCGCGCGCAGACAGGTAAACTTTGAGGACTACAACAAACCCCGTTTAACCGGTTTAAACGTCGCGTTACTTTGTACCCCACTGAATGACAGTTGGACAATGCTGACAAAACGTTTTTAATTTTTTTTATTTTCATTTGTTCACACTTCGATCATTACAGAGCTCGTGCTTATGAAACCACCAGTGGTTTTATTCTGAATGATACAATTTACTGGCATTTCGGTTTATTATCACACGTTATATTTTTTCAGAACATTTTTATATTCTGCAGCCGACTGATTGATACATTAAAATACTGAAAGACCTCTAACTGTTACTTTCTTTAACAACACACCAGACTTTTGCACTTTGCATCAAGAAGCCATATTACAGATCGATACAGTGAGATATGGTCAACACGCAGTCAGCTATGTTGCTAACAAATTAAGGCAATGTATAGAGACAATACTATTTGTAATCACACGCTATAGTTATTTCAGCACTCTTTCACACTTGATAAATCGTACACCCTCTCGGCTCTCCTCTGCAGAGGCCTCTTTTTTTCGTACGGGCTGGGAAATGGGGAGAGGTAAAAAGTAAGCGCGCGGAGCCTGGTTTTGCCTTTTCCCCTCCACTGATAGAGCCTCTGCAGAGGGGAGAGTCATGCATCCCGTGTTCACTCGTGCGAGCGTTCACGATCGCTCAGCACGATAAAAATGACAGATCATATTACATTACGAGCAGGATATCTCGTACAAAAAATATCTGCACGTTCCTTACATGTTAAGTAATAGTAATTGGACTGAGTGGAGTACAATTCAGGGAGTAATCGGGCGAGTAATTTCAAAATCGACAGAGCGCGCAGAGCGAGGCCGATTTGATATTACGAGCACGATTACTCTCTGAATTGTACGACACGAGGTCCAATTACTAATTAATCATATCAATAACAAAATTCGAGGTTAGGAAGTCTTTGAGAGCCTTTTTTGTAAGAAAAAGTCAAAGTAAATTCAATTGGTTATGCAAAAAGCAGGAAAACTGCAAGAAAGAGTCCATTCAAATGCGCGTGATTGACGTGCGAGTGGCGTAGGTGTCCAATTACAGGTATCCAATTTAAAGTTGCTCAAATTGGACACCTGTAATTGGACACCCACGCGTGATCTCTCTGTTAGAAGGGCCAAAATCTAAATCCCGACAACAAGTGTTTCCTTCCTTTTCCCCGTAAAACTATGCTTGGAAACGAGCCCATCTCTTGCATTTTGAATTTTACGGTTTGTTATAATTTTTTAACTTCGTATAATTTTCCATCCGTCTTATCTTCTTATTAAAAATGTAGCTATTTTCACGAAATTTCGTTCTAGAAGGTAACCTGCTTTCAGGTAGACACTTTGATCATCTCCCCATCCTTGCAATACCAAATACAAAAAAAAAATTACGCATGTAAGAGAAATTAAAGAGCTGTTTAAAAGGACAAATATGTAGAAAAGATATTTCAAAGAAAAGATAAGAAGGAATTTTTTTGTCGGCATTGGCGAGTTAAAAAGTGAAATCCCTACTCAGTATTTTCGTTCTCGTGCCCGCCTTAAGAAATTCCGGCAGGAGCTGTAGGGTCTTTATCTCCCAGGAGCGTTGGGTTTTCTTCGGGGCTATCCAAGGGGGTGGTATTATTCTGGGCTCCTTTGCTATCTCCCCCCTTGTTTGTGGGTTTCTCCTGGTTTCGTTTTTCATCTCCGTGCCCAGCCTCTAAGAAATTCAGGGGCTTTAGCTCCTTCATCTCCCAGGGGTTGGTTTTCTTCTTCGCTCTTTTGTTTTCTCCCTCCTGGTTTGTGGTTGTATTCTGCGCTCTTTCGTTCTCTCTCCCCTGGTTTGTGGTTGTATTCTGGGCTCCTTTGCTAACTCCTTGCTGGTTTGGTTTTTCATCTCCCTGCACAGCTCGCCAAGGGTCTAAGGGATTACCGGTAGAAATGCGAGGGTACATTCGTTTGAAAGCTTCGAAAGCCTTGATATAGTGCCATTCATCGCCACATTTCCAATCCTTGTGACCTGAAGAGAAATAACTGAATATTAAACATTTGTTGTGTTGTTTATATGTAACTGTATCTTTTTCGTTCCCTGTCGGCGGCATATTAGGTAAGTCTGGTCGAGCCAGGTGGATTGGCTCTCTAAGAGAAAGCTCAGCAACGCCCCTGGGTATAACTTGGAGCAAAAGCATTAAGGCCTTAGGGATTTGTTTTAGCTATGATACGAATATTCATTCACAAGTAAACTTTTATGACAAATTAAAAGTCATCCGGACACAGACACGGTTGTGGGGTTGGCGAGGCCCGTCACTCCATGGTAAAATTACTATTATTAAATCGTTTCCGCTTACAAAAATGCTGTACACATTCTCAGTTTTGCCTACTCCAGAGGCATTTATTAAGCAACTCAATACTATCATCTACAACTTTTTATGGAACGGGCCCGATAAAATGGCTCGACTAGCAGTAATAAACAATATAGAGTATGGAGGTCTTAAATTAGCAGATTTGGAAAATTCAATTAAATCGTTAAGATTAGCCTGGCTTGGAAGGCTTTTCGCAGAAGGCTCGTCTCCGTGGAAGGCATTTGTAAATTTTCTTCCCAAAGACTTCGGGGGAAAATTTTGTTTCAGGTGTAATTACAATGTAAAGGAATATAACAGTAACTCTACATTTTACAAAGAACTTCTTCTGTGGTGGGCTGATTTTAGAGCAGATTTTTCGATAACACCTCCAATTTCTGAGTCAATTAGTATACTATCCACATTACGTAAAAGCTGGAATTTTAATTTGCCAGCACATGCTATTGAATATGAATAATTTAGAATCTTATAACTGAATAGTGCCAAACAAAATGGTTTGAAACACACAATTTTTTTAGTTTGGACCGGAATATCGTCAGGCTATTCCTCTCGATCTCAAACTTCGAGAGATAAATGTAAATGAATTGATGACATACGATTAGGTATTTACCGTACCCAAACTGACTCAGCAAAATATCTGGCGATATCAGGTCAGTGACATGATATCGCAGGAAATCAGGACATGTACAGTGGACAAGGCTCCTGATTGGCTTATTCGGGTACGGGTATTAGGGTATGGTAAGGATGTGAACAGTACCGGCCCGTTGCAGTTCAATGTGGTAGAAAATATCGCTCAGAAAAGGGGCTCGTGTAACTTTAGACAACTTTGAAATATAACTTGTAGCGATGTTTACTCCGATACCAGCACAATTTAAAAGCCTGACACTCACTAAAGCTTTATTATCACCTTCAAATAATTTGTCCACTGTTTCTTTTCCTATCTTTTCTGGAACTCCGTCTTTGTAATACTTGATCTTCTTCCCTTTGCCGACATACTCAGCTATCACGGGATCATCTTGTGAGGCAGTGTCTGTGTTTTCCATCGTCTGATCCAGTATCTTTGGGGTTAGCCCCTGGATTCATGAGCTCTGTAAACCTTTTCATCGCGCCTAGGGCCTCGCGGCGTTCAAATTCGAAGTTATCTGGAAACGAAACAACGTTACACGCAATAAAAAGGCTTTCTGCCGGTAAGTGTTTCGTGACCGTAAATATCATGGGCTTACGGCTATGACTCAAAGAAAACCAGTAATGAAAATGGCATCTTGCAGTTAACAAGGCCAAGTTTAAGGCTCCAGGTTTTCTGAGTGAAATTTCATGGTAAATTTTAAACCCAATAAACCTTAAACCCAATTGGCTTTAATATACGGTTGATAAAAAAAAGGTTTTTGTAACAGTTACAACAAAAAATGAGTTAACCGTAAACTAAAACTATTAAGCTTTAATAAGGGAAAAAGGTTTTTGTAATAGTCACAACAAAAATGAGTTTTAAATTAATAATGCTTTGTCAGGTAATATAAATACAATGTAAAAAAGGGGGGGGGGGGGGGGGGCTTACATGTTCGGAGAAGCAATTTGGGTAAAAGCAATTTGGGTAAAAGCAATTTGGGTAAAGCAATTGGGGTAAACTTACTCCTATACCACTTTCCATGACAATAATGTTAAAAACCTTAAGGTGATACTACGTAGAGCGGGAATTTTGGCACAACGTTAGCCTTTGTATTTAATTGACGCAGTTCACTACTTACTGGGCGTGAGAATGTTGTCTTTTACAAAGCAGTGCTTGCATACCACCACCACTGTTCCACAAACCACAAGCGCGACAAGCACGACCCATGCCCAGACGTGCGAATGGCTCTTCTCCTCTTCGATTTTCTTCTTCAATTCGTTCATTTCCAGCTCGCTTGTTTCGTTGCCTTTTGAAGGCAACGGCCCCAGCTTGGCGCAGAGGTAATAATCTTCTTCCAGGAACGCCACAATCAGCCAAACAGCCGGTCCGACGCAAGCCTTCAACAGACTTGGAATTAGCCGAGCGATGAAATCGCCTCGTCGGTGGTATCGCCTTATGTACCGCCTCGAAGTAAGCTTCCAAAGTTCGCCGATAACCAGCACGTTTACGCAGAACAGAATCACAATTGGGCCGAACAGGAAAGTGTAGCCATACAGACGGTAGTTATTCTCAGGGCAGTTGAATGCTTTGGCGTTCAGGAGATGCTCAAGACCGCCCGTGGCAGCTGCTACCAAGAGGTTTCGGGAAGTTACAGAGTTGTTTTGAATCAGGCTGATGGCTTTAAGACCTTTCAGCTTCGATGCTTTTTCTCCAAGGTTTTGAGCTTTATTCCGGAGCCACTGGGATATTCCTTTCCCAGTGTCTGACGATCCTTTCGGATCGCCATCTTGTTTTTTGTCATCCTTCATTTCTTGACGTTCCAGATCGTCTTTGTTGGGTGGCAGACACGACAGAAAATGCTATGGGCAGCCTAAGAAGTACTTTTCCTTCAGAAAGTCAACGCAGTCTAAAATGCTAGCCCTATTATTCCGATATTAGAGAAGAAACCCGTCTATTTCATTGGTTGCTTATATGTTCAATCGTGTGTCACTATTACTTCCTTTCGGAGTAATTGTTTATCGTTGACGTAAAACATCACTCAACATTCTTGTTAACATTGTACCATTGTATACTATTGTATACTAGTGTGTTTTAAAGTTCACTTATTGTTTTACCGGAAACGAATCTTTGCGGCAACTATTCTGGAAATGTGTTCCTGTTTTAAGCAAAACATTCGCTAAAGCGAATAAAACTGGCATGTACAAAATTATTAGAATTTCATTCCTCCTGTATTTTTCATCCCATCCCATACAACGTCAGCTATAATTATAAGCAAGCTCCTCAAAGATTCACACTCGAAAGTAGGTTCCTAAAGAAGCCCGGGATGTTACTCAAAAAACTTTGATATGGAGAGGCCCTATCCCGAGGTGCAAACCTTTACCCTTTCCGATACCATTGTTGACAGAAAATGTAACCCTTTCGTATACCTTCGATACGAAAATGAGACCTCTTTCACATACCAACAGAAGCGATACTGTATGCATCTCTTTTCTTAATTTTGCACCTGAATAACCCTTATAAATACTTAGATTAATCGACCGTTCGCTGCATCTGTTCGAGATCTTTTGAAAGTTTCCTTCAAATACACAAATTACAGTTTTCGCTACCCTTTGTATACTTCAGCTCGCGATATCCCGACACGTTATATACCTACAGCATAAAAAAGATATCCTCAAGATCCAGGTGTTATTTCTCCCAACTGAGTGCGATGTATTTACGTTAATGCTAGTGTAGAGAATTTAGTGGTACATAAATCTCGGCCGCAGTTAATGACTTTCTTTATTCTTATGGCGTGTCAGTTTGAAAATTTGTTGATATTGTATTTATTGCTCTTAGAATTCTAAGCATTGAAGTATTAAATTTTGCTGCAGGGTGCGCAAACTGCACCCTGACAAAAACAAAAAAGCAAGGAAACCAAAATCACGATTTGTTTAGTAAGAATTAAATAAGCAAGAATAACGCAGCACAAATGAAGTTTGCGACCAATTTTATCATAAACTAACAAATCATAATTATACTTTCTGGGCTGGCCCGGTCCAGAGTTACTCGAAATGATTCACCTTGGCGAAAGTCTGTAAGCAAACAATACATTCCAGACATTGATGCTGCATTCTTAGTTTCAAAAGAACAAATGCCCTAAAGCTAGATGGCCGCGCTTAACAAGTGCAAGACTCATGTTAAAAGGAACATGATGAGAGATGAAACAATGACCCTTAATCGTGCTTACAAAACAGTACTATTTCAGTTGTCTGCTGACAGAACATTTTAAGAACATGAAAGTAAGATGTAAACAGTTATCTACAAAAAGCAATGCGTTCTTTTGTTTCGTGTTTCAAAGCGGAAAATATAAGAACAAGTTTTACAAGCTAATGGCCCAAAACGGAAGAACCTTGACGTCAGCACTTAACTACTATTTATCAAGCACTTATTAACGGTTCGTTTACAAGGAATATCAATGGCGACTAAATTCTGCCGAAGTTGTTTTGAATAAACACATCATTCATTCATGTGAACTACAGTTGAACCCTGGTAGCTCGAACTTTGAAGGGAAACGAAAAACAGTTGGAATTAGCGGGGTTTTCGAGTTAACTGAGAAAAAAAAAATTGAAATGAAAAGTCCAAAGGAAATGGAAGTTAGTTCGAGTTAGCGGGGTTGTTCGAGTTATCCGAGTTCGAGTTACCGGGGTTCTACTGTATCCATTTTCGTCACAAAATCTAGTCGCAGCGATCAAATTGTAGTCCCTGTGACTACTCGCACGAATTCAAACTAGCTTGCAATCGGGAGACTAGTCACGGGGACTATTTGCATGAAATTTTACTTGTCCCCTCGTGTGTACTGTTTGTACAACTAGCCCCTGCGACCAAAATAAAAAATCAACCAATCAAAAAACAAAGCCGTCCGTCCCTGCAACTAGTCCCTTAGTGTAAACACTACAGGAGACTTTTTTTCTGCAACCCCCCACCCCCACCCCCGAAAATGATAACACTGATTAAAACTTGTCAAGCTAAACTTAGGATATCAGACAAAATTGCAGTTTAAAGTGATAATAATAATACTGCTAGTTTATTGATTAAATGTTTATGGATGGTGGGATCGACTTGATGCTGCTCAGTACGTAACAAAGTAGGTCCGGGGGCATGCTCCCTTGGGAAAATTTTAATTTTCAGAACCTCAGAAACGCTACATTAGGCATTCTAGTAGAAGTTTGCACTATTATAGTTATAGGTGCCATCATACAACCCTTTAAGGTAATTATTTTGAGTGCCCACCACCGTTACGCAGCACATTTTTCCGCATGGCTCCCCCTTTGAAGCCATATGTTTTGGCCCGGTCCCCCCTCAAATCCCACCAGCCTTCCTACACCATAAAAAATGAACAGTTCCTAATACACAATGTTGCTATTAAAAATTAATCAGTATTCAAAAACCGAAAGGTAATTAACACAAAGCCCGAAACAAATCTATAAAACAAACACCGATGATAAGTATGCAAAAAAATCCACCGCTTGAAAACCTCAGTTGAGTGCGCTTTTCTAAATTCTCACCACCCGGTGACGTCACTTTACGTCCTTGCTCTGATAAATCACGGCAAGGAACCAATCACAACACGTTTAGTATCATGGTTATTGTATAAAAATAATTATTTATCATTCTTAAAAAAGTTTTAATTTTGATTCATTCGTCTATCGTATTATTCACAATAAGTAGCTAAACTCAAATAGAAACTCAAATTTTAAACTCAAATTTAAAACTTTAAAAACTCAAATTTAACTCAACTTTAAAACTCAAATTTTAAACTCAAATTTTAAATAGAAATTTAAAAGGCTTACTAAAAAATCTCAAAACTGAAATCAAATTCACGCATATCCCGGATTAGCCATTAGCGTAATTATACTTTGGACAACCGTGCCCAGAAAAAAATAAAGTGATTTTTATAGCTGCATTTTAAGCTACAGTATATTCATGCTTTGGGCCACCTGACTAGATCAGTAGCTTCCCAGTTGTTTTGGGTGTACAGCTACCAAATTTGTCGTAAATAATAGTTTTTATATATACCGTATTTTCTCAAATAAACGCCCCCGGCGTTTATTTCAAACTTGGCTTTGTGAACCCGGCGTTTATTTGAAGCCGGCGTTTAATCGGGGCCCGGCGTTTATTAACGGACTGCAATTTTCTGCCAATTTTTGCAGATTGATTTATTGTAACCGATCTTCGAGACCAAGGGGCAGTTTGTCAAGGCGGGACGATTTTTCTCTTCGTTCGGCCCCGAAAAAGTGTCCCTGGGTATCCAAAGATGATTATTTCCCAAAGGTGCACTATTACGGATTGGACAGTTTATGTTGCAATCACGATTTGTGACAAACAGAATATATTTACCGTATTTACTCGAATAAGCGCCGCGGCGCTTATTAAATTTTTCAAGCCTCAAGTGCGGCGCTTATTCGAGGGCGGCGCTTATTTGAGGGCGGCGCTTATTTAGAATTTGGACGCCACAAAGAATCTCATCTTGACAGTTACTGAAAAGAGCGTCTTGTGATTATCAGTATTTGTCTCTTGCTGAGACAGAAGTGACGCTAGCTATCGCGCCAAAGTTTGCGGCCTTCACAACATTTACAGAACTACATATTGTAAGAGTGTTGAATAGAAAAGCTAATGGGAGAGCGATAAAACAATCACTCATAACTGCAAAACATTGCTTTTGATGCAAAGAAATGGTTTTGTAGTGCTATTTTTAGTTTAACGGAACTCCTCAAATAAGCGCCGCATCGGGACTGCGGCGCTTATTCGGGGGCGGCGCTTATTAACTTTTTTGTCCCAAATGCGGCGGTTATTCGAGGGCGGCGGTTATTCGGGGGCGGCGCTTATTCGAGTAAATACGGTACTTGTAAGCTTGACCTCAAATAAACGCCGGTACCTCGAACAAACGCCCCCGGCGTTTATTTAAAAACTAGCAATTTTGACCCGGCGTTTATACGAGGCCGGCGTTTAATCGGGGTCCGGCGTTTAATCGAGAAAATACGGTATATATTTTAATCATTGTCAGCTTTTTATTTTTAGCAAAAATAAAACTTCTGATGTTTTTTGTTATTGTTGTTGTTGCTTTTGGTTTACTCACAAACCAACACGACTTAAAAAACGAAATTTAGCCATGTATATAATTTTAGCTATAGTATAGTATTTTTTAGCATAGTTACAGTATAGTTCAGCATTCTGCTACGCAATTTTTGCTAGTTGTGGCTTCATGGCAAGTCGTCATATTTTTCACATAACGAGTACCTTGCCCGCCTCAGACAAATGTTGTAAAGCTACACCGATACGTCCCTCCATGGTCACTGCAGTTCCTGTTATGAAGTAGCCAAACTCTTCTTCGTGGATGTGAATGCTACGTACAAAATCGCCATCTTTTGTGTATACCATCACACACAGGCGGTCTTTTTCTTGTTCTTTGCCAACGACAACGATATGTTCAGTTTTACGGTGAAATGCAATCTGAGGATAGACACACTCTTCCCTAAGTTTTATCACGCTAAGAAGATCGCCGTAATCACTGAAAATGGTAACATGGCCATTATATGCGTCGGTTACCATTACACGGCCATCATTAGCAGCAGTGATATCCTTCGCTTTGCATAATAAGCCTTCTCCAAAACTGCGAACAAACTGTCCATCAGCCTCATACCGGTCAATCACACTATTTATCGGACGCTGATGCTGCTGCTGCTGCTCGTGCTGTTGTTGTGTTTGTTGCAGTTGCTGTAAAAAAATCTGTTGTTGTTGTTGCTGCTGTTGTTGTGTTTGTTGCAGTTGCTGTATCTGTTGTTGTTGTTGTTGACGCTTTGGGTTTCCTATCACATTCCCCAGCACCAGAACTTTGCGGCTGTCGTTGACTGACAGTCTGTACTATTCCCCTTTTCTCAAAGGAAACTTGTGACGCAGGCCAGCCGTGTTGTTAAACACGCAAATGAAACCCTCACCCTCATATCCGCAACTTCCAATCTTCATCTTCCTTTCTTCCTTTTTTATCTTCCTTTCTTCGACCAGTGCATACATATTGTCGTTCACGTCAGTGGCTACGTCATGAACATAAAACTTGGTACTTTTGCAATCATTTGGAGGACTGAACTGATTTATCAAATTTCCACTGCTGTCAAACGCCTTTATGTTACGATCCCCATAGTCTGCTACAATAAAATGTCCACTGGAGTTCGTTGCGATACCCCGAGGCTGCATCAGTTTATACTTCTCTTCACGCCCCTGACCAAACGACCATGGTACAACACAACAGTGATCCATGCCCTGTTCACGCAGTACTTCAGTCAATCGTCCGTCACGCAATGGATCAACTTTGTCTGCATGGGTAACAACAGCAGGCCAAATCAAGAGGTGCACGTCTTTACCGAGTGCTTGCATGACATCGTACATGACACGATTCACGTGACAGACACTGAAAATGATCTTTCTGCGTTGCTCTTTACTGAACAAACCCTTGAGGCCTTTCTTTAACTGGACATCAAAGCTATTCTGAACAGCTGGCAGGCAGTTCAGTTCTTTAATGCACAATCTACACGGTGCTAATGCATCCGTAGGATTGTCCACTGTCTCTAGAATTGTCGCCATGACTCGATACTTCATTGCTAGAATGCGGTCAGAAGTTTCTAGAGCTTCATTTTCAAAGGCCCTTGTTGCTTCCTTACGAGAGTCTTTGAACCTTTCCTTTGCGTTAGTAAGCAACCTCGCAGCTGATTCACCCTTGTCAAACACTTCGTATAAAAGCTCGATGCCCTCCTCAAAGAAGCTGATACTCGCCAGCAAATCTTTCCTTGATAATCCATCCAACTTCGACTTGATATCATCTATTTCGCGCACAATCAAGCCACGAAATCTCTGGTCCGTTACATCGCCGTCCTTCAGTTTCTCCGCTGCCTTATCTCTGCCTTTATTCACAAGCAAGCCAATAGTGGCTTTGAACACAGATGTTACTATCGAAGACATAACAATCAATTTAAGAGCAACTCGAAAACTGTTGCGTGTTTATTGCCAAATGATTTTCGAGTAACGTGCCGGCATACATGCACGCCTTCCAAATGGTGCGAAAATATTTTGAATGTAAAAAATGTGAAAAAAAAAAATAGAATTAGAAGTCAGCAACAATATTTTTACATACTAATTAGCAATATTGGCTGGACTCGATGATGGACTAAATCTTACAAATTTTGACAATTTTTGGGGTAAAACTGGCACGGGCTATACTGTTATTAAATATAGTTTGGTACCAGTGGTACTGCCTCCAGACTCTCAAGTTTTCACTGTTTTGTTAGCAGGCAAAAAATGGCGTGCACTCAGTCACCAGCTAGCAAAACTTGAATGAACACTTGAGTAACTCTAAAGCAAGATAGTCTGTTACATCATCCTTTAAATTAGTTTTACCGACTTTACCACGCAGTTAGATTGAATTATTTTTAAATTCCTTTTTATTTAAGATGACGCATAAGAGATGGAGGCGAAGAGATTCAAGAGAAATACAGCCATCCTTTAAAAGTCAGCGTGTAAATCCGCACGCACAATTGCTAGCTATGAATTAATTACCAAAGGCGAGAAGTTGTTCATTTGTTTTGTGATGGACTGCGGAAACACTCAAGCAAACCGGGCTCGGTTTATTGAAACGTCCATGACCCATGATGAAAGAGCACTAACCCAAGCTTACACAATCACTGATATTTAGCACGCTTCTCTGAGATAATTCTAGACGTTGCAAGACATCTTAACTTTTTGCGTACCACACAGAGCAATTATCAATTACTGGATGAGGTTGAGTAGAGCATATAGCGAGAGTTATCAAGCCCAACTTTTGCCCCGGGAGGCCTCCGGTTTAACACCCCAGTGAAAAAAATTAAAAAGGAATAGTAAATATAAGTCCGTGTAACAAAAAGTAAGTATAACAATCACTAAAAGCATGATAGTTTTAATCATAAAAAAAGTTCTCGTTTATTTTTTCTGCTGTAGAAAATTTATTTCCAAGCAAGAGTAATCATCAATTTTCTACCAGTTATTTTTCTATAGTGAGCGTAATCTCATGCATGTACAACATAACACCGAGTGCATGCGAAAAAGATCATACCATTTATATTGTACCACAAAAATAAAACATGATACACTGTTATTAACTGATACCATAAATTGTAGGCTTACAAATTGATATTATTCTAGATATATCCGCCCTGCGTTGATGTTGTCGGTGCAATGTAACATGTAAGAATTGCTATTTATAAAGATAAATTAATCAGTCGACTCAACGGCAAAGTGACACACCCAGTCCCTGAATGTAATACGAGTTCACCGCTGGTGTACCGTAAGAATTCTGCTCATAAGCGCCCCCGCCCCCCTTCCCCACATACAAGCCCCCCCTAGTTATAGGCCTATCTACTTGTAAACAAAAAATACACCCGATTATAAGCCCCACCCCACCCCCGATATATGCCCCCCTTTCCCAATATCGTTCCACATATTGAAATGTAATTGTGTTTTTCAAAGCTTAATTCAAAATCAGATATTGAACAACGTATTTTTATCGACGCTGCTGTAGGTCATTTCGAAACGTTTCTATTATTCCGCTTATAAGACCCCCCCCCCCCCCCCTTCGGATATAAGCCCTCCCGTTTAAGGCCCATTCAAAACCCGTTACGAAATTATATAAGCCCAGGGATACTAATAAGCAGAATTTAAGGTCGCTCTAAACTTTGGTAAAGTGAGGTTATGTGAAGGCACAGTTATCCTATAATCACACGTTTCAGTTTTTTACTATATATATAGCTACTATTTCGTTACTATTCTAAGGACAGTACGGCATCAAAAACTATCGAAATTCGGCCTAAACAGTGGTCGTTGTCTCTTCCATAACGATAAGCTTTCCTCGAGGTTCGCCATCGAAATCTTGTGCTAATACTACAGCAATGAGTCCCTCCGTGTTTACAGTAATGCTTACATCTAAAAGGATCCTTACTGAGTCGAGCTTGTAGCTACGCAGTAAATTGCCACCAGCATAATCATCAGAAACAGCATTGTTGCTGTCGTATATAGACACATTTTGGTGGAATCCAATTTTTTCTGGGTCATAACAAGAGGACGCGATGACAATGTGTTCACTGGCCCGGTCAAATGTTATAGCAGCTGAGTCGGGATCCACGCTAAAACAACGAAGGGGTTTTTTCTCTGCGCTGAACTCGTGAACACATTTTCCCTGAGACTCGTAGAATTTATCCAAAACGTAGACATGACCTTGATTTGCTGCTACGATGTCTTGGGCGTCGACCAAAGTTCCCTCTCCAAATTGGCAAACAAACGTACCGTCGGTCCCATACACTTCAACCGCAGCGTGCAAACCTTTCCCCCCTCCAGTACTAATATTTCAGTTTTGTCGTCTCGTGTGAGCACCGCTAGTTTGTGACATCTGGATTCCTCTCTCAGCGGAAACTTGCTCTGCAGCCTACCGTCCTTGTCGAACACAAACACTTCATACCAATGTTTCTTGCTCGGTTTATCGTGAACATCATTAGCTATCCAAACTAGTAAGTACACATTGCCGTTCCTGTCAGTATCAACATCTACAGTGTCAAACAGAAATGCGTCATCAACGGGAGGGCAAAGAGAGTATAGAAAGCCGCCGCTGCTGTCGAACACTTTGGCTTTCATGATGTCTGCTACAATTATTTTTTCTTTCATGCTTGTAGCGATGCCCTTTGGCAGCCTCAGATTTTGTTCCAAAGACAGTTTTTCAGAACATTCTTGTGTGTCATGTTCCAACGAATTGGCCATGCTGATTTGGTCGTGGGCAGCGCAGAAGTGTTGATCTGTTTGATGCTGGTTTGCAAGCAAACAACGGCAAATTCCTGACTGATATTGTTATTAAACAGCTAAACATTTACATTTCAAAACAATGTTAAATCTAGCGGTGGGAGACGATGCCTCACAAGAGGCTAAAAATAATTTAATTAAACTAAAGAAAGCTACAAAGCGTTGCTTTGCAAAATATTCATATTTTTTTTCGTTGCTTAACCAATCGTGTCGAGATAGCATAACACGAACTGCATTAAGATGGACACCGGATAGTGGAAGAAGGAAGAAAGGACGTCCACGGGAGACTTGGAGGAGGACGATCGAGGCAGAAATGAAAACAGCAGGGAAGACGTGGAAAGAACTTGAGAAGGCAGCCATGGAAAGGGAGCAATGGAAATCTCTGGTCTCAGCCTTTTGTGCCTCCTAGGCGCGAAGAGGATTATGTGTGTTATGTGTAACCA
The DNA here is from genome assembly GCF_052425735.1 of Oculina patagonica. NCBI lineage: Eukaryota > Metazoa > Cnidaria > Anthozoa > Scleractinia > Oculinidae > Oculina > Oculina patagonica. Next base: position 28,634,920 of record NC_135763.1, read on the forward strand.
ATCGTGTAAATGTAAGAGGAAGAATTTTTTCGTAGTGGATTAAATTCCAGAAAAGGAAAACAATTGGAAATGGCAAAACTGTGGGCCAGAGCTGTGAGCGTTAAATGACCCATAACTTAACAGGGTGAAAGCAAACTTGCTAATCATAATTTTCGTTTTAATTTATTCATTTCCTAGGAAAATGATAGTAAAAACTCCTTTTAGTTCTTAATGAGTTTGCGATTTTTGGCAAATTTAGCTTAATTTCCCTTTTAACTTTTTGTATCTGCTGAGCTTTATTTTTATACCCTGTCAAAAAAAACAGTCATACTAAAGAAATTTTGATGTATTAAATTTTGCCGTGGGGCAAAATTGCAGTATTGAGATCAAACAAAAGCGCATTTTAAGACATACGTTCTGTTCCTATGTGACCCTATGTTGATCTACAGTTTTTTGTTTCTTTATAAGCTTGCAGAATGCAATGATCTGAGAGACTTCTTCATAAAATTACCTCAAAGTAGATTCATTTAACCCCGACTTTAATATCGTCCTATTGACACGCCCCATTAAGCTGCTTCCATCCAAATTTATAATATTCTGTTCATTATTCGACTGTGATGGCCGTCGACCATAGGTCAAAAGAAAGAGAAATGCAAAATTACACTTTGGAATTGCTATAGGGAACAAATTTTGTAGTGAACGAAGAGATTGGAGACAACAACATACTTTTAAATTAAAAGGGTCAATTATGAAGATTCTGACCTATACTGATAGAATTCGTTGACATATTCGATATGTTTACAAAAGAGCAAATAGTTTCTTTTGTTGTTTTGAATAAGCTTAGTGTGGTATTGGCATCATTTATGAAATTTATAAGTACTCAAATGGCAATAGAACCTACATTAAAAAGAAACTTGGTTTCATTTCATCTAAGCCAAGCGAAGTAAGTCGACCAATCGGATCGAATATTTGATTCATTGCAACTGCAGAAACAACAGTTCTACTCAACAGAAGAAAAAAGATAACTGTGTTTATTGATAAGTCCAGTCGAGCAAATTAAACCTTCTTTTGTAATCGGGACTCACAAAGGAAAACTTCAAAACCAAGCTTCGACGTAAACAACCTTGAGTTAAAATAAGGATAAACATAGGCGTACGAGGCGGGGGGGGGGGGGGGGCGAGGGGGCTGCAGCCCCCCCAGCGCCGAAATCTTTCGGGCAAAATGCTTGGAATTCGGGCAACAAGCCCGAAGAAAAAAAGAAAAAAAGAAGCCGACAAATCTCAACATTACGTTGAAAAAGAATTACATCAACAGAAAAAAAGTATGGTAACTTGTGGTTCAAAAGTCTAACTGATTTCTTATTTATGTATGTTTTCGTTTCCTTTTGCAAATTGCTATAACCGGGTTCGATTTTTGTTGCAAATTCTGTGTGACCCTAAGATTGATTCAGTTGCAATCATTTTGAAGTGCACAAGAAGGAAATTGGAGAGGGTGACCAGAAGTTAGGATTCTCCATAGCTCAAGCATTTGAGTGCGCTAGATACAGTGTAAGACCTTGAAACTGTTAAGTCTTAAGGGCTAGCTCAAAACTTTAAACGAAATGTTTCAACCCATTTATCCCTGAAACGCTTTTACATAACTTTCAAGTGAGAGAGAAACATTGTAAATTGGATGCCCAAAATACGTTAATTTTTGCTGAACTCAGGAGTGGATAAGTAAAATATTTCTGAAGAAAAAGGATACAGTGCATTGACATATTCGGGCAACACCACGACATTGATAAAAAAACTATCGTTTCCTTGAAGCAAGGAAGCAAGTTGAGGTTTTACACAACTATATATTTCAATGCACGTTTCGTTGTCCATGCATGTCATTTTTTTTTTCGGGCAATTAGGTCCCCGCCCCCCCAGGTCCGAAGGTCCCCGTACGCCTATGAGGATAAAATGTTTATTATGTCACGAGTGTGGGACAAGAACTCATGGTGAGCTGAGCCATTTTACTAGGTTGATATGCGACATGCGTCCTGCATACTGCTAGGATCAGCAATGTCGAAATCATCAAGTGTGTAATTGCGGGCCCAAGAGAGGCCCGCAACCCTAATCTTGACAGTGACCAGCGGATTGCGTTTTACGCGTGCGCGCCACGTTAATAAAAGGCGAACAGAAAACGGAAGTTGAAAATTTTGTTTTTCCACTAAGAACGATCGGAATGCGAAAAATGTGTCAATCACGACAGTTTGTCGTAACACCGGAAGAGAAAATCTGTTCTCCAAGAACGATTGTCACAAAGATCTAGGCTTCTGTCACATGGAAGATTGCAAACATTACAATTTGCAGACTTGTTTTACGGGTGTTGCTTTTGCGAAAATTTGCTCTGATTGTATCACGCATAAACCACGGCAAAGCGAATGATTCCAACAACGGTTATTCTCGAGAAATTCGTTATAACACTGACAAACATAGCGAGTTTATCGACCGAGGAAAATCACATCTCAATTCACACCGCGTGCTCGACTACAGTTCACTAAACTGTCAATCCGACAAAAAACAACTCTGACTGGTTCGCGGCCGGTTAACGGCAATTAAGCGTGATTTATCATTAATCGCGCCACGTTGATAAAATGCGAGCACGACATAGCGAGTTTACCGACTGAGAAAAATCACATCTCAATTCACACCGCGTGCTCGATTACACTTCCCAAAACGATAAAAACATGCATTCCTTGCGTGACGCGTTACTCGGGATATTGTCTTTTGTCCATTTAATCATTTATTTATCGACACTGCCATCTAAAATTACGCACTCTCGTACCAGTACCTTTTCTAAGTGCGTCAAGGCCCGCACTTTCTAACCTGTGATGACCACTAGTATATATTTAAGATGCTGATCCTAGCATATGCAGGACGCAAGACAAAATTTTGTGCAAATTGATAAATGAAAACCTTGGACGTTCTCCTCTGATATCAATTTGAAATCAGTTCGTGCAGGTCATAAGAATAGCGAAGCTGATCAACAAAAGAAATTGTCGGATATATCACCAATTTCTCCCAAAGGGCACCATTAGATATGTGTAGAGAGAAGTAAGGAGAATATTAATTTTGGCCAGTTATGGCTCAAACGGTCACAATGATGCGTCTGTGCATTCAGAGGTCTAATTTTAATTTTAATAATACTTTGTTATGATATAGCTACTAATGAGTGAATTGATTACAGTAAAAAAGACGAAAAGTACATGACTGGAGAATAATTGGGGGAAATAAATTCCCATACAAAGAATATTCTCCAATATTACACATACTTAAAGTTAAGGGTTTGAGGGTTTTCTTATTTGCATGCTATTTCATGCAATTGCAATAACTTCCCACAGAGTGATACGCTTCTGCTTCTCATGTATATTCAAAAATCAAATCACACACGAACTTTACAAAAAAAAAAAAAAACAGGAAAATACTTTTATCGGAAAGACGTTTTGCTTACGAAAACATTCTCAAACCTTAAAAAAAACTCAAAATACCGTTTTACATTAACACAATCTATTTAAAACAATTTGAAAAAGTAGCCAACTGGTCAGCCTACTGCAAGTTGGAATTCTTAATTAAAACAGCAATTTTTTTACTTTCAAATAACTTTATCGTCTGTTTGAGTAGTATGCCTGCAACCTGCAAACTCTAAAAAGCACACAAACAACCATTTAACGCTAATGGCCCAAAATGGTAGAAACCTGACCCTAGCTCTTGTTTCTTATCACTGATAGTTGATGTTCTTTTGTTTCTTTCAGGTAGTTGCCTGATTATAACCTATTTAACTCCCTTAAATGCAATCCGTTTTCCATCCTTTTTAGTATTAGTGAAATGAGTTCGTGATTTATGCTG